>NC_136388.1:36998317-37598317 GCF_965140285.1 Lepidochelys kempii
ACCAATAACTAAAGGGATTTGTGTAGTAGTCAAAATGAAGGTCAGCTCCAGTAGTGTATATTGTTCTACCTAGGAGTTTCTTAAAACTGTTATTACACTTAATCTAGCCACTATCCTCCTCCTAGACTTAAAAACTAGTTTTATACAATGGCTTTTAGCTATGAACTTTTCAGTCTCAGAAAATATTTGCAAAAGATATTTATACTAGTTTTGATCCATCACTGATTGCATCAGTATACTTTTGTAATAGTATATTTTTTGAATGTAATGATTATTCTGGTCTAATACTAATAATTTTTCTTAAAAGCTGAGTTGTTTTTTTTTATGGAGTCTGCTTTGAAGACGTGTTAACACTTAAAATGCATATGCATCTCTTCAGCTCACCCTCTCCTGCCACTTCCTAGTAGGAGTACTATTTTCCTTCTACCACCGGCTCTTCCACCCAATAAAAGGAGAGCACTTCCACCCCCTAAGCACACCACCCCCACTTAGTACTAGAAGCCCACATTCCTAGTCTAAGCCCTTGTCTACACTAGGACTTTAGGTCGAATTTAGCAGCATGAAATCGATGTAAACCTGCAACAGTCCACACGATGAAGCCCTTTATTTCGACTTAAAGGGCTCTTAAAATCGATTTCCTTACTCCACCCCTGGCAGGTGGATTAGCGCTTAAATCGGCCTTGCCGGCTCGAATTTGGAGTACTGTGGACACAATTTGACGGTATTGGCATCCGGGAGCTATCGCAGAGTGCTCCATTTTGACCGCTCTGGACAGCACTCTCAACTCAGATTCACTGGCCAGGTAGACAGGAAAAGAACCGCGAACTTTTGAATCTCATTTCCTGATTGGCCAGCGTGGCAAGCTGCAGGTGACCATGCAGAGCTCATCAGCAGAGGTGACCATGATGGAGTCCCAGAATCGCAAAAGAGCTCCAGCATGGACCGAACGGGAGGTACGGGATCTGATCGCTGTATGGGGAGAGGAATCCGTGCTATCAGAACTCTGTTCCAGTTTTCGAAATGCCAAAACCTTTGTGAAAATCTCCCAGGGCATGAAGGACAGAGGCCATAACAGGGACCCGAAGCAGTGCCGCGTGAAACTGAAGGAGCTGAGGCAAGCCTACCAGAAAACCAGAGAGGTGAACGGCCACTCCGGGTCAGAGCCCCAAACGTGCAGCTTCTATGATGAGCTGCATGCCATTTTAGGGGGTTCAGCCACCACTACCCCAGCCGTGTTGTTTCCCTCCTTCAATGGAGATGGAGGCAATACGGAAGCAGGTTTTGGGGACGAAGAAGATGATAGCTCACAGCAAGCAAGCGGAGAAACCGGTTTTCCCGACAACCAGGAACTGTTTCTTACCCTGGACCTGGAGCCAATACCCCCCGAACCCACCCAAGGCTGCCTCCTGGACCCAGCAGGCGGAGAAGAGACCTCCGGTGAGTGTACCTTTTAAAATACTATACATGGTTTAAAAGCAAGCATGTGAAAGGATTACTTTGCCCTGGCATTCGCCGCTCCCCTGGATATACTCCCAAAGCCTTTGCAAAAGGTTTCTGGGGACGGCAGCTTTATTGCGTCCTCCATGGTAGGACACTTTACCACTCCAGGCCAGTAACACGTACTCGGGAATCATTGTACAACAAAGCATTGCAGTGTATGTTTGCTGGCGTTCAAACAACATCCGTTCTTTATCTCTCTGTGTTATCCTCAGGAGAGTGAGATATAATTCATGGTCACCTGGTTGAAATAGAGTGCTTTTCTTCAGGGGACACTCAGAGGAGCCCATTCCTGCTGGGCTGTTTGCCTGTGACTGAACAGAAATGTTCCCTGCTTTTAGCCACAGGGAGGGGGGAGGGTTGAGGGGGTAGCCACGCGGTGGGGGGGAGGCAAAATGCGACCTGTAACGAAAGCACATGTGCTATGTATGTAATGTTAACAGCAAGGTTTACCCTGGAAGAGTGTAGCCACTGTTTTATAAAATGTGTCTTTTTTAAATATCGCTGTCCCTTTTTTTTTTCCTCCACCAGCTGCATGTGTTTCAGTGATCACAGGATCTTCTCCTTCCCAGAGGCTAGTGAAGATTAGAAAGGAAAAAAAACGCACTCGAGATGAAATGTTCTCCGAGCTCAAGCTGTCCTCCCACACTGACAGAGCACAGACGAATGCGTGGAGACAAATAATGTCAGAGTGCAGGAAAGCACAAAATGACTGGGAGGAGAGGTGGCAGGCTGAAGAGAGTAAGTGGCGGGCTGAAGACAGGGCTGAAGCTCAAATGTGGCGGCAGCGTGATGAGAGGAGGCAGGATTCAATGCTGAGGCTGCTGGAGGACCAAACCAGTATGCTCCAGTGTATGGTTGAGCTGCGGGAAAGGCAGCTGGAGCACAGACTGCCACTACAGCCCCCCTCCTCCCCAAGTTCCATAGCCTCCACACCCAGACGCCCAAGAACTCGGTGTGGGGGCCACCGGCCAACCAGCCACTCCGCCACAGAGGATTGCCCAAAAAAAAAAGAAGGCTGGCATTCAATAAATTCTAAAGTTGTAAACTTTTAAAGTGCAGTGTGGCATTTTCCTTCCCTCCTCCACCACCCCTCCTGGGCTACCTTGGTAGTCATCCCCCTATTTGTGTGATGAATGAATAAAGAATGCATGAATGTGAAGCAACAATCACTTTATTGCCTCTGCAAGCGGTAATCAAAGGGAGGAGGGGAGGGTGGTTAGCTTACAGGGAAGTAGAGTGAACCAAGGGGCGGGGGGATTCCATCAAGTTGAAACAAACAGAACTTTCACACCGTAGCCTGGCCAGTCATGCAACTGGTTTTCAAAGCTTCTCTGATGCGTACCGCGCCCTCCTGTACTCTTCTAACTGCTCTGGTGTCTGGCTGCGTGTAACCAGCAGCCAGGCGATTTGCCTCAACCTCCTAATCCACCATAAACGTCTCCCCCTTACTCTCACAGATATTGTGGAACACACAGCAAGCAGTAATAACAATGGGAATATTGGTTTCGCTGAGGTCTAAGCGAGTCAGTAAACTGCGCCAGCGCGCCTTTAAACGTCCAAATGCACATTCTACCACCATTCTGCACTTGCTCAGCCTGTAGTTGAACAGCTCCTGACTACTGTCCAGGCTGCCTGTGTACGGCTTCATGAGCCATGGCATTAAGGGGTAGGCTGGGTCCCCAAGGATACATATAGGCATTTCAACATCCCCAATAGTTATTTTCTGGTCTGGGAATAAAGTCCCTTCCTGCAGCTTTTGAAACAGACCAGAGTTCCTGAAGATGCAAGCGTCATGTACCTTTCCCAGCCATCCCATGTTGATGTTGGTGAAATGTCCCTTGTGATCCACAGGGCTTGCAGCACTATTGAAAAGTACCCCTTGCGGTTTATGTACTCGGTGGCTTGGTGCTCCGGTGCCAAGATAGGGATATGGGTTCCGTCTATGGCCCCACCACAGTTAGGGAATCCCATTGCAGCAAAGCCATCCACTATGACCTGCACATTTCCCAGGGTCACTATCCTTGATATCAGCAGATCTTTGATTGCGTGGGCTACTTGCATCACAGCAGCCCCAACAGTAGATTTGCCCACTCCAAATTGATTCCCAACTGACCGGTAGCTGTCTGGCGTTGCAAGCTTCCACAGGACTGTCGCCACTCGCTTCTCGACTGTGAGGGCTGCTCTCATCTTGGTATTCATGCGCTTCAGGGCAGGGGAAAGCAAGTCACAAAGTTCCATGAAAGTGCCCTTACGCATGCAAAAGTTTTGCAGCCACTGTGAATCGTCCCAGACCCGCAACACTATGTGGTCCCACCAGTCTGTGCTTGTTTCCCGAGCCCAGAATCGGCGTTCCAAGGCATGAACCTGCCCCGTTAGCACCATGATGCATGCATTGGCAGGGCCCATGCTTTCAGAGAAATCTGTGTCCATGTCCTGATCACTCACTTGACCGCCTCCTCGCTTGGCATCGCTTTGCCAGGTTCTGGTGCTGCATATACTGCTGGATAATGCATGTGGTATTTAATGTGCTCCTAATTGCCAAAGTGAGCTGAGTGGCCTCCATGCTTGCCTTGGTATGGTGTCCGCACAGAAAAAAGGCGCGGAATGATTGTCTGCCGTTGTTCTGGTGGAGCGAGGGGTGACTGACGACACGGCTTACAGGGTTGGCTTCAGGGAGTTAAAATCAACAAAGGGGGGTGGCTTTACATCAAGGAGTATTTCAGGCAGGACTTCACGGAGGGTTCCAATAAGAAATGGTGCACCTAAGTTATTGTTCTTATTGGAACAGGGAGGTTAGCCTGGCCTCTGATTGATACATGGCTAGATTTACCTTGCTGCATCTTCTCTTTGAGTGACTGCAGTGTGACCTAGAGGAATGAGTCCCCTAGACGGGGGAGGAGGCAAATGAGTACAAAACAAATCTGGTCTATTTCTTGTTTTGATCCACTCCATCTATCTCTTACATCTTTGGCTGGCAGCAGACGGTGCAGAAGGACTGCATGCCATCCACATCTCATGGCTGCTCAGCAGAAGATGGTGCAGTAGGACTGCTAGCCATCCTCATCTCTTGCCTGCCCTGCAGAAGATGATGCAATAGGACTGCTAACAATCCATATCGCCTGCCCGCTCACCATAAGACAGTTCAATAGGACTGACTGCAGGACTAAAGAGAATGACCTGGTCAAGTCACTCCAAATTTAGTCCCTGTGCCCATGTCTGCCCAGGCGCTCCCAGCCGACGTGGCCAGGAGCACCTCGGACATGGCGATGACAGCTACCAGTCGTACTGTACCATCTGCTGCCACAAGGCAATGGGTTGCTGCTACTGTGTAGCAATGCCGTACCGCGTCTGCCAGCACCCAGGAGACATACAGTGACGGTTACCTGAGCGGGCTCCATGCTTGCCGTGGTATGGCGTCTGCACAGGTAACTCAGGAAAAAAGGCACGAAACGATTGTCTGCCCTTGCTTTCACGGAGGGAGGAGGGGAGGGAACGGGGGCCTGACGATATGTACCCAGAACCACCCGCGACAGTGTTTTAGCCCCATCAGGCATTGGGATCTCAACCCAGAATTCCAATAGGCAGCGAAGACTGCGGGAACTGTGGGATAGCTATCCACAATGCAATGCTCCAGAAGTCAACTCTAGCCTCGGTACTGTGGAAGCGCTCCGCTGAGTTAATGCACTTAGAGCATTTTCTGTGGGGATACACACTCGAATTTATAGAACCGATTTCTAAAAAACCGACTTCTATAAATTCGACCTTATTCCTTAGTGTAGACATACCCTAAGTAGGATTCTGTGATCTTCTATGCCCTTCATGTTTCTATGTGGCTGTGAGAGCCCTCTCTGCCGTTATGTTCTGATGGCTTATTTATTTCCATGTTTTTCCCCCACCCCAGCCTGACCTGGTATAACCTTCCCCCTTGTTAGATCCTGGGACCAAAGAAGAGAATGACTGATAGACCCCACTGGGAGGGCAGGTCTTGAGAGGGAGAGATTAGTCCTGGCAAGAGGGACTGTTGGTGTCTGGTGGAATTTACTCCTCCCTCGAGTTCCAGCTTACTATACCTTCTAGTGTCCAGAAATGGCTACTCCTCTCCAGCACAGTCCCCTGAAAACTAGCCTGTCCAAAGTTGACATACACATAGAGATTAGCCTGTTTCTTAAAAGTTGCAAGTGGCCTAATGTTGATAAGAATGGACACTATAATAAACCCCATTGTAATTTTGCAGACTACACAAAGATAGAAGGGACCACGAATAACAAGAGAGATGAGAAGAATCAAATATTTGGACTAACTTTATAATAATGTTTTGATAAACCATTTCAGGAGAGGGGAAAAAAATAGCATGTTGCCTTGTCTAGTTTCCTTCCAATGACGTATTTTTTCCCTTTGGGTTGATCTTGAGTGCTTTGACCTGTCTGTAGTTTGACTGAACTCTCATCACTTGAGTGATTATTTCATTCTAACAGGTTTCAGAGTAACAGCCGTGTTAGTCTGTATTCGCAAAAAGAAAAGGAGTATTTTTGGCACCTTAGAGACTAACCAATTTATTTGAGCATAAGCTTTCGTGAGCTACAGCTCACTTCATCGGATGCATACTGTGGAAACTGCAGAAGACCTTATATACACAGAGACCATGAAACAATACCTCCTCCCACCCCCTCTCCTGCTGGTAATAGCTTATCTAAAGTGATCACTCTCCTTACAATGTGTATGATAATCAAGGTGGGCCATTTCCAGCACAAATCCAGGTTTTCTCACCCTCTGCCCCCCCCCCCCCCCCCACACAAACTCACTCTCCAGCAGGAGAGTGAGTTTGTGTGTGTGGTTTTTGGAAAAAGGGGGGGGGGGGAGGTGAGAGAACCTGGATTTGTGCTGGAAATGGCCCACCTTGATTATCATACACATTGTAAGGAGAGTGATCACTTTAGATAAGCTATTACCAGCAGGAGAGGGGGTGGGAGGAGGTATTGTTTTATGGTCTCTGTGTCTATGTCTTCTGCAGTTTCCACAGTATGCATCCGATGAAGTGAGCTGTAGCTCACAAAAGCTTATGCTCAAATAAATTGGTTAGTCTCTAAGGTGCCACAAGTACTCCTTTTCTTATTTCATTCTAATAGGCTTCTAAGTTAAGAGACTTTTTCCTAGTTATTAAGTTTTTCTTTTCTCTGTTTCATCACATTATTCCTCTCTAGAGCCTTTCCAAATTATGAAATTGTCTTCTATATAATTTAGGGAATTCTTTAATCTCTGTGTATTTGTCACCAAAAGTACAGGTTTGATTTCCCCAATAATGTATGGTTTTTTTCTCCTTCACTTCTAATCTTCTTGGCAGAATGGTAAAAGCCATATTTCAGTTCCTTTTTCATCATTAAACTTCTTGAATTATTATTCTAAATATTTCACTGCTACCCCCTTCAGAGTCTATTTGTATCTTACTGGTTTTCTAAATACTTTGACATACAGCACCAACTTTGTTAATTACCATCCCACTTCTTTTCTGTCTGTGTTATCTAATTTGTTAGTCAAACTTGTGAGTAGTCAGTTGGTAGTATCATACTGCTCACTTGTTCATTACTGTAGCCATCTGTTTTCTCCATATTGATGTCAAAGTGATACTTCCAATACCATGGAAAAAGTGAAAACACTGAAGGCTTTAAATAGCTTCAGAACACTGGTTTTAACATTCAAGTACGTGAAACTGGGTGACTGCATATTATTTCATCGTGGTTTGAAATGCAGGAATTTAACAATAAATTCAGTATTTTTAAATCAGTTCATACTGTGTACAGATCTTTTAAAATACTGGCTATTCAGATTAAGTGACTTTAATTTGAATCATAATTAGTTTCCTTTCTTCTCACTTATTTTATGCCAATTTGTGATACTCTTACTCACATTGATTAGTACTTTATTCCTCAAGCAGTCTCAGTGAGATCAAATGGAGCAGCTAAAGGGATAAGATACTCTTACACTGATTGAGTAATATCAAAATCTGGCCCTTATGGTCGTTCTAAGAAGGAACATAAGGCTTCACCTACTGCTTTACTTTATCCTGCATAGCAATAATAATAAGAGACCTGGAGGGATGCTTATGAAGAAGTATTAATCTCACTAGTAGAGAGCTAGGTGCTCGTATAGCCCACATCAGCATCATATCTGAGTTAAATAATGTGGCCTAAATTCTCTGCCATGCCCAGTTTGGGGGACTGCAAGAAGGCTGTTTGTGGCTCCCTTACTGTCAGGTTGCATCTACCCTATACATGCTATAGACACTGCATAGATTAGCACTTCATGAGGTGCTGTGGTTTATGCTAGCTAACTGCAGCTCCCAAGGGGCCAGCTGAGGGTTGCTGAAGTGCAGTGTGCTCCAGCCTCAGTCCCTTCCCACCAATAATACCCTGTACACAAGGGCTACAGAATGGAAATAATAGAGGCTGCAAATGCCTAGCTCTCTGGCCTGCTGTGAACTCATCAGCAGATGGAAACCAGCTACTTTCCACTGGTGCTAGGAGCTGAACTTTGTCCACATGGTGTGGCTAAGTAATGATTAATGGGGAGGCACAAGTCTACAGCTATCAGCATATGAAGGTTTTAAACAACGAAGAGGAAGAGACCCTATTTAGAATGGTATAGGTGGGTTACAACTGGATGGAATGGGAACAAGTTATTTTTCAGAAGGATTATGGAACGTTAGATTTATTTCACTTTCTGTACAGTGTCAGTAACTCAGATGACTTAATTCATATTGTTACATAATAGCAAAAAACCCCAAATACATTGTAGAATCACTTTTAGGCCCTATGCTGCAATGCTTTGTGGGTAGGGGTGTCCCTTTTCCTACAGAGAGCCCCACTTCAAAGGGACCCTATACAGATGCAGGGACCGGGCTGCACTCAGTGTATTGCAGGGTTGGAGCCTTAATATCTCATATTAGATTTGATCTTGGTTATTCTTAAAATAGCCAAGGTACAAAATTACAACTGTCTTAGTGTTGCCCAATTTGACAGTATTGGTAGTTACCCTACTAAATTTCAATCTCTCTGTATGTTCCATCCAATAGAAAATGTCCGATTTAAACTTTACTAAGTCTATGAGAGACTGTTTGGTGTCATTACTGACTGATTTTCAAACAGTTATCAATAAAACAGGAGATAAGTAATACTGATACTGCTTGTAATAACCAACCTATATACCAAGATAAAATGCAGTTATCTGAATTCTCCGTGCTGAAGAGCTTAGCGCTCATATAGCTTCAAAATAACCATTCAACACGGGCATGTTTTGGCCTAGATTTCTTTCTTTGCTGTTGCCGGCTGTGTTGACTATAAGCTTTTCCATTTTCTTATTAGCATTCTCTGCCTGTGGGATTCTTCCTGTGATCTGTTCACCTACCAGTGGTGACAGGGCTGGTTCTCTGCTATGCAGCTAATTGTGACTGGTGGGCTGGGGCATCAATGAGTGTAGTAGGGCAGTTAGATATCAATAACAGATATACTTCCATATTAAAAACTGACAATTAAATGCAATTGGGTGCGGGGGAGGGTGCCCAAGTATTGCAAGACCTCATGAAGTCTCATGGATTCTTATTAGTTGTCACTGAATTTGTGGTTGGTATTTTGTTCCTCAATTTCTAGCTCATTGAAGTATATTGACTGTTTACACATATCTGGGTGGGAATCACCTTGATCGGCTACTTCCTACAAAGCATGTGTTTAACAAAGGCCCTTTCAAATGGAGCTGTACCCCTCTCCCTTCCCCCCCCACAAAAAAAAAGGCTATGTGAAACAAAGTCTATGAAATGTGTACTCTTTAAAAAAAAAAAAAAACAACCAACAACCAGGGGGGAAAATATTTAATGTTTGGGTCCAGTTTTGGCTTTTGAAAATATTTGTTGGAGAGATGAGTATGAGGACTGAATTAATGGTTGGTTATTTATTTTATGGTCCTTCCAACAGGAAATGTGTGGCTGAGCACTATCTTGTATAGAAGAAATACAACACAATAAGGAGATCAGAGGGTGGGGGAGAAATGATTTATGAAGAAAGAATAAAAACTAAATACTGTAGCTGAGATTTTCAGAGCTGCCCTATGTGATTTAGATGCACCATTCTCATTGAAAATAATAGGACTGAAAACAATTCTTCAGGAGCAAAAATCCCCTGCCTATGCTGGTCATTAAAATTCTATTAGTCTTCAACAAATATGTTTTGAATTTTTTTTTAAAGCACAGCTTCAGATGCTAGTGGAGATTTGGGGGCTCTGCATGAGCACAGGGATCAACCCAGCTGGAGCTCATTGCAAAGTCAAGGCCTGACACGGGGTGGGGGAAAGGGGGCTAACTGCTGCCAGAAATCTGTGAGGTAGAACCAGGTAAAAAGCATCTTTCTGGAAAGAAAATCTGGAGAATTTGGCAACCTTTACTGAATTAAATAGTGTATGTTTTCTTTAGCAATATCATGTATAAATAAAATCCAGTTGTTGTATTAAATGACTTTTGATAAAGGAAATTTTTATAAGGTCGAGGTTGAAATATATCAATGGAAGCGAAATAAAGAATGAATTGCTGCATTGCACAGAAACTTGCTGTCATGGAAACCTATTGACTCAGAATATGACTAATGGGATCCAGGCTAAAAGAAATGATGTAACTATTCAGCAAACCCTAAAAAAGACCAATGTTTATGATGATACAATGAAGTTATATTTATTCTAAATTCCACTGGCTTATCTAGTAAAAGAAAGAAGGATAACAGCTCTCATAACAGGATGTTTTAATATACAAAAAAATAAAAAAGTAAGAAAACAAGAATTTCCACCAAAATCATTTCTGTATTTGATGTTTATTAAAAAGACATGTTCAGACACATAGGACAGATCCTCAGCTGGTATAAATTGTTCCACTGAAATTAACAGAGCTATGACAATTTACACCAGCTGGAGATCTGCCCCTTACTAGACCTAACAACATAGGTGACCCCTTTAAGTAGAGCTGATGTCTTTCTAGTAACAAGCTCCATCTCTGCTACTTGACCCCGAACATTTCAACATACATAAGCTCATACTGAGTACTCAGTTACACCTGTATCAATCCAGGTATTGATATTTTCCACTGAATGCATCCGATGAAATGAGCTGTAGCTCATGAAAGTTTATGCTCAAATAAATTTGTTAGTCTCTAAGGTGCTACAAGTACTCCTTTTCTTTTTGCGAATCCAGCAAGAATTACTTTCCTCTAATGCTGGATAAAGGAGAGTTATTGAGAGGCTAAAGCATTTGAAATATATTAACAGGTGAGTCACAGTTTATAATCCCAAATGGTGACACTGATGTAATAAATAGCCAGTTTCCCAAAAGTCTTTTCAGGGTTCCCAGATTGTCTCTAGTGAACTCCACTTTGCATCTGGTACACTTCCCGGTAAGAGGCCAACTAGTCCAGAGATGAAGGCTCTTTGAATCCATTCTTCTAGCTTCTCACAGAAAACAAGCTGATAGTGTCACTACCCAGGTGGGCTTTCCTTGGATGACAGGTTGAGGAGGAATGCTTTTTGAATCTTTGACCTCCAATCATCACACACAATGACCAAATGTTTTGAAATGAGCACTTCTTTGTCAAAGTTCTTCATTTATATTCCACAAGACTTCTTTCTCCTTTGATGGGGATATTTAACTACAGGAGTAAATACAATGTAAATTTTTACTACTATGCTACATTATAACAGGATATAGATTTAAGTGAAAACAATGCAAATAACATCTCACTAGTTTTCATGAAGTTTAAACACCAAATATACTCTTATGAATGTAACAATCACTTTGATCTATATTATACACAAGTGAATTAGCTTTGGCATGAGTTGGCATCTGGCCTGTCACAGTCACACTTATTACTTTGAAGAGGTTGGCAAAGGGTCCTGGGAGAACAGTGTGCTGAGGAGTAGCGCTGGAGGAAATAAACAAAAGAAGATCTCAGTTCAGGAACTTTCCATGAGAAGAGCTAAAACAAGAGTGCCAGGTGAGGCTGTAAAATGATTGCTGATTATGGAATCAAGACAGAATATTTCCAGGAAATATTGTCCATGACTAAAGGATAACAGGGATTCTGGTCTTTGGAGTAGGGCTTTCACAATCCGTTTCCTGCTGGCTTTAGTGGATGCTGTTCCCCCCCATCATGTCTCTTGCAATTGATGGGAAAAATTTAAACTTGTGGAACAGATATTTTGGCCTTATCCAAAACACTAGGTAAAGAATGGATTGTAAATCTACTGCTGTCAGAAAAGTGTGTGTGTGCAGAGGACTGAATGAAACATGAGAAAACAGATTTAAAAGGTAACAAACAAAAGAGCAAGTCATTTTAATGGCTTCCCAACTGGATTACACTGGGGAAAATATGACAAAGTTTAGGATAACAGCACTGTCCCAATAAAGCTGAAAAATAATCAAAGCAAACCTAATCTGGTTGTACTCTGAAACAGCATTCTAAAGATAGCATTGTGGGATTCTGTGCTTAATGTCTAATTTCCATGTAATATTCACAGTGTTGAAGTATAAAGAGATTTCTGTGCCTGTCCCCCCACTATCCAAAAGCCCCAACCCTGCAAACTTACCCTAGGAGCTGATATTCAAGCCATGTTCACTGTTGGCTAACTAATAGCGCTGGTTAGACAAGGGAGATGAAGAATAAATTGTTGGAAAACCAGAAATGCAATTCTAGAAAAATTCTTCTCCTCCTCCATTTTCTAGCTATATCTAACTGCTAATAACAGTCTGGCAGTAAGGCCAATCTCTTCAGTATAGGCTTACCTTTAAACATATGAGTAGCCCAGCTGACTTTGATGGGACTAGATGCAGGCTTGAAGTTAAACGTGATTATGTGCTTGGTTGAACTGGGGCCTTGGAATTTAGGTCCATCATTTGATGTGTGAGGCAGCAGACTTCAGTTCACTCTCCCATAAGAGTTGATTTTAGAGTGATAGGAGTAAAAGTTTACTTAGAATTAAGCAGGTAAAATAGTGAATACAGGGCATAGATTTGTTTAGACAGTTCCATGGTTATTTTTTTTCTGAACATAAGGCAGGAGAACTGTTTGCAGCAGCAATAGCCTGGGGAGTTGATTGCGGGGAGGGGAAGAAAGCTAAAGCTTTAAAAGTGGCTGTATTTTTGAGTGATACAGTAGGTAAAGTGAGACATGGTCAAGACAATGATAAGCAACCCATAGCCAGTCAAATAAATAAAGGCAGAGGCTTCCTAAAGCTAGGATGCAGTATAGCAATGCTGAAGATCTTTCCATAGCCAGGTGTTTTAAATGAAATCAAGGCTTTGTGCAGCCAAAGTTTAAAACATCTCATCCATTTCTGGTAAACTCTTTTTAGAAAATACAAGGGAAAATCTATGGTATTTTCTGGTGAACTTTCCCTTTCTGCACAGGGCTGGTCTGGCTCCTGTGACTGGAAGGGCTAAGTTAAAAGATTCTCTAGAGCACAGTCCTGGGGATTCAGTAAAGCTCTCCGATTGAGCTCAGTCACATTTTCCTTTGCATTGGGACCCTGGCGATCCCTGCACTGCGGCAAGCAGCAATGGGAATTACCATGCTTGAAGATCAGGGAGAGACGCAACCTTCTTCCTGCATCCTCACTCTCTGCAGCAGATATTTGTTTCCTTCTGCTGTGGGGAATGGAGATTGCACACGAAAGTCAAAGCAGGAGCAACGTTGTCTCTGAATGACAGTCCTGGTGGAGAAGTGGGGTTCAGCACCAGGACAGCTCCCTATGAGTGTGGCCCACTTCATTTTACTATGCTAGATACCTCAGTTCAAGGAAGAAGACATCCTTGCCACCGAAAGCTTGCCGACTTACTTCAGCCATGCCCCCCAACAAAGTGTGTGTGTGAATAGTAACAAGAGAGCTGTGATGTGTCACGAGAGACGAGACAGGGCCCAGATTGTGTGACTGCTCAGTGAAGGCTAGTCCACAGAATGAAGGAGTGACGGCTGTTCTTGATTTAATAATCAAATGTCTTAAGCAGCTAATGTCTAGTCAGCACTACAGAAGAAGTAGACTCACTAGAAGGAGGTATTTGACTGAAGAGAGGCCCTGGCCTTGTGGTGCAGCTCTGGAGGGGTGGTTCATGAGTAGAAATTTAACTCCTGCTCCCTTTGTTTTGCAAAGTGATGTCCGATCAGCCACAAAACAAGCAAAGCTGGGATATCACCAATCATAAAAAACAATAACACTTCTGCTTAGGGGAGATGTTGGAGCTAATTCTGTGGTACACCAGCACTCCCCTCTTCCCTGGTCACATGACATGGAGAAAGCAAAGCCTGATCTCCTGGGGCTGGTGCTAATCCCCAGAAGCAGCAAGTTCTTCCTTAGCAACAGACTTCTGGAGGCATCCGCTTTCAGGGTTCAACAAGTTTCCCCACCACCTGGGATGGGAGAAGCAAAGGAGAACCTGTCCCAGGAACAGCAATGGTGGGGGGGGGGGAAGGGAGAGGTCCCATCCAGGGACACCAACCTTCACAGCCCTTGGAGGTGAGTGAGCTCAACAGGGAACTAAGGATGACTTTTATTTGTTAGCATATTGTTTTCTCCAATCTCCTCCTGCTTCCCCCCACCCTCCTAAGTCCTTCCTTGGCTGGTCTCCCTCTCTGCCCTCCATGTTCCTTTCCATCCTCCCTCTTCCTCTTCAGTCATTCTCTCCCTCCACCCCCAAGTCCTATTTACTCCCTCCCTCTGTCATTTCCTACTCAGTCCGCTCCCCCACCAGAAAAAAATAAAGATCTGGAATCAAGTATGTATGTGCCCCTCCTCCCTCTGATTGCTCGGTTTGTTTACTTACCCCTTTCCTTTGCCCTCCTAGAGATTAAACGTTTTATCTCTTTCACCTGTAAATTCTGGGAAGGGGCTTGCCCTTCTGAGTTTTTACGCTTCCTAGTATGGTTCCCAACCTCTGATACTGTATTATGAGTAATCATGGAATCCAGCCTACTTCACAGGCATACAATGAGATGATTAACCTTTTAGTTATCAGATTAGCACTTCATGCAAAGTATATGTTAGGTGAACGGGCCTATGGTTTCATGATTTGATGCTTAATCACACTTTTTAAGTACCAAGTACGTGGTTAAAATTAAGCACATGCTGATCTGGGACCAAGTCAGTGACCTATTTGCTTTTTATTTTCCTTTGGGATTGCCATTACTAAAGCATTAGTGGAGACTCTAGTGTCCATGGTTATGACAGAAACCTCCAGGGAAAAGCCTCATATCCTTTCGGAGTGAGAAAACAGCACATCTACCTCTAGGGATACAAATGCTGCTAGGAAAATAGCATTGTAGAAAATCTATGAGAGGATGGCACTAAGAATGAAGTTAGTGCTTAAAAGGTCAGCTTGTAAAAGCATCTCTGCTAAGTGACCAAAAGACTGGGGGAGGTGTGCATCAGTTTTGTTAAACAACAACTCTTGGTTCTGATGCCATGTTTTCTGCACTGAGTATTAAACACATCCTGATACTGCCATGTGGTTGGGCAATTATCCTTGGTTCTTGCATTTAAACACTAATGCAATTAACCTGAGCAAGAAACACTGGAGACAGACTAATGCAGGAAAAAGCAAATGTGTGCATATCAGGGCATTTGTGTTCTCGTCCCAACTCTGTTACAGAATGTGACCGTTAGCGTACCACTTAACTTCTCAGTGCCATACTGCCTTTTCAGACCTTCTCTGATCTTTCCAAACCCATTTGACTCCCTCTGAAGAGACTGAGCCAGTAATTCCAGTTCTCCTGCTTCTAGCATAACTGTCCTGAGGAACTGGTGAATTGCTGTTTATAAGCAATACTACCTTCAAGGCAACCCTGAAATACAACTAAATTCATCTTTCAGACAGAAGCTCTCTCTTCTCGCCTCCCACCCCGCATTACAGTTACATGTCTGAAGAAAAGGGGAAAGCTTTCCAGTTGCGAAGGACTGTCTAAGGGAGCTGGGGCTCAAATTATCTTAGTGAGGCTGAGGCTCAAATGTGGTGGATACATGCTCTGTTTTCAGACAATTTGAAGTCAGACACCACAGAATCCCATATAAAGGCTGTCATAAATATAAAGGGAAGGGTAAACCCCTTTGAAATCCCTCCTGGCCAGGGGAAAGCTCCTCTCACCTGTAAAGGGTTAAGAAGCTAAAGGTAACCTCGCTGGCACCTGACCAAAATGACCAATGAGGAGACAAGATACTTTCAAAAGCTGGGAGGAGGGAGAGAAACAAAGGGTTTGTGTGTCTGTCTGTAGTCGTCTTGGCCAGGGACAGAACAGGAATGGAGCCTTAGAACTTTTAGTAAGTAATCTAGCTAGGTATGTGTTAGATTATGATTTCTTTAAATGGCTGAGAAAAGAATTGTGCTGAATAGAATAACTATTTCTGTCTGTGTATCTTTTTTGTAACTTAAGGTTTTGCCTAGAGGGGTTCTCTATGTTTTTTTAATCTAATTACCCTGTAAGATATATACCATCCTGATTTTACAGGGGGGATTTCTTTATTTCTATTTACTTCTATTTTTTATTAAAAGTCTTCTTGTAAAACACTGAATGCTTTTTCATTGTTCTCAGATCCAAGGGTTTGGGTTTGTGGTCACCTATGCAAATTGGTGAGGCTTTTTATCCAACATTTCCCAGGAAAGGGGGGGTGCAAGTGTTGGGAGGATTGTTCATTGTTCTTAAGATCCAAGGGTCTGGGTCTGTGGTCACCTATGCAAATTGGTGAGGCTTTTTACCAAACCTTGTCCAGGAAGTGGGGTGCAAGGTTTTGTGAAGTATTTTGGGGGGAAGGACGCGTCCAAACAGCTCTTCCCCAGTAACCAGTATTAGTTTGGTGGTGGTAGCGGCCATTCCAAGGATAACGGGGGTAATATTTGTTACCTTGGGGAAGTTTTGACCTAAGCTGGTAAAGATAAGCTTAGGAGGTTTTTCATGCAGGTCCCCACATCTGTACCCTAGAGTTCAGAGTGGGGGAGGAACCTTGACATGGTGGCACAGTGGTGGGATTAACCTGAAATCATTTTGAGATCCAGTTGAGATTTTTTGAACTAGAAATACAGATTTTAAAAAGGAATTTTTAGGAAGTCCAGAAGGCAGCTTTGAAACTGAAAGCAGCTTGGTTTCTCTCTGCTTTGTGGCCAAGCAGAGACAAAAGGGGATTATCTTGTGAATTGCAGGTTTCATTTGCCTGGAGGCAGGGTACTTAACTCCTGCAGGGAAATTCACAGTCTTCCAACCCAGAGGTTTGTTTTTTTTTTTCTTTTCTTCCTAAAAGTAAATAGGGGGTGTGTGCTCTACCCATTTGCCTGGAGACAAAAGTGGCAGGGTTTTTTTTTAGGATTTTGATTTTTTTTTTTTGTTTTACAAGGAGCACAGGTTTGAAAAGAAATTTTTTTTTTTCTTCGTTGGGCTGGGTAAGCAGGTTTCCAAGTAGTTGGAGGTTTTTTGCTTTAATTTGGGCCCAGAGCAGAGACAAGGGAATTGTCTTTTTCTGTAGGCTGACAATCACTATCAGAGAATAGGTATTCTATTCCAGCACAGCAAAATTTTACAGCCAAGTTTTGTTTGTTTATTTCTAAACCTCAGGTGTAAAGTTAGTTAAAAACAGAGAGGTTAGAATGACCAAATCCTCAGCTCGACTACAGCTGGAATTAGCCAAATTTCAGGCTGAGGAAAAACAAAGGGAACATGAAAGACAGATAGAACTCATGCGGCTGGAGAAGGAGGTACAGGAGGCTGCCCACAAGAGGGAAATGGAGGCAAGGAAGCATGTGGAGGAGATGGAGAAGATAAAGGCCCAGCAGAATATACCAACAAACCCTAGCAATCCTTCTCCAGGTACCACTTCCCATCCCAGAAAGTTCCCCACCTACAAGGCAGGTGATGATACTGAGGCCTTCTTAGAAAACTTCGAAAGGGCCTGCCTTGGGTACAGCATCTCTACTGACCAATACATGGTAGAGCTGAGGCCGCAGCTCAGTGGACCCTTAGCTGAGGTGGCAGCTGAAATGCCTAAAGAACACATGAACAAGTATGAACTGTTTAAATCCAAGGCGAGAGTCAGAATGGGGATAACACCCGAGCAGTCTCGTCGGAGGTTCCGAGCCCTAAGGTGGAAACCAGACATGTCATTTACCCGACATGCCTACCACATTGTGAAACATTGGGATGCCTGGATATCAGGAGCAAGTGTTGAATCTCCAGTAAATTTGCCCTTCCTAATGCAAATGGAACAATTCTTAGAGGGTGTTCCTGAGGAAATAGAAAGATACATCCTAGATGGGAAACCCAAAACTGTAATCGAGGCAGGAGAGATTGGAGCCAGATGGGTGGAGGTGGCAGAGAAGAAGAAAACTGGTCGCAGTTGGAGCGGAGACCAGAAGGGACCACCCCAGACCACACCCTATTACCGGGGGCCACCCAAAGCCCCACCTACCTCCCAAAGAACCCTCCAGACCCCTTATCGTCCCACCACCCCATTCTCCAGCAACCCTCCTCGTCCCAGTGACCCGTCAGCTGGACGATGTTTTAAGTGTAACGAGCTGGGGCATGTAAAGGCCAACTGCCCCAAGAACCCCAACAGATTACAGTTCATTGCACCGGAATCACACCAGAGGTCCACAGGCCCAGATACCTCCCAGATACCCTTGGAGCGGAGGGAAACTGTGAGTGTGGGCGGGAAGAAGGTCACCGCGTGGAGGGACACCGGAGCACAAGTGTCAGCTATCCATGCTTCCTTAGTGGACCCCAATTTAATCAACCCAGAGATCCAAGTGACGATTCAACCCTTCAAGTCCAACTCTTTCAATTTGCCTACAGCCAAGTTGCCTGTCCAGTACAAGGGCTGGTCAGGAATGTGGACTTTTGCAGTCTATGATGATTATCCCATCCCCATGCTGTTGGGGGAAGACTTGGCCAATCATGTGAAGCAGGCCAAGAGGGTGGGAATGGTCACCCGCAACCAGGCTAAACAAGCCGTGAGGCCTAGCTCTGTTCCGGAAACTTCTATCAGGACCCAGTCAGAGGTGATGGACCTGGACCCCAGGCCAATGTCTGCAACAGCAGTAGTGGATCCAGTCCCAGAGACCCAGACGGAACCAGTCCCAGAACCGGAACCAGCCGAACAACCAACACCAGACCCCGTGTCAGCACTGAATCCAGTACTTGCAACCTCAACACCAGAGGGCCCCACCGAACCTGAACTGGCAGCAGCCGATAACCCTACACAAGAGGCTCAGCCGGAGCCTGAATCCCAACATAGTGCACCAGCGGAGAGCGGTTCACAGTCAACAGAAACAGCTCCATCCCCTATATCGCTTCCAGAGGGACCAAGCCTAGGTCCACAATCCCATGAGGAACTGATGTCTCCAGCATCAAGGGAACAGTTCCAGACCGAACAGGAAGCAGATGAAAGCCTCCAGAGAGCTTGGACGGCGGCACGGAGCAACCCACCGCCTCTCAGCTCTTCTAATCGATCCAGGTTTGTTGTAGAAAGAGGACTTTTATACCAGGAAACTCTTTCTGGGGGACACCAGGAAGACTGGCATCCTCAGAGACAGTTGGTAGTTCCAACTAAATACCGGGCCAAGCTCTTGAGCTTAGCCCATGATCACCCTAGTGGCCATGCTGGGGTGAACAGGACCAAAGACCGTTTGGGGGGGTCATTCCACTGGGAGGGAATGGGCAAGGATGTTTCTACCTATGTCCAGTCTTGTGAGGTGTGCCAAAGAGTGGGAAAACCCCAAGACCAGGTCAAAGCTCCTCTCCAGCCACTCCCCATCATTGAAGTTCCATTTCAGCGAGTAGCTGTGGATATTCTGGGTCCTTTTCCGAAAAAGACACCCAGAGGAAAGCAGTACATACTGACTTTCATGGATTTTGCCACCCGATGGCCGGAAGCAGTAGCTCTAAGCAACACCAGGGCTAAAAGTGTGTGCCAGGCACTAGCAGACATTTTTGCCAGGGTAGGTTGGCCCTCCGACATCCTCACAGATGCAGGGACTAATTTCCTGGCAGGAACTATGAAAAACCTTTGGGAAGCTCATGGGGTAAATCACTTGGTTGCCACTCCTTACCATCATCAAACAAATGGCATGGTGGAGAAGTTTAATGGAACTTTGGGGGCCATGATACGTAAATTCGTAAATGAGCACTCCAATGATTGGGACCTAGTATTGCAGCAGTTGCTCTTTGCCTACAGAGCTGTACCACATCCCAGTTTAGGGTTTTCCCCATTTGAACTTGTATATGGCCGTGAGGTTAAGGGGCCATTGCAGTTGGTGAAGCAGCAATGGGAGGGATTTACACCTTCTCCAGGAACTAACATTCTGGACTTTGTAACCAACCTACAAAACACCCTCCGAACCTCTTTAGCCCTTGCTAGAGAAAACTTACAGGATGCTCAAAAAGAGCAAAAAGCCTGGTATGATAAACATGCCAGAGAGCGTTCCTTCAAAGTAGGAGACCAGGTCATGGTCTTAAAGGCGCTCCAGGCCCATAAAATGGAAGCATCGTGGGAAGGGCCATTCGTGGTCCAGGAGCGCCTGGGAGCTGTTAATTATCTCATAGCATTCCCCACCTCCAACCGAAAGCCTAAGGTGTACCATATTAATTCTCTAAAGCCCTTTTATTCCAGAGAATTAAAGGTTTGTCAGTTTACAGCCCAGGGAGGAGACGACGCTGAGTGGCCTGAAGGTGTTTACTACGAAGGGAAATGTGCTGGTGGTGTGGAAGAGGTGAACCTCTCCATGACCCTTGGGCGTATGCAGCGACAGCAGATCCAGGAGCTGTGCACTAGCTACGCGCCAACGTTCTCAGCCACCCCAGGACTGACTGAACGGGCATACCACTCCATTGACACAGGTAATGCTCACCCAATTAGGGTCCACCCTTACCGGGTGTCTCCTCAAGCTAAAACTGCTATAGAACGGGAGATCCAGGATATGTTACAGATGGGTGTAATCCGCCCCTCTGAAAGTGCATGGGCATCTCCAGTGGTTCTAGTTCCCAAACCAGATGGGGAAATACGTTTTTGCGTGGACTACCGTAAGCTAAATGCTGTAACTCGCCCAGACAACTATCCCATGCCACGCACAGATGAACTATTAGAGAAACTGGGAAGGGCCCAGTTCATCTCTACCTTGGACTTAACCAAGGGGTACTGGCAGGTACCGCTAGATGAATCTGCCAAGGAAAGGTCAGCCTTCATCACACATCTCGGGCTGTATGAATTTAATGTACTCCCTTTCGGGCTGCGAAATGCACCCGCCACTTTCCAAAGACTTGTAGATGGTCTCCTAGCGGGATTAGGAGAATATGCAGTCGCCTACCTTGACGATGTGGCCATATTTTCGGATTCCTGGGCAGACCACCTGGAACATCTACAAAAAGTCCTTGAGCGCATAAGGGAGGCAGGACTAACTGTTAAGGCTAAGAAGTGTCAAATAGGCCTAAACAGAGTGACTTACCTTGGACACCAGGTGGGTCAAGGAACTATCAGCCCCCTACAGGCCAAAGTGGATGCTATCCAAAAGTGGCCTGTCCCAAAGTCAAAGAAACAGGTTCAATCCTTCTTAGGCTTGGCCGGTTATTACAGACGATTTGTACCGCACTACAGCCAAATCGCTGCCCCACTGACAGACCTAACCAAAAAGAAACAGCCAAATGCTGTTCAGTGGACCGGAAGGTGTCAGAAGGCCTTTAACAAGCTTAAAGCGACACTCATGTCTGACCCTGTACTAAGGGCCCCAGACTTTGACAAACCGTTCCTAGTAACCACAGATGCATCCGAGCGTGGTGTGGGAGCAGTTTTAATGCAGAAAGGACCTGATCAAGAATTCCACCCTGTAGTGTTCCTCAGCAAAAAACTGTCTGAGAGGGAAAGCAACTGGTCAGTCACTGAAAAAGAATGTTATGCCATTGTCTACGCTCTGGAAAAGCTACGCCCATATGTTTGGGGACGGCGTTTCCACCTGCAAACCGACCATGCTGCACTAAAGTGGCTTCACACCGTCAAAGAAACTAACAGAAAACTTCTTCGGTGGAGTTTAGCTCTCCAAGATTTTGATTTCGACATCCAACACATCTCAGGAGCTTCTAACAAAGTGGCTGATGCACTCTCCCGTGAAAGTTTCCCAGAATCAACTGGTTAAAATCGTCCTTGAGATGTGGAAAATATTGTTAGTCTTTATGTACTTGGTAGTATATTTAGAGATGCATGTGTCTTATTAACTCTGTTTTCCTAGAGCTCCAGGAAGAAATCCCAGCCAGTGTTTCACCCTAGCTGAGATTTGGGGGGCGTGTCATAAATATAAAGGGAAGGGTAAACCCCTTTGAAATCCCTCCTGGCCGGGGAAAGCTCCTCTCACCTGTAAAGGGTTAAGAAGCTAAAGGTAACCTCGCTGGCACCTGACCAAAATGACCAATGAGGAGACAAGATACTTTCAAAAGCTGGGAGGAGGGAGAGAAACAAAGGGTTTGTGTGTCTGTCTGTAGTCGTCTTGGCCAGGGACAGAACAGGAATGGAGCCTTAGAACTTTTAGTAAGTAATCTAGCTAGGTATGTGTTAGATTATGATTTCTTTAAATGGCTGAGAAAAGAATTGTGCTGAATAGAATAACTATTTCTGTCTGTGTATCTTTTTTGTAACTTAAGGTTTTGCCTAGAGGGGTTCTCTATGTTTTTTTAATCTAATTACCCTGTAAGATATATACCATCCTGATTTTACAGGGGGGATTTCTTTATTTCTATTTACTTCTATTTTTTATTAAAAGTCTTCTTGTAAAACACTGAATGCTTTTTCATTGTTCTCAGATCCAAGGGTTTGGGTTTGTGGTCACCTATGCAAATTGGTGAGGCTTTTTATCCAACATTTCCCAGGAAAGGGGGGGTGCAAGTGTTGGGAGGATTGTTCATTGTTCTTAAGATCCAAGGGTCTGGGTCTGTGGTCACCTATGCAAATTGGTGAGGCTTTTTACCAAACCTTGTCCAGGAAGTGGGGTGCAAGGTTTTGTGAAGTATTTTGGGGGGAAGGACGCGTCCAAACAGCTCTTCCCCAGTAACCAGTATTAGTTTGGTGGTGGTAGCGGCCATTCCAAGGATAACGGGGGTAATATTTGTTACCTTGGGGAAGTTTTGACCTAAGCTGGTAAAGATAAGCTTAGGAGGTTTTTCATGCAGGTCCCCACATCTGTACCCTAGAGTTCAGAGTGGGGGAGGAACCTTGACAAAGGCTGAATCTCATTTGTTTCTCTTTCCACTGCTTTATCATCTTTGTATGCAAAACGCCTCCACACTTATTCAGGAAAGCAAGCCTTTCTGGCAGAAGAATCTGCATCTTACATATGCTGTTCTTTGCAGTACCAGTTTTGCTGCTGACTTTGTTGGAAACAGGATCAAAACCAAATGTTTGCACAAGAGGCTGAAGTAATGGTTGTGCATTCAACTGTAACTCCCATTTTTTAAGTTAATATTGCACTAGAGCAGGGTAGGTGTTTTGCATTTATTATGAAGCATTTGTTGATCATAGAATCATAGAATCATAGAATATCAGGGTTGGAAGGGACCCCAGAAGGTCATCTAGTCCAACCCCCTGCTCAAAGCAGGACCAATTCCCAGTTAAATCATCCCAGCCAGGGCTTTGTCAAGCCTGACCTTAAAAACCTCTAAGGAAGGAGATTCTACCACCTCCCTAGGTAACGCATTCCAGTGTTTCACCACCCTCTTAGTGAAAAAGTTTTTCCTAATATCCAATCTAAACCTCCCCCACTGCAACTTGAGACCATTACTCCTCGTTCTGTCATCTGCTACCATTGAGAACAGTCTAGAGCCATCCTCTTTGGAACCCCCTTTCAGGTAGTTGAAAGCAGCTATCAAATCCCCCCTCATTCTTCTCTTCTGCAGGCTAAACAATCCCAGCTCCCTCAGCCTCTCCTCATAACTCATGTGTTCCAGTCCCCTAATCATTTTTGTTGCCCTTCGCTGGACTCTCTCCAATTTATCCACATCCTTCTTGAAGTGTGGGGCCCAAAACTGGACACAGTACTCCAGATGAGGCCTCACCAATGTCGAATAGAGGGGAACGATCACGTCCCTCGATCTGCTCGCTATGCCCCTACTTATACATCCCAAAATGCCATTGGCCTTCTTGGCAACAAGGGCACACTGCTGACTCATATCCAGCTTCTCGTCCACTGTCACCCCTAGGTCCTTTTCCGCAGAACTGCTGCCTAGCCATTCGGTCCCTAGTCTGTAGCTGTGCATTGGGTTCTTCCGTCCTAAGTGCAGGACCCTGCACTTATCCTTATTGAACCTCATCAGATTCCTTTTGGCCCAATCTTCCAATTGGTCTAGGTCCTTCTGTATCCTATCCCTCCCCTCCAGCGTATCTACCACTCCTCCCAGTTTAGTATCATCTGCAAATTTGCTGAGAGTGCAATCCACACCATCCTCCAGATCATTTATGAAGATATTGAATAAAACCGGCCCCAGGACCGACCCTTGGGGCACTCCACTTGATACCGGCTGCCAACTAGACATGGAGCCATTGATCACTACCCGTTGAGCCCGACAATCTAGCCAGCTTTCTACCCACCTTATAGTGCATTCATCCAGCCCATACTTCCTTAACTTGGTGACAAGAATACTATGGGAGACCGTGTCAAAAGCTTTGCTAAAGTCAAGAAACAATACATCCACTGCTTTCCCTTCATCCACAGAACCAGTAATCTCATCATAAAAGGTGATTAGATTAGTCAGGCATGACCTTCCCTTGGTGAATCCATGCTGGCTGTTCCTGATCACTTTCCTCTCATGCAAGTGCTTCAGGATTGATTCTTTGAGGACCTGCTCCATGATTTTTCCAGGAACTGAGGTGAGGCTGACTGGCCTGTAGTTCCCAGGATCTTCCTTCTTCCCTTTTTTAAAGATTGGCACTACATTAGCCTTTTTCCAGTCATCCGGGACTTCCCCGGTTCGCCACGAGTTTTCAAAGATAATGGCCAGTGGCTCTGCAATCACAGCCGCCAATTCCTTCAGCACTCTCGGATGCAACTCGTCCGGCCCCATGGACTTGTGCATGTCCAGCTTTTCTAAATAGTCCCTAACCGCCTCTATCTCCACAGAGGGCTGGCCATCTCTTCCGCATTTTGTGATGCCCAGCGCAGCAGTCTGAGAGCTGACCTTGTTAGTGAAAACAGAGGCAAAAAAAGCATTGAGTACATTAGCTTTTTCCACATCCTCTGTCACTAGGTTGCCTCCCTCATTCAGTAAGGGGCCCACACATTCCTTGGCTTTCTTCTTGTTGCCAACATACCTGAAGAAACCCTTCTTGTTACTCTTGACATCTCTGGCTAGCTGCAGCTCCAGGTGCGATTTGGCCCTCCTGATAACATTCCTACATGCCCGAGCAATATTTTTATACTCTTCCCTGGTCATATGTCCAACCTTCCACTTCTTGTAAGCTTCTTTTTTATGTTTAAGATCCGCTAGGATTTCACCATTAAGCCAAGTTGGTCGCCTGCCATATTTACTATTCTTTCGACTCATCGGGATGGTTTGTCCCTGTAACCTCAACAGGGATTCCTTGAAATATTATGATCCTTCATAATATTCTTGTAAGGGCTCCCTCACTTGTGTGTATTTTGAGCCTGTAGAACTACTTGAAATCTGTGATACCTGGTATCATGAAAACATCTTATGAAAATTCTTTATAAGCACACAGCGATCGCTATATTCTGCTTTCAGTCTTCCTTATATCAGTTTCTTCTGTTTGAGTTATTCTCCCTTGGAAGACACTGAACACTACTTAGAGATGAAGCATACACGTGCAAAATATGTATGTAGGTTTTACCAAGGGGAATAATGCTATTTTGTAACAGCTACTGTGTAATTAGCCAGTTTTTGTGAGGAAAGATGTTTTATCAGCTGACACTTTAATAGAAAAGCACTCTTCCACTCAAAAGACCAAACTAGATGTGTGTAGTCTTCTTTTGCTGGATTTTTTTTTTCATGGCCACTCGGATGATATATGACCAAAGAAGTGATTGTTTGGGAGGAAGTGCAGGCTGTTTTGTTCAGGTGCCTTTTTTCCCCTTTCTTAATTAAACTTTATTCGTTTATTTATTTATTTATTGCCATTTCAGAAGAGTGGAGAGGTTGACGTCATGTGTTGATGAGTCACTGCTTTTAACAGGGCAGCCAGCAGAGATGGTGTACTCTGTGTGCACCAGCTGCTCTTAGTCATTCACAAAAAGATCAGAGAAAGCTCAAAGGACATGCCTGTGAATAATTAAATTTCTATTTTCATTATGAGGATGTGGTTGATTTATGGGAAGGATCTGTGTGAAGCCAGGTATTGACAAAGAGAATTTTCAGATAGCTCTCTGTTGATGCTTTTATAAATAGCTTCTGGGTCGTCATCTATGCCAATCAACTGTGCACGTGAGTTACCAGATTCATACAAAACAGGTTATGTAACTTGGCTTTTATCAGCACAGTTGTCTTGCTTGTAGTGAGCACTTTATCCATACACATACTTGCTAAGAAAGAGCCACAGGATGAAGGTGTTGGGGGAAACTAGTAATTGTACTCTGTATGAAAAGAGATCAAAGAGTTTCTTTTAGCTGATAAATTGGGCTGGCCTAGACTAGAAAGTTAGGTTGACCTAGTTATGTTGCTTCGGGGTATGGACAAACTCAAACCCGTGAGAAATATAGTGAAGCTGACCTAAGCCTCAAAATAGACAGGGCTACATCAGTGGAATAATTCTTCTATTAACCTAGCTACTGCCTCTCAGGGAGGTGGACTTACTACAGCAACAGAAGAACCCCTTTCCTCGCTGTAGTAAATGTCTGTGTGACAGTGACACAGCTTCAGTGCTGCCGCTGTAGTGTTTCTAATATAGACACACTTGACTGGTATTTCTAGCCTGTAGCCATACAACCTTGAGCTCTCAAACTAATTAAGGTTGGTCAGATTTGTTTGTTGGAGGGCTCCCTTCCAAAAACACCCACAGGTGCTCCAGGAAGAGATGTTGCTCTCTGAGTTAATACTGAACCAATGCCCCAGTTATGGTTTTAGGGGGCACCATACTGCTTTCTGCTGGATGAGAGAGAAAGAGGAGGTGTTGACCACTTGTGATCATTAGAACCCATCATATGGGGCTTCTCGGAAGAGTGGATAGAACTGTTATTCCAACCTGGTAAGAACATCCTGCATACCTAAATTCCACTGATGGTCCAACCATATATAGCATTATCCATCTCTTTGTCTTATCTCTGGGTATTCAACAAGAGCTGGTGCATTACAATTGTAAGTAAAGTGAGTCCTATACACTGACCTTACTGACTTCTTCGGGATGGTGGGAGTTGTATTGAAACTGAAAGTAGTCAAAACTCACTTTATTCTGAAGCGAGAGCAAAGGTCACTGAAGTTGAACAACAGGCTGGGTGAATTTAAACAAAAAGAACAATTCAAATAACTTATTATTATTTTAAATTAAAAAAACCTTTATTTAAATAATTGGTTTTAAACTTTTTTTTTTTTTTGCAGTTTTGATTTTTACTAAGGAGAGGTTGATTCTCATTGGTTGGTAACTATGACAACATGTTTAATTGCAACTAAATATAGCATTTATGCTACTTACTTTTTGTAATAGTAGTATGATTACTACTTTTTGCTAACTAGGAGGCTACATTGTATCTATATACTTATTTAAGCAATTATATAGCTTAAAATACTTATTTGAATTTTTATGTTTACATGTTTGTTCGAAAATCATGAGTGATGCATTTTTTACTAAATTAACATTTTACTTGTGATTTGGGTCAAGCTCTATTTGCATTAAAATTGGAATGCATTAAAAATGCACACTTTAAAAATCACCTTTAAATGGACTGATAAACTTCTGTATCAAAACATATATAGCAGTAAAAATGAACTGATTTTATTAAAGGAGACAGTATCTGTATTTAGCTAATTGAACTGATTTTGTTCCTCTATCTTTCAAGATTTTAGAATTGGTAGATTTCATCCTCACACCTCATTTTTATTCACAAGTTGGAAAAGGAAAAACAAGCTTTCCTGCCTCTTCAACTCCTAATCAGTTTGCTAACGTTGAATGAATTAGTCACTGAACTGAACAAGTATAATATTTTCTTCATTTCAGCTTATTCTCTCTGCATTTGCAGAAGAGATTACCACTGTCAAAAGTTGGTTCCAGGTGGTTAGCCAGTGGCTTCCACCAATTCAGTAGTCTGACTTTCTTTAAAACTTTGGCAGCAAGCATGTACTGATTAATTGAAATGACTTTTAATTTAAGAATTTTGTTAAAAAATCTACTTCAGTTTTTGAAGTGATAGAAACCTATGGTAAGGCCTAAACTTACTATGCTCTATTCAATCATTTGCATTACATAAAAATACCAAACCATCATTTTTTATCTGCTAGACAGAGTGACAAAGGATGTCACTTTCCTTCTGTAGTTGGCTATCACTGCTAAAATACAACAGTTTCCAACTACAGAAAAGGAGACAGAGGCTGTTAGGCCACATCCACAGAAAGAGTAAACTAATGAGGCTTTGTGAAAGAAAGGGGTAGAATTTACTTCCTTCAGCATGGTGGCCAATTACTGTAGATTTACCACTTCTAATTGCCTAGTACATCAGTTTAATTGGCAATATAATCATCTGAATATCAAAATTGTTCTGCCCTCACTCTAAAGCTTTTCATCACGTTAAAATGTATTCTGTAAGTACTTAGCATTTTCAGTGATAGAACTGAAATGTGTGGCATTCTTTGGAACTGAAGTGGAACAAAAAGACCTATTCCCGGCCCTAAAAACCATCTTAAAAATGTCATTCTACCTGAAAAACATGTGAGAATGGCCGTGTGGTATTCCATATTCATGATTTGCTGATTTCCCTAGCAAACTTTCGTCAATTTGCAAGTACAAAGATACTTACTTCTTTCTAACTGCCAGGCCTGCAAGCTCACCCTGGGCTTTGATACAGTTTAAAACTGTTTCTCCCACTGCACCCCCTGCCAATCACACATAGCAGTAAGGAGTCTTCAGGCTGAATATAACTCTAGAGGTATGTCTCCACTGCAAAAAAAGATCTGCAAAAACCAGTCTCAGACCCCAGTCAACTCACTATTTTTAGCCGGGTAGCGCTAATCCTGCATGTCTGTCAGTTGACCCGAGCTGTGAGATTCACTGCCAAGGGTCTTTTGTTTGCAATGTACACACACTCCAAAATACCAGTGCTACTCCATTGTCTCCCTTCAGATTGTGCCTTTAGTGACATCTGTTCAAACCTACTTGGGGCATAATCTGGAGACAATGGGCTTTCATAGGTGTCATGTCACCAAAGGTCTGACGTTGACATATTGAACGTTTATTATTAATGACAGCCGTATTGAAGCCCAAGTGTTCAAAAATCATGAGCCAGCACAACCACCAAGCCCCAATATTTTAAAAATAAGACATTTGGGTGAAATAATTGAAGTCAAATTTCACTCTTGGAGTTTATTTGCCTTCTGGCTTCTGAGACTTTTGGGAGTGTATTTTCAAGGTGTTCTTTTTTTGTCTCCCACCTCCCCACCCCCAGCAACCATGAGAGCTGGAACTTTTTTTTAAATGGAAGCTGAGATTTTGGTGTAATTGTATGATGCCAAATTTCACAAACACCAAATATTGTGAGACTTGCTATAAAACCAGCAGGGTTGGCAAATCTGTGACATGTCAGATAGAAAGAGTCCAGTGTGACCGTGAATTGATTGGACTGGCAGGGGAATGCAAATAAGCTAACTTTTTTTACTTGCAAATGGGGCAAATTTTATATAGAGTCCAAAAACATAATTTTACAAAGTGACTTTTCAGGGCAAATTGAAGTTAAAACATTAAAGAAAATGGAAAAGGGGGGCATTAAAGACTGAGTAAGAAACATATTAGATATAAAAATGAACAGTATCAATAGTGGGAAAAGATTTTAAAACTTAAAAAGCACAATCTCCCTGAAGCCTAGCATCAAGGAGACACTCAAAGGAAATATATTTTGTAAATTCAAGTATCATATCTATTTAAAAGGTCTTACTGAAGAGTTGTTGACATAGGGAAAATTGTAAACTTATTAAGAGCCACCTGGAGTAATTGGCCAGGGGAGGTCTGTTATGAGATTGAGCTGCAGCTAGATAAAGACATCAACAAGAGGTCTTCTATGGAACCAAAAGCTAGGAGGGATGTCCAGTCAGACTGTTATGCAAGTTATGCAAGCCATGAGAATAAAAGAGCTTCAGAGAAGGATAGTAAGATGAAGAACAGTGTGGTGGATGACAAGAGCTGAGGTGAATATAAATTCCCCGTCGTGATCATATCTGTACTGACTTGCATTCGCTAGGGCTGGTCAGGAAAAAAAATTAAATGGAAAATTCCAAGAGAACTGTCTCAGTTTTTCCCAACCACATCTATTTTTTTTCTAAATGAGATGTAGCCCTAGTTTAGTTTTACATTAACTGCTGTTCCAGCAATTCTCTAGACCAGTGGTTCTCTAAGCTGGTCCGCCACTTGTGCAGGGAAAGCCCCTGGTGGGCCGGACCGGTTTGTTTACCTGCTCCATCCGCAGGTTCGGCCGATCGCGTCTCCCACTGGCCACGGTTCGCCACTCTAGGCCAATGGGGGCTGCGGGAAGCTGCGCGGGCAGAGGGACGTGCTGGCCGCCCTTCCCACAGCCCCCATTGGCCTGGAGTGGCGAACCGCGGCCAGTGGGAGCTGCGATCGGCCGAACCTGCGGACACAGCAGGTAAACAAACCGGTCCAGCCTGCCAGGGGCTTTCCGAATAAGCAGCGGACCGGCTTTGAGAACCACAGGTCTAGACTATTTTCTGGAAAAACTTTAAAAAATAAAAAAAAGGCCTTTGAAGAGAGAAACAAAACATTATCATGAGGGACTGGAACAACCTGGGCATTAGTAAAGAGATACACAAACTTTCAGCTATTTGTTTACAGGTCCAGCCTAGGTCAGTAGTAGCCAAAAGTTGTTAACCCTCCGATGGTTGTTTAATGGTTTATATGTGAAAAGAGAGTAAATCTCAACCTAATTCCCAAGGGAAAGGTAAGAATTACCGCCTAAAGTTGGTATTAATTGGTAACCTTATAGTTTGTATCAGCTGACGAAGCAAAGGTTAAGTGGACATGGAAGACCAGCTATAGGACTGGTAGTCTATAGAAAATGGCCTTGATTCTTCACTCAGTCTGAGCTGTGGTTGTATGTAGCATGGGGCGAGGAGGATACAGGGCAGTGACATCATGACTGTAGCCCTGTTTTGAAGTTGGGGAAGCATATATATGTAAGAAAGAAACTCATGAGCACAGACAAATCTGCTTTTCCCTCTATCCCAAACTTCACCATATCTGTGAATTTTATCATCTCTTAAGGGATCATCAAAGTACAACCTGTCATTTAGTCAAATATTCTAAATTCTTTGCTCACCTTTGGCCCTTCATTTTAAATCAGGTCCTGTTCATCTCGGAGATGCTGCCTGGATTTATTGCCTCCATTGCCTCTTTTATACAGCAGTTGATATCTACCCACTCAGCAAGGGGATTTCTTCTAATGCCACAGATGTTAGGTTTAATATATCATTATTAATTATTTGCAGAATACTTAAGGCTAGATCATACAGTTTTTATTGCTTGTATTTTTTTATATGACTATGAATAGCACCTACAGTTATACTAGCTAGGTTTTAGTTACAAATGACACTTATTCTCATGCTCCTGGGAATATATGTGTTCTCCTCATAGGGTAAGTAAGGAATTTCCCTCCTTGCATCCACACATGGTGTAACATCACACAGTGTGACAAGAAGTATGTAGGTTTCCTATTCTGATGTTTCCTCTATAGATTACTGCTAAAGGCAGGATCTCAGACCCAACAGTCTAGCGGTCTCTTGTGGAATGACAATTATTGTAATCCCAATGCTTTCAGTGTGATTGTAGCCCTGAGGTACCCTCTGGATCTGTGGCAACACAAGTGATAATTCCATATATATAAGGGTGCAAATGTTCTGTAGCAGAGTGTGAGCTGAGGCTAGGAAATGATCAGGGCTGACTGGCACCTCAGGGTGTTTCCCACACAGCGTAGCATGGTCCGTGTTACATTCATTTCACTATGTGTTTGTGCTTTAGATGAATGTTCATGGATGTAGTTAGAATTCTAGTGAGGAAAAACATGAAGCCACAGTCTGAAGGCATTACATGCATGAGTTGGTTTCTCTTACAGCAACAGTTAATTCTGAATTTTCAAATGAATAGGGTGCCTCTCTTCTTGCCACCACTAGATGCCTGTCTTCTAGGTTCAAGTCCATGTGAAAAATCTGAACTTGATTCCTTTTTAGCAGAAATGGCTTAATTCTAGGTAGTAATCGCTTACTAGTCATGTAAAATTCTAATATTGATAAATGCTGGCCGCACTTGAAAAGCATGCTGGGATATACGGGATTAAATATGTTCAGAATGTACTGCTGGTGCAAAAATGATAAGTATGTGTCATAAAACACTCCTGAAATGTTTTGGCTTTTAGATTTTGCATGTTAATGTTTCCCTTTTAAAATAAGAAGTGGAGGGAGATTCTGCTCCAATCCAGTGCCTGCTGGGACAGGTATACAGGAGGGCAGCAGAAGATTAGAAGGCCATCATCTGAGAGGAGTTTGAAATGGAATGTGCTGGACCACCTTATGTTGAAAGGAGATCTTTATTCAGGCTGTTGGGATTCCAGGGATATTCTACTGTGAGCTCATAGAAACCTAGATTGATTATTGAAATAACAGATTGATAATCATGGTTATCCAACTGTAGGCTAGAGTGAGCATAAATGAATAAATTGGGCACGTGAATAGCCCAATTCCTGTAGCCTTGAATAACTATGCATTTCCGTCACTTTTACACTATTGATGTATCAATCTATGATTAACTTAATAGACTGAGATGCTATATGATTATATAGCTGTTCCTGATCTCCCTTTGCTGGAATTTTGAATATCTATGGGCTTAGAGACAAAAAAACAAAACAAAAACAAAACATCTGCCTTATACAGAGGACTGTCAGTCCACGTGTGTATGCCGCATGCAGATGTTGGAAATGCCACAGACAAAAATAGAAGACTATTTCCCCTGTGGAATAAAGGATAAGAGTCAGAGAGCCACAGTATTGTATAATGAGACATAGCTTTTTAAAGATGAAATGTATAGTTATCAGGTTCCAAGCTTATTTCATTAGCTCTCTTCAGCAAATACAATATAAATACTATCCAGCCGCTTAGGCTTTCACTCAAACTGGCTAAAAGAGTCGGACACTCAGATTTTTTTACTAAGCACACTTTTTTCATGACTCATTTCCTTTAGTTAGTCACTGAGTCAGAGCTCATGTTTATGCTTAAAAACTCCATGAAAAAGTCTCAGAATGAACTCCTGGGCACTTCATGTTCTTTTTTGGAGAGGAGGCATTTTAAATTTGTCTTTGTTTCTTTCAGCTGCACTGAGAGAGATCAATCAGAGGTGTTATATTTGGCCATTCCTTTAAAGGGCTTATGCACTTGCCTTTCCTGTGGCTTACAGGTAAAGATGAGTCCAAACTCAGACCCTGCAGCCAAACATCCCACAGACTTTGAACTAGATCTAAATCTACACTGGGCCTTTATCTGTAGCAGACCTGACCTAAAATCCTGATTGCCAACTCCAGCAGCCTGTGAGGAAAGTTAGGCAAATTTCAAGGCTAGGGCCCATTTCCTGTTAGCATTAGTTCTCAGCCAAATGTGCTTATACTACAAAAGCCAATCACTGAAGGAAGATAATAGCCCTTTAGAATCCTCCCTGCCCAGTTCTAAAGTGTTTCATTGTTCCTCTTCCCCTGGCCCTTTCTTCCCCAGGCCTGCTCCGTGGATGCTGACACTTAGCACTTCATCAGTTTCTCTCTCACCTTGTTATGGTGCATGAGCTTCAAGTGAAAGCAGCTCCTGGCATGGTTTCTGAGGGGACTCGCCAGCTTGATGAGGCCCCATAATTGGCTGAGCTTGTGAAGGCCTTACATTCAGCTAGAGATGTTTGTCCGTATGTAATGCATTGAATTTGAATGTCACAGCCATTCCATTCCAGAATTTCAGGGAATGTTCTAGGCATAATGATCAAAACCCTATTGACTCGGGGGAAAGGTGTGTGTGTGTGTGTGTGTAAATCCTCACCAGGTCTTTAGTGGCACCAAAACTTAAGACACCCATTAAATGCCTTCCAACATAACACCCTTATCTAGTATTCCTGCCTACTATCCCAACAGAGCTGAAAGTGCTGACTCCCTGAATAACACGTCTCCCAGATGGAAAGAATAATGGGGGGAAGGGGCATGCACAAAACTCCTGGCATGGAGGGAGCAAAATGGGGGATCCTGGTATGGGGGAGGGAAGTGGAGGGGCAGACAGAGCCCCTAGGATGGGGGGAGGTGAATAACTGGGTTCATAGAGCATCTGCCATGTGGGGGGAATGCAGGACCCTGGAATGGGTAGAGGGATGGAGCGGGGCAGGGGGAGACACAGAACCCTTGATGGGGGAACCTGGTATGGAGGTAGGGGTATACAAAGTCTCAACAAGGGAGGGGGAAGGGAATGGAGGACATGGAGCTGGGGGGACTAGGAATGGGGATATATGCAGAGCTATTGGAATGGGGGACCCTGGCATGTAGTGGAGGGGGAAGTGAGGATAAACAACTCCAGACACAAGGGAGGGCAAAGCTGAAGTTTCAGGGAGTCCCTGAACTAGAGAAGGATGGGAGGGTGCACATGGGAAGCTTGTGGGATGGAATGTTGGAATGCAAGAGGGCCCCGGTGTGTGCAATTAACTCAGCCTGCAGAAGCTGGGAAGTGTGAGATCCCCTAGTTAAGAGCTGCACCTCTTTCTTCTTGATGATCTGAATATTGGAGCTCACTACGCCTTGTTCCACAAATGCTGCTATCTCCTCACAGCTTATCTCTCATCCCTGGTGTGTTTCATGACCCTTCCAGGGCCTTCCTGATCCATTTTGTAGCCCAAGAAATTGAGCTGACAGTAGATTGAAAGCTTCTTCTACCTCTCTTCAAAGGCCAAAGGATCCTATTTCCTTCACGTCACGCTGAGTAAGCTATCCCAACAATAGCTGGAGAGCCAACTGTTTTAAACCAAACCAGGTTTGTTTTGAAAATCAAGAAAAGGCCAGTTAGCAAATTATTTCTTACATTTATTTTAATATAACAATCTCTTCTTTATTGTTGCTGTTCTCTTGACCTTTTATCAGTACAGCCACCTTCTCCTAAAAGATTTTAATTTTCTCTTTTGAGAGCAAACCAATTTGTGAGAACTGTAAATCCCAGTACTGTTGCCAAAATGGCTTGTTCGTTTGTCTTATCATAAGCTCCAGAGAGTAAAGACCAGTCCAGTAAAGGGTAAGCATTAACAGACTGAAAGAAAACCAAATGCATTATCTACCCCTTAATGAAAATCGCAAGAACCAAATTAAAAGACTTGTCTCAGAGCAATCACGTACTTTCACTCAAGCTTGTACTTCGTCCCAGTAAGTTCAAGGCAGTGAACTTCAGTGCTCCCAGTCTGCTTTAGGATTCTTTGCTGGAGGAAGACCTCTTGATAGCCAAATGATCTTCCTTAAGTTGATGCCATCTTAGCTGGCAAATAACAGCAAACAAATAATTATGAGAGATACTGAGTCAAGGGTATTGTGAGTGTTCAGCATCTTTCTAGATCTGGCCAGCATTTGCCAGAATAGTTATTGTGGAATTCTTCAGCTGTCATTTGAGGACACTCACATTCAGGGTTACTGGAACAATATGTATAGTGGGGGTCCTAAGAGCCATTGAACCAAACTGTAAACCTTGTACATGATGGAAACCACTTCAAGCTGGGGGTGCTACAGCACCCCCAGTACCCCTAGTTCCAGCACCTATGCTCACATTAAGCAAAGAACACACTCCAAATGAATATGAATAGTTCTCTGAATAAGATGAGGAAATAAGAATTTGGCAAGAAACATTGGCTATTGATGAATCAAGACCTAATAGTAAGGCTGCTCTCTCACAAAGGTAGCGTTTGGTTCCTGGGTGGATAAACAAGATATAGTGAATTCTGAGGAGAGGGGTGCCTTATAGCTGGGAAAACCCTAGGCACTTCCGTTTCTTTTGTGATGTGCAGCACCCCCCACACTGTGTCCAAATCCAGGTTTTTGGTTCTGCTTATTATTGACCCGATGTGACCACCCTTACTCAGGCATCTATAAAATAAGTGATTATATGCCCTATTCCCAGGGAGGGGAGGGCCAGCTATTAAGTTTGAATCCAGATCCAAAGGTTCATTTCCAAAGGTTTGAGAGGTTCGTATCTGGGGATTTGCTTTGGTCCATCTCTACTATTATTATTTTGAGAGTCATAACTCAAGGTGCATTAATAACGAAATTCTAGATGTCGCTGAAATCCTTTTAGTTGTCCAAAAATGGTTATTGGGGGTGCTCTCTGTCATTTTTTTCAAACATAATAATATGACTTAAATAGATTTTGGTCATTTTTGAGTCGAATGTTCAACAGTTTCAAAGGCAATTAAAAAATAACGGCTTTTAGTAGCTAAACATAACTACATGAACAGGCTGGAAATCTAATTCCATGGCAGAACGAGTTTTTTCATAAAACTCTCCCCGTAAGCGATAGGAACATTACATCACCAGAATAGCCTCTCATTGGCAGAACATACCACATGAGCAGACCTCTATTGCCTAGCAACCACCAAGAGCGGATTAACCCTTTCCCAGATGTCACACAGTAATTGTATAGAACACATCTCGACACCTTTATGCATAAAAGTAACAATTAAAAATGAAGGAGCTACTATTAGCATAATAAAGATGGTTACCAGATCTGATTTTTATGCATGCTCAACTGTAGGAATCATAAGGTGTTATTTTACGTAATTAAAATAGAGGATGGACTCAGGAATGATTTTTAACTATTTTAGCTTTTTCTCCTACATAGGTTACTTTGTCTGAGTTAAAATTTTGAGAAATAAACCAGTTTGTAGTAACTCTTACATTTTTATTAAAAGATTTAAGCAAGGAGTTATATAAAAAGTCTTAAGCAAAACGTCATTAGGTAAGTTCAAGTCTAGTTTTCCTAACTTAAATTACAATACACTGGTCAAACTGAGGTTATATTGAGACAGTCAGTAGGTCCAATGATTCGATTTATCGGGTTCACCAATTACTGTACTTAATAACGGGATCAAACAATGAGTAAATTAAACAAAACTATTATTTTAACAACTTACAATAAGGAGAAGGGGAGAATCTGTTTCCTTTCATGTACGCTATTTAGTTCAGTGTTTGTCAGCAGCCAAAGCTGTTACTTGCTTTAGTTTTAAGGAAGTACATCGCTCCAAATAATTTCTTGGTATCTTCCTCTTTGGCTGTTTTTCCCCTGTTACGCTTCACTGTTTGCAAAGATTACATTAAGCTTGATTTGTTTCATATATTTCCCTCCCCACTTTAACACAATGCCTGTATCCTTCTGGCAGATTAGCACAGACACATAATGATTTCTCAAAAAGAAAAGGAGTACTTGTGGCACCTTAGAGACTAACCAATTTATTTGAGCATAAGCTTTCGTGAGCTACATTAGTATGCATTCGATGAAGTGAGCTGTAGCTCACGAAAGCTTATGCTCAAATAAATTGGTTAGTCTCTAAGGTGCCACAAGTACTCCTTTTCTTTTTGCGAATACAGACTAACACGGCTGTTACTCTGAAACCTGTCAGAATGATTTCTAAAATCCCAGACTTCTAGCAGCTCTAGAGCAACCCTGGTCCAAAGATCTTATACTGTTTTAACAACAGATTTAGGGGTTAGTGTCTAAATTGTGGAACAGTAAGTAACAGACACACACACACACACACACTCTTACAATTGTGGGCATTGGCATGATTCAAGCATCCTTGAGTTATCCTACAGGATGTTCACACTGTCTAAAAATCTATAGTTCACGTGGCTGGTCTTGGCTCTTGGAACAAGTAAATGGTTACCAGTATCTTCATCAATTATAAGATGTAGCTTGTGCTTTTGCATGCAGTGGGCTTGATCTGTCCTCTGTCTTAGTTGCATTTCAGGCTTGTCTCAGCTGATGGTCAGAGTCCTTCAACTTTCTCCCTGTGGGTGGCCAGTCCAAGGAAGAGGAGAGCAGGATACAATTTCAGGTATTCGTTGCGAGAGAAAGACCCCTTCCCCTACTCTGCATGGTTGGCATCTTTTGTAGGAATCAGGGACTCCTCTACTGAGCCCAGTTAGGGGTTCCAGCATGTTGGCGATAGCTCATTATGGATTAATGACCTCACAGTCTGAGATTCACACTGAAGATTCCAGTTTGGTACATACGTGTCATAAACTGAGTCCTTGCTATTAAAACAGATGTGTCTCAAAAATCAGATGCAAAAAGGTAACATAAGGACCTGGTAGGCAAACTTCTGCTTAGATCCCAGACATGAGTGTATTGATTGTTTCAATATAATTACCCAATCAGCATCATCACTCATTCACTTTTATACATTCTCATGGCAATTAATTAATTATGACACTGGAAAAAGAAAAGGAGTACTTGTGGCACCTTAGAGACTAACCAATTTATTAGAGCATAAGCTTTCGTGAGCTACAGCTCACTTATGCTCTAATAAATTGGTTAGTCTCTAAGGTGCCACAAGTACTCCTTTTCTTTTTGCGAATACAGACTAACACGGCTGTTACTCTGAAACCTGACATTGGAAAAGTAGTCTAAGAAGTGGGGGCAGAGTGAAGGGCAAGTGAGTGACTGTTCTAATCATCTTTTGCCTACACACCTAAAAGCTGATTCAAACTTCTCTTAGCAATGCTAACTTTCATTAAACATTGGGCCAACTAAAGTCACTCAGGCCCAAAGCTAAATATGGCAAGTTCCTGACATAGTGGATGACTGTCTTAACTCCTTGTCAAGTATGAGGCGGAAGGAGACACTTAAAATACCACTTTCTTGAATAACAATAATAATAACACAACATTCTCACAGGTGGGATATGGACATTCCAGAGACTACTCCAGCCTGTAGTAAAAGGAAACTATCCCCTTAAACTTGGGACTAATCCTGAGAGCTGCTGGGCTATACAACTCCAGTTGGTGTTGTTTCAAGTTGCCAGATGCTCAGTGACTCATGGGGGCAGGGGGGTCCTGTGTGTGTGTGTGTGTGTGTGTGTGTGTATTTAAAAATTCATGCTGCCCCTCTTCTGTCTGAAATTTTGCTACTTAGTATTGCTCGAATTTAAAGCTATTAGGGGAAAACAATTCTTTATCTTTCCAGTTTGGTTACTCTGTGAATTCACCACGATGTAACATTTGTTTCATTCTAGTCAGTTTCCACTGTGTGATTCTGTTGCACAGTAATGGTGAAAGGAAAAAATGTATTCTAAACAGGTGGTGGTGGTAAAACCTCAAAAACTAATAGGGGAATTCAGGGGCAGATACAGCACCGGATGCTACAGTTAATTCACTTTTAGAAATTGACTAGATTTCAAATTGCTACTGTTCCTTTAACGTGTGAAAGAGCTTCTGCATTTTACAGCTCTCCTTCTAGGCATCAATTAATTCCTCCTAATATCTGCCTCCCTGCTATAACTCACAGCAGCTTGACCACATAGAACCCAACTGACACTCCATGTGCCTGCAGCAAACTGCAAGATGAAGAATGAAATGCACAAACTTCTTTCCACTTTAATATCTTGGGGCTGTTGACTTGCTCACAAGCAGGGGAGTATTGCTGCATAGATAGGAATGTAAACAGCTCCTCTGTCAAAGGCATCAGAGAATAGACAATAGGCTCTTGCCCTGCACTAGTCTTTTTTGGAAGTATTAGTTAAGAGAACTCTGCTTGCATGAGTCACCCTCAACACCTTAATAATTAAACACCAGTAGCTTGTTAGAATCAATCTAGTATAAAATTGCTGCAGGCACAATCTGTTTTTTTAAATCTGTCCTTCAATGTTTTTAATAGAAACATAGATGTTCCCTGCAGACAAATGCAAAATCACAGAAGCATCTTGTTTCACACACGTCGTCTTCTCGTATGTGATGAACAGTGGCAGCATTCAAGGTCTCCTAATCCAGAAGTACTGGACAGCAGCTAATATGGTAAACAAGTTGACTGCAAGCTGCTGGATGTTCGGCACGATCGCTTTCCTGATAAATCTCAGCTCCCCTGGCAGATCTCAAGAGAGGCTGCAACTGCAACACAGCCACAAAGTAATAGGATCAGCTCTCTAAAATGCGATGCACAGTATTCACTGCTGTTCCATACGCACTTCTTCTAAGGGGGAATAAAGGACAGGGAACTAAAACTGTCATCCATCACTGTTTGCCTAGCTTCTTGCAGTAGCTATTAATATAATTTTGCAAATCAAAATGTTTTGGTATTTAGCTAAAATGGAAAGATACATCCAGCTGGGTTTCAAATATGAGTCCAATAAAAGCAAATTATGAAGAACTGCACATCCACCTAGCTTTATATTTGCACACTATTTGTTTAATCTAACAGAGCATATATTAAGGGGCAATTGTACATACCTAGCCTTCTGGTGGCTTTTATGTGCCTGTGACTGCACAGATAGAATGACTATATGGTTATGAGTATTTATTTGACAAATGTACCCATGCTTGTGCATGCAGATTGGTATCTGTTCATGAAACTTCCCAGTTTATGGGTGACTGTGTATCAAAAAGCATGTGCAAAACTGGAAGTCAGAGCTAAAATATCTGGCCCTTATGATTAAATTGGGGAAGGGCGGGGGGAGAGGAGGGGAAAGGAAGAGAAGCATTGAAATAATAATATCAAGAATCTCAACTAAACCTACAAATGCAATGAAAAGAAAAATAGCCTGCCTCTCAATCCTCCTTTTATCCAGCTCCGCCCATATATTGCTGCCTGTGTAAGACAGATCCCCAGCTGTTCTCAATATTTATATGCACCACAAAGGAGGCAGTAACATTTAGACTCTAATTTCCTCACCTTAATGATCTGACGTCTCAATTTCTATCTTTATTAACATCAGTTTTTAGAGTGGAGTTTTTAAGAGAGTTCTAGGTAGCATAACTCTGCTGCTGTTGAAATTACTGGTAAAGCCTTTATTCAACAGGAGCAGAGTTCGGTCACTGCTGAATGTTTTTGAAACTCCCCCCTCTTTAAATTGGTCTCCATCAGCATTTTGTGGGGCCGCAGAAGGCCTGAATGAATCTGGCAGCCACTGGAGAATGGGCAGTTGCCTTTTTACTGCCTTTCTTCCCTCAAGTGGATTTAAGTAGCAAAGGGCCTCATGATTTTGAGGAGTAGAGTAGCTCTCTGGTTCCTGTGGGAGAGTCTAAAAACTGGAAAATCTCTAACTTAAAAAAATGAGTTGAAGTTTTGCATTAAATTTACCATTCTAATTTGTGTGTGTTTATACTTTGTGAGGAATCTAGATCTCTGGATCAGAGAGGAAGTGCCATCCAGTGGTTAGAGCACTAGCCTGGGCTGTGAGAGCTGAGAGTTAAATTTCTGCTCTGCCACAAACATCCATGTATGACGCTGGCCAAGTCACTTAGCCTCTTTGTATCTCAGGTCTCCTATCTGTAAAATGGGCATAATAGCACTGCTTTACTACACAGGAGTGTTATGAGGATAAATACATTAGATTGTGAGGCTCTCAGATACTGTGGTGTTGGGGAGTCAGATAAGTATCATAGACAGAAAAAAGGGTGCTGGAAAAATTAGGAAAATAGACAATGTGCAACTAGTTATTTGAACTAGCTGTGTGTTAGTCAGCTGAAACTATGCATAAAATAGGAACACACCAAAGAGTTGATAGTGGAAGTTATGTAAGACTGCCTGAGGAAATTAAAAGTAACTACATTTAAAAATTGTTGATCCTTGATATTTAGCTATCAGCAGTGCCGTGTATTAGAGTCACAGTTGGGGCCTAGAAATGTGAACCTGGCAATAATGAATGGCTGATTTCATTTCTGTTTTGTTTAATAAGTGGCATGTTATCCAAATCTGAAGCAGAGAGTTTCCAGTCCAAATTGTTCACCAAGATGAATTAAAATGTGATTCCAGGTGAAGCTATTTCTTTCAATGCTGTTAACAGTGAGCCCTGGGGAGCCTGGCCTTTCAATATAGATGACAGATTTCTCAATGTTTATGTTATACCCTTAATGCCTTTCACTGTACAGCACATCAATGGAAAGTGCTCTGAATAGGCAAACCTGGACTCTTTCATCTCATGTTTTGTTTAGGGAGACGCTTTGAAAATGTGAAACCTATGATGTGAGGTTATCATCATTTTTAATTAGACGGGTAAAATCTGCCACATTAAAATTCATTATGCTTCAGAACTAGAATGATCTGAAGGCAATAACCTTATGATGCACAGGAATGTTGTCAGAGAATCATGCAACTCTAGAAAATTCTGAAGCACAAGAGTGAACATTCCACCACAAAGTTTCTCTTAAACATTCACTGTTTAGTTTTTGGGCAATCTTGTGCCCCACAAACTTTACTTTCCTGCAAAGTGTGTGTGCAGATGGATGGGGGCTTGTGTGGTGTGTGTGAGAGGGTTTTTTTATGGTGATGATGATGAAGATACTCTTAGGTAATGAGTGCCATACACTGATGATGAATGAACTTAGGTAATGAGTGCCATACAAGTACCTTACCATAATGTCTGAGCACCTCACAATCTTTAATGTATCCACCCTCACAACACCCAAATCCTAGGTTCCACCCAAACCACTAGACTATCCTTCTTCTCAAAAATTCCAACTGATTTGTTCTGACTTGAATTCCCAAGCTGTTGACTATTGAGAAATTGATTATTTTTGTAATGAAACAAGGGGTCGGTGCCCAAACAAATGCACTCTTGAAACATGACAAACTTTGGGGTGAAATTGGAAGAAAAACAAACCCAACGTTTTGGTCCATGTGCCTTTTCATTGTAAATAAGATCTGGCGACCCATCTGCCTCTTGGTGTCCGAACAGCTGCTGAATCCCCACTGCTTGTGCTAGACTGGGGCTTGGCAGGTGGGGGTCACATGATGTGCTGCTTCTGTCTCTCCTCCATACAGCATAATAGAGACAAACATAGCGACCCAAAATCTCATTTCCGAAACAGTAAACATGTTTGCTGTGTCTGCAGAGCATGAGTGTTTGTTTATTTCAAACGACTTGAGTGAATTTATGGCTTAATTTTCTGTTGTAACAGAGAACCTGCTGTGTCTTGATACTGGGTGAGCTGCCAAGCATTAGACGGAACCAAGCAGATGGTACTGTCTCTTTGCAAAAAGTTGTTTGCATTGAGGTGTGGAAAGTTGCTGAAGAATGTTGTAATATGTACATGCCATAATCTGTTCCGTCTCTGGCTACTAAACGCTCTGCACAGGCTTGAAAATTGAACGTTGCTGCTTAGTTTTTTGAAAGAAATGTCACCAGTGTGTTGTCTCAGTCAAGGTCAAGAAGCCAGGGGATATGGGGTGGGAGGGAGGAGGAGGAGAAGGTGATGATGAAGTCTGTGTTCTACATGCTTTGTCTCAAACTTTTAAGTTACTATTTCACTCTTCTAAAACACTTCACAAAGTCATTGTCTCCCAGCCTTGTATAATATTCACCACACAAAGGTCAATGGTGGACAGTTTTCCAATAGAATTACTCAAGTCCAAATTCTGTAATCTTTATTCCAACTGAGCAGTAATTACTCATGTGAATAGTCCCATTTGAAGTCAGTTCAACTTAGGCAAGAGCTACAAAATCTGGCACCAAGAAGTTAATAAGAATAGGCTAGAAATGGTAGTTGGATGACTTGATTCTAAATTTCTAAACTAATTTCAATAGTTAAAAGAACATGTTAAGGAGGTATTGCACAGATTCAGGAAACTAACAAATCAATTTAAAACTTAAATAGGAGGATAACTGTGTCTGATGATAAGGAATAGACCACATTTTTTACATGGCGAAGGGTCAGGAGTCAATCACAGAAGCACATGCCTGAAAAGTCACATCGTGTTGAACATAGAAACCAATAAAAATAGGAAGCTGTATCATATAAAACCTGAGGTGAGTGCTACAGCTGGTCTCCCACTTGCTAACTTGAAGTAACCCTCCCATACCTTTAGTGTTGGCCTTCTTGAAGGCTTACTGACCCATTCTTCCTGCAGGAACCCACTTCTAATCTTGATTATGAACCATTGATTACTACTTTCTGAGCATGGTTTTCCAGCCACTTGTTCACCCATCTTACAGTAGATTCATCTACGCTGTATTTCTCCAATTTGTCTGAGACTGTCATGTGAGACAATATTAAAAGCCTTACTAAAGTTGAGAGATATCACATAGATTGCTTTCCACATATCCACAATGGCTTGTTACCCTGTCAAAGAAGGATATTAAGTTGTTTTTGTTGTGATTTGTTTTTGACCAATCCATGTTGATTGTTACTTATTACTTTATCTTCTAGGTGCTTACAAATTGCTTATTTGCTCCATTATCTTTCTGGGTACTAAAGCTGACTGGTCTGTAATTCCCTGCGTTATCCTTATTCTCTTTTTATAGATAGGTACTACAATCTCTTCAGCCAGTTCCTTAAGTAACCTAGGACGTATTTCATCAGGCCCTGCCAATTTGAAGATATTTAGCTTGTCTAAGTAATTCTTAACTTGTTGTTTTCCTATTTGAGCTTCAGATCCTACCTCATTTACACTGATGATCACTATGTTAATTGTATACTCAATGCTAACCGTTCTCTGGTGAAAACTGAAACAAAAATTGCATTCAACACTTTGGCCATTGCTGCGTTTGCTGTTATTGTCTTTCCTTCCTTATTGAGTAATGGGCCTAGCCTGTCCATGGTCTTCCTCTTGCTTCTCATATATTTGCAAAATGCTTTCTTTTTACCCTTTATATTCCTCACTAATTTAATCTCATTTTGTGCTTTGGTCTTTCTAATTTTGTCCCTACATGCTTGTGTTGTGTTTTTTTTTAATATTCATCCTTTGTAATTTGACCTAGTTTCCACTTTTTGTATTTTTTTAGTTTCAGGGAATTGAAGATCTCCTGGTTAAGCCAGGGTGGCCTCTTACCATATTTCATATCTTTCCTATACACTGGGATAGTTTGCTCTTGTACCCTTAATAATGTTTCTTTAAAAAATTGCCAGCTGTCCTGAACTCTTTTCTCTTAGACTTGCTTCCCATGGAATCTTACCTACCAATTTGCTGAGTTTGCTAAAGGTCTTGAAGTGCTTTGTCTTTATTCTGCTGTTTTTTCCTCCTATCATTTCATGATCACTTTCACCCACTCTGCCTTCAGATTCTCAGCTAGTTCCATCCTATTTGTCAGAATCCAATCCAGAATAGCCTCTCCCCTAGTCACTTTCTCCACCTTCTGTAATAAAAAGCTGTGTCCAATGCATTCCAAGAACTTGTTGGATAATCTGGTTTCAGATGGATTATTTTCCCAGCAGATGTATCATTAGTCAAAATCTCCCATCACCACCAAGTCCTGTGGTTTGTTTTTTTTTAATGATCTTGTTAGTTGTTTTTAAAAAAACCCTCATTCACCTCTTCTTCCTGGTTACGTGTTCTATAGTAGTCACTTACCATGACTTCACCCTTTTTTTTAACCCCTTCTATCTTTACGCAGGGACTTTCAATAGGTCTGCCATCTGCTTCTATCTCAACCTCAGTGTATACATGTTTCATGTGCAAGGCAAGATCGTTTCCCTTTTTTTCCATTGTACCAGCTAGTTCCAAGCCCTGCTTCCAAGTCTCCAAAAATTGGGAGTGAAGGTTAAGTGTTTAAAATCCCTTTGGTAGCTGTCATCTAGACGACACAATTGCAAACATCTTAAATAAAGTTCTGACAGTCAGTGACTAGAGCACATGAATTGCACAGAGTTCATGAATTTGCATAGAAAAGGAAACTAAGGGATTGCCAGCCTTCACAATATTGTTAAAAAGAGAAGGGAAGGGAAATTGTACCATGGCCTCGTTAGCAAAGAGAATCACCTCTGCTCAAAATCCAGCCAGTATTGTGCCATCTTATAAATCATGCCAGCAGAGCAGAGGTAGGGTGGAGGGGAAAGAACATCTTATCTGCCCATGAAAAAAATGAGCAAATTGAGCCTTTCCAGAGAGAGGGTGAGTTTGATTAGCTGCTATAGCGCTTAACTTAAAATGCAAAAAGTTGGCTAATTATAATGCAATACCAAGGTTTGTTTATAGCACAACACAAAGTCCCCTGCACCATTTATGGTTGTGATTACCCTAATTAAAAATAAGCAATTTCCACTCTGTTGGGGTGTTTATCGCATGATATCCTGAAGCAGTTAAATACAATTAAGCAACTCATCAATATTACATCTGCAACAGATGGAGAAAATCTCCATGCATGGATGAGTAATCCCTTTAGTCCTCAAAACAAGATCTTGGAGTGCTAGATTTAGTATCTGGCTCTTTGGTATAACTGTAAGACATAGCAATAGAAAACCACAGATAGCTCCCTACTGACATACTCATCTATGCAGGCACATATGCAAAGCTTATTCCAGGTAAGGCTGGCAGTGACTTGCCACCCGATCGATTTTTAGACAGTAGCTAATGAATCATTTTTGTCTTGGGTTAAAAACACACATTTTTGGATGAATATTGTTCCTTCTAAGGGATCCCTCATTGCACAAGTGCAGGAGATAAAGATGCAGAGATTTGCCCAATTTGGAGGATGGCAGAATACCATCATCCCATTACCACTTGGTGGTCCAGCCTCACAAATGCAAGCATAACTATGCTTTTCAGAGGTGCATAAAGGCAGATCTGATTGCAGACATATCTAATATTAATTAATGGAGCAGGTGTGAGTGATTGCAGTATTTGTTCGAGAACAGTCGAAGGAGTTTAGGTGTGGAGCCAAGAGAAGACAAGGGTCTAGCACTGTATCATCTTTGGTCAGCCTCTGCTACCCTTACTCACCATGGGTGGCTTCATTGAAGTCAGTGGAACCTTTTGTGAATTAAGGTACTACTCACCATGAGTAAGGGCCCTTTGAGTTAGTCTAGTTAAATTAAATAAAGAGTCTAGCTGAATCCTATTGAAAACTTGTTTACTTCCACCAAAACATAATGGTGGATTCTGGCTCCTGGAATTTAGGCACCCATTGCCTGAGAAGTTTTATGCTTTTTGAGTCTGATGCTCATTTTTGAATGTGTCATGGGGGAAATCACAGAAGTAGGAACACTGCAGATTTGGAGAATGAGATTCAACTGTGTGTCTGTTTGCTTTAAGAATTCATACCCTCTTGAAAATGAATCATCAGACCAACACTCTGGCACTTAGCTTTATGACAAACCTTCTGTTGTCTCTGACAGGTTTCAGAGTAGCAGCCGTGTTAGTCTGTATCCGCAAAAAGAAAAGGAGTACTTGTGGCACCTTAGAGACTAACTAATTTATTTGAGCATAAGCTTTCGTGAGCTACAGCTGAGCCACAAGTACTCCTTTTCTTTTTGCTGTCTCTGAGGATCCCTTGACGTAAACAGTTTGTTTGAGCACATTTTATTAGACTGGGAAAATAGCATATGTCTAACGTTTTCTAAACCACGTTGTATATTTCTTTTGTGTTACTGCGGAAATGACAATCTCTGTAAAAACTTTCAAAGTTTCATTAAATTCTCTTGTTTGAGAGCAAAACCATATATTGTTCCCCTCTGCCCTTTCCTCTGGCTTTATGTTTAGCCTGAGGGAGGCTAACATACTCACCTACTGCTGCTGTGGTGAGCAACTAGCCAGTCAAGAATCCATCCCCTATCATCTCTGATGACCTTCCCCCAGTTATATACTATAATTAGGTAAAAAGTTTTGATCCTTTCCAAATTCTAAGGAAGATGGAAACTTCTTTTTCCTTCCTCTCTCTCCCCCTTCTTCCCCTTGTATGGGAAAGACTGTTGTTTCAGGCGGAAAGCTTTTGCCAAATCCCCTCGTGATCAGTGTATCAATAGCAGAACTAGCAAAGATCACTCCAACATCTGTCCATCCTGACAATCTTTCCTACTGTCTGCACCACTGTGTGTCTACAGTCAAAGTGTATGTTTCCGACTTCCTCAGAAAGGGAGGGCAAGGAAGAGCTCAGCAATGCCTGTGAAAGAACACAAATGCTCTCTCCTTCCATTGGTTGCCTTTACCCTATGGGAGGGTGTTCAGTCCAGTCAGTAAGCACTGGTAGGATTCAATTTGTCCAACCATTATCTCAACTTCTAGTACATGCCCATAGAGACTAACTGGTAGTCTAAGGGGGGATTCCAAATCACTCCTGCTGGAGCATTCCAAAGCAGAATCCTTGTGACTAGGGCGGGCACTATGCTGGTCTCTAATACTGGTGGGTACTGTGTGTGATCTGCAAGTGAGAGAGCAGGCTGAAGAACAATGTATTACTGTAGTGTAATGGATAATCACAGTACTTTCCCCTAATTATATGTACTATACCTGCCAGTCAAGACCCTTTCACCCGACAGAGAAGCAAAGTAGGGATTTTAGAAGACTTCTAGCTAAAGCAGAGCTGTCTATCATTAACACACTACTTTTCATCCATCAGGGACTATCTGGAGTACAGTTTGGAGGTCTAAGGCAATTTCTTTCTTCAACCTGCAGATATATTATTAGTTTTCATCTATCTTGCAGCTAGTTTGGGGGAATAATATTGATTGATTTGCATTTTGACTTTTGATGGATAATGTGGAGTGCAACCTGTCTGTTTCATCTAGCTCAAATGAGCTTTTCTAGATTGAGTGATATTAAGTCTAATCAATAACTGAGTTTTCAAAATGATAAAACATCACAGAAATAATTTATGGTTGTTCGCAGCCTCCGAGAACTGTCACACTTTTGTATTTCCCTGATTTTAAATTATTTTTTTTTAAAGCAACAAGTCAATCATTTTCAAAGGCAGCCAAAATCATTTGCAGCCAAAAACAGTATGGAGAAATGTCAATAATAAATGGCAGAGAATTGTAGCCTTTGTCAGCTCCATTGTGATCTCAAATAATTCTCCCTTCTATTCCCAATTCTATGTTAGGTTTATGGATTTCATATTTCTGTGAGAAATGTTAAAGGTACTGAACATGCTCACATACTATCTATTAAGTTTGATGTAGAGCATCTTGCAATATTGGTGAACAAGTATTTTAAGTACCAGTAGATTCCTGCTTGTCTGGAGGTAGCTTATTAACCTATATCACTTCTGTTCTCTTTGCATATTTCCTTGAGAGTTGTGGCTGCAGTTATCCTGATTTTACCTTCAGTGGGATTTTTGCCTGAGTAATGAAGGCTGATGACCTTTTTGGTGACTTATATGTATTAAATTATATTTTTAGTGGATTTTTTTTGTGACCAAATTTACTAAATTGACGAGATTCACAAGCACTTTGATACATATTGCACTAATGACAACTGCAGGGTGCATTGGGCAAATAAATATGTACCCTAAGGATCCCATAGACACAGGCCTGGTGCTATTAGAGTAGAGGTGGGCAAACTATGGCCTGCGGGCCACATCCGGCCTGTGGGACCATCCTGCCCGGCCCTTGAGCTCTGGGCCAAGGAGGCTACCCCTGGCCCCTTCCCACTGTTCTCCCACCCCCGCAGCCTCAGCTCGCCATGCCACCAGCGCTCTGCGTGGTGGGGCTGCCAGCTCCTGCCAGGCAGCGTGGCAGCATGGCTGGCTTCAGCCGAGCAATGAGGCTCAGTGGCAGATTTACCAGTAAACACAGGGTGCCCTGGCACGGGCCCCCCCAACAACAGGGAGTCCCAGGGCCAGGCACTCAGGCAGCTCAACACCGGCGCACCCCCCGCTGGGGCGGGGAGAGGGCTGCACTGCGGGGGCAGGGAGGGAGGCTCATCTACAGCCTGATGTGTGGGTGGCGGGAGCGCGGAGAACATGGGCTGAAGGACTCAGGAGGAGCACCGGGTGGCTGCGCAGCTGGCCAGAGAGGAGTGGCGCTTTGAAGGGGAAACTGCCCCTTCTCTCTGGCTGTGTGGCTGCCTCTGCTCCCCCTGAGTCCTCCGCCCATGTTCACAGGGCTGCATTCCGAAAGCGGCTTTAGAGGGGAGGGTTGATTAGGGGGTGGGGTCCCAGGGGAGCGGTTAGGGGAAGGGAGTTCCGGGATGGGGCAGTCAGGGGACAAGGAGCAAGGGGGGTTGGATGGGTTGGGGATTCTGAGGGGGGCAGTCAGGGGGCGGGAAGTGGGAGGGGTGAACCTAACAGGTAATGATCAAGTGATCTCTCTCCTGCCATCCATCTCCACCCTCTGACAAACAGAGGCTAGGGACACCATTCCTTACCCATCCTGGCTAATAGCCATTAATGGACTTAACCTCCGTGAATTTATCTAGTTCTCTTTTAAACCCTGTTACAGTCCTAGCCTTCACCACCTCCTCAGGCAAGGAGTTTCACAGGTTAACTGTGCACTGTGTGAAGAAGAACTTCCTTTTATTTGTTTTAAACCTGCTACCCATTAATTTCATTTGGTGGCCCCTAGTTCTTATATTATGGGAACAAGTAAATAACTGTTCCCTATTCACTTTCTCCTCACCACTCATGATTTTATATACCTCTATCATATCCTGCCTTACTCGCCTCTTATCCAAGCTGAAAAGTCCTAGTCTCTTTAATCTCTCCTCATATGGAACCCGTTCCAAATCCCTAATCATTTCAGCCCTTCTCTGAACCTTTTCTAATGCCAGTATATCTTTTTTGATATGAGGAGACCACATCTGTACGCAGTATTTAAGATGTGGGTGTACCATGGATTTATATAAGGGCAATAAGATATTCTCTGTCTTATTCTCTATCCATTTTTTAATGATTCCTGACATCCCGTTTGCTTTTTTGACTGCAGCAACAAAAAAATCAGTTTTACAGAAAAAGCATTTTCCAGTTGAAAACTTTCAACAAAAATGTTCCAGCCAGTTCTAGAGCTGATTCTGCAACCCCACAGAGCAGCTGTCAGAGTGTAAGAATGTGGGATGTGGCTGCAGAGATCAAAGATCACCCTCCATTTTGGAAGGTGGGGGCCAGCACGCCAGAGAGCAGGGCGTCATGAGCCTACAGCAGGCTCATGTTGCTGTTCTGTCACGTATGGTTTAAATAAAAATAATGTAACTGATAAAATACAAACTCTCTGCTAAGTATCAGAAGGGTAGCCATGTCAATTGGGATCTGTAAAAGTGGCAAAGAGTCCTGTGGCACCTTATAGACATGCATGCATTCGACGAAGTGGGTATTCACCCATGAAAGCTTAACATCTCTGCTATAATACAAAGAACAAAAACTGGTCAAAAATTGATTTCAGCGGAACAATTTCCCAGGGAAAGACACAGCTTTGTCTAAACATTTTGCTGGATCATGTTTCATCAATTTTGATGAAATTTTCAATGGCAGAAAGTCTGTTTTTTTCCACTTTATCATTTTGATTGTTTTGATTTTTATATTAAAGATATTTTAAAATTCTATTTTATACAATACTATAACATTTAAACATGTAACATGAAAGTCTAAATTAAATTAATTGAAGTTATTCCAATTAAACGTTTTGTTGGTTCCATTTTTGGGGGTGGTAGGGAAATTTCTGTTCTGCAGAAAATTTTGAAATTTTGGCTTTTTTTGTTCTGACTTAGAATGATTTTTAAATTGAATTTTGGAAATGCCCATGGAATATAAATTCTGGTTTCCAACTATCTCTAAAGAAGTGCGAATCAATGTGGACATATGTCTACAGCCCAGGCTTATGTGATCAATCCCAACACTACTGGCAGGTGTGATGCCTTCCAGGGATACCCAAGGTTGTGAGGCACCTCAATACCACCTGCCTTTAGCATGCTTTTCCATACCCCAGAGAGATGTAGTTATACAGCCCTAACCTCCAGTGTAGAGAGAGCTATGTTGCCAGGAGAGCTTCTCCTCTTGACATATCTACTGCCTCTCAGGGAGACAGAGTACCAACACAAACAGAAGAATGCCACTGCAGCACTGTATATGTACACAAGCCCAGGGAGATGTGGCTGCTATCTTCTGCCAGAAAGGAACATGTCTGAGGTATGTCGCCTGCCTTAATTCCAAGACCTTAAAAACATAATTTTCAGTGTAGAGCCATGACTTCTTAAATATTATCCATACAGACATTTCACAACAGTTATGACAATGAGTGAGCTACTGGCTTCTGGTAGAGACCTTCTATGCCATGCTTCAATGAACAATTATGCCTATATTAAACCCTATGTTCCCCCTGTGCCCTGCACGATTAGCATGAAGGGGGTCCGTGTGTCACAGTGGGTTAGTGGCATTAATGAAAACAAACTTGAGCAGTTGAAAAGGGTCCCTGGCAGCTCCAGTCACCACCACTGACCAGGCCATTAAAAGTCCAGTCAACGCAGGCAGCCTACGCAGCTCCGTGCAGCTCCTGGGAAGTGATCGGCATGTCCCTCTGACTTCAAGGCATAGGGGCGGCCACAGCTGCTCTGCGCGCTGCCCCACCCCGAGTGCCGACTCTGCAGCTCCCATTGGCTGGGAACCATGGCCAATGGGAGCTGTGGGGACAGTGCCTTCAGGTGGGGGCAGCTTACGGCGCCTCCTGGCCACACCTCCACCTAGGAGCCGGAGGGACATGCTGACCGCTTCCCAGGAGCAGCCTAACATAAGCACTACCTGGAGTCAGCACCCCTCACCCCCGCCTGCATCCCAATCCCCTGCTCCATCCCGGAGCTCCCCCCCTGCACCCAAAGTCTGTCCCAGCCCTAAGCCCCCTCCTGCACTCCAAACCCCATGGTCCCAGCCCAACCCCAGAGTCCACACCCTCCATCCTGAGCCCTCAACCCCTCCTGGACCCCAACCCCCTACCCCAGCCTGGTGAAAATGAGCACATGAGTGAGGGTGGGGGAGAGTGAGTGATGGAGGGCGGCGGGATGGAGTGAGTGGGGGCAGGGGGCGGGGCAAGGGTGTTCAGTTTTCTGCTATTAGAAAGTTGGCAACCCTTGCAAGGGATGTATAATCAGTCGCCTGCTGAGTTTTTCGGTGAACAAAAACTTGGTCATGTACGAGTGCTTTAGAAGCTGAGTTCCATCTAACTGCATTGCTAAAGCACATATCATTTTAGCATCTTGGGGACAGCCGAGGCCGTTTTGAAAATTTGGCCTCTATTCTGTAATTGAGCATGTACTTTGCTCTGGTCACTGTGCTACCCTTTGTGAATTATTTAATATCTCAAACAATGAAATAAGTTGTATTAATAAATGGCAAATGTCCTACTATAAACTGGTGCCCCATATTCCCAGACAGACCTGCTGATAAAAATGTGAGGGTTTGAATGCTAGCGACAGATCCAAAATCACTGAACGTTCTTCAGGTTTATGAATGACTAATGTGCAACTTCATGAGGTTTTAGTGTCATTACGGGCTACAGATGGCTTAGCCCCAAAATCTCTTGTGGCATAGAGTTTCTGCAAGTCCTTTATCAGAATAAGAATTAATGTGTAAATAATCCTTGTCCATAAGCATTCAAACAATTTTATCCACTTGTTTAAAATGTAGCAAGCTCAAACCAGTGATTACTGTGGAGGAGTCTAATGTATAGATCCTTGCTGAGCTAATGTGAATCCACATTCCCACACGTGTATTTGTTCATTCATGAAACCCTCATTCAAGGTAAATTGTTAATGACATACACTGTGAAAGTGTATGTTTTACATCCTAAAAGCACAATAGACTGTGAAAGAAGTTCATTAATTCCCCTTGAGCTTGCCAATGCCTCTTGAAAGGTAGGGAGACAGTCTATCATCTCCAGTGCCAGCCTTAACATACTTTTGCCAGGACTCTGAACCATTTTACCAGATATTTCCCACCAAACCATCACCATCCTCAAAATTACTGACGCCTGATCCACTTCACACTCCCCGAAACTAGCCTTTGTCCATGATGTTCACACCCCATTCTATATGCAGGTGAATGAAAACCACACCCGCCATGGCTATAAAGAAATAAGCTAAGCACGTGTCCCTAGAAACCAGGTATGTCCCCAAGTAATGCCCACTCCTTTTTCAGCAAACAGAGCTGCTGGTTTTTGTTAAACCTATTCATAGTAGCTACCTCATAGAGCAGCCAGCTGAGCTGGTGAATTGACGGGGGATGGGAGGGTGGAAGGGAGCACTTCAGGGACTACCCCCAGGTCTGTCTTTCCGTAGTGACGTCACCTTACTCTCCATGAAGTTCCCAGAGAACAGCCCTCTCAAGCCAGCCTTCCCCCACATAGTGTCTGCGCCATGTTGAGACAGCTGTGGGTGGAGAGCCAAAAAACAGCTCAGCTTGCTCCACGACCATGTGCAGGTGGCTACAGACTGAGGCTAGGGCCAGCATTCATGCTTCTGCTCACCTCTCCCTCATCACAAGTGCACAGCAAATTGTGGTAGGGGGAAACCAAAAGAGAGTAAGGGGGGAACATAAAGAAATGTGACCAAGAATGAATAAATATAGCAGAGAGAGGGGGCACTAAGGAGAGACAATAACACATGGGGAGGAATGAGAGATGCAAAAGGAAGGAGAAACGCGTACAGTACACAGGAGAGAGTAAAGAAAGGAAAAATTTTAGAGGGCAGAATGGGCATTCCCACCCCCCCCCCATGCCTTCCCCACAACTTTGGCAAGCCCCTTCTATGCACCCCTTCCCGATCACCTCTCCCCTCCATCTTGTTTTGTGCCTCGAAAATCTGAGTGCCTGGTAATCAGACTTTTACTGCAACTATTTTTGACTCAGACTCAAGCAGCTCAAAGGTGCAGATTGCCCTTTCTGATTTTTTTTTTGCATATGAATTCCTCTATTACAGTGTCTTACATGAGCCTATTTGACAGTTCAAGTCCCAGTGAGTTCATCACAGATCCTGAGATCATTGTCTGTCTTGACGCACCGAAAACATCAAGTAGGTATTGATCAGTGTGGGTGGTTTTTTTTAAGCTATGTTCTGCTTCAGTCTCAGTACGGGGCACAGAAAATGTGCAATATAACCCGTGTGTTAGTAACTCCAGCCTATTCTTCATACTGAAGTAAAGCCTGTCTAGTGATGAGGGGAGGCCAGAGCCGTACCATAATTTCATTGCCTTTAATGTTGCTGCATTGTTTTAGACCAGATGAGGTTCTAGACCGTAGTCTTTATCATTCCAGCAAGATTTTGTCGTGCGTTTGTCTGGGGGAATTCATCAAAGGCAGAATGGTTGTTTTCTCTATTGGTATTTCTGTGGTGCTCAACACAGGAGCCAAATGTTGCATTCTTGGGTGGGCTTGCAAACCAGTTTTTTTTAATTGCTCCCTGGTCTAAAGGATTTAACTACAACAAGCTTACTGAGGAGTTAGGGGTGGGTTAGCGAACTAATTCTTTGGTATAGTCCCCACCTGGACTCGTTTTATTTGAAGCACATGGAGGTTCTGTCCCTCGCAATCCCAGCCTCCTGCTGTGGGAGAAATGGAGTTCAGTACCTTGTGCTGGGAGCTCTGCTTAGCTGCTAACTTTTTAGAAAGTTTTGCAACTGTCTAAATAAGGTGGGGTTCTGAGGCCACTAGAGAGATTTAATGCATTGAGATTAATTCAAGCTCTGACATAGACTTGCTCAGTGGCCTTGGTCTAAAGTCACAAATGGCAGGCCATATTTTTGAATTAACCTTAAGCACCTACATTCAGAGGGAATTCCAAAATTGGAAATAACACCACTGAAGTCAATAGAATTACACCAATGGGAGTGAGAGCAGAACCAGGCCACCCAGTCCGTTGTCTTTATTCTGAGAAGCAGAAATAATGGGGCTTCAAGAGCTGATGTTGTCCTTTGTGACCACTGCTGTAGTGAAGAGGTCCGAGGTTTGGTTCACGTCAACACTTGCAGTAGGTGGTTCTCCAGTGACCCAGCCTGTGAGGATGTACAGAGCCTTATTTTCTTGAAATTATTTTATTTTTCAATTTTGGCTGAACTTTTGGTATGTCTGCAACTTGTTTTCTCGTCTGGCTGAATTGACGGGACAGGACTATGTCATGCTGCACCCTAACGACATTGAAAGCTCCAATAAGTGCAATTTGTGCTAAAGTTGATGGATGAAGAAATATCATTAAGAGTTAATAGCGAACAGCAGACCTTTTCTGACTACACAGAGCCACATTCTAATTGGTGAAAATGAAATCGGAGTCTGGCCCGCAGTGATTAAAATCTTTTCTAAATTCTCTTTGGCAAGGTGCAAAGAAATCCTCTTCATTCCGGATGACTAAAAATAAATCCTATTTTGAGTTTAAGAAGTGGCAGCATGACTGAAATGAGACATTCACTTTCATTCATGTTTGCTGTCTATTAATCTCTTCTCTTCACCCTCAGCAGAGTATGAGTCAGAATTGCTCATTGTCTTATTCCCTGAAACTGTGTGTTTTGACTTTAAATTCATCTGTCTGACGCAAAGCAGTGCTGAAATCATGACAGTTTGATCCAGCAAGCTCCCAGAAGACTCTTGATCTTTGCCAGCTGGTAAATGTAACTCGCTCATAGCAGTCATGCAAAACAGATATTGATATTTTTACACCAAACGTTGGGAAGCCGATGTCATATGCCTGTAAAGGCATCTAAACTACTGGGGGGAACAGGGGAGGGGAAGAGACAGGAAGGGGATAAAATACTTTGCTAATTAAAAGAAAAGGCACATTTTAATTTGTTAGAATGTTTTCTTGCCTTAGTACACATTACCCACCTCGGGGGCTGAACTGGAAAAGAATAGTGGAACTCTAGTCATGCTGGTTTTGCTCTCTCCTTTACATTCTCTTTCCTGTGGTGGGTTCTGTCCCCTTCTCCATTCTGTGGTGGCTGCTGACCTCATTTTGGCTTCTCTGTTCAAGGCAAGGGGTGTAACTAAGAGGCCAGGCAAAAAAATCATGAATTGCTTCCAGGCACCTTCCACAGTGTGGACAAGTATCCCAAAAGAATTAGTGGAAGCCCCACAATTGAAATGGACAAAACATTGGAGGGAATAATGTAAGAGACAAAACCTCCACTGGCAGCGAGCAAATTAAGGGCCTAATTTTGCATCATTTAAGTCAAAAGTAGCTTTGCTACTCACTGATATGGGCACAGGCTCAAGCCGTTGATGAGCAAATAGTTCTACTCCATCTCTACATTCTGCGATCTTTAACCACATTGAACAATGGTGAAATAATTAATAGTTGGCCCACGAACTGAAAAATTTGCCATCAGAATTCACCTCCTGATAAGATGAAGGGGATAGTTCACATCTCTCCGAACCTGGCCTCAGATATGGCCCATTTGCAATGCTGTGGTGATTCATTGTCTATTGGGAGTTAAGGACCATTACCACCTGGTGTAAATCAACTCTAACCTATGCCAGGGGCTGAGGCAGCTCAGTTGGATCCAAGGAATAGGCTCATTGTTTCTGGGTGTCTGCAGACTCAGGAAGACAATGCTGACCTGGTCTCTGCTAAAAGTCCTGATAGAGCCACCAGAGGAGGACTGGAATAGTTCCCAACACATTCTGCTCACTGTTAGGTCTGATTTGAGTTGAATGTACTACTGTAAAAATATGGACTGACTCTTGGGAAGATGTGATATGTATTTACTTAGTTTTTGGGTTACACCAGGTTCCATGTAAATGCAGTTTCGGGGGCGAGGGAGCTGTGAGCTCAACAAGCAAGTTTTCTCTGAGTCCTGGTCTCTGATTAGAGTCAATTCCTGAGGCAGACCTGCTCCCTAGGAACTGGAAGAAGGGATTGCTGTGCATGCTGTTTGATCATCTCATTTCAGGAATGGTGTATAGGTATAAACGAAGCAAGTACACTCAGCGTAAAGGAAGCCAACTTGCATAGCTTCAGATGTTGGCTATCATGCAGCAGAGAGTGGGTACTAGTGTCAGAGAAAGGAGCAACACTAAAATCATGAACGATGCTTCCCACATACACTCAATAGAAAGTTACTTTAATTGACAAATGCTTAAGTTTTTGATACATTTGAATCTGATGGGGATTTGGCATGGTTGGCTAAATTAATTCATGGTGTAACTGTATCAATTTTCTTGCCTTCAAAGGAGTCACACAATCATGAACTTGACACATTGACTTGACTTCAATGGAGCGGGGCAGATTTACACCAGCTGAGGATCTTGTCCGTTGTCGTTAGCATTTGCACCTCATGTTATCGCAGAAAGCCCTGTCTGTATAGCTGGACAAATTGAGATGCTTTGCACCACCCCCAGGATGGGTGTTCCCCAACTATGAATACAAGAGAAGCATGAGAGTCTTGAAGTGTTACAGGAGGGGGAAAACTAGGCGGTCCAGATTCTGATCCATTATGGTAGTGAAAAACATCCTCAAATTCAGTGGGATTACTCCTGGTATACACTTCAGTAACCTCAGATTAGTATCTGTTCAGAGCCTTTTGAAAACAGATACCCTTTCAAACACACTGGGTTTGAACACATTGTTTCTGGAGTTCAAACTGATACAAAGAAGCCATAAGGTAACAACCAATTGGGTCCCAAGAGGCAGTATTGTCTAGTGGATCAAGCACTGGACTGAAACTCAGGAATACTGGGGTTCATTCCCAGCTCTGCTACTGGCTTTAGGCAACTCATTGTGCCTAGCACAATGGAGCCCTGATCTCTATTTGAGTCCCCCTAGGTGGTAGTGTAATAGTGCTCTAACTACACAATAATAGTCTTATCCCAATCTCCATCTGGGGTGGGAAGGTGCTGAGGTTTCTTTGTGACAGTCCCTAGCATATGAAGCACGTCTCCTAGAACTCTGCCTTGCCTGAATCCTCTCCAATGCTTAAAATCAAAATAATCAGGGTCACTCATTGGTCATGGCGTCGGCCCTCTCTTTCCAATAATCTTATTCTATCTGTTTTTGGGTTTGAATATGTTAGTCTCTTGTGTTTGGTTTTCTGCTCAACTCCCCAGGCAAGTTGGTGCCACAGGATGGGTTTGCAGGAGCAGGAGCAGGTGCTATGAAGCTATTGTTATAATATGCAAACGCTCCATCTTGGCTAGTCTGTTATGGTTTTGTAGATTCCTGTTGTGGGAGTGATCTTGGTTCCTAAGCAACATAGGCAAGGAAGCATTGAAGAAATCAAGCTCTTTGAGCAAAGCTCTGAACTAAACCATTGTGGAGAATAAGTGAGAGAGCTGTATTGTGTTTATGACTATTATACGTACTCAGTTTCTCTGCCTGATATTATTCTGTCTGACCACACAGAATTAAATCAAAGGCTACTAGGAAATGAGCAGGAAATGAAACAGTGAGAGAAATAAGATATTGCCAGGGAAAATACCAAAGGGCCTTAAGAGAATAATGGAGGAGCTCTGAATTCAGGAATGCCCAGCTGCCTGATCTTAAGATTAAAATCAAAACAAAAAAGTCCCTCCTAAACGAAATGGTTAGACCCTTTCCTAGAAAGGAAGGGTGGTGGTGAGTGGGCAGCAGCTGCTCAGGATAGAGACTGAGGGAAATGCAACCTATTCCGTAGTGGCTGCCAATATCTCCCAGCCCATGAGTAGGGGTGTCTGGACTGAGTGGAACTTGCCAAAACTTTCCAGGAAAGGATAATGTCTAGGTGAGACCCATGTCTGTAGGCCTTTAACTGTTTTAACTCACTTCTCTGAAGGTATGTACCTTTGGGTGACTCAATCGTGCTGTGTTTTGAAGAAGCTGTTTTGAGTTCCTTTAATCAGCTACTGATCCTAGGATCCCAGAAGGAAAGCTCTTGCAGGTGCCAAATATAATTGAGCTTGTTGTTTTTCTCATAGGGGGCTGCAACCTAGAACCTCAGTCTAAGGGTGGGCTTCTACCCAAAACCTATCACCATAGGAATGCACTTGAGAGGGATTAAAAGGGGTCTAAAGCACAACTTGGCCTGTAACAGTCACAACCAGACAAGGGACGAGCCCACCGCAGGTAGTGGAAATTACTAATGTGTTTATGAGGACAGATTTTTCTCATTGCCTTTGGGACACGAGCACTTGCACTTCACACAGGGCTTGATTTTCTGATCTTGCTTACCCCAGTTTACCTGATGTAATTCCACTTAACTGGAGTTACTTGTGATTTACACCGGAAGAACAAAACAGAATTGGGTGCTCAGGAGAATATCCTAGTGGAAAGGAATATGAGGTCAGCGCAGTTGCTGTAAATATTCACCCATGTATCAGAAGTCAGAGTTAGGCTTCTTTTTTAAATTCAAGCAGAATAAGATCCTTAACACGTAAATGTTGGATGCAAGTAGATTTTGCTCTTCCTAGAGATCTGTGTTCTAGAAGTGTCCCTGTGGAATGAGCGCTAGCTGATCAGTGAGGCATGTTGGCCAGGTTGGCTTTGAATCTGTTGAATCCTGTTGCAATGTGGAATTTCTCCCATTGATCTAGGACCCCCACAGACTCTTGCCCTACAATCCTTCAGGATTGTCATTACAACCTGAAACCAGCAAAGCACCAACTTTTTCCTTAACTTGTTCTTGTACTGTTTTTCTGTATAAATCAGATAATGAAATGTGAGCCTTTTATTCTGAACTAAGTTTATTGAGGTCAGAGAGATTTGCATACAAATACATTTGATCTTTTGAGCACCAACCACGCGCAGGAAATAAGTGGTCCAATATAGCGCTAAAGTTTGATGTCAAATGTATATATTGAGTAAAATATCCATAGCTGCAATTAGAGAGACTAGGTGGATGAGGTAATATCCTTTATTGGACCAACTTCTGTCTACAATGACAGTCATTTTCTGAGTTAAGGAAAAGCTCCATTTCCCCTCTCCCCAGAGGAAAAGATGATATGGATATTGATGTCAGATAAGAAAGCAATTTCAAAATGTTGTGACTGCATATAAACTATGCATTTATAGTAAATTATTTTTAGTTGCCAGCGGGAGAGAGTGACAAAAAAATCCAATTTACTTCAGTATTGACACAATCCCATTTTATTTTTAAGCAGCACTGACCTTTGTTGACACCAATTATATGAACTAGGAAATAGACTGAGGTTAACTCTTCACAAACTGCAAATCACTTTGCTGTTGGCAAATACAGTTACAGCAACAAATGAGCATGCTATCAATTGTTGTTTATTACTTATACCACCCCAGAGCAGGGCCCCATTGTGTTACAGGTTGTGCATACACATTGTGAGAGACATCCTACAACTAAGAGCTTAGTCTGAATAGACAAATAGAGAAAGGGTGGGAAAGGTAACAGGAACACAGAGAGAGGAAGAGCCTTGACCAAGGTCAACTGGCAAGTCAGGGGCTGAGATGGTAGTAGAACCTAGATGTTCTGACTCCCAGTCCTCTAATCTAGACCATGCTGTCTCTCACTTGTTTTCCAGCAGCAGCTCTTCCAAATTTTTATTTTTTTTCCCCTCTCCATTATTACCACATTGATGGTGCTATACAGGACACTTGCAATCTGAAGTCATTTTGGTTTTGTTTCAAAAAAGGAGAGGGTATTTTTTTTCCTAACATGTGACATAAAATCTCTCTTTAAAATTTACTCTCAAACTCATACACAACGTTCTGAGTCTCTTAGCTTTTACTTCATGCAGTAGGATGGAGACTTTACTTACTATATTAATGGTTGTACATCTGGGGCTCTCACTTAAATTTTATCTACGCTACAAAACACACCATATAGACACAGCATTTTTAAAACATTGGATTTATCTACTGTGGTTTTGCCCCAAGTGTAGTGGAGAGCTTAATGTGGCTAAAATGTTTTTGAAAACCACTGTCAAGACATGATTACTTAGTAAGGGATTGCAGGCTGGTACAATGTATGTTTATCCTACCCATGTCCATAGAATGGACTGGTAGTCCTGTAACCCTTGTTCATACATGTAGTGCCATTGACTTCAACAGAAGTGGAGACTTCACTGTATCTCTTTAGAGACACTCGGCATCCTATGACACTGGGGCCTCAGGCCCAGATTCACAAAGATTCTTAGCCCTGGTCTACAGTAGGACTTTAGGTCAAATTTAGTAGCGTTAAATTGATGTAAACCTGCACCCGTCCACACGATGAAGCCCTTCATTTTGACTTAAAGGGCTCTTAAAATCGATTTCCTAACTCCACCCCTGACAAGTGGATTAGTGCTTAAATCGGCCTTGCGAGGTCAAATTTGGGGTACTGTGGACACAATTTGACGGTATTGGCCTCCGGGAGCTATCCCAGGGTGCTCCATTGTGACCGCTCTGGACAGCACTCTCAACTCAGATGCACTGGCCAGGTAGACAGGAAAAGAACCGCGAACTTTTGAATCTCTTTTCCTGTTTGGCCAGCGTGGCAAGCTGCGGGTGACCATGCAGAGCTCATCAGCAGAGGTGACCATGCAGAGCTCATCAGCAGAGGTGACAATGATGGAGTCACAGAATTGCAAAAGAGCTCCAGCATGGACTGAACGGGAGGTACGGGATCTGATCGCTGTATGGGGAGAGGAATCCGTGCTATCAGAACTCCGTTCCAGTTTTCGAAATGCCAAAACCTTTGTCAAAATCTCCCAGGCATGAAGGACAGAGGCCATAACAGGGACCCGAAGCAGTGCCGCGTGAAACTGAAGGAGCTGAGGCAAGCCTACCAGAAAACCAGAGAGGCGAATGGCCGCTCCGGGTCAGAGCCCAAAATATGCCGCTTCTATGATGAGCTGCATGCCATTTTAGGGGGTTCAGCCACCACTACCCCAGCCGTGTTGTTTGACTCCTTCAATGGAGATGGAGGCAACATGGAAGCAGGTTTTGGGGATGAAGAAGATGATGATGATGATGAAGTTGTAGATAGCTCACAGCAAGCAAGCGGAGAAACCGGTTTTCCCGACAGCCAGGAACTGTTTCTCACCCTGGAACCTGGAGCCAGTACCCCCCGAACCCACCCAAGGCTGCCTCCTGGACCCAGCAGGCGGAGAAGAGACCTCCGGTGAGTGTACCTTTTAAAATACTATACATGGTTTAAAAGCAAGCATGTGAAAGGATTACTTTGCCCTGGCATTCGCGGCTCTCCTGGATGTACTCCCAAAGCCTTTGCAAAAGGTTTCTGGGGAGGCCAGCCTTATTGCGTCCTCCATGGTAGGACATTTTACCACTCCAGGCCAGTAACACGTACTCAGGAATCATTGTACAACAAAGCATTGCAGTGTATGTTTGCTGGCGTTCAAACAACATCCGTTCTTTATCTCTCTGTGTTATCCTCAGGAGAGTGAGATATAATTCATGGTCACCCGGTTGAAATAGAGTGCTTTTCTTTAGGGGACACTCAGAGGTGCCCCTTCCTGCTGGGCTGTTTGTCTGTGACTGAACAGAAATGTTCCCCGCTGTTAGGCACAGGGAAGGGGGAAGGTTGAGGGGGTAGCCACGCGGTGGGGGGGAGGCAAAATGCGACCTTGTAACGAAAGCACGTGCTATGTATGTAATGTTAACAGCAAGGTTTACCCTGAAAGAGTGTAGCCACTGTTTTATAAAATGTGTCTTTTTAAATACCACTGTCCCTTATTTTTTCTCCACCAGCTGCATGTGTTTCAATGATCACAGAATCTTCTCCTTCCCAGAGGCTAGTGAAGATTAGAAAGAAAAAAAAAACTCACTCATGATGAAATGTTCTCTGAGCTCATGCTGTCCTCCCACACTGACAGAGCACAGACGAATGCGTGGAGGCAAATAATGTCAGAGTGCAGGAAAGCACAAAATGACCGGGAGGAGAGGTGGCAGGCTGAAGAGAGTAAGTGGCGGGCTGAAGACAGGGCTGAAGCTCAAACGTGGCGGCAGCGTGACGAGAGGAGGCAGGATTCAATGCTGAGGCTGCTGGAGGATCAAACCAGTATGCTCCAGTGTATGGTTGAGCTGCAGCAAAGGCAGCTGGAGCACAGACTGCCACTGCAGCCCCTCTGTAACCAACCGCCCTCCTCCCCAAGTTCCATAGCCTCCACACCCAGACACCCAAGAACGTGGTGGGGGTGCCTCCGGCCAACCAGCCACTCCACCATAGCGGATTGCCCAAAAAACAGAAGGCTGGCATTCAATAAATTTTAAAGCTGTAAACTTTTAAAGTGCTGTGTGGCATTTTCCTTCCCTCTTCCACCACCCCTCCTGGGCTACCTTGGTAGTCATCCCTCTACTTGTGTGATGAATGAATAAAGAATGCATGAATGTGAAGCAACAATGACTTTATTGCCTCTGCAAGTGGTGATCGAAGGGAGGAGGGGCGGGTGGTTAGCTTACAGGGAAGTAGAGTGAACCAAGGGGCGGGGGGTTTCATCAAGGAGGAACAAACAGAATTTTCACACCGTAGCCTGGCCAGTCATGCAACTGGTGTTCAAAGCTTCTCTGATGTGCACCACGCCCTCCTGTGCTCTTCTAACTGCTCTGGTGTCTGGTTGTGTGTAACCAGCAGCCAGGTGATTTGCCTCAACCTCCCACCCTGCCATAAACGTTTCCCCCTTACTCTCACAGATATTGTGGAACGCACAGCAAGCAGTAATAACAGTGGGAATATTGGTTTCGCTGAGGTCTAAGCGAGTCAGTAAACTGCGCCAGCACGCCTTTAAACGTCCAAATGCACATTCTACCACCATTCTGCACTTGCTCAGCCTGTATTTGAACAGCTCCTGACTACTGTCCAGGCTGCCTGTGTATGGCTTCATGAGCCATGGCATTAAGGGGTAGACTGGGTCCCCAAGGATAACTATAGGCATTTCAACATCCCCAACAGTTATTTTCTGATCTGGGAATAAAGTCCCTTCCTGCAGCTTTTGAAACAGACCAGAGTTCCTGAAGATGCGAGCGTCATGTACCTTTCCCAGCCATCCCATGTTGATGTTGGTGAAACGTCCCTTGTGATCCACCAGAGCTTGCAGCACTATTGAAAAGTACCCCTTGCGGTTTATGTACTCGGTGGCTTGGTGCTCCGGTGCCAAGATAGGGATATGGGTTCCGTCTATGGCCCCACCACAGTTAGGAAATCCCATTGCAGCAAAGCCATCCACTATGACCTGCACATTTCCCAGGGTCACTACCCTTGATATCAGCAGATCTTTGATTGCATGGGCTACTTGCATCACAGCAGCCCCCACAGTAGATTTGCCCACTCCAAATTGATTCCCAACTGACCGGTAGCTGTCTGGCATTGCAAGCTTCCACAGGGCTATCGCCACTCGCTTCTCAACTGTGAGGGCTGCTCTTATCTTGGTATTCATGCGCTTCAGGGCAGGGGAAAGCAAGTCACAAAGTTCCATGAAAGTGCCCTTACTCATGCGAAAGTTTTGCAGCCACTGGGAATCATCCCAGACCTGCAACACTATGCTGTCCCACCAGTCTGTGCTTGTTTCCTGAGCCCAGAATCGGCGTTCCACAGCATGAACCTGCCCCATTAGCATCATGATGCATGCATTGGTAGGGCCCATGCTTTCAGAGAAATCTGTGTCCATGTCCTGATCACTTACGTGACCGCGCTGACGTCACCTCCTCGCCCGGTATTGCTCTGCCAGGTTCTGGTGCTGCATATCCTGCTAGATAATGCATGTGGTGTTTAATGTGCTCCTAATTGCCAAAGTGAGCTGAACGGCCTCCATGTTTGCCTTGGTATGGCGTCTGCACAGAAAAAAGGCGTGGAACGATTGTCTGCCATTGCTCTGACGGAGGGAGGGGCGACTGATGACATGGCTTACAGGGTTGGCTTACAGGGAATTAAAATCAACAAAGGGGGTGGCTTTACATCAATGAGTATTTCAGGCAGGACTTCATGGAGGTTCCAATAAGAAATGGTGCACCTAAGTAATTGTTCTTATTGGAACGAGCAGGTTGGTCTGGCCTCTGATTGATACATGGCTAGATTTACCTCGCTGCACCGTCTCTGTGAGTGACTGCAGTGTGACCTAGAGGAATGAGTCCCCTAGATGGGGGAGGGGGGTAAGCAAATGAGTACAAAACAAATCTGGTCTATTTCTTGTTTTGATCCACTCCATCTATCTTTTACATCTTTGGCTGGCAGCAGACAGTGCAGAAGGACTGCAAGCCATCCACATCTCATGGCTGCGCGGCAGAAGATGGTACAATAGGACTGCTAGCCATCCTCATCTCTTGCCTGCCCGGCAGAAGATGGTACAATAGGACTGCTAGCAATCCATATCACCTGCCTGCTCACCATAAGATGGTTCAGTAGGACTAAAGAGAATGACCTGGTCAAGTCACTTCTAATATAGTCCCTGCACCCATGTCTGGCCAGGAGCACCTCGGACATGACGATGACAGCTACCAGTCCTATTGTACCATCTGCTGCCACAAGGCAAGGGGTTGCTGCTGCTGTGTAGCAATGCAGTACCGCGTCTGCCAGCACCCAGGAGACATACGTTGACGGGTACCTGAGCGGGCTCCATGCTTGCCGTGGTATGGCGTCTGCACAGGTAACTCAAGAAAAAAGGCGTGAAACGATTGTCTGCTGCTGCTTTCACGGAGGGAGGGAGGGAATGGGGGCCTGATGATATGTACCCAGAACCACCCGCGACAATGTTTTAGCTTCATCAGGCATTGGGATCGCAACCCAGAATTCCAATGGGCAGCAGAGACTGCGGGAACTGTGAGATAGCTACCCACAGTGCAACACTCCGGAAGTCAATGCTTGCCTCAGTACTGTGGAAGCACACCGCCAAGTTAATGCACTTAATGCACTTAGAGCATTTTCTGTGGGGACACACACACTTGAATATATAAAACCGATTTCTAAAAAATGACACCTATAAATTCGACCTAATTTCGTAGTGTAGACATACCCTTAGATGCCTAACGTCCATTGATTTCAACTGAGAGTAAGTGGTATAAGGAGAGACATGATTTAGGGGCCCTGAATGACTGACCTCATGAGGAAGGAAAAAGCTGGATGACAGTTGCAGTAGCTGATATATTTCCAAAACCACTGAATGATTCTGGGCCTATTGCTAGAGGGCCAAGAGAGCAGGTTAAGGTTATCCATGCTACTTATAACACAGGGGACAAGGACTATAATTGTGTAAGTGAAAAGAACAAAGATTATGTTTGGCTCATAGGGCTTCAAATTGTTGCAGTACAGAGTGGCTTTGCTGCACTGGGAAATATGTGTGAGAGAAGGCTAATGCCTCAAAGTATTCTTCAGGATGTTGGAGGAGCATACCTGTAACTGTAGCCTCTTGAGAGTGCAGAGTCCATGCTGAGTGAGACAGGATGTATTGTAGTCAGCAATCCATTCCACAGTTGCTTAATCCAGGCCTTGACTTAGCTGGATTGTGTGGGGGAAATAGGCCTCACAACACTGTGCTTTGCAGTCTGTAAACCAGAGAACCAACAAGCTACACGGCATACGTCAAATGTCTCAAATGAGGAAAATCACTTTTGTTTACATTGCAACTGAATCACTGTCGCTCTCCTATCAGTAGGGAAGCTGCAAAGGGCCACAGTTCTCCTTGTCCCTTCCTTCCATTTGGTTCGAGGTCCTAACGGAAAGTGCAGGATTTTGACCAGATCCCGAATAACGAATGCAATGGGAAAAAAAGGCTCTCCCTTGTGTATCCATACAGGGGCCAGACACAGCATGGCCCTGTATTTTACCATCATACTATGTTAGGTGAAAAGGAAGAGAGGACTGTTATACCCTTTAGAGGTCCATGTCAGGTACACTAAATGCAATGAGTGTAGTGAGTGGGTGTGTGGTTTCCGGGTAGAGTTTTTCTCTGCCTTACTGTTCCTTATGACAATTTAATTTAGTAATATTTATTGGTTTGGATGGGGCATTCATCCTAGTTTTTTCATTTTGTGTTGTAAAAGGTCAGAATTGTCAAGAAAGATTTATTTAGGGGAAAGGAAGTAGCTGAAGTAAACTGACCATTATGGCATAGAAAGGAAGTAGAAGGAATTCACTAACATTCAGAACTGCAGTTCAAGGAATGGCTTTTACCCATGCATTATATTTGTGCTTTCTGATTTATAGCCAAGCCGTGAATGGCCCTTCCCACGATGCTTCCATTTTATGGGCCTGGAGTGCCTTTAAGACCATGACCTGGTCTCCTACTTTGAAGGAACACTCTCTGGCATGTTTATCATACCAGGCTTTTTGCTCTTTTTGAGCATCCTGTAAGTTTTCTTTAGCAAGGGTTAAAGAGGTTCGGAGGGTGTTTTGTAGGTTGGTTACAAAGTCCAGAATGTTAGTTCCTGGAGAAGGTGTAAATCCCTCCCATTGCTGCTTCACCAACTGTAATGGCCCCTTAATCTCACGGCCATATACAAGTTCAAATGGTGAAAACCCTAAACTGGGATGTGGTACAGCTCTGTAGGCAAAGAGCAACTGCTGCAACACTAGGTCTCAATCATTGGAGCGCTCATTTATGAATTTACGTATCATGGCCCCCAAAGTTCCATTAAACTTCTCCACCATGCCATTTGTTTGGCAAGGCAACCAAGTGATTTACCCCATGAGCTTCCCAAATGTTTTCCATAGTTCCTGCCAGGAAATTAGTCCCTGCATCTGTGAGGATGTCGGAGGGCCAACCTACCCTGGCAAAAATGTCTGCTAGTGCCTGGCACACACTTTTAGCCCTGGTGTTGCTTAGAGCTACTGCTTCTGGCCATCGGGTGGCAAAATCCATGAAAGTCAGTATGTACTGCTTTCCTCTGGGTGTCTTTTTCGGAAAAGGACCCAGAATATCCACAGCTACTCGCTGAAATGGAACTTCAATGATGGGGAGTGGCTGGAGAGGGGCTTTGACCTGGTCTTGGGGTTTTCCCACTCTTTGGCATACTTCACAAGACCGGACATAGGTAGAAACATCCTTGCCCATTCCCTCCCAGTGGAATGACCCCCCCAAACGGTCTTTGGTCCTGTTCACCCCAGCATGGCCACTAGGGTGATCATGGGCTAAGCTCAAGAGCTTGGCCCGGTATTTAGTTGGAACTACCAACTGTCTCTGAGGATGCCAGTCTTCCTGGTGTCCACCAGAAAGAGTTTCCTTGTATAAAAGTCCTCTTTCTACAACTGGATTGATTAGAAGAGCTGAGAGGTGGTGGGTTGCTCCGTGCTGCCGTCCAAGCTCTCTGGAGGCTTTCATCTGCTTCCTGTTCGGTCTGGAACTGTTCCCTTGGTGCTGGAGACATCAGTTCCTCATTGGATTGTGGACCTACGCTTGGTCCCTCTGGAAGCGATGTAGGGGATGAGGCTTTTTCCATTGACTGTGAACCACTCTCCGCTGGGACACTATGTTGGGGTTCAGGCTCCGACTGAGCCTCTTGTGTAAGGTTATGGGCTGCTGCCGGTTTAGGTTCGGTGGGGCCCTCTGGTTTTGAGGTTGCAAGTACTGGATTCAGTGCTGGGAATGGGTCTGGTGCTGGTTGTTCCGCTGGTTCCAGTTCTGGGACTGGTTCTGTCTGGGTCTCTGGGACTGGATCCACTACTGCTGTTGCAGACATTGGCCTGGACCCCAGGCCCATCACCTCTGACTGGGTCCTGATAGAAGTTTCCGGAACAGAGCTAGGCGTCACGGCTTGTTTAGCCTGGCTGCGGGTGACCGTTCCCACCCTCTTGGCCTGCTTCACGTGATTGGCCAAGTCTTCCCCCAACAGCATGGGGATGGGATAATCATCATAGACTGCAAAAGTCCACGTTCCTGACCAGCCCTGGTACTGGACAGGCAACTTGGCTGTAGGCAAATTGAAAGAGTTGGACTTGAAGGGTTGAATCGTCACTTGGATTTCTGGGTTGATTAAATTGGAGTCCACTAAGGAAGCATGGATAGCTGACACTTGTGCTCCAGTGTCCCTCCATGTGGTGACCTTCTTCCCGCCCACACTCACAGTTTCCCTCCGCTCCAAGGGTATCTGGGAGGTATCTGGGCCTGCGGACCTCTGGTGTGATTCCGGTGCAATGAACTGTAATCTGTTGGGGTTCTTGGGGCAGTTGGCCTTTACATGCCCCAGCTCATTACATTTAAAACATCGTCCAGCTGACGGGTCACTGGGGCGAGGTGGGTTGCTGGAGAACGGGGTGGTGGGACGATAAGGTGTCTGGAGGGTTCTTTGGGAGGTAGGTGGGGCCTTGGGCGGCCCCCGGTAATAGGGTGTGGTCTGGGATTGTCCCTTCTGGTATCCGCTCCAACTGCGACCCGTTTTCTTCTTCTCTGCCACCTCCACCCATCTGACTCCAATCTCTCCTGCCTCGATTCCAGTTTTGGGCTTCCCATCTAGGATGTATTTTTCTATTTCCTCAGGAACACCCACTAAGAATTGTTCCATTTGCATTGGGAAGGGCAAATTTACTGGAGATTCAACACTTGGTCCTGATATCCAGGCATCCCAATGTTTCACAATGTGGTAGGCATGTCAGGTAAATGACACATCTAGTTTCCACCTTAGGGCTCTGAACCTCCGACGAGAATGCTCGGGTGTTATCCCCATTCTGACTCTCGCCTTGGATTTAAACAGTTCATACTTGTTCATGTGTTCTTTAGGCGTTTCAGCTGCCACCTCAGCTAAGGGTCCACTGAGCTGTGGCCTCAGCTTTACCATGTATTGGTCTGTAGAGATGCCGTACCCAAGGCAGGCCCTTTTGAAGTTTTCTAAGAAGGCCTCAGTATCCTCGCCTGCCTTGTAGGTGGGGAACTTTCTGGGATGGGAAGTGGTACCTGGAGAAGTATTGCTAGGGTTTGTTGGTATATTCTGCTGAGCCTTTATCTTCTCCATTTCCTCCACATGCTTCCTCTCTTTTTCCTTCTCCTCCAGTTCTTTGTCCCTTGCTTCCATAGCTCTCCTGTGAGCAGCCGCTTGGTGTTGTTCTGCCTCTTTCGCTGCCTCCCTTTCTTTGTCCTTTGCCTCCTTTTCTTTATCCTTTGCCTCCATTTCTTTGTCCTTTGCCTCCATTGCTCTCCTGTGAGCAGCTTCTAGAGCTTTTTCGGCTTCTTTCATTGTCCCCAGTTTGGCTAACTCCAATTTGTGTAGTGCCTTGGTGTCTGTCATCTTTACCTCTCTGTTTTTAATTAACTTTATACCCAAGGGTTAGAAATAAAACAAACAAAACTTGGCTTGTAAAATTTTGCTGTGCTGGAATAGGATACCTATATTCTCTGATAGTGATTATCAGCCTACAGAAAAATAAAAAAAAAAAAAAAATTCAAAACCTAACACCTTTTGTCTCCAGGCAAATAAGTAGAAATCCCCTCAAGTTACTCTTCGGTAAAAAAAAAAAAAGGAAAAAAAAACCTTTCAGGTCTGTACCCTAGAGTTCAGAGTGGGGAAGGAACCTTGACATGGTGGCAGAGTGGTGGGATTAACCTGAAATCATTTTGAGATCAATTTGAGATTTTTTTGAACCAGAAACACAGATTTTAAAAAGGAAATATTTTTTTTTTATTTTTTAAAAATGTGGGGACCTGCATGAAAACCTCCTAAGCTTACTTTTACCAGCTTAGGTTAAACTTCAAAAGGGCCTGCCTTGGGTACGGCATCTCTACAGACCAATACATGGTAGAGCTGAGGCCACAGCTCAGTGGACCCTTAGCTGAAGTGGCGGCTGAAATGCCTAAAGAACACACAAAAAAAGGAGTACTTGTGGCACCTTAGAGACTAACCAATTTATTTGAGCATGAGCTCACGAAAGCTCATGCTCAAATAAACTGGTTAGTCTCTAAGGTGCCACAAGTACTCCTTTTCTTTTTGCGAATACAGACTAACACGGCTGTTACTCTGAAACCTAAAGAACACATGAACAAGTATGAACTGTTTAAAAAAACTGAAAAGACTGGTGAATTTCCCTGCAGGAGGTTAACTACTCTGCCTTTGGTAGAGAAAACCTGTCTCTGCTCTGGCCCCAAAACAAAGCAAAAAAGCTTTCAACTATTTCCAGTTGGAGACCTGCTTTCCAGCAGTCCAAAGGAAAAAATTTCCTTTTCAAATCTGTGTTCTTTGTTCAAAAATAAAAATAAAAATCCTAAAAAACCCAAAAACTAACACTTTTGTCTTCAGGCAAATAGGTAGAAATCCCCTCTAGTTGCCCTTAGGTCTGTGAAGACTTGTGAATTCCCTGCAGGAGGTTAACTACTCTGCCTTTAGGAAGAGAAACTGCAGCTCCCAAAGACAATTCCCTTTTGTCTCTGCTCTGGCCCCAAAGCAAAGCAAAATAAATAAATAAATAAAATAATAATAACTTTCAGTTGGACCTCCTTTCCAGCAGCCCCAAAGGAAAAAAAATATTTCCTTTTTAAAATCTGTGTTTCTGGTTCAATAAAATCTCAAATTGATCTCAAAATGATTTCAGGTTAATCCCACCACTCTGCCACCATGTCAAGGTTCCTTCCCCACTCTGAACTCTAGGGTACAGATGTGGGGACCTGCATGAAAACCTCCTAAGCTTACTTTTACCAGCTTAGGTTAAAACTTCCCCAAGGTACAAATTAATTTTACCCTTTGCCCTTGGATTTCCACTGCCACCAGCAAACTTTATCTGGGTTCCTGAAAAAACATAGTTTGGACACGTCTTTCCCCCCAAAATCCTCCCAACCCTTGCATCCCACTTCCTGGGAAAGGTTTGGTAAAAATCCTCACCAATTTGCATAGGTGACCACAGACCCAAACCCTTGGAACTTAGAACAATGAAAAAGCATTCAGTTCCTTACAAAAAGACTTTTAATAGAAGTAAAAAAAGAATCACCTCTGTAAAATCAGGATGGTGAATACCTTACAGGGTAATTAGATTCATAACATAGAGAATCCCTCTAGTCAAAACTTAAGTTACAAAAAAGACACACAGACAGGAATATTCATTCTATTCAGCACAGCTATTTTCTCAGCCATTTAAAGAAATCATAATCTAACACATACCTAGCTAGATTACTTACTAAATTCTAAGACTCCATTCCTGTTCTGTCCCCGGCAAAAGCATCATACAGACAGACAAAGACCCTTTGTTTTTCTCCCTCCTCCCAGTTTTTGAAAGTATCTTGTCTCCTCATTGGTCATTTTGGTCAGGTGCCAGTGAGGTTACCTTTAGCTTCTTAACCCTTTACAGGTGAGAGGATTTTTCCTCTGGCCAGGAGGGATTTTAAAGGGGTTTATCCTTCCCTTTATATTTATGACCCATGCATTATATTTTGTGCTTTCTGATTTATAGCCAAGCAGTATTTTTGTCCTCTTGCCTATATGTACAAGCTTTGGTATGCTGATAACTGAGTGCAGAGTTTACTAAATGACACATCATTGTTTACATGTCAATAAGTTAATACTTGGGCGCGAAAAGTGTGAGCCTTTCCTACCCACTTCTGCACCCAGAAGGAAACAAAAGCAGGACAGAGTGGGAGAGCTAGTCCTGGACCTTTGTTCCATCCTGAAGCCAAGAGCCATTCTACTGTCATGCTGGGATGCAGTAGAAACTGCATTGTACTCTGCATGTCTATGCAGAGGCTTTGGCCAGTGAATTAGTGTAGTGGAATGGCTACACCACCTCCCCCACAGTACCCACAATACGCAGGCAGTGTGGAAACACTCTTTCATGCCTGGGTTTTTCCCCTCACCACTGCTTTTTTTTTGAGGGGGGGGCCTTCTATGACAGCTCAGAGAGAGATGGGAAGGACAGGATTGACTCCTTATGCGGTTAAGAAGTGGGAGTTTCATAAATGTTCCATGATGGCCTGTTCAAGTGCTTTTGACAATCCCACTCAAACTGTGGAGGTCCAGCTCCTGAGAGGCACAGTGGCCCCACAGGAAAGGCATATGCAAAACTGGGCAATAGATAGCCTGACCATGTGTATCATGTGAGCCCTTCCATACCGTGTCCTAATCCTTGGCCACCAGGGCACATGCTTTATAAAACTCACGTATTTCTACTTTGCTATCCAGTCTTTGCACATGTAGTCTGGTCACCTGTGTGGGCCTATCGAAATCAAACTGGAAACAGTACTGTGGGCTCCTTCCAATGTATACATGTTAGGGGCTGTATGCAGTTTAAAAGCTGGGGTAGGTATATGCTGACTTTATAAACTGAAAGCATTTATTATTGTATTAGATTAGAAAAATAATTTCATAGCCATTTTGGCTGGTATTCTCAAAGAGGGTGCTGAGAGTTGAAAGTCACAATGCCGTCTATTAATTGTATGCAGATCACAGAATGTTCATTGTAGTTTTTTAAAATTTTTGTTGAGGGTTTTTTCCCAGTATTCTTGTCTCTGTTATTCAGAGGGTCTCTTTGGCCCTTAGTCTTTTGGATTCTATGAAAACTGTAGTGATCTCTAGAGGCAGACAGAGGGCATAATTGTACAGAAGAATTATCTCAAAAATAGCCCAAACTTATTTTTCTCCAGCATTCTCTCAACAGCTCTGCCGCGCTTGTGGTTTGTGACTGGGTGAGGTGACGTCAACGTGGCAATGCAGAGTCAGGTGATGTACAGTATAAGCAGAGGGAGCTGTTCTAGTGCTGAAAACAGTCCACAAACTCACAGCAAAACGACAAGGAAGATCATGCTTTGGGTTCGCTCTGCTATCTAAGTCACACAGGTAAGGGAGCTTTTTTCTTTGTACTGTCAAAGACTGAATGTAAAGTTGTTTGTTCAGAGCTTTTCCCATTCACTCTACACCAGGAAACCAGCACAATTAGGGACCATAACAACCTGATGCACTTCATTTAGCATAGAAATAGGGTTTTCCAGATGAATTAATCTTTCTCTTTTTTATTTCTTACCTATGATTTAGATATGGATTTAAAAATAATTAAAAGGATATAATTAAAATTCTGAATAAGTGGGAAAAGTTAATGGTTCTACAGCTAGCGATTACAATTTGACATCAGCTTAATTTGTTCGCTGAAGCTATCACACATCATTTAATGTTTCTCTTTGTGATTTCATTCACTCCCGATGGTTCACTGGCATGTAAAATCATTGTGTAAAATAAGAGGTTGCCTTGGATACATGTACAGTTCAATTAATCTTCCACCCATCTAAATAATCAAGTATGCCAATTCAGAAACCACTCGATTTACAAAATACTAAAATTCATCTTAATACGAACCCTAGTTTGTATATTAGCAATAAGACAAACTTTTAAGAAAGCTAATTGACTGCAACCAATTTTAATTGCTCAAAAAGCAAACAAATGATGAAGAGGGGGTGTTGCATTTTCACATTTTCCTTACAGACAAGTCCCATAGGGATTCCTGCTGTAGTTCACAGAGCATTATGAATTCTGTGCAAGTTCCATAGGAAAGCTTATGAGTTTTCATGCAAAATTTTAATTGGAAATATTATATTCCTATCAGAGCACCATGTGAATCTACAGGAAAGGGCTCAAGGGGAAATATTACTGCTGCCATGGAAACACCCCAGAAAGGGAATTTTGGTTTTGATTGTTTGCCTCTTCTCAGAAGACCCTCTGTCACTCTGTATTTCCTTTGACAGTACACATTACCCTGAGAACTCAATCCCCTCATTTTATGAATGGTGACTACTTAATTTGATGGATAAGAGTCTGGGTAAGAGATGACTTCTCTCTTTGTTAGGCGCTAACAGGACAGCACATACAGAGTAGCACCACAATTATACAGCTGTTGGGAAAACAGCTGTTTTATTGTAATGTGCTTTAAAAGGAATAATAGAGAATGTTTTTTATGGATTTGACATAAAGAGAAATGTACTCTATTTTTCTCATATTTATAAATTAGGATTGGGGAGGAGCCTATTTTCCCTAAATAAGGTATCACATTTAATGAACTGATTTTTGTAATCTAGTTTCAGGGGTTTTAAAACAAATTATATACAACTGTTATTTTCAAATATTTCAAATATCATCTACCAATAAATTGGAAGTGAAACTGATCCAGACAGAAGTGCATATGAAATATTCAGAAGGGAATTAATAAAATATCATATCTCAAAATGAAATATTTTTTAAATAAAATGCTAGTCGAATGCCAGTCTAAACTTTGCCTGTGTTTATCTTTCATGATTTTACTTAGATTTTCCTGAGTTTTACAGAGGATATAAAAGTGTATAAATAGCATGTACTGTCAGAGGCTGAATTAATCATCTTTATCAGAGGGAGGATTTTAATGGACTGTTTTACCTGGAAGATCTAGATCTATTATTATGAAATAATTTTTCAGCAACTAAAAATGCACAGTATTTTATTTATGAATAAACTAAAGATTAATCAATAACCAACTTCTCCACTGAAAAACATTAGCTTCATTCTATTGCAACTATAGGTTCTAATCAACATAAAAATGTTAACTGTGCAGGGTTTTGTGGGGTTTTTTGGACAGATTTTATCCCTTTCAAAGCTAAAGCCTTTTCCATAACAGAAGGTACAGGGTTCTCTTGCTTTTGTTTAAGGATACAGAGAGATGGTGTTTATTGATTGCTCTGAAATAATCCATTCTGGAGTATTAATACGTGATTGGATAAAATATTTGATATTCACAATGATAATTTGCTGCAGGCATGGAGGGAAAAAAAGCAATTGTGGGTAACTGAGGCTACTTTATTTGCTTTATTTTGTCCAATTATTTCATGTTAAACCACAATAAAGAATCATCTGAATGGAAACACTATGTGTAAGTTGAAGTGAACATATCCACTGTTACAACCATGGGTAAATTCTACTCTATGTAGGTCCTTCTGCTAGTATGAATCACTAACATCTTACCAGGATGTTTTCCATAGGCTCATGGGAAAAGTGCATGAAACAAAAAAGGCCAATTAAGCTCAGTGTTTTTTTTTCTATCCTCACCATTTTTCTCATTTACTGTACTTTATGCATGACTGAAGGAATAATATAATTGAATTGGGTAAAATAGGCTAGTATTTGTTGTAGCCAAGTCCTCTGCGGTGCTAAGCATCTCCTGGGAGTGGAGTCTTTAACCTCAGTTGGTGGCAAGAATGCCCAGCACCTTGTAGGATTGGGCCTTTTATAGAAATATTTTCATATGTTGCAGTGACATGACTGTGTTACTTATATATGATGGTATAATATTTTAACTTATTTTACTTCTGTTTTTTTATAGAGCAAAATTCTCTGGTGCCGTGCACTTTCACTAACTTATGGGGCTTTCACGCATCAGAGAATTTGGCCCGTAATGCCAAGATTCTACATGTGTATCCATCCTACTCGCTTGAAGTGAATGGCAAAACACCCATTTTCATTTCAAAGCAAAAATGAAAGACTGGTTAGCCACCACAGAAGAAATTGCCACTCCGTCTCTGCCTAACCAAGTCCATTTAAAAACAGTGATTTAGGAAGACATCAACATATGATACCCTTAAGGGACAGAATAGATTAACCCACAAAGGGTCTTAGCTTTCCTCACTGCCTATGGAAAAATTAACAAACGTGTGTATTAATAATATTCTTGAAAAGCAGCATAAGGGAATATTTTAATATTTTTTAAATATTCATACAAGTAAACATATAAATCACCTCATGATTTTATTGGCCATTCTGTCACATTGGCATTAGCCTGGAATAAAACCATTCAGTGGAGTCAGTGTAGTAGCAGACTGGACAACTGGGCAACAGGATTCTATGTACAGTTTATCACTAAGATTGTATTAATATTTTAGGCCAAATTTTCAAATGCTGATGCTCAAATCAGTATCTAGATGCATAAATGGGTATTTTATGAACTATGTAGGATTTCGGTTTTCTGTTTAGATTGGAAAATCAAGTTCCTTTATATATAAGTTAACTTTATTAGGGGCTTTTTACCTGACAAAGTATAAAGATGCAAAGGTTTTATCATTTCAAACCAATTGGTTCCATTAACCTTATCAAAGGAATGACCCAAAAGACTTCCAGATAAACCCACAATAAATCTAGAGTTGCCATAAAGGGATCATATGGGAATTCTGTTGGCTTTTCATAATTAATAAAAACATAAATACCATGAGTTCCAGTTCAAAGCAGCAATCTCAAATTTGCTTTTGCTTCACACTTTACTAACTGTCTCTGTATGTTAACTGTCCTTTTTCTTTATTTTAAGGAAAGATTTCAAACATGGCAGATACTAAACCCTGCTGGCTTGGAGCAGCCTCCTCTCTCACCTTTTTCTTTGTCCTAATCTGTTGTGTTGATGCAGCGTCAATCGAACCTTATCAGCTGCTTCAGAAAAACCCAGACTATTTAGGGAAAAATTTACAAAGGCTCCCAAGCCCAGATATGATCAAAGCCTTGGAATATATAGAAAATCTCCGCAAACAAGCTAACAAGGGAGAAAATGGCCAAGATTACAGCTTCTATCAAGGTGCGCCATTTTTTCTGCAGCAGAAAGAAAGCAAAGATCAGAGTCACCTATCAGATAATAGAAGAGATTCTTTGACTGAAGATGAGTCACAATGGGTTAGGTCAATGTTGGAAGCCTTGAGGCAAACAGAAAAAGAGTCAAAGGCTGGATCAAAAGAAAATAAACCATATAGTATGAGTTCAGATAACTTCCCAGCTGGAGTGAGTGATAATTATGAGGCTTATAAGTGGCCTGAGAGACGACACAAACATGACAAAATGCCACATGTACATGATGAAGAAAGTTCAAGAGACAGTCCTTTCAAGCGCACCAATGAAATAGTAGAAGAACAATATACACCCCAAAGCCTTGCTACTTTGGAGTCTGTCTTTCAGGAGCTGGGGAAAATGACAGGACCAAATAATCACAAAAAAGAGAGGCTGGATGAAGATCAGAAATTGTACACAGAAGATGAAGATGATGTATATAAAGTTAATAATATTGCTTATGAAGATGTAGTGGGAGGAGAAGACTGGAATCCAATAGAGGAAAAAGTGGAAAGCCAAACACAAGAAGAGATAAAAGATCGTAAAGAGGAAATTGATAAAAATGAAGAAGAAATTGATGATGAAATGAAGAGATCAGGGAAGCAAGGCTTCCTGGAAGATGAAATGAGGAGAGACAGTAAAGATCAAATGTCAGATGACATTACAAAGCTAATGAATTATTATCTGAAGAGGCTGATGAGCAATATTGGAAATGGCAGGGTAAGGACTGGACATGAAGAAAAAAGGGCAGGTATATTTTTGGAAAAACTTGATCCTCAGTCTATCTCTCAACTAGTAGAAATCTCAAGGAATTTACAAATCCCTCCAGAGGATTTACTAGACATGTTGAAAACTGGAGAAAAGCAGCAGCAGAGTGAAAGGGTGGAGACCGAGCAAGAACCAGAGCTCCCAGAAGATCTTGAGGATGACATCTCTGAAACTAATCTAGACCACACAGATATATTTAAAAATAAAATGAACCCTAAAAATGGTTACATGAGGCAGCCAATTAATGTTATGCCAGATAATCTACCTGAAGACCTCAATATTGAAGATATTGTCAATCTTTTAGGGACTGATAATTTAGCTAATCAGAAAACCTCGTACTTTGTAAATCAGCTTAATGAAGAGAACAGCTTTCCAAGACTTTCCTACATTCCCAGAAGACCTAAAGGACATCAACTTCCTAAAGCTGCTTGGATTAATGATTTGGAAAGACGACAAATGGAATATGAAAAACTAAATGTAAAAGATGAAGAACTAGCAGATTACTTGGCAAAGATGTTGGCAAAATACCCTGAAGTTATCGATACAAACCAGCTGAAACGCGTTCCAGTCCCAGTTTCATCTGAAAATGATCTACAGGAAGATGACCAGTTTGAGCAAGCAATCAAAGAACATCTAAATCAGCTGGGACCACAAGAATCTGATAAACTAGCCTCACTCAGCAAAAGGCTGTCCATGGCCCGGGAGAATGACGACACACAAAACAGGCAGTATCTGGATGAAGATATGTTAGTGAAGGTGCTGGAGTACCTAAACCAGGAGCAATCAGACAAAGGAAGAAATCACATTAATAAAAGGGCAATGGAAAATATGTAATTGTTACCCACATATAATTTTTCTGCAATGTTTTGATTTTTACCCCAATTCATTTGTGATTTTTCCCCCCTAAACAACTTGCAGTTACCGTTGAACAGTCTGCATAACTTTCTCAGAGCTGTTATTGTTTATGGATATACATATGTGTTATAAATCTTGGATCAAGTACAAATTGGTTCAATTGTTTTAATGAGCAGGGTTATGAATTTAAGTAAAATAGTAATATGTAAACAAATGACCATTGCATTGTTGATACAACATGATAAATGAACAGTGCTATCATATTTGAAGTTTTTTAAATTAATTCAATTATTTTATTACTGTCTGTAGTGTTTTTTTGTGGAGTACTGAATAAAAATACAGCATATATATAGTTTTATTTATAAGGCTTTTTCTATTCTTTGTTTTATTGTTGATGAATAAATATTATTTCTGGACAGTAGACTGTGTTTCTTTATGACAGTTGATAGAATGTGATTTTTAGGAGAAAAACATTTTTTACTTCGATATCCAATCTTCCTAGCTTTAACTGATTTTTTGAAATTATTCAGCAGAAAATACTTCTGGCTTTTTGGGCTACACAGTCATGTACTGGCCTGATTGGTGAAGGTGCTGAGCAATTGCAGTTCTTTCCTGGTATCATTTGGAGCTGAGGCTGAATGGAATCTTTTGAAAATCTGGCCACATAAGATGATTGGTTATGGATCTAGGGGAGGTTGATCTATTCAACAGAAAAGACACACTGCACTGGAAGCCTATAAATATATATAAAAAAAGTGAAAACCAAACTTTTCATGACAGTTCTACATCTAATCAGAAAAGAGAAAGCTCCAGCAAGTAGGTTCTTCAAAATATCATAAATTTTCCCTATGTTGCTGTGTAGCAAGCAGGCATTAACCCACAGCTATGAGCTAAGACAACTTATTTTTGTGACTATGGTAGCACAATGGATGGGGACTCCTTCCTTACATATTTTTTGTGTTTATAAAAATGATGACTGCTTCCCTTACCATTTAAAAAAGTTTTGGCTATTATGGCCCCACTCTACATGGAAGTTTGTTCCATTAATTAGGCTCCTGGTAAAGGCAAATGGCTGCCATAACTGTCTTTCCTAGGTTATGTATCAGTCAAGGAAGGATTTAATAGTGAGATATAGCTCTGGATCCTTTAAAATTCTTCTCCAGACCTTGTTAAGACCTTTTAGAAGACACCCTGAAAATTCTAAGGTTCTGTTCCTCCAAATGCTTATGCATACGAGATGGCCCCTGATTTTCAGGGGGACTATTCATGGGCGTAGTTAAAGTATGTCCAGGACTGAGGCCAAAGTAGGGTTCCTCCCATATTCTCAAGCATCTGATCACTACTTATGGTGAATGGGTGTGGGAGGATATGGTTTTAGCGGGAGTGGGTCATAAAATTGCTAATAAAGATACTATACAAATGCTGCAGAGAGAAATGATTATTTTAGGTCTCATCACTATCCCTGTTCAGCTGCAGTTTATCAGGGTTCCACTATCAGGGTTCCTTGCTTTGGGCTAGATTTTTTGTTAAAAAAATGTCTGTTAGTTGCACGAGTAAAAATGTATCCACAAAAATGAAACATACCATGCTGGGCCAAATTTGCCACTGGAATAAGCTGGCATAACTTCATTGCTATTGATGGCGATACACTTCATCATGGCAGTGATGTTTCTTAAAACCGTTCATATTACAGGTTTTTGTTTTTTGTTTGTTTTTTAATTATCTGATTGGCTAATGTACCAGGATGGCGGCCAAAGTAGGGTTCCTCCCATATTCTGTACTGATGTCGATTCAGCTGGAAGAAACTATGACATGATTAGCAGGCCTTAAAAAAAGTTAGGAAGTAGCCTACTGCTTGCAGTTTTCAATAAATAGTAACCATCAGGTTGCTTCCAAAGGACATATATTCCACAGGTAGCTGTCGTCAGCAAATACTGATCTTCTGTTTTGTATAATATGATGTAAATGCTAAACCACAGAATGACTGGAATGAATCCTGCCACTTTCATGTTAAAGTTCAACTTAAAAATTTCCAGAAGACATGATCTCATTAGACAATACTACGCGATTCCATATTTTGCCTGTGCTCTAAAACTTATTTTCTTCATAAAAGACAAGATTTATAGCATATACACGTTTCACTGGAAATAAGCCATAGCCAGAGAACCGTGCTCAGCCCAAGTAGAGTGACAGTAAAAGAAAGTGTTCTCAATCATTAAATAGGTGCGGGATGGAATCCTCCACTCCAGGCTGGGACACCAGGCATGTGGCCAGTTCAGACACAGGATATAATGGGAGTAGCAGAGGCAGCCCCCACCCCCCACTTTCTCCAAACAATGTCTCACATGGATCCAAAGTGGCAACACTTACACACTTTCCCCTTCTATACTCTGAAATACAGAGCTGCCATGGCACTCTAGTGCATGGTGTGCCATCTCCTCGCAGAGGTTCTCTCGGGTTTGGCCCATTGCTCTGGCAGTAACATTGTTTTCATTGCATTTGTGCCTCTAAGTCCGTGGTGGGCAACCCACAGCCTATCAGGGTAATCCACTGGCAGGCTGCCAGACAGTGTGTTTACATTTCAACGGCCGCCCACAGCTCCCAGTGGCTGCGGTTTGCCATTCCCGGCTAATGGGAGCTGTGGGCGGCCGAGCAAATGTAAACAAACTACCTGGTGGCCCTCCAGCAGATTACTCTGATAGGCCGCGTACGGCCCACAGGCCGTAGGTTGCCCAGCACTACTCTAAGTGACCACATCAGGCCAATTGGGATTTACCATCACGATCTAGCCCTATGTCGCTGCCATCGAGCCCAGCTAGTGTGTTTGTCTGCTTTTCCTGAGTGTAGCTGAGCCTGGGACCTCCATGAAAGGCATCAGGTTGAAGTTGAACTGATGGAGATGAGATGGGCAGGTAGGGGAAAGCATCTTGAAAGCATGGAGGGTATTGTTTGCTAGGATTACTAAAACTATGTGCCCACACTTTGTCACAATTGGAGAGTGCTTATTTGGCCCCAGTGGCCAAAAGTGCTGGTCCCCCACTCCCCCGCTCCATTTATGTCTTATCAAATGAGACTGCATTTCTTTTGAATCTAGAGTCTACCAGTTATCCATGCCAAGGGTAAAATGGCCAATAGCGCCAAAGTCTAGTTTTCAGAAAGGACTTAAGAGTCCAAGTCCCATTGAGTTTTAATGAGACAAAAGGGACTTAGACTCAGCATTGCAATGGCTAAAATTTAGGAACCTTTCCCCCCCTCCCCCCCAGTGGAATCTACAGCCCTGAGTTATTTGCCCAGGCTCCCTGTACAATACCTGGGGAGAACTGGGCACCTATGAATGGGATTCACAAAAGCCAGCACTGCCCAAACTAGCCAGCAGAAAGGGTGAGGAGAGGGGTGGGGTCTAAGCCCCTCCTTTACCCTATAGCCCAGGGGTTAGAGCACTCACCCAGGATATGGAAAACCCCGCTTCAAATTCCTACTCTGCCTTATTTGGAGTATGGTCTTAAATCCAGATCTCCAACTTCCCAGGTGTGTGCACTGCCCACCAGGCTATGAGCTATTCTGGGATGGGTCTGCCTCTCTTGCTGTTGAAACAGTTTCACTTTGTATAAAAGACTGAAACATTCATTGGTGCAGGGACTGGAACCTGATTGTGCTAGGTGAGTGCTCTAACCCAGTGGTTATAGTGGCTATAGAGTCTTTCTCAGATGTCAGGATTAAGGCAGCTTTATGCACATCTTCCAGCAACAATTTACGCATTTACAGGGTAAGGAAGCAGCTGAGTGAGTGTTCTAGGTACCTAAACTTTAGATTTCCATGCTTAAAGTGCCAGTTAGGCACCTACAGCCCTTTGTGCACTGGACCCTAAATCTCTTTTGAAAACTAATCTTGAGCTCCCCCAACCACATTTAAAAATGTTACCTCTAGATTAAATTATCACAGTGTGCACTATATTGGACTACCCCTCCCATCCCTGAACAAAGATGTTTAACCAGCTCCCTGGGACTCACCCCTGAATGGGTCCCAGCTAGTGCAGAGTGGACACTGTCTCCGCACTGTTCTCTCAGTATTTCTCAGCATCAGACTGTAGCCTCAAAGCCAGATTAAGGCAATCAGGGCCCTAGGCCTAGGTCAGGGCCCTGCTCCCATGCCCCACTTGGAGTGACAGAGGGGCCTTTCTCCCCTACCAGGGAGTCAGGAGCAGTAGCACAGGGCCCCCTTCACCTCCCAGAAGTGGCAGCAGGAGCTCACTCTCCCCTCAGGAGCATCAGGGCTGGCAGCAGGAGTTCCCTCCCGGCCTAAGAATGGCAGGGATTGTAGCAGAGCCCCTCCAGTCCCCGCCACCCAAGACTTGTTGGGGGATGTCTGTTTGCTTGGGCAGGGCTCCTGCATCTTGGTCCTGCCACACAGATAACAAGCCTTGTGGATATGGGGGGGAATTGGTAGATATGGTATATCTTGACTTTAGTAAGGCTTTTGATACTGTGGTACATGACCTTCTCATAAAACAAACTAGGGATGGAGCTACTATAAGGTGGGTGCATAACTGGCTGCAAAATCATTCCCAGAGAGTAGTTATCAGTGGTTCACAGTCATGCTGGAAGGGCATAATGAGTGGGGTCCTGCAGGGATCGGTTATGGGTCTGGTTCTGTTCAATATCTTCATCAATAATTTAGATAATGGCATAGAGAGTATACTTATAAAGTCTGCAGACGACACCAAGCTGGGAGGGGTTGCAAGTGCTTTGGAGGATAAGATTAAAATTCAAAATGATCTGGACAAATTGGAGAAATGCTCTGAAGTATATAGGATGAAATTCAATAAGGACAAATGCAAAGTACTCCACTTAGGAAGGAACAATCAGTTGCACACATAGAAAATGGGAAATGACTGCCTAGGAAGGAGTACTGCGGAAAGGGATCTGGGGGTGATAGTGGATCACAAGCTAAATATGAGTCAACAGTGTAACACTGTTGCAAAAAAAGCAAACATTATTCTGTGATGTATTAGCAGGAGTATTGTAGCAAGACATATTTCTTCTAATCTACTCTGCGCTGATTAGGCCTCCACTGGAGTATTGTGTCCAGTTCTGGGTGCCACATTTCAGGAAAGATGTGGACAAATTGGAGAAAGACCAGAGAAGACCAACAAAAATGATTAAAGGTCTAGAAAACCTGACCTATGAGGGAAGATTAAAACAATTGGGTTTGTTTAGTCTGGAGAAGAGAAGACTGAGGGGAGACATGATAACAGTTTTCAAGTACATAAAAGGTTGTTAAAAGGAGGAGGGAGAAAAAAATTTCTTCTTAACCTCTGAGGATAGGACAAGAAGTAACAGGTTTAAATTGCAGTGAGGGCAGTTTAGGTTGGACATTAGGAAAAACTTTCTAACTGTCAGGGTGGTTTAACACTGGAATAAATTGCCTAGAAAGGTTGTGGAATCTCCATCATTGGGGATTTTTAAGAGCAGGTTGGACAAACACCTGTCAGGGATGGTCTAGATAATACTTAGTCCTGCCTTGAGTGCAGGGGACTGGACTTGATGACCTCTCGAGGTCCCTTCCAGTTCTATGATTCTATGATAACATTGTTTAGAAACCTGATGCCAACCTACTGAAGTCAATGGGAGTCTTTCTATTGACTTCAATGGGCTTTGGAAAAGGCTCCAGGACAATACATTTCTCAGTTGTGAGGCTGTCCCATACATTATTAGATGCTCATAGAGAGACTTTAGACTCACTTTCTTATATTAGATTACTGTGCCTGTGGTTTTTAAAATCTATACACAGAGTGGTTGTGGATCAATATTAAGGTCACACATCAGAGCTAACATCTTGTGTCACTTCTTGTACCTCAAAGGTACTATATAAGGATTTTTCTCCATGCCTCCAAAAGAGATGATAAAATAATAAACAAATCACCCTTTTTACTTGTCACTTGGAAATTAAAGTTTGATTTTTGCTTCATTTTCTAAATGATGACACACAGTGGCTTATAAAAATAATGTCTATTCTGTTTCTCCATCGATGCTTGCTAAACAGAACTCCTCAGAGCTGCAGCCTCCCTTCTAGCCATGATGCGAGCAGTCAATTCTGAACCAACAGGTTGCTATGGCAGCAGGGACAAGATCAGCACAGTGAGGGGTTCATTGCTTGGCCACTCTGTTAGATGGTAACTGAACAATGCATCCTGGTGCTAAAGAACTTGCTGATTAAAATTGCTTTCAAGTTTCAACCTTGGTTTCTGCTTTGTGTTAAAAATTACATAGGCATAGCCTCCCACCCAGACCTTTAAGCCTTAACTTGCATTTAGATTTGTGCAATGAGCTCAATGAATTATTTTTAATTCCCTTTTTCACTGACTCAATATGTACAAGCATTGTTAAGCACTGTTTGTTCTACTAATTTCATTGAAACCAGATAGATTCTAATGATTTTGGAAGGGAATAGAGCAGTGGTTCTCAACCTGTGGCCTACTTGCGGCCCTATCAGCATACAGCTGAAGCCCATGTAACATCCTCAGGCCATGCAGGTAGTATATATATTGTGTGGATGCAACCCACACAACACATAGCGAGCTGCATGTGCGGCCCACAATAGTAAATATGTTGAGAACCACGGGAGTAGAGGTTACTCAGCAAGCATGTAGTAAGTAGTACTCAATATCTTCTGCAGAGACCAACTCTTGATAATGTATTTTTTACCCACAGGCTTTTTAATACTAGAAACACAAAAGTTATTTAAAAATAAGAAGGGTATGTAACTCAGTTTATTATTATGTCTTTAAGGCATTACATTTCTCATGAGAGGACATTTTTACCTGCAGGGAATCTGAGTTTCACAGGTTTCCTCCTCGGCCATTAGTTGACTGTTTTACCAGAAGACAATATACATTTGTTTACAAGTCAAGTCACATGATTTGTGCTGCAGCCAAAGCAACAGATTTATTTTTCAATTTGTTGGATTTATGTTCTCCCTAAGCTCGTGAAGGTCTTTGTCAAAGGAAAGCTCTTTGATGTCGCTTATCATACACAGGACCCCAAAGGATTCTGTACAAGGGAATCTAAATTAATCTTCTGGAAAAAAGAATGATAATAATGAATCTAGTTGATAAAAGGGAGTTTCAGTTTCTTAAATACGTACATATGGACACATCCTTGTGGGCACTGTGCTCCCACCAGAGAAAACACATCCAGAAGCAGAAACAAAGGGAGAAATTGGCCACCCATCTTCTGCCTTTCTCCATCATTTGTGAAGATGGTGTGCTGGAGGTCCTTGACAAAGGGAGCCATGGAGAGATTTTCCAGGAATAGTCATGGCCTTGTTTCCTTTTCATATCTCCTCGCCCCATTGAACTTATACTCATGATAGCTGAGGAACAGCAGTTGGGTTGTTGAGAATGACATAATAGGTCTGCATGGTATAACTGAGCATCTTTGAGGTTTTAAGTAGATTTAACATTTAAAAGATTCACCAAAGTTTTCTACTCTTCCATTTTCAGAAAGCAAATACAATAAATGTTTAATTTACTTGGGAAATACAGTGTAAAGCCTTTGTCACTAAAAAACAAATAAAAAAATCCATAAAAAGTAGTTGCACTTTACCACCAAAAAAACCAGCAATAAAATAGGAAAGTATTAAATAAAATAGCCTAACCCAGGTATGATATGCATGATTATAAAAACAAGACTGCAAGGAGAACAGTGCTTAAGAACATCTTGGTAAAGCAAGTGTAATCCCATGGTATTTAACCCAGGATCTTGTAAAGCAACAGTTGTTTATAATTGAGTTCACAGGCTATAGTTACCAAAATGCACAAGAGAATGTCACATGGTTCATCATATCTGCTTGGCTGAGCCACTCCAAAATAACTCGCCAGATCTCATAACATATATCTTAGTGCTTCACTGTTTCTAATACTCAACATGGTGTCTGCTCTCATTTTACTTTTTTTTTATGTTTTCCTTATGCATGTTATGGGACAAATAGTCATGCTGTTAATAATGCAAATAGAATGCATATTGTACCTTATACTGAATACCACACTTATTATTTTATATGAAATAAGATATCTACACTTACTGTTTTTACTCAGGCAAAACTCCCATTGACTTTAATGAGTAAATTTAGCCGAATCAGACCTCCCAGAAGCATGGAGTTTAAAACTCTGCTCTTGGGATATAAGATTCTACAATGCTCTTTAGATTGTACGTTCCAGATAACTTAATGGCTAGGCAGGCAAAAGAATATGCTACACATGGATCTTCTCATCCTGCAGGCTATGAAGGGCCTGAATTGTCTCATATTTGTAATTCAGTACTATCAGCCTCAGCCAAAATGGGCAGAAATTCCACTTCCAATAAACGGGTGACTGATTGCCTTTCAATATAATCTAAAGAGAATGGTATACGGGGCCTTCGCTATCAAGAGCTGACAAGTGTTGAATGTTCTCCTCCTGCACATATCGCAGTTATCAGCAGAGCCAACCTTAAGGCAAGACAATGTTTGGTTTTGCATTTGTTTATATGCGGCTTCAACTAGTGTATGTACTTTGCATGTTGGCTTAATTTTTTTTTGGTTGTTGGGGATATTTACTGGGGACTTTTTTTCACTTTGGCCACGTTTTCTTTTTTAAAGGAGTCAAGGCTTGCTGTAGGTACTTTTTGCTAGACACCCACAGGTCCCCAGGAACAAAAGTACTACTACGAAGGCTGTGTAAAAGTTGCTGAGCTGCTGGTGAAATCTCCATTACAATGCACTGGTTCTGCTTTAGGTACTGCAGGAAAAGTAGCTTAATTGAATCAGGATTTGTAATATAATGCCCTGCTCCCTTCCCAGAAGAGAAGGCCAAGCATACAGACACCCACCCCCTGTGGTCCATCTGTGAGGGGAGGTGGTTGAAAGCCTCTGAATACATGTCCCTACGCTTCCCCCCCCCCCCCATGGGCGCACATAGTGCCTCTGAGGAGGGCAGAGAGCGCAATGGGAAGAGAGCAGGACAAAAAGTTCTGCCTTCTACAGCTGCTTATTAGCTGGTTTGGAAGAGATGGGCTGCTGATTGGCTCCTTCTAGCCCCTCCCCCTGTGATTAATGCCTCATCAGGCTTGTGGCCACTATCTTAGGTACCTGGAGCTGTACCTCACTCAACCCTTCTTATAGGCGTTAGTCAACACTAGGTTTCATTCTTTTTAAAGCAATGTCTTTCTCTGGCTATGAAGAAGTTTTTGAAGCCTCCCTAATGCTGAGCAGCTAGTACCCAAACCTGCCCTATTTTCCTGGATGTAAGGACAAGAATGGAGTCTCCCCATTGGCGGAAGTCCTTTCTGCAGGTGCAGAAGGAGGGGGGGAGTTCTACTGCTGAAATCGCTAGTTGTGGGAAAGGACACTAAGAGACAAGTGCTGATGCCTAGGGGTATGTCCACGTTTGAGATGGGAAGTGTGATACCCAGTTTTTGTAGCTGTACTTGCACAAGCTGTTTGAGTTAGTGCCGAAAACCAGCAGCGTGTCCTACAGTGGCACAGGTGGCCACTGATCTAGCTGCCTGAGTACAATCAAGCCTGACTTCCTGTGTACATACTCATGTGGTTAGCCCAAGCTCCCGCCCATATTGGTGTGGCACATACCTATTTTTAGGCACCAGCTCAAGCAGAGCTAGCGCGGGTACGTCTCTGTGAGCTGGGAATCACACCTCCCAGGTCAAATGTAGACCTACACTCAGAAAAGAGATGCTGTTCGTCCCTTGCTGGGGATAAAACCCATTAATGGTTGTGAGGCTCTCAGTGACAAGGGTCATAAAAGTACCTGCATAGATGGATGGGCTGATGAGCCTCCACACTTCCCGGGCAGCGAAGAGGAGGCACTCCCGTCATCTTCTAGATGTGATGAATCTTGGTTTACATAGTGAACTCCACCTGTGAAAAAACTGTTCTCGAAAAGAGGTATTTATGTAAATAATGTTAGCACATCAATTCTTGTTTTTTCCATAGCAAAGGCTGATTTACCACATAATCCTGTCTGGTTTGGTATCACATGGACTGTGTGAGAGGAAAGAAAACTACTAGCACCCAGCTCTTAAATTGCACTTTTTTATCTATAGATCTTAAAACTTTTTACACAAAAGGAGGTCAGTATCACAGAGCTGTGAAATGACTTGCCGAACTGGGCAGTGACAGAGCCAGGATAGAATCCAGGTCTTCTGAGTCCCAGTCCAGTGCTCTAGCCATAGGTTTCACTCTGCCACTTGTGTCTTGTGGCATCATCATTATCTTAGGAAAATAAACTGTTGTAAACTCTCATTCTACAATCCTTACACAGGCAAATCTTCCATAGACTTCAGCAGGAATTTTGCTGTGGTAAGAAGTTCAGGAGAAAGTCTATAGTTTCATATCAATGAATTGGGGAATTTATATGGATGACTTATTTGTGGCCATTAATTCATAGAAACATAGAATATCAGGGTTGGAAGGGACCTCAGGAGGTCATCTAGTCCAACCCCCTGCTCAAAGCAGGACCAATCCCCAATTTTTGCCCCTGATCCCTAAATGGCCCCCTCAAGGATTGAACTCACAACCCTGGGTTTAGCAGGCCAATGCTCAAGCCACTGAGTTATCCCTCCCCCGCCAGTTGTGCATGGGAACTGTACCCTGTGTAGCCTCTCCAATGTGTTACTGCACTATGCAAGGTCAGTCCATCTTTGAATTTGCTCACCTCTTCTGTGCCTAAGGTCAGATTTAACTCAGTCAGCACTACAAGACTATCAAATTAATAGAAGCAATCAAGTGCCAAGCCTCCAGTGTATAGAATGGGAAGGATGAGCCCTGAATCAGTGTCAATTATCTGAAGAGCAACTTTGTTCCTGCCTTTTGGATGGTGATTCTAGAACATTAGAGATGTTTAATAATTCATGTTGCAAGAGCTGTAAATGTGACTGATTAAATGTGTTTAATGTTTCCCATAAGAGATCTTGTTACACCAGGAAACCATTGTGTATCTGCAAACACCTTAGAACTGCTGGTTCACTTAAAAATGTTTTTTCCCCTCATAAAGGAATAAAAGGGACCAAATTCCAATTCATTTGTACATATATACTATGGCTATATTATTATTATTCCTAGTTTAAAACCAGCAGTTTTATTATTTAGAAACTATACATCCAACAGACAGAACTTTTGCATACCCTTCACAGATTTTTTCTGCTGAAAAAAAAATACAGGCAATGAGCTATGAAAGTTCCACAGTTTTATGGCTATTTAGACAATCTCAGACTCGCTGTCAGCAAACCTAAACATGCCACTCAGTGATATTCATCCCAAAATCTACCCGGTGTCTGTCCAAAAATAAAATGTTTAGATTTATTATGATTCAGAAGGCAGTTGGGACCCCATTCAAGCAAGCTCCCAATAAAAGAGCTGCTCAAAATGTGCAGACTTCAAGAGCATTAGTCCATCATGCTGTATTGGGCATTACCTTAATTGTCCAGAGAAGGTGGTCTGGTTGAACATTGTCCAATGACCAATGAGAAGAAATGTCCAGATCTTTTGAAGCTATTTCTATAAATTAGAGAGGAAAAAGTGCATCATTCATAGATTCCAAGAGCAGAAGGGAACATTGTGATCATCTGGTTTGACCTCCTGTATAACACAGGCCATAGAACATCCCCAAAATAATTCATAGAGGACATCTTATAGAAAAACATCCAATCTTGAATTTAAAATTGTCAGTGATGGAGAATCCACCACAACCCTTGATAAGTTGGTCTAATGGTTAATTACGCTCGCCATTAAAAATGTATGCCTTATTTCGAATCTGAATTTGTCTAGCTTCAACTTTCAGCCATTGGATCATGTTATACCCTTCTCTGCTAAATTGAAGAGCCCATGAGTCCATGAATTTTGCATTTAGTTCTGAAAGTGTGCCAGTCCATGGTCAAGCTAATGTCCTGTGGAGATGGATTCCATAGCCAGGTTTAAATCCTGTGAAAGTTCTGTCTTCTGCACTCATGAACCTCCCTCTGGGTGGTTGCCAGTTTCATTGATCTAATGGTCTGTAACTGTCATGCAGAGCTGGGCTACTTTTTTCTGAGCAGTATTTTATGTTGAAAAATGGACATCATCCTACACAAAAGGCATGTTAAAGCTATGATAATGATAATCAGTATTTGCTGAGTAGATTCCGATATTATATAAAAACTAATTAAAAATATAGCACTTTTCATTTATAGATCACAAAGCACTTTATAATAGCATGTGCTATTATCCCACTTTCAAGATGGATAAACCAAGATACAGAGATATTAAGTGAACTGCCCATACTGACACAAGGCAGTGTTGGATGTAGGAAGAGAACTTTGGTTACCAGGTTCCTATCTCTGTGCCTATCCAGAGGACAACTCTGTCATCATGATGGATTTAGCAACAAAAATAGTGAAAATTGTAAGGCATGGAGTTGAGAAGAATTGTTGGATTGATCTGGGTTATGATAAATGCAGATGTATGAAATTGTAACTGAAATAGGAAGTGACCAATATCCTTAGCTTCAGATAGAACTGGAGTGGTGAAATGTGTCACAAATTTTCAATCTAAAATATTGATGGGTGCTGAAATATAGTAAAAGCAGAACAAAATATGTTGGGTTGTAATGCAATTTTACAATCATTTTGAAAGGAATAATTTCAAAAATACTTAATATTTTGGATTTTTTTGGAGAAATTGTTTCAAAACTTTTTTGAAAAATGAAAAAAAATTAGTCAAAGAGTTGTTTATTAATTTTTTCATCTTTGATAAATCCATTTTCCCCATAAATATCTATGCCATCATTACTCATCTCTTGGCTCCAAGCTAGGAAGTTAACTATTCATACATAGCAATTTCCCTTCCTCTTTACAAGTAAATTGGAAGATTGAGCCTAAAAACACAGAGCTACACTCAAATACAGAAATGTATTCAGACTCATGATAAGGACTATTCAGTAAGTCCATTAATGTCATCAGAAGGAATGGTCTCTCCAAGGCTGATTGACAGAATCCCTAATGGAAAGAGTCTGAAAAGCAATCAAGCATTCAATACAATCTTGACTCCCCCCCCCGCCCCGCCCTGCTCTTTCCTTCTTTCTCAGATGATGGTCAAAGGCATGGTTCCCTCCATCCAATCTACATGAACTTTACTAATAAACATACACAATTTAGTAGTTCATCTTTTATAGTACACATTTCTGGTTGTACTATGTCATTCACTCATTGGTCAATTAAATAGTCACAGCACAAGTATCAGTAACAAATTATTTTAAATATTCTTTCTTAGTGAAAATGCTCTCTCTATCCTCTGAACATGGATGTATTTTTATTGCATATTTTGCCTATTGAGCTATATACTTCAGTGGATGAGCCTTCATGTGCTTTTTGATGAACGAACAATTCATCTATTAGCTCCATACGCGGCTAACAAGTTATGATTATTTGTCCTCCTACACATACTGTGAATACAAAGTCAGACCTAAAGTTTGCTATTTTATTTTAAGTCTGTTTTTCATTTTAAAAGGAAATGAAGGGAGAATTAGTTTCTTTAATAATCCTTAATAGGTGTTCAGAAAAAATAAAACACACTGTTCCAAACAATATCAATCATCTACTTTTATAATTCTAATTATTTTATTATACTTAGCAACAAGTATTTCCGGTATTAGGAAAAAGTAGGGTAGATAACATATATCTAGATGAGATAGAGAAATAAGTGTTCTAGCGTTTAGAGCACTGGACTGGGAATCAGATGATGTGCATTCTATTCTCCTCTCTATCATTGACTTGTCATATTATCACGGGCAAGCCACTAAAAGCAATTTGCCACAGTTTCTCTATCTTACGTACGTCACAAGGATTTTGTGAGGCTTAACTAAACAACATTTGCAAAGCACTCAGGGTCTCTGATGAACGGCGCTAGACAAGGCCTAAAGAATTTTATTAGCACTATCTAGGTGTTATGTCTTTTGGTCAAAATTTTCAACCTTGGGTGTTGAAAATTAGGCACCTACATCCATATTTAGATATGTATATTAAAATAGCTTGACTTTCAAAGCTATTAAGCACTAATAGATCCAAAGGAACTCTGAAAACATTAGCTTTTGTATTTATTCTCTTTTTCTTTATGTGGAATTTTGTTTGTAGCCAGTAGATGAAATTCTCTGCTGGTGTAAATTGCTGCAGCTCTACTGACTTGAGTTACTGTGAATTTGGCCCTGTGTCCGATTTTTTTTTTTTTAAGAAAAGCATTCACTAATGATTATTAATTATTTATCTTGGGCCAAATTCTATGCTCACATATACCCATTTGTTGCTTCAGTGGATGCACTTAAGTGCAAGAGTGGCGTTTCACTAACAATGCACTTTAGTAACTGAGATTTCAAACTCTTCTGGGCAGGGACTGTGGTTTTGTGTAACACATCGTCAAACTGGGTCAATAGAGCAGATGTGGGCAGGCATGGAAATATCTTTGCTGAGAAGGTGCCATGAAAAAAAAAAAAAGGCCTGAAGGAGTGAATTGAAGGAGAAGAGAGAGAAATGTATGAATAATTATCATCGTCCCACTTTTAAAAATTGCTTTAATTTCTTCACATTAGACACAATATGAATCTGTTGTAGTTTACAGAGTTTCTTTCCCCCAGTGAAAACTTCAAGTCGCAAATGTTTTATTACTTATTGTGTATAAACATTTAGGGCCGAATAGTTCTATTGGATACACACATGCATCTCCTATTGATGTCCATACGAGTTGCATGCTACCATCTTAGGGCAGTGCTAAATCCTGCCCTTGGTGGAAGTGCAATGAGAATGAGATGCTCCCTTTACTGCTCCTCTCACCTACTACAAACTAGCCCTTGCTGCTGATCACAGGCTACCTGCTAGTTGTCAGAAAAGCTGTGTACACCCCTTTTCCAGTGGACCACATTCCCACAGGCATACTGAGGCACATCAGCCAGGTGTATATCTGAGCACACTGTTGTATATCATGGACATATTCTGCCTGTCTGCTTGCATGTGATGTAGAGAGACTCCTTCTGCCCCCTCCATCCTTTTGCACAAGTGAAGCAGAGAACAGGAGGTAACCCTTCTTCTTCCGAGATATTTATATGACCATCTGAGCACCTCCAACAGGCTTACAGGAATCCTTTTGGTAAATGGATTATTGGAAGATTCCATACAAAACACATAAGAGAGCACACAGTTATTGTGAGATGACCATATGGAGGAGGTGTGTAGTAAGACTGGAGGCTGGAAGACAGGTGTCTCCAGCATTCAAGAAGTACAATGATCTGATTTATGCTGTTCCATTTTTAAAATACCCTAATTAGTGTTCTAAGATATGTGATAGTTAACTCATACTAACCGGATCATTTGCTTTACCCACTGTAATTTTACATATCTAGCCATTTTACATGGCTGGATGAATAGCAGGGCAACTTGATAGTTCATTTGGAGAATGCAGTTCGATTTAGTGAGTGAATTACCGAGGCCATCATCTTGACTGCAGTATGTTTTTCAGTCCATTTTAGAAAGTACTAAAAGGACAACAAAACAGTTAGTGGTATTAGCAGGCACAGTATAGTATTGGCACAAAATGTGATCGTTAGTACGGATATTAAAGTGTTGAGATAGCAATTAGCTACAGCACTTTAATGAAAACAATTACTTTTGGTTACAGAGAGGCTCTTCAGTGATCTGAAAATGCTCTAGCTCTCTCAAAGGTATTTTAGCAACAACTCATAAGATTAATTAATCATAGGACTGTATTACTGTTTCCATTAGGAATTTTATGTTCTTGAGTCTAACTTGCTGTTGCAGTACTCTGAAGAAACATATTATATTATTATTATTATTTTATTACTTTTGTTTGTTGTTAAACATCAGGAACGTGCCTGTAATTGCAGAAGACAAAAAGATGGACAATCCCTGCACCAAAGGGACATTGCAATCTAACCAAAGCAGATGCAGAATACACAAAAAAGACCACAGAAGGAACTAGTGAGACTATATGGACTACATTTTGAAAAGTGTCTAGTGATTTTGGGGTGCCTTGTTTGAGACGCCTGAAAGGGGCCGGATTTTCAGAAATGCTGAGCACCCCCACCCTCTGAAAAGTGATCGAGAAAATGGCAAACAATCTGTCAGGTACAAGAAAAGTGATCGAGAAAATGGCAAACAATCTGTCAGGTACAAATGTGGCATAAACAAATCTTCTCCATGAAGTTTCTTTAGTTTGACCACATTTTCATGAAGCAAAAGAGCAAGTAACTTCTAAAAATGTTCCAGGCTTAGTGAACTGCCTTCACATTGTACTGGTTTGATAACATTGGAAACTGAGGCCTTGATCCAGCAAATAACTTTAAAAAGGGAATAGACTAATCAGGTTCCTAAAGTTAAGCATGTGCTTTGCTGGATCAAAGCCTCTGTTTATCCACCAAAGAGATACAGTGCAAGCTGAATGCCAAACGATTTGCCTTATTTGTACTCTGAAGGGATCTCTAAGGATGGTCCAGTCACTGCTGTCCTTCGACTATTGACCTCTCTACTGAGATTGCCAAGGATGCCAATGGGCATCAGTAATGATGTGGACACTTCTCCAAAAGAAACTGGAGAGAGAACATTTTGGACATAGTTGCCAGACAGAAAGCAGTTGATAAGAGCTTTTGTCCACTGACTACGTCTATTGGATCTGAATTAGAGTTGAAAAAAATCCACATCCCATTACTAGTCACTTGAAAACTTGCAGTCCTCCTCCAGTACCAATGTCAGAGTCTGTAGGGATGAAAGTACAGTACATATTCATCTTTATGCTATATTATTTTCCTGGAAGATCAGCTACTGTACAAATATCAAACATATAATTATTTTAATTCCTTATTTGGCAGTTCACACCTCATCAGGGCAGGTATGGGACAAACCCAGCCCAGCCTCACAAGAACAAAGGGCACTGGCCTAGGCAGCAACAAAGTAATCTGTTAGACTCCCGAGGGAGTCACCCCCCCTTCCTTTGGTCAGTTTGGAACTGCGATGAGGTAATGCTCACCTGACTCTGAAGGGTGGGGGGGGCGGGGTGTCAAAGCCAAGAGGGAAGAAAGGACATGATAGAAGGGAGTGACATTTGCCATGCTCTTCCTCTCTCTTCCACATACATCTACAGACACCACACCAAGCGACTGAAGCACTGATCAAAGGAGAGAGTCTGGCTGAAGAGCAACCAGCCAGCCTGTGGTGAGAAGCATCTAAGTTTGTAAGGACATTGAAAGTGTTAAGATCAGCTTAGAATGCGTTTTGCTTTCATTTCATTTGACCAAATCTGACTTGTTATGTTTTGACTTATAATCACTTAAAATCTATCTCTACAGTTAATAAATCTGTTTATTCTACCTGAAGCAGTGTGTTTGGTTTGAAGCATGTCAAAGACTCTCCTTGGGATAACAAGCCTGGTACATATCAATTTCTTTGTTAAATTGACAAACTCATATAAGCTTGCAGCGTCCAGCAGGCATAACTGGATGCTGCAAGACAGAGGTTCCTAGGGTTGTGTCTGGGACGGGAGATATTGGCATGTGTCATTCGGTTGCACAATCCAAGGAGCAGCTTACATGCCAGAGATTGTGAGTGAACAGCCCAGGAGTGGGGGTTTTCACAGCAGAGCAGGGTAAGGCTGGCTCCCAGAGTCAAAGATTGGAGTGACCTAGCAGATCACTGGTCCAGATAACATCAGAGGGGAACGTCACAGAGGTATAACTGAAAACTCATAATCAACTGAACATTATTGTCCTGGTAAAATATGTGTACCAATATTGTATGTAAAGTTATAAGATTCTACTGTATGACTTTACTGAGACCTGCTCCAAGTTTAAAAAAGCAGGCACAAAACAGTTCTTCAGAGACAAAAGATAAACTAATGCCTCAGCCAGGTGTCAACAAAATAAAATGGACTATTACGTGGTTAAGTGGCCGTTCTTTGGCAGGAAGAAAGGAGTTAGTGAGAAAGGTACCCACTTTCTACCAGCCCCGGGTCTGAAGTTGTGATGTGGAGGCCCAAGACTGGGACCAGTGATTGGTGCAGAGAATACCACAAGGAGAGGGAGTGTATATTTCCCCTAACACAAACTTCCCAGGCCAATCATTTGTGCACCTGGTTTGGAATGAGCATTTCAGAGTGAGCTGGATTTTCCTTACATACACAGAGTAAGTCTTAACAGATAGTTACTCAAATTATGGTGTTGGGCCAGATGTTAATTCTTCCACTTGCCACATCCCTGCCTGAGGAGTTAGATAGTGGATTCTTCTGCATTCCAAGCACTGGAAGGGCCAGCACTAGCTAGGCCAACATACTCCCATTCACTCTGCCTAGGGTTGGAGACCTGTGACCAGATTCACCACTCTGATATGCTGGCTTCTATCAGAGAAATTCAGGGCTATGGGTACCCAGCAGCAGCAAGTCCATGCACAATAAGGTTGTAACCGTACAAATCACCTACAACCACTGATTTATCCAAATCCAGCCAGTGCAGCCTCAAAAGTGTGCAGCATTTGCTGGAGAAGGGCATGGCTAGGGATCTGGGGAATGTACTTATTCATTTACTTCCCCAGGCAAATTCACCCGTCAAGGTTCTGTAGATTCCTTGTCATAAGCTAGACCAGTTTCCTCTGTTACACCTCCAGGGAAGGGAGCAGTAGAAACACGACCTGCTCACCTCCAGCACATCTTCCCCTGCAAAAGGTGCAAGTGGCACAAATATTGTGAACCAGTCAAGCAAGACTCAAGTCTGCAGCAACATAGTCTAAAAGCAGCAATGAATTTACGCATGCAGTGCATTTGAGGACGCTTCCCTACCTGTCTCTTTAGGGTTTTATATCATGCTTTTGTTCTCTGCTTGGAAGCACAAGGAACTTGCTGGCTGTCCACAGCACTTAGCATTATCCAATTAACTCATAAGATTATCCTGGAATGCACAAAAGGGAAGGCCTATATGGAGCATATAAAACCAAACAGAGGTGCTGGTGTTTTTTGTTTTATTTTAAAATTGCAGCCCTTGAAAAGCACATTTTGGGGTTAATTGGCATATTGACTTTCTGTTAATATACAGGATGAGTAAAAATGTGAATATTATTAGTGTTGAATATTTTGGGCAAAAATCACATCTAGGGGTAACTGGATGCTTATAGCCACAGAATGAGAGTTTAGGATTATAATTCAGACAGTTAAATTCACAGGATGCACTGAAACAATTAAGTGGTAGATATAATTAGCTGTCCAAAGGCAGGTTATTTAAAAGCAATACTCTGTATTCATTCCAAAGAGGGGTAAAAATATGACAAGATTCTAAGTCACTGGTGTGTAGTTAGCACCCCAGAAATGTAGTGATGCCTCTTTAATTTCTTTTGACATTTTCAAATGAATACAAAGAGTCAGGTTGGTGACTCACCAGTCCTGATAGGATATCAGTTCCTGTTGGCAGCAGCAGCAACAGCTGCTGCTGCTCCATTAGTCATTCACAAGAAAATTACTGAGAGAACTCAGGGGAAATGGTGGTGTAAACTGTCATTCAATTTCCAATTTCATTATCAGCATTCATCTGCTTTGCTTTTCCTGTTTGGTGGGTGTATGTGTCTCCCAGTCCTGATGCTGAAAGGGATTTATCTGCCGTGGTGCTCTCTTTCTGCAGAGCTATCTGCCCATCCAATGTAGATTACATGAGGGGAAATTAAATTCTGTAGATCTGATTCATTAAAAGTAGATCAGACTGTTAGATGTGAATTATACATTTTTGTCCTCCTTATCCTACTATACTCTCACACAAGGATACATATAAAAATGAAACAGCAAAGGACTGGTATTAGTATGGAAATTCCTTTATAATTGCTACACCATAAAACAAATTACTGGTAATTAGAACAGACATATTGTTGCTTCCTATAGGTTTCATTTACAGTACAATCAGAAGTATTTTTTTCTAGTTTCTCATGGGTTTAGATTCATGACTCTTGTTGATCTATATGGCTAAATAAAGGCAAAAATCTGCAGAAGTGCTAAGCATTTAGAACTCAGAAATTCCATAGCTTCACATGCAGCTTTGTAAATGTATCCTGAATGAAGGCTTAGGGATCTATTTTGAGAAGGAAATTCATGATATTGGCTAGTGTCATTGGAAAAACAATCATGACACAATGGAGCTCTTTAGTTCATGATGCTATGCACAGTACTCTTATGCTTTCCCCCTACATACATAAAATATGTATTTTTATTTCACAGAGGTATTTAGAACATGGATTCTAAATAATAATTTCCACTCAAAGCACTTTACATGCTTTTGGCCAAATTCAGTTCATCTGAATAAGACAAGTAGAATTTGGATCATTAATTAAGCCTCATGACATTATTTTGATGTGGGTTAGTATTTGAGCTGCTTGAATTATTCATTGTGAATGACATTCAACGCAAATTTAAGTCCTGCTTTCCATTCACAAAATCTTCATGGACAGATTCTAATTTATGACAGTGTGTAAGTCATTCTGATCTAGCATGACAATTCTCATATTCGATTTCACATGTCACTTATAGCTATTGAACCATTGCACAAAACTGGATTTAAGAGAGAACAAAAGTAAGGTCCCCTAGGAGAGTACAAAATGTGTCTCTCTCTTCTATAGCTAGCTGCACATGAATACTACATTGAGACATTGCTCCATTTTGATTAAAAAACTAGAATGACATAAAATTAACATGGTGCACGTTAAATGGATTAACCACTGGCTCACTGATAGGTCTCAAAATGTAATTATAAACAGGGAATTGTCACTGAGGGGATGTGTTTCCAGTGGGGTCTCACGGGAATTGGCTCTTAGCCCTATGTTATTTACCATTTTTATCAGTGACCAGGAAGAAAACATAAAATCATCACTGATAAAGTTTGCAGATGTCACAAAAATGCGGGAGTGGTAAATAATGAAGAGGACAGGTCACTGATTAAGAGCAATCTGGATTGCTTGGCAAATGGGGCGCAAGCAAACATTATGCATTTTAATATGATTAAATGGAAATGTTTACATCTAGGCACAAAGAAAGCAGGCCACACTTACACAAGGGGGAACTCTATCTTGGGAAGCAGTGACTCTGAAAAAGGTTTGGTGGTCATGATGGATAATCAGACGAACATGAGCTCCTAGTGTAATTCTGTGGCCAACAGAGCTAATGCAATCCTGGGATGCATAGAAAGGGGAATCTGGAGTAGGAAAAGAGAGCACTGGTGCAACTGCTGAAGGCATACTGTGTCTAGGTCTGGTGCCCACAATTCAAGAAGGATGTTGCTATCTTGGAGGGGGTTTACAGAGGAGCCACCAGAATGACCGGATTAGAAAACATGCTTTAGTTAGAGACTCAGAGAGCTCAATCTATTTAGCTTAACACAGAAATGTTTAAGGGGTGACTTCATTACAGTCTATAAGTAACTACATGGGGAACAAATATTTAATAATGGGCTCATCAATCTAGCAGATATAACATGATCCAGTGGCTGGAAGTTGAAGCTAGACAAATTCAGACTTCAAATAAGGCATACATTTTTAATAGTGACAGTAATTAACCATTGGGGCAATTTACTAAGGGTCATGAGGGATTCTCCATTGCTGGCTATTTTTAGATCAAGATTGAATGGTTTTCTGAGAGATCACCCTAGGAATTATTTTGGCCTGTATTATACAGGAGGTCAGACCAGATGACCACACTGGTCCCTTGTCACCTTGGAATCTGTGAATTTACAGTGCAGTAAAAGACAAAAAGTCTTAACAGATACAAACTCATTAGACTTTCTAGACAATGAAGAAAGCTAGACACTGATGAGTTTGGAGGAGGGTTTGTGAGTGAAAGCAAATCAGACCACTTAGAAGCTATTATATTTCATTAGACTGAATCCAACATTATTTTCAGCCAGAGCACACAAGATTATTTATGAAAGGAATTTACTGCTAGAGATAATGAGATAGTTTTCCCCAAATGATAAATCTGAAGGCTGTTTGTTGAGTCTTCTGCACACTACGAACACAGATCATTGTTATTATGAGAGCTCTGTTAATAATGTAAACAATGGTGACAGTTAGAATACTTGTTTAACCGAAGGGGGAGATTTATGCCACTTTTGGAATACTATCTAATAGGAAAATAAATCTCTGCAGATATTTTATCACAACTCTGCCAACCTTCTTTAATATCTTCATATTATGAATAATGCCTGTAAGACAATTATAATACAATATAAATATAATAAGCTTCTCAAAGAAAAGGCATTGAAATAACTAGTCAAACACAGCTCCTGGTTGCAGGGTCTCCCACCATGGAACAGCTTGCAGGATTAGGGTCTAAGTTTTAGTGGTTTATTTTACCTTTAAAAAATGATACTCTGTGTCAGAAATTCCCTTCCCTCCAGTCCTTCCTCATCACTTTGGTGGATTGACTTGATGTTTTCAGTTAGGACACTAAATCAGTCCCTTCTGGCTTTTTAGGCCACTACAAAGAATAGCTATGAAAAAACAAGTTTGTCAGGTTGGTAGATAGACTAAGGCCCAAAGTATTTAAGTGCTGCATGGACACAACTTTAGGCTCCTACATCAGTTAGGCATTGTAACTCTTACTTTCAAAACTGACCAAGGCACTTAGATGTTGCAACGCCTAATTTTTAGGTGTTAAGCCACTCAGCGGAACCTACAAGCCCTGAGTTAAGCATGTAGGCTCCCTATTCAATGCATCGGGAGTGTTAAGCACCTGAGAATAGAATCCACAAAGCTGGCACACTAGGCAGGGAGCTGCCTAAGTTAGCCAATATAAGATACTGAAGAAAGAGGTGTTTCCTAAGCCCCCTCCTTCTCACAGAGGTACCTGAGTCTGCGCTGGAAGGAGGTACCCAATCCCATCTCTGTCTATGATCCACAGCCAGGAACCCCTCTCCTGGATACAGACGTGTAAGCTGTTTCTTGAAAGAATGGTGGCAACACAAGCCTAACTACATGCAAAATGGCTGGGGGGAGGAGCAGTATTAAATTAACAGCACCACTGATTGGTATACAAAAGAATAAGTTTACAGGACATCACAATGGAAAGTTGGATCCTGATCTGGTAAACCCAGTTCTAGGGGTGAGAGAAGAGTCCAAGAGCTAGGTCTATTCAGAGTTTGGTTTCTTTCTGAAAAGGCTAACAGTGCTATTGCTTGTTTTTATAGATGAGCCTAAATTTGTACAATTTACAAACAGAGTCTAATAAAATGCCTGATAAACCAATGAACATTACTTAGACACCATAATTCAAGTTGTTAGAGTCTATTAGGAACATCAGACTTCAGTATTCTTCTTCTAAAAGCAAAATCTTATAAACCACCACTCCCACTCCTCCAACACTCCCAACCTCATCAGTCTGTCTGTCAAATTCTCACACCGTCACCTCCTGCTTTCCTCCTCGCAGTCCTCCATGCATGGTATGATCTCCTTGAATTCATCAGAAGGGCCCCTGTCCTATCATATTTGAGTCCTTCTTAAAGACCTATTTCTCTGGTGCTGCCTACAGTGACTCAAGTTAACTTGTATAACACTAGGCAATTTATATTTCCCTTCCCCAATCTGTATTTTTCTGTCCTTCAATTATTAGCTCCTCAGAGCAGGGACTGACCTTTTGAAGTGTTTGGAGAGCACCTAACACATAATAGGTGCTACTGCAAATAAATAAAACAAGTGAAAATAGCACATTCACAGTGATTCATGTGAGTGATGTCATGGTTATCTTATACATCTTCACCTTACCTGTATTCATGCTACTGTGGTACATCTCAAAAATGGTCAATGAGGTATTGGGGAATCAATGCTGCAGGGCTGCAGAAAAGGTTATGGTAATAATTTACATGTGGCATGATTGACACATGATGTACCTGCTGGGTTCTTGAGGTGTATATGCATGAAAGCAAAAAAAGGCCTCCTATTGCACCATGGGCTCTTTTATGGCCATCACGCAAATAATGAAAGCTGGGGGTGACCCAGCCAACTAGGTCAGCCAGCCACAGTCAAGTAACAGGAGTCCTCAACTAGGTTAACCAACCCAAAGTCACATTGTAGAATGCAAGGATGCAAGTGGCAAACCAGATGGCACCCCTTCTAAGTAACCACTCGGCAAAAAAGCCCTTAGCCAGAAGGCCTTAAAATAATGTTTTTGTTATAATTTCCAGCTGATTTCAAACCTACAAAATGAAGACTAAAGTCTCAACCCAAAACTTGTGAAGTCGACCCATGACCTAGTTGGCTTTTGAAAGAGTCATGAACAACTGGTGCCATTTCTGTCTGAAATAGCCAACTCATCATTTCACAAAAAGAATCTTCCCTTCTGTCTTCAAAAGACACAACAGTTCAACCAACACTGAAGAAACCTACCCTAATAATCTGCAGGGCTATCTTTTCTCATACACGAAGTACGCAGCTGCACAGGACACCAAGGAATTTGGGGCACCAAATTTCCTGGTGCCCTGCACAGCTGCGTGCTGCTCCAGCCCCTGCTCTGTCTCTTCCCCAAGGCCCCCGCCCCTGCTCTGCCCCACCTCTTCCCTGCTCCAGCCCCGCCTCTTCCTGCCCCTGCTCCGCCCCAGCCCTGCCCCCACTCCCCACAGCTCTGCAGCAGGGCCGGGGCTGCACTCACTGGCGGTAGGAATTGCAGCGACCTGGCCCCAGCCTCCTCTGCACTGCCGGTGAGTACTGTGGGGTGGTTCCCCGCTACCCCACAAGCCAGCCCCCCCACCACAGAGGCCTGTGGCCTGCCCCCCTCCCCGCAGAGGCCTGGGGCCCCACACACACACCCCATGGGGGGGCTGCGGAGGGCCCCAGAATAGCTAGGGATGGCCCTGCGCATCTGTTCTAGCCAACTACTACATAGTGTCAAATATCCCATTCTTGGGCAAGCTCACAGAGAAGATAGCCAAAGGCCAATCACCAGCTCATTTAATGGAAGCTAATCTGGCACAATCTGGAGTCAGGCCAGGCCAGTGGCATTCATGGATGATCTCCTACTATCAATGGACAGATGACAGACATCCATTTGGGACCTCCCTGTAGCATTCAGCACTGTTGACCATAAGATACTGCTGTCTTTCTTGAGAGAGGTGGGAGAGGTATAGGATAATGTGCTAAAATGATTTGTGATGGGAAACTACACCTACATTGCTAGACCACTGGTGGGGTTCCACAAAGATCAATTCCCACCCCAGTTTTTTTCAACATCTTCATGCAACCACTAGGTGAATGGGTCAGATAACATGGACTCAAATGTGAGTGATAAGCAGATGACACACAGCTCTACTTATTCTTCACCACATATAGCTACACTAGTGTACCAAGGTGGTCCAGAACTTGGATGAGATCAGCACATTTATGAAGAACAGCTAGCTGAAGCTGACAAGAAGCTAGCAAGACAGAGGTGGTGCTGCTGAGCAGAAGAAAGAATGTTGACAAGTTTGCAGTCTCCTTTGGTAGAAGGTACAACTGGTCAATTTGGTCAGTAGTTTAGGAATACTCCTGGATTCCTTGCTGATGCCAAGCTTTCCTATAGCAGCATCCATGCTTTCTATCATCTCTGGTTGGCTAGAAGACTCCCTCCATCTGAGCAGATGATGACCTGAGCTCATGGCTTTGTCACTTTTCAGCTGGACTACAGAAATGTGATGTAGCTGGGGACAAAGCCTTCTGTGCTATGGAAACTTCAGCTAGTACAGAACCCGGCAGCACATCTCCTCAGCAACACAGACTACCAAGAGATCATCAGACTTGTCCTCTGTTCTCTATAATGGCTTTCCATAGAATTTCAAATCAAGTCTTGGCCTTTGTCTTCAAGGTTCTCCACGGCTTAGACCCAGTATATCTAAAACATTGCCTAAAGCTCCAGGGAAAAGACCATGAATGATAACTCCGCTCCTCTCTCTCTACAATAAGGATAAATCTCATCTGTGCAAGAGACAGAACTTTCTCAGGGACAGTCCAAGATCATGGCATAAGCTCCCCCAGAAACTAAGGACCATCACAAACCAAATCACCTTCCATTCCAAGTGCAAGGTGAATTTCTCTGACCTTGCCTTCTGTAATGTAAATACATTTAAATAAACAAAAATAAAACACACACACCCCCAACCAACCCAAAAGAACAGTTCCTAACCTAGCCAACACAAGATATTCCAAATGCACACACTTCTGACCCTGAAGAAAGGATGAGAGAACAAACAACATGTGATATATAATATAGTCAAGTTGCTTAATGCACTACAAGAAGGTGCTCAGATACTCCAGTGGAGAGCGCAGTTTAAGACGCTGAATAGAAGAGATCATGAAGAGAAGTAAATTTGTTTAGCCCCTTCACCGGCCACTGAAGTCAATGGCAGTGAAGGATGCTTAGGAGCCATTCAGTCCCTTGCAAGATGACACTTTTAGTAAGGTTACAGTACCACTTAATATTTTATTTCAATGTCATATTTGACCAGAAACCACAGATATTAAAAAGTTATCAATATAAGAATTGCCTTTGCAAACAAAACATCACTCTCCACAGTGTTTTCTAAGGGTGTAACCTTTCTTTCCTCCCATCTGATTCCATTTGAAGAAGCCAGCTGCTGATATATCAAGTTAATCTGTTTTGAACATTTACTCTATGTAATCCTCACTTACTTGGTGGGCCTTTGCCATAGTAACCTGCCTTAGCAACAGAGAAGCACAGTAACAAGAAGAGCAGCAAATAGATTTAAAAAGACAGCCTCCTCACCTCTGCACAGTGTGTCATGAGCAGAGAGGAGCACCCTGTCTCTTATCTTAACAATGCTAATACTAATAGAACAGGTGTTTATAGAAGAAAGGGTGGGAAGCAACAAAACACCCGTGTTTGCAAACTGCTCAGTGATACTTTGAAATCACCCTCATTTAGTGCAAATGGCCCAATTCCATATACAATTCAACAGCGGGAAATTCTTGCAACTATAAAGAGTTTGAAATAAATATAGTGATTGTGACACTCTACACACCAGGGGAGCTCCCTGTGACCCCCATATTCCTCATTTATATATAATTGTGATATTGCATATAAAGCATGCCCTGTGAGGTATCAGGGGAAAGGTTATGATCTGCTGAAAGTCATTTTTCTTTCTAAATATGTGTATCAATAATGCATATGAAGTTATGAGAATTGTGTTATATGGTTATCACTAAAACATGCTGTAAATTGGGGAATCAGCCAGATATCAGCTCCCCAAAGACAACAGCTCCCCAGAGACAACACCCAGGTGGGTGTCAAACAACTATCAATAGCCACTGTCCAGTAAGGAAGTTACAATTCAATGACTCACCTGTATAAGGCCACACCAGGGGAATTGCTCAACCTTGCTTGGGGACTCAGCAATGCCCACCAGACATGCCTGGACTTGTGTTCTCCAAGCACATGGGACTGAGGATATAAAACAGAACACAGGGGCCACATGTTTGGCTTTTCTCCTGCCCCCACCTATGCAGCAAGCAACAAAGACATTGAGAAGAAGACTGAAGACTCCAGCAGAGGAGACTGGCCCACGTTTAAGGGACAAACCTGTATATTAATATATGCTGCAATTAAGGGACAAACCTGTATATTAATATACACTACAATATCCAGTGGGGTGAGAAAAACTGCTTAATTTAGATGTTGCCAGTCAAACAGGGTTGAGAGGTTAGACTGCATGCTTATATTTTATTTTATTTTATTTTATTTTGGTAACTAACTCTGACTTCTTGCCTATCACTTATGATCACTTAAAATCTATCTTTTGTAGTTAATAAATTTGTTTAACTGTTTATCTTTACCACTGAGTTTGCCTGAAGTGTTTGGTAAGGGTCTTTGCTCAAGTTTTACAAAGGCTGGTGTATATCCACTTGATGAAGTGGTGAACCAATTAATATATTTTCACTGCTCATCTTGAGCAGTGCAAGACGGTATATTCCTGAGGTGCAAGGCTGGGCGCTGTGGGGATTTGGCTGGTGCCTTTCTCTGTGTGATTCATTACTGGCTCTGGGAGCATTCATGCAATCTAGCTGGGTGTGGGACTCCACATGCTGTTGTGCTGAGTGATAACAGCAGCTGGAGGGGTTTGCTGCTTGCCACGAGCAAAGCATTGAGAGAGACAGGACAGGCTGGAGAGTTAAGGGGGCACAGCAGTCCCCCAGTCCCAGGCTGCACCCCAAGGATCCCGTCAAAATGATATTTTGTGGCTTTTGTCTCCATGGGCACACTGAGGAGTTACAAGAAGGGAGGCAGGAAAAAAGAGGTAGAGGAGCAGAGATCTCTGAAGCCACTGTGTCAATTTCACACGGGGGGGGTGGGAGTAGGGGGGAAGAGGGAAATTCTGACCATTTCAACATTTTCAGAATGAAACACTTTGAATTTTCCTTTCCAAAGGAGTTTCCCCTTTGAAACATGTTTTATTTTGGATTATGCTATAGTATAAAACAAAGGAGTCCAAATCAAAACAGAATGTTGAAATGACTGTGTCACACGAAACATTTTAATCGACCCAAAATGGAATATTTTTCAGAACTTTCTTTTGAAATGTTTCAAAATTTTTGAGTTTCACTCCTAATTGCAATCAAAACAAATTTTGAATCTTTCTGTGAAACAGAATTTCCATTCTCTGCACAGTTGTAAGCACCACCCCTGGTAAGATGCAGTATTTTGGCATGACCTGCACTAGTAACAGAAATACAAGAAAGGAAAATATACTTTTCAAGTCCATAATATATATGGCTCAATTCCTTTTAAAAAGTTGGTAAAGGCTCAAGGAAAAGTTTCTTATTTTTCCAGAAGCATTTGTCCATTTGGAATTGTATCTCATTCCTCCTACCTGATCACCAGCTTTTGATGCACTTACTCACAGCAAATAGTGCGTTACTCCTTGAACAATCCAATTGATTTCAGTGTGGGGTAAGCCACAACTGAAAGCAAGTAAGGATGTCAGGACCAGGTCCTAAATATCTTTGCAAACAGCAAACTTGTAACTATGTTTCCATCATGTCACTCATCCAGAAAGTCATAAACATGCCCTGCACTGATCACTGGTACTAGTGGTTGTGGGATGAATCACTTGTAAGCCTTCACATTTCTCCTATTAAATCCTCTCTGCCAGCTTTCTCATTATCAGCTCTGCTATCTGTGGAATAATCATCCACAAGAAGAGTACAGCCAGCCTAGGCTGCATCTCCAAACATCTTTACTTTGCTACCCTGACAACATCAGCCTTTAATTAATTGCTAGTACAGGGGCTGAATCTGCAAACCTTCCTTGCAAGGCATAGTGTTTACTCACAGACTTAGTCCCATTCAGTGTAAGTATTACTTATTGGTAAGGGTTCCAGAATCAGCCCATATTTATCTTATCCAAAATATACAAATAGGAAAAGAAAACCCTTCTTTGAATTTTATTGTTTTCTCATTGTTATTCAGAAACAAACGCCTTTCACAAAATTAACAAACATTTGCTTGTGGTTATGACCTCAAGTCTTGACCAAAGAGTATGTAAATTAGAATCCAGACCCTTTAACACAAAGGGGAAAGGCATAATCTTAACATATGATTTGTTGCATAGTTCTGATCTTGAAAACATTTTGAAACTTGAAATATTTATCATAGGGTAGAATTTATCAAATCTAATTATTTTCTCCCTTTAAAATGATGGGCCTAACAGTTTGAAATAAATATTGATTGAATTTCAAGCAAAGGTACACACAATTATTTCTATATACATGCACACAAATAGGAGATGTGCCTGCTAATATTGATAGAAAGTTTATAGAAAAAGAAAACATACAGGCTATTAACTGTAAAGTGGTCTGTCATTTAAAAAAATCTGACTACAAAATACAGAACACTTATAAGATAAATGCAAAAAAGCATATTTCCTCTTAAAAAACAAATCATGCCCTAAGCAATAAAGATGAGAAGGTCAAACTTGCCATATTTTCCAGGTCAGGGGAATGCACAATTTCCAAGTATTTTATGTCAGCAGGAGCTCATGTAGCTCCATTCAGGAGCAATTAAGAGAATTATTGTGCCTTTGAATTCTAACATAATCCCTTGTGTCTCTTGCATGCATGCTAGGTAACACCAACCTTTCTTTATGTTGAAGAAAATTATGCTATATTATGCTGGATGTTGGAAGTGACCAAGAGCCCGATATTTAAAGATATTTAAGCATCTAAAGACGCATATAGGCATCTAGTGGAATAACACACCCAGGATCCTGACTTCCACTAATTTCAGTGGTATTTAGGCAGGGCTGGATTACCCAATAGCAGACTAAGCACGTGCTTAGGGCATCAGCAAAGCAGGGGGCACCAAAAAAATTAGATTTTTTTTTTATATTTGATATTTCAAAAAAAGCATTGAAGTAGTCATCATGGGAAAAATCAGAACTTTGTTAGACTTCCTTACACTCCACTCCACACTCTTCCCCCATTTTTCTGTTCCCTTTTTATTACTTATCCGCATCTAAATCAGGGGGGCATCCTACTAACGAAGACTGAAATAATGCCAGGAAATCAGATCCTGTCATGTATTGCAATAAATTTATGTTTTATTATTGATATAGTCTTCTGAGTATAGCTGAAGACCAGTCACAAAGGGGAGAAACTATATGAGAGGCAGAAAACATTGCAAACAAGATGCAAGAACTAGAGTTTGTATTCATGTTGACCATGTGGAATGAAATTTTACAAAACTTTTACCGCACAAGTCAAGCTCTCCAAGAAAAAGAGTTGGATTTGGAAACATGTGCAGACCTCTGTCAATCATTAGCAGACCACTTACACACTTTGAGGAATGATTTTGAAAGATTTGAAGACATATCAAAAGATATCTTGCCTGACAGTAACTACAAAGAAGCCCAGTCCTGCAAGAGAATCAGAAAAAAACAAGCAAATGAGAGCAGTACACAGAAACCGCATTGAATCCTAGAGACAAATTTTGTGTATCTACTTCCTACGCTATAATTGATACACTTGAAGCTCATATGAAGAGGAGAGGTGAAGTGTACAAAAAAATATAGAGTAGATTTTCTTTTCTAAACGATATGGATTTATCTGACGAATAATATTCACAAGGTTCCCAAAAGCTAGTTGACTCATACCCTGATGACTTGAACATGAATCTCTGTGGAGAAATACGGCAGTTCCATTGTTATATGCGTGCAAAGTTTCATGAAACAGGAAAAATGAAATTCAGTCACATTGATCTTCATGACACAATACTGAAAGATGGAATACAATGTGTATTTCCAAGTGTAGAGATCTCACTATGGATTTTTCTAACATTGATGATTACTAACTGCTCCACAGAATGCTCTTTTTCTCAGCCGAAAAGAATAAAAAACCCTCAGAGAACAACAATGTGTCAGGACAGACCTGATTCACTTTCCCTATTGTGTATGGAAGCAGACATGCTTCGTCAAGTCAGCTTCGATGAACTTATCCAGAATTTTGCAATCAGAAAATCTAGAAAGAAGCTATTTTAATTTCAGCATACATGTTTTGTGTCATTTTGAAAAATAAAATTTTATTTTACGGTATAGTATTGTTTTTATTTTGAATTACATGTGGGGGGGCACCATAAACTTTTCAGTGCTTAGGGCCTCTAAAGGTCTTAATCTGGCCCTGTATTTAGGTACCTCTCTGCATCTTTAGGCACTTAAATACCTTTAACCATCGGACCCAAAGTTCTCCGATAGTACAGCAATGTAAGCCACATGAATACCTAGATAGAATTCTCCCCAGTTCAGGCGTATGAAACATTAACTCCAAAATAGCTCAGATACGCTGATCCCAGGGCATGCTGCAAAGCCTTTCCCAGGCATGCGGAGAGGGTGGAGGTTTGGAGGGAACAGAGCTCTGAGGCACAGCGGGAATCTTGCTGTTTAATCTGTTCCTCTCATTGTCCTGGTGAATTTTGTTAGGCAGGCAGTCTGATCACTCTGAGTTTTTTTTTTTTGCATGAGATATGCTGACCACTGTACAGGATTGAACCTTCCCCGCCTCCCCCATCATCTATTTTAGAAATTCAAAGAAATACAGAAAAAATAATCAAATCTAAGTCTAATCTTAGTAAAAGTATAATAATCAATAATCTATTTGGCAAACTACTTTCAAGTGGCTTTAAGTAACACAAACACCAGCTCAGCTGATTAGTATGCTGCTCCTCTGTCTGATAAGTAATGAAAGAACTCCCCGCTCCAACCTCATGCTATTCCCTAAGCAGGCTGTTGACCTGGAGATTGTCTAGACAGTGAAAACTAAAACTCCAAAGAGTACTTCAAAGTTGGGTCTGATTTTAAAGAGCCAGGTTGCCGCAGATCTTGGCCCTCTTATACCTTTTAACTTTTTATTGTATGTTTGACTATATTATGGTTAATTTAGCCATGAAAGAACTGACAGCTCTGCACATTAAAATCTTTTATGGATTCTCTGCCCAGTACTGTTCAGCCGACAGACCGAGAATATAATTTGTCTTTTCCAAAGAAAGCTTTGTTGTATCTTAAAGATACCAGCTTTTCTATGAAATAAGGTAGTTTAATAGTTAACTTTTCCCCACCCTTGGGCTTTTCAAGAGCTAACAAATCCAGGAACTCATACTGGCCAAGAGCATCCAATTTATAATGTTTATAATTTACAGCACATTGCTGAAATAGCACTCAATCCACTAGGATCTATTGCGTTGGGCCCCTAAGAATAGCAAGGAGAGGAGCCTTCTGCACACGGATCTCTCACCTAATGGGCTTGAACAAAAAAAGAGGTTTAACTGTTGAGGTTACTCTGTACCCCAAACCTCTAGGGTGCTGTGTCTTGGGGGCAAGCACTGTAGGTCTTCAGCAGCTAGGCCTTCTAGGCACTACCCTGGCGGATCCCAACAACCACTCAAACACATGGCTAAGGGAAAGGTTTTTGCTAAGGTTGGCAGAAGGGGAAAGGTTGCAAATATCCTAGGCACAGAGGCTTAAACAGTTTCAGTTCAAAGTGACACAATGTCGGGGTCTCTGGAGCAGTCCAAGTGAGAGACCTAGTGCCTGGGTTGCCCTCTCCAGGCCAGTCTGTCCAAGCAAATAAACATTTGGGGATTTGCAAGCCAGGCTCAGACAGTCTCTCACATTGGGACCCCTTTGCACTGATTCCCTGCCCAGCTGCTGCTGATCTCCATAAGTCACACACAGACCTACGCCCAGCTGTAACATCTGGCGGGCATAGCTGCATGTGGAACAGGCTTTCTCCACAGTTCCTGGGGCTTCTCTCTCCAGCTGCCTGCTGCCATGTGGCTTCCACTTCCAAACAGAGCCCAGCCACTTGCTGGGTCAGGACCTTTCCCCTTACCTGGCCACAGGAAGGGGAAGTGCAATGGGAAACATAACTCCTGCTGACTCAGGAGGAAGGGAATGCAATAGAGAGGGGACTGATGGGAGCTGTAGTCCCCTCTTTTTCAGACACTTCACAGAAGTCTTTGTAAAGCTTAGCAGACCGGTTGCTCATTAAAGTCAACAAAGCTATGCTGGTTTACACGGGATGAGGAGCTGGTCCACTCTCATTAAATTTTTAGTGAATTTAAAAAACTTATAATGAAATTAGTTAAGGAAAACGTCTCCTTGGAAATCTGTCCTTAGCACATACACTGTATCCATTATTATAGCATCCAAACACCTCACAATCTTTAGTGTACTTATCCTCATAACACCCCTGAGAGGTAGGGAAGTGCTATTATCCCCATTTTACAGATGGGGAACAAAGGCACAGGGTAGCTAATTGACTTGCCCAAAATCACAAAGTCTGTAGCAGAAGAAGGACTTGAAGCCAGATTTCCCAAGTCCTAGGTTAGTGCCTCAATCACTGCATTATTCCTCCTTACAAGTGATTTCAGGGCATCAGGATCTGGCACTTCTAAGAAAAAATGAAAAGTTCGGAAATATGAAGAGCAGTCAACTCAAAACATCCTGCTTTGGATAAAGTGGCAAGTCCAAGATCTCTATTATACTGGAAAAAAACAGTCTGGTCCACATGAAAGTCAGCTGGTGTTTTTCAGTTACTTCAGGGGGCTAGCCTGATAGCGAGGCCAGGAAGAATAATATTTTAACATTGGCATACCTCTAAGTAACCGGAAGTTACAGAGGAAAGGGAAATTTTGTGGTTAAAATGGAGTTTGTAGGGCATTTGTAGGGCTGTCACATAATGGAACATTTTCTCTGAGTAACTGCACAAAAAGTAATTTTGTGGGTTTTATTGAACAACACAAGATAATTTAAGCAGTCATAAAAGGATAATAAAAATACAGGAAGAGGTTCCCAGGCACAGATAATATTAGAGGCACTATAGATTATGAGCATGATTTCATTTCTATTTTATTTATTTATGATTTTTAAAAATGAAATCTTCAAATGGTGAGGAACAAATTCTGTTTTCACTTCCAATTGAATGATTATTATTAGTTATTTGTATTACAGTAGATCCAGCTAAGATCACAGCCCCATTATGCTAGATGCTACACACTATAATTGTAAGCCACCCTCTTCCCTCCAAAAGCTTGAAATAGCCAAGAGAGCCAAGATGTGAGAAGGAACAAAAGAGATTAAGTGATTTGCCCAAGGTTAAACAGGAAATATGTGGCAGAGCTGGAAATTGAACGTGGATCTCCTGACTACCAGTCCTTTGCCTTAACCAAGCAAGATCCTTTGGAAATCCCACAATGAACAAAATACTTGTAAAGTCATTAAAAATTAATAAAACTCTGGAAACAAACCAGAGCCACAAGATTTGGATTTAGGGATTGTTTGGATCTGGGGTTTAGTCTGGGACCATTTTTAGAAGGAAATTGCAACATCACATGTTTTTAAGGTGAAGATTGTATCAGTAATGTTAGAGCACTATAGTTAGGAAAGAACTTTAATTTAGATCACTTGTAGAAAAAGGCAGAGCCTTACACAAAGACAGGGAGCTAGATTCTGATCTCTGTTACTCTGGTGTGAAATCAGAATAATCTGCATTGCTTTCCAGGGAGGTAGAGTCCTCTGGCTCATAGAGTAACCCTGATGTAAATGAGATCAGCATGTGGCTTACTGTCTCTCAGTAACAGTTTCAGTGCCAGGTATACCTGCTTTCTTGGGAAAAGAGAAAGAGCTGGTTTTAACAGGCAACAATATGTTATGCATTTTCAATAGGTTATTTTTTGCCTACAATTTAATAGCTTTGTGAAAGTCACAGAACATCTGGGTAAATATTTTGATTCACTGTAAGACACCTTACCTTTTCCCCTATTAGAAGATATCACAAATTTGTTCCCAATGTCTATTATGCAAGCAGGCTCTGAATCAGCAAGGCACTCATACACATACTTAACCTTAAATCAGTGGGAAATCACTAGGAATTTGGGATGCATAACATATCTAGGTTCATGCCGAAATATCTGTAACATACACAGCCTAGCTGCTAGAATGAAACAGTTACATTTATCAAGCTAAGAAGATCAGGACTGTCCAGGGTGCTTTTAGATTCAGGGTGCCATGACAATATCAGGGTTGGAAGGGACCTCAGGAGGTCATCTAGTCCAACCCCCTGCTCTAAGCAGGACCAATCCCCAATTTTTTCCCCAGATCCCTAAATGGCCCCCTCAAGGATTGAACTCACAACCCTGGGTTTAGCAGGCCAATGCTCAAACCACTGAGCAACTTCAGCATTGCTTTATGTCATAGAGCAGAATTTAAAGTCAAAACCCACATATATCTGGGGAATAAGACAGCGAAGAATTCTGAATCATATTCTAAGACTCAGGGGGAAAAGAATGAAACAACAACAAATACGAATGAAAACATATTCTTTCACCCTTGATTTTCCATTGTCTTCAGACTGAAAGAGAAAACCCTCTTTACACCTTTCCAGATGGCAGTTCAAAAAGATTTTAATAAATTAATATTTCAAAGCACTGCTCCTCCTTCTTGGCTTTTTATTATTATGGCAATTTCTTTCTTTGGTTTAGAAAACTGTGCTTGTCATTTGCAGCAGTGACATCAAGAACAAAGAGCCCCTGGAAAAAGTTTTAGATGTAAAATAAAACCTCATTTGGGGTGACAAGGGTGGTTAGTTGTCAGAAAGGTGAAGAATTGATTAAAAAGTTTGTTAGACACTCTATCTGCAAAACATAGCACAAGACAGAAGGATTAAAACAAACAAAAAAGAAAGTGAAAGGATTTCTATGTGGACAAAACACATGGCCCTATGTCATGAGCTCAGTCCTAAGCTCACCTAAAAATAGTTGTACCAACATATATTGAACATAGTATCATACCCAGGTAGGAGATCAATCTGGTATCATTTCTTCTTCCATGACCTACTTTATTGTCAACTCTGGGATGAAAATTCTCTCCTCAACAGCTGATGATCAAGCTTAGACTGAGCATTAGAGGTGTGGGAAACATTTGACGCAGATGTAGAACAAACACTATAGGCCCACCAGCATCAATTCAAATTGGTTCACACCCATAAAACAGTGAGTTTGTGGATTCCCAAATCAGAAATCCAACTTAGGGTTGGTGTTGTTTCAGGCATTTGTGTCAATGGAGTCCCAGCAGATCTGCTTAACTGTGTTAATATATTTAGTACCAATGAAAAGATTAGCCATAAGAACACAGCATTCTGGAGCTTGAGTGGATATAATTTTATCAGCTTCTTCATCTCTGGGCCCTTTTGAGCAAAGCCTGCCAACTGGCCTCAACTCATTATCTTACGAGATCATAAATGTTTCTAAGCGACCAGTGGGGAGATTACCAAAATTGTTTTATTCCAGATCATTTACAGACCAAAATGATTTTCAGTTGCTCTTTTGATGAGTAAATCTAAACCATGGCTCCTGAGGTAAAAAGCCCCTGGCTAATTTGTTTGCTAATTGCACTCAGTTACCTTATTTTATAATTCAAGCACAAAGAAGCAGTACTCAGTTATAAATAGACCTTGCTGAGACATGGAGTGCACAAATTTACATAAAGGATCAGAGAAACTGATGAACCATAATTGATATTAGAATTTGCAGAGGTTCATTAACAGCAACAGTTTGAACAGCTAATTTTGGAAGTTACAAAAGTTATGCAGCTTTGCAGATTGTGTATTTATTTATTTTAAGGGAGAGAGGTGGGTCAAATTCACCATGACAACATATTTTGCACTGAAAACAACTAACCATCCCTACAAATTTGAGCCCATTTTCTGTTTGCTTTTATTTTTCTCCAAATAAAACGATGTATCTTAAAACTACATCCATTGTTGCTTAGAAAGTCCGATAACTCATATGCATAAAATTATAGAAGCTGTTGCAGTTCAAACCAAGACAGGAGTTATGTTCATAGGGCACAATGCTCAGAATAGTCTGAAGGGGTAGCAGTTTTCTACTTAGGAACTTACATGACTCTTATCAGCATAGTATCTGCCTCCCTCATATTTAAAACAGAAACAACAACATTTTCTCCTTGGGTTGCCAGGCGTATGGTTTTCGACTGAAAAGCCCCGTCAAAAAGGGGACACTGCCGGCTTTGGTCAGTACCGCTGACTGGGCCATTAAAAGTCCGGTTGGCTGCCTGCCCTGCTCTGCGCGGCTCCCGGAAGTGGCTGGCATGTCCGTCTGGCTCCTAGGCACAGGGGTGGTCATGAAGGCTGCATGTGCTGCCCTTGCCTGCAGGCGCTGCCCCGAGTGCTGGCTTCAAAGCTCCCATTGGCTGGGAACTGTGGCCAATGGGAGTTGTGGGGGCGGCACCTGCAGGCACGGGCAGCACATGGAGCCACTTGGCCGCCTCTGCGCCAAGTAGCTGGCCACTTCCGTGAGCTGCCAGACGTAAGTGCTGCCTGGAATCCACACCCCTAACCCCCTCCCGTACCCCAACCTTCTGCCCGAGCCCTGAGCCCCCTTCCACATCCAAACTCCCTCCCGGAGCCCACACGCTGCACCCCCACCACCAGCCCTGAGCCCTCTTCCACACTCCGAATTCCCTAGACCCAGCCTGGAGCACCCTCCCACACCCAAACTCCCTCCCAGAGCCTACGCCCCCTCCCACACTCTAACCTCCCGCCCCAGCCTGGAGTCCCCTCCTGCACTTCAAACCCCTTGGTCCCAGCCTGGAGTCCCCTCCTGCACACCAAACCCCTCATCCCCGGCCCCACCCCAGAGTTCACACCCGCAGCCAGAGCCCTCACCTAGCCTGGAGCCCCCTCCTGCACCCTGAATTTCTCATTTCTGGCCCCACCTCAGAACCCCCACCCCCATCCCAGAGCCCATACCCCGCTCCAACACCCTGCCCCAGTCTGCAGCCCCTTCCTGCACCCTGAACCCCTCATCCTGGCCCACTCCAGAGCCCGCCCTCCCAGCCCAGAGCCTGTATCCCCTCCAGCACTCCAACCTGCTGCCCCAGCCCAGTGAAAATGAGTTAGTGAGTGAGGCTTGGGGAGAGTGAGCAACAGAGGGATGGGGGATGGAGTGAGCATGGGCGGGGCCTCAGAGAAAAGGTGGGGCCTCAGGAAAGTGGGGGTGGAGGTGGGGCAAGAGTGTTCAGTTTTCTACAAATAAAAAGTTGGCAACCTTAGTTTCTCCCTTCTCCGGCAGAAAAGCAACCTGGTTAGTTCTTAGGTTGTTTTGCTTTTTGTCTATGCAGAAGTTTTGTCTATGTAGGAATTTTTGGAGAAAGTCCTCAGCCCTATAATAAGATAGGATTTTCAGTTTTCTTTAGCCATCTGGGAATTAAAGGACAAAATGATATGTGGTACTTGCTCTACTAAATAAAAGCCCTAATCCAAAACCCACAGGGTTTAATAGGAGTCATCTCATTAATTTCAATAGGCTTCAATAGGATCGGGCCCAAAATAAGGATTAAATTATCATTAATAACAGCTAAAAATATATTAAGACACAGAAAAGTAAGTCAGATCCCTTAGCTGCAGAATGGACGTTAATTATCTTTATCCAATTCAAAAGCATACAGCAAGGTACAGAGAGCAGCATACAGTAGGTAAAGGACAAAGATCTAGTCTGAGGAACTATGAGCTCCTTATTTTATCACCCCCAAATTAGACTACTGCATTTTCCTCTCTCTGGGGGCTGAATGCTACACACAATCCAAGCTGAGTGCAGGACTCAGCAGCGTGTCTCACAAGTAACGAAGACTGACACAAACAGTCTTGCTCTTCTCAGGACACAAACAGTCTACGCAAACTCTTGCTCTTCTCAGGACTCCATTCAAAACCTCATTAGTCTAGATAAAGCTCTATATCTGTTCTGTCAGTCCTCAGCCTCAAAGGAAACCTGCAGAATACTTTCAAAAGACAAGCCTGGGAGCTTAAATTCATAACGTTGCTTGACACTAAAAATCATGGTTTTAATAAAGACACTGGATTCATGGCTCATGACAACAATCCATAACCCACTAATCCCCCTTTTTGTCCTATGACTACGGGGGTGTTAATGGGCCACTTTGCCTTGAATGGTCCCTTAGAATATGTGCTCACTACTTAGGCTAAATTATCTGTTTGATCTTGTATTTAGCCACTGTGAGGGCAAGTCTACACTAAAAAATGAAGTTGATCTAAGGCTACACTACAGCCTATGTGGGCAAAACTTATGTCGCTCAGGGGGGTGAGCTCTCTCTCATCAGCATAGAGTGTCTTCACTATACGCACTGCAGCTGTATCGATATAGGTAGGCCGCTGCAGCGCTGTATGTATAGACATACCCTAAATTGCGTCAACTTGCAGCCAGCTGCTGTAATTAATCTGCTTTTGCATGTTCACACTGCACTCCTTGTGCTGGCAGTGTGTGTCCTCACCAGGAGCACTTGCACCAACTTAACTTTCAGGGTGGGGCATTCTGAAAGGCAGCAACAGTCAATGTAAGCAATGCAATGTCTACACTGACACTGCATCAACCTAACTACATTGACTTAAGCGCTATACCTCTTGCAGAGGTGGAGTTATTAAGTCGTGTGACAGGGTCGGGCCAGATGGCTACAGGAGAGTGATAGAAAGCAGATATATTAGCCCCAGGTTAAGTGGATCCCTTTTCCCTGGGTAAGGTAACAGGGAAGGTTCCAGAACAATCCAGGAACTTTCTGGAAACAATTAAGGCAGACAGGCTGATTAGAACACCTGCAGCCAATCAAGAAGCTGCTAGAATCAATTAAGGCAGGCTAATCAGGGCACCTGGGTTTAAAAAGGAGCTCACTTCAGTTTGTGGTGTGCGCGAGGAGCAAGAGGCGCAAGAAGCTGAGAGTGAGAAGGCGTACTACTGGAAGACTGAGAAGTACAAGCATTATCAGACATCAGGAGGAAGGTCCTGTGGTGAGGATAAAGAAGGTGTTGGGAGGAGGCCATGGGGAAGTAGCCCAGGGAGTTGTAGCTGTCACGCAGCTGTTACAGGAGCAACTGTAGACAGCTGCAATCCACAGGGCCCTGGGCTGGGACCCGGAGTAGAGGGTGGGCCCGGGTTCCTCCCATCCCTCCATCCCCCCATCCCCCCAACTCCCTACTTGATGCCAGATGAGTTGAACTGGACAGTAGGTTCCACCAGAGGGGAAGGTCTCTGGCCTGTTCCCCGACCCACTAGGTGGATCAGCAGAGACTGCGGGGATTGTTCTTCTTCCTTTCCCCATGCTGGCCAGTGATGAGGCTAACTGAGTGAATGGCAGATTTGAGCCATGAAAGTGGCCAAACTGAGGGCTGCCGTGAACCTCTGAGGTGAGAAAATCTGCCAATAAGTGCAGGACCCACCAAGGCAGAGGAGGAACTTTGTCACAGTCGGTATAGTAGACGACTTACATCGATAGGAGCTACACTGTAGTGTAGACATGAGTTAGGTCAATGTTAAGCTGCTTTGGTCCAATAAAATATATTACCTCACCCACCTTGTTTCTCTAATATCCTGGGACTGATATGGCTACAACAATGATGCATATATAAATGTCGTAACATTCTGGAATCTGGTCAAACTTAGAGACTTCCTCATCACCCACTTTGATCAAGGGCATTTGAGTGCCATAGGAAAAATGTGGCTGGAGAGACTCAGGAAAAAAGTAGAAAGCAAGTTATCAGTGTAGATTTTCAGCAGGGAGAGAGAGAGCATGCAAATTGATGGAGCCAAGCTTGAATCTATTCATACAGTAAAATATATCTAAGTGACACAGCCTTTTCCTATCAGTGATGCCCTAAAAGAAATCCACACATACCTGGGGAAAGAAAGTGGAATATTTCCTTTTTTTAAGCTATAAATTTTTCTTCATAACTGTTTGGTGCTTAATACACCTGTGTGAGGAACTGACGTTCCATTTTGAGAGATTTAGAGATTTTGAAATTTGGCTTCACTCCAAATCAGAACAAAAACCAAAAAATTTGAAATTCCCCACAAAGGAAAATCACGCCCCACAAAAGTTTCATTTTGAGTCCATCAAAATATTTCATTTCAACAAACCAGAAATGTTTCATTTAGATTCTGACTTTTTAAAATTTTGCATAATTCAAAATTTTAGAAAGTTGAAACAAAAAGTAATTTACGAGTGGGAAAAACAAACAAAAAAACTAATAAACAATTCATTCCTAAAATGTCAAAGCAAGACACTTCAACACCGTTGAAATGTTTTTGGTTTTTCTCCCTAAACGAAATTCTGGCAAAAATCGACTTGATTTTGTGAAGTATTTCAATTTCAACACAACTACATATTCTGATGGAATATGGTTCTGTCAAAGTTACTCCAAGCAGCTTTAGTCCCTAAATATTAAGATGATGGATGCTTAGAAGTAGAATAGATAGTGTTGGGATTCCCTCCAAAACCTTTTCCACTCAGCTTACCCAGAAGACCACCTCTAGTTCTGGGAGAACACCTCATCCAGTTCTCTGGGATCCTGAACACTCAGTTCCACTCCAGATTTCATCATTTGGATTCCTTTATTTGTCATTCAGCAATGCTACACTGAGTTATCAGACTCAAATGTAGGGAGACGAATGCAGGGTATATCACATCTCCAAAGTTACACAGAAACCCTCTCCCTTTACATACATTTACACATCTCAATGCATTTCCTATACATTACATCACACTTTTTTGGATTGACTTGGTTATTTGGCAAGAGACAGTCCCTGTGCAGCATACAGTGTCCATGCATTGTCCACACTCCACCTAGTCCTTACCTCATCTCCACATTCCTAACTTATTATCTTGTCCATTGTTATTCTTGCTCATAGTAAATGATTCCCTGTGGGTTCTTCCTCTTATTTTAGCTGGCTCAGAGATTCTGTCTTTTTCAGCCTAATAATCTGTTTACCTCCCTAGTTCTGTCTTCCAAGAAATGAGGCCTCCCTGCAGGTGTTAATTACTCATGTCAGGACAGACCTCAGCTACAGACAGCTAGATAATCATCTTTTCAGACATATGGAGAGTATGTCACTTTATGCATTAAAAGGCTTCGTTTCATTTGGAAAGGAATTTTAGGACAGACATGAAAATAATATGTGGGTTGTGTGTGTGCTCACATATATTTTTACCTATATATGACATATAAATAGGTATTTGTATTACTGCAGGGAACTGAATGATAAATTTATGATTCAGTAGCATACAGCACATAAAATATTCTTTCTCTTTTTCCCTTTCTGCATGCAAAAGATAACTGGAAAAAAAGAGCAGAAACAAGAATAAACGAAATACATTTATCTTTTATCAAAGTATTTTGTTGCAATCATACCATTTTCTTCTCTCCAAGCTGGCATTCAGATTACATTTCCTAATTTTCTCTGTACCATAGTAAACCTATTTGTGTGAATGTTAGTAATAATCAGGCAAAATTCATGAATGATTCCTGTCTGCTAAAGTCCGATGAGTACCTTTTGTTTGTTCTACTCATAGAGCTAAACTCTGCTACCAGCTTACATCAGTGTAAGGATTTGCCCACATGGGAAAATTGATCAGGATAGCTATTGTGGAATAAACTATTCTGCAATAGCTATTCCAAAATAGCTCCTCAGGTGGGCACTCTATTCTGAATGAAATGACTTTTATTCCTGAATAATTAAGGCACTCCTGGAGTAATTATTCTGGAATAAAGTCATTTGTATTCCAGAAGAGAGTGCCAACTATTCCAGTCAATTTCTCCATGTAGACAAGCCCCAGGTCTGCAATAACTCTACTATTTCAGTGGAATTACTCCTGATTTTTGTTAAGCTATTTCTATGGAATTTCTCCTTTTGCTGTCTTCAGTTCCTTTCTATTGTTTGCATTCGGTCTCATCATCCAAGTCACTGAACTTGTCAAAACTGACACAGATAGTGCAGCCAATATATCTATTGTATGTTGCTTGCATCTTCAGTTTAAAATTAATCATTCCTGACCAAGGTTTTCGAAAACAGAGACCTGATTCTCCATTGCCCTGCATCCTATGTAGTCATTTGAACCAATGCAAGGTAGTTTTTAGGGGTGTTTCCCATCATCTTTGCACAGGTGTAAATGACTGCGTGAGGTGCAGAGCCATTGAAAATCAGGTCTTGGGTACCTACATTAAATGGGAATTGCTTGGTGCTCAAAGAAATTCAGTCTAATTATTTAGGTGCCAACATGTGGACTCAAGAACTGGACTTTAAAATCTTGGTCTTTGTCTTTTGGAGTTGTTTGCTTTGCAGTTTGCTAGTCTAGTCTAGTTTGCTAGCTTATCTCTAAATAAATAAAAGCCCTTCTCATTGTACCATTGATATGTTTTTTTCCTGTCACCTTTATTCTTAGTTCTGTTGTTCTGGGTTGTCAGACAATTTCAGATGGACCCTGGTCATCTTACCATTTCCCCCAGTTTAAGGATGTCTGTCTTTATTCCAAGCAGCTCTCTTAATAGAAAAGTATATCCTAGATTAATTTGGTTCTTGTACATCAGTTGTCAGGTGAACATAGGGAATCAAAAATAGTTCTTCAATTTAAAGTTCTTCTAAACCACCAGTTTACTGCATCTCATCATATCCCTATACTACAACACACTAGAGATGGGCAAAAAAATTGAACAGATTTTTCAGTGCTCGAAAACATTTCATGAATTTGGGTTATTTTTCATTTCAAAGCAGCATTTCCAATTCAAATTTGGCCAATTAAATACACACAAGGATGAAAAACATCCCAAAAGTGCAAAATTGAAATGAAAAGCCTTGGGGAAAAAATTATGTCAAGTCAAACAAAATGTTTCAGTCAACTCAAAATAATTGAAAAATCGAAAAAAAATCATTTTGAATTGACCCAAAAAGTTTTGGTTGATTCAAAATTAAATTTTTCAATTAAATGAAAATTTTTGAAAATAATTTAGTTTCAGTTTGAATGAGAATTTTTTTTGTTGAGATTTTGATTGGGTCCCCAAACCAAAAGATGCATTTTTGCTCATCTCAGACTGGCTCTTCAGAAATGATACATCTGGTCCATATAACAGAAGTCAAAATACATTTTGTCTGTTGTAGTGGGTATGGATGGCAGCAGTAGAAGAGTTAGTTACAGCTATCAGTTAAAGAAATGCCTATGATCTGAAATAAATGAAAAATCTGTATTTCTGCAGCAGTCACAGTGCACAAGCTAATGCAATCCACAGTGAGAGGAATGCATGGATTTGAGAAACAAGGAGCTTATTTTGACAGCTAAGGAATGTTCTTTGTTTCAGCAGAAAAAAAATTAAAAATGATTAGCAGCAAACTACAGTTAAAGATTCAATAATTAAGATGAAGACAATAAATGACAAGGTGTAGGCATATGATGCTAAAGTGGTAGACAGTGCTTTTAATAGAGTCTAAAGGACATTTGTGGGTAGGGCTACATGAAAAGAGATACCACAGATTAGAGCAAAAAAATTAAGGCAGGAAAAATCCATTGAAACAACAGCAATTATCTCAACACTTACCAAGTTTAGGAGCTTTGTAAGCCACTTCATTATAGTACTTTCAATAACTTGTAGAAAGCTGCTTCGATTGAGTGACGTACCAGGGTACAGTCCAAACCACTGGGGGCTGTGTTATCCCTACCCTGTAACCTGGGGTGCCTTGCAATGCCTTGGTGTTGTAGCCTGCCAGTCACACCCTGGCTCTTACTGGCCTTGTTATACTATAGGGTGACCCCAACACACTCCTACTCCTAGACTTTCCCCCATAAATGTATGTTTTATACTGCCCAGTCCTCTCCTAGACAGTTCAACTATATTAAGTCTGTTATTTGTTTAAGGGAGTAACATACACTAGCTTATTATCTTAAATGGAGTTACCCAGACACTTCAATTTAAACACACTGTATTAGATAAAACAATAAAACAAGTTCATTAATTACAAAGAGAGATTTTAAATGAATACAATAATGAGGCATAAAAGTCAAAAATAGTTACAAGAAAAATAAAGATAAAATGTTTTCTAGCCTATCTTAACAAACTATATGAGAGTCAAGCAAAACTTCTCACCACATGCTTCCAGCAAGATTATTGACCAAAAACTCTTCAGGTCAGGACCCCTCCCCCAGAGTCCAACAGCAGTTTCCTTTTGTCTTCTCAGGTGCAGAGAATGTGATGGGCATGGAGAGAGAGAGAGAGGGGAAGGGAGTCCCTTGGTATGTTTGCCCCTCTTTTTATAGTTTCAGTCTCATGCTTGAAAAAACATTTCCAGTCGAGAGTCAGGAGACAAAGAGTCTATGTGGAAGGATGTTCGCTGCTGGTTTTTCCCCCCACCTGTTTAAGCTTCCTTTGTTTTCCCTGTTTGCAACTCTGTTTACTACTTAAATGCAAATTAAGGCAAGCACATTCCTTTGTTAAGGACAGACCTGTCTGCCAATGTCTGCCTGGTCAGGGTTGTGGGGTAGAGGTTTGGAATAAGTGTTAATAACATCATACAGAGGAATGTTATAACTTCATATACAACATTGCTGCACATATTTTATCAGGATACTATTGATCAGCAAGTTATGATTTTTCAAAGCATCTCTCACAAGGTATACCATGTACAAAGATTATTACAACGGTGTGTAGGGTGTGAATACAGGGGGTGTATTCCATCACAGATTGCCATAGTGAAAAAGAGCAAAAGGTTCATTTAGTCTGTCATCCTGCCTCCAGCAGGGGCTTATACTGGTTGTTGCAATGAAAGGCAAAAAAACTTCCAGCAAAGCACCTGGCCAATTATGAATGCCAAATGCAGCCATCTTATATTGACAATCTCTATCAGAGGATTCCAAAGGCAAAAAAGGGTTTGCTGATATGAGCTATATGTTAGTATTAGCCTCTTCACTGTTCAAATATTTGGCCCATATATCAGGCTGAATGATGATTTTTGCAGCTTCTAGTAACCAAAAGAAGTTAAAAAAATACTATACATGCAGCAAATACCAGCATGGAGTAAAGCTACATGAAGTTCCTGCTCATAATTTCCCACAGTTTTCAGATGTCTAAATTTCAAAGGAGAAAAACAAATAAACTGAAACTGGAGCAGGAAGAAAGAGTTTGTTGGTTTTATGGGAAACCCTAAGCTATGTTTTAAAAGCCACAAGTCAAATGCTCAGTTCAGAGTGAAGAGGCGAGGAGAAAAACACAAGCAAAATAAAAGCGCACCCTGCTGAAATACAAATATGTCACATAGTTCAGGTTCACCCGAACGTGACAGTGCTTAAATGAACATTGCATTCTGTGAGATTGTCTTGGTCTGTTCAGAGCACTGAGTTTTTCTCCTTCAGACAATCTGTGATTCCAATGCATGCCACTCTTTTTTCCTCTGCTTCCCCTTCAGAATCTGAATAGTGTTGCTAGCATTAGGAAGCTATTTTATCCTGCAGATCAAGCAGCAAACTAAAAAATGTTGACTTGCTTTAATTTAATTTGGAGAACTGGCAATTCATGTACTTGCAAGTGCATAAAGAAATCACAAACAACACTATTTTGCCACAAATAAACACAAATCTAACATTAACGGAGTGGGTCAAATGTATCATTTCTGAAGTGCCAGTTAGAGCTGAGCAAATTATGGATTTTTCGATGTAAGGGCTGAACCAAAAAAATACACATACACACACACAAAATCCTATTCAAACCAAAGCTAGTTCTTTTCAAAAATTATCACTGCATGGTGGAAAAAAATGATTTAGCATCAACCCAAACTTTTTGGATTGATGTGAAATGAAAATTTTGGGGGTTTCTTGACTTGACATTTTTTTCTCCCAAATTTTTCATTTCGGGTTGTCCATTTTCAGGTGTTTTTCACCCTTTGTGGGGTTTTTTTTTAATTGACCAAATTTGAATTTGAAATGCTGCTTTGAAGCAAAAAGTCAGAACAAAACATTTCAAAATTTTGAAATGAGACATCTCTCTGTCATTGGGAATGATTGAAGCACAGTTTGTTCTTTTAAGACATATATTCCTTCTAATTAACACCAGAGTTTTCACCTGTCTGTGTAGAAAAAAGGTGAACATTTTAGAGTTAATAAACTTCCACCTCAAGCTGCCCTTGTAATATGGGGTACTTAGCAACCAGAAAAGCACAAGATGTTCCATCTTAACAGCATGGATTGCTATTAAATATGAAACGTTTGGGACAGGAAACTGCTCTCCAAAAACAGTTGAAAACTGGAAGTAGACAGGGAAATTACTCCATTTCAAATTCTAATGCAGCTGATAAATGTTACATCTCCCCCTCTATCCCAATCCCTGGCATTTGTCTCCTCCATACCTTTTACAATCAGACTGAAATGATGAATGTCAGTTTAAAAGGTTGGCTAGCTCATTATATTTGTTGGAAGGGGCAGGAAATCAAGAGATAAGGTGCTGCTTGGGGAAATGATAATATCTACAAGTGGATCACCTGACATTTGAACAAGGCTAGAAATTCCATCCATATAGCACATTGTAAATCAAAGCCTAGTTCTATAATTTCTCACCCATCAGTCAAGATAAGTCAATACTGACTGACGATGGTATAAAGTGCCATGGTGTTCTTTGCCATGAAGTCTATTGTCATCTGACTGCTTATACAAATCCAGACCCTAGCTTCGCAGCCATGGAGCCATTGATCTAAAGAAGCTTCTGGGGAGAACTGCCTTCTCTCTCTTCCCACCATGTATCTCCCAAGCACATAGACCAAGACAAAAAAATGTACTGCAAGTCCACAGCACCTCTAATAGAGTTGCATTGTCTGACATGATAAACCTCACATGAGATGATTTCACTGGAGGTGGTGTCCACTGTACCACACATCCATATGTGCAATCTCTAGAACACAAGAATGCAATCCCAGCTTCCGTGGAAAACTGTTCTTACAAGTCTTAGCTTTTGCCTAGTGTATCAGGTTTGTTTCATGTCTGCATTTTCACCTGCCATATTGAACTGGGACTTTATGAAATTTGGATCTGATGGGTATATCTTTTCAACGACAACATTTGCACTGTAAAGGCAGCCTGTTATGAGACTAGCACAAAAGAACTCTGCCCGCTGGTATGCGGAGAGCACAGGGAGGAGTTCTGTCTTAGGGTCACACTTGAATTTGCTGAACTTCAGTGATCCCTGAACTCACTTTTTTCCAGCTTTGTCCAGCTCTAATAATAAAACTCTTCCCTGAAGATGGGAACCATACTTTTATAGGTCTCTAGGCTGATATAAAAGGGACACTTTAAAAAGCACATCATGGCAAACTACAAGGAACAGTTTTCTTTTGACTTTATACTATCTAGTGTGTATTTCTTGAACATCTTTTAGCCGAGCTACTGGATTGTGTGGAGGCTGCAGTCAGTGGAAATGAAAGGATTAAAAACCATTCTTGAATATGTGATATTTAGAATTACAGCTCTGTCACTCACAGTAGAGTATTCTGTGGTGGCTACTCCTTTACTGGAGAAAACTTGTATTATGCTTATTGTGATAGTTCCAACTCATAAGCAAACAAGCCCTGTAGTTTATTGCCTGGTCCAAAGCCCACTGAAGTCAATGACACCCTCTCCACTAACTTCAGTGAGCGTTTGCCTTTACTTCTGGTGTCTGATGGGTCTTGCCCACATGCTCAGGATCTAACTGATTGTCATATTTGGGGTCGGGAAGGAATTTTCCCCAAGTCAGATTGGCAGAGACCCTGGGGAGTTTTTGCCTTCCTCTGCAGCATGGGGCACGGGTCAATTTTAAACGCAAGTTTAAACTAGCGTAAATGGTGAATTCTCTGTAACAGAAAGTCTTTAAATCATGATTTGAGGACTTCTGTAACTCAGCCAGAGGTTAGTGGTCTATTTCAGGACTGAGTGGATGAGGTTCTGTGACCTGCAATATGCAGGAGGTCAGACTAGATGATCATGATGGTTCCCATCTGGCCTGTGAGTCTATGAGTCTAACCACCATCATTAAAGAGGTGGAAAAAAATAAAGGCCTTGAGTGAAATCTTGGCCCTGTGAAAGTAAATGGGAGTTTAATCAATCCTTCCAACAGGTTCAGGATTTCAGCTTTGTTTAACAGAGACTTTAAATAGCTTCAAAAATCTACATCAGTTTTCAAGAGCGCACTGTTTGTGCTCAGCAGATAGATTTATACCGTAGTTCTGGGCTTCTCTGCATATGCTTATTTCACATAGATCTTCAGTGTGAAGTTCTGAAAAAATAAAGTTTCTGTTATCATTTTAAGTGCTGACGTGAGTCAAACTCTGCTAGCCATTATTATCCATATCTTCAGCTTCAGTGACTTCCTGAGATTTGTGGTTGTATAACTCAGAGCAGAATTTGGCCTAATAAATTTGTTACAATTCCAAACGGGGAGAATTTCTGATGGCCTTGTTCTGCTCAGCAACTGTATGACAAACATAATAAATCAGGACTAATTTTCATAAAACTTTGGCATGAAAGTACAAGGGAAGTTAATATGAACAGGAAAATATAATCTATATTCTTATAATGCAATTTAAATTATTTTTCTTCTTCCATATCAATAGGTCTTTATTACATTCATGGGATTCATGAGCTCCCTCTAGTGGCTAATTATGGACTTATTTTTTCCCACCACAACATTCCTGTGAATGGAGCAGGTGACACAGAAGACCGTAACAGGAGAAGCAACGATCAGTTCCACAGGGCTATGTTTGCTTTTAACCTCTGTTGTGGCTAAATAAATTATTAGCCCTTCGGGCTAAATAACAGTTTCTTCATAAGTCAATCAGCATGTTTTTTCGCTGCCCCAGGAGCGGATCTGGAGTCAGACTGCGACTCACACAGATCCCCTTTGGTCTGGTGAGGAAAGTGCATTGTGCCCAGTCTATTGATGGCGCAGTCTATTACTGCTGGTACAGCTATACTGGCCAGAATGTTGGCTGAGGTAGAGTGTAGCACAGGGGGTGCTCCCTTGGGAGCAGAGGGGGTTCCATGTGGCTCCATGAAGACTGTTCTCCTCTTCAGCTCCCTCCCTCCCAATGCAGCTACCCATAGTAAGAGTCATCTGATGTACAATATTTGGTTGTTGTAAGTTTCTGACTATAACATTTTTGTACAGTTTGGAGTTCTCTCTCTCTTACACACAGGCTATAGAGTCAATTTCAACACTAGCGTGAGTGAGTTCAACAAATCAAGCAAATGTCTTCAGTAGATTTGTATCCAATTAATCCAGCACTGAATTTACCCCTTTTACTGGGATAAGCTAGATGTTTATACTGTGTTGTGTTTAACTAATTAAAAACAGAAAATAACAAAAGCAAAATAAAAACCACCAAGGGTTTGTCTACATGGTGGGGTAATGCACTTTACCAGCGTAATTTCCAAAGAGCACTAACGTTGCGTAGTAAGTGGTTTGTGAAGATCCTGCTGGTGAGTACAAAAGGTTCTCCAGTATGTTTAACATAGTCCTGTTTCAAACTGCTCTATGTTAAAGTGCACCAACTGGAACTACACAGATCAATTAATGTGCAAAACATTAGCACTCTTTAGAAACCACACACCTGGAGAGCACATTAACACACTGCATAGACAAGCCCAGAGAGAGAAATACATATTTATAAAAAGAGAAAATTGCACTGTTGAGAGATTATATAATTGAGTTGAACAGATATATCTTTGGAATGAAAATTCAGATTGCATAATTATATTTTCTGAGTTTTGAATGCTTGCTTTCCACATTAATAGAGAAGTTTCCAATTTGTACAGACTGATTGAAAGCCGTGTACCTAGTGCTCAGGGTTGTTTTTTTTTTTTTAAATAATTGTTTGATAAAAGTGAAGTGGAAAGAGGAAAAATATGCTCCTTTTTTATATTAATTCAGGCTTATCCTTGCAAGCTGATTATCTCGGGAGATCTTGTTTGGTCATAAATATAAACACTTGACTGCAGGTATAAAGATTGACAGATATGGATGATGGGAAATGACACTAAATGAGATAGAACTCTCCAAATCCATGTCATTCTCCTGTTTTGCAGTCCTCTTACTGAAATATATTGAAAACATTGTGTTACACTAACTAGTATAAATTCCTCCAAGGATTAGGTTTATAGATCCTATATTAATTTTTTTAGAATAAAATGGAGGAGTATTAGAACATTTTTGCCTAACAAGTTCACTGAAGAAATGCAATAGCTGTCACTATTCAGTGAAAAAAAAAAATCTATTAACATGCATCAATTTCACTTATTCTTATTGCAGAATAATAATGATTAGTAACAAGAAAGGCAATGTGAAAGAAACTCAGGACCACGGTTTCAAAAAGTGAAGTTTGAGGCTTCTGCCTATATACAAAGATATAATTTCAAATGTGTGTGCTCAGTTATCACAATTGTACATGCAAATCACATGTTTATATATACAAATATCTAGACAACTAGCCATTTGTATGCACCATTACCTGATGTGTGTGTGCAAATACCTTAATTGAGCATGCAGATGTGGACATGCAAATATATCCACATCTTAATGAATAGATCGTTTTTGAAAACCTATCCCTTTGTACTGTTGCTCAGGTTCGTTCAGGGCTTGATCAGACCTTTAGAGAAAAAAGGTTTTATCGTGGGATTTGGTATTGAGACAGTGAAATAGGCATTAACTTCTGAAAGTTAGGCCATGTATACACTACCACTTATATGGGCAAAATTTATGTCACCCAGGGGGGTGAAAAAACCACCCCCCTGCCCTGAGTAACATACGTTTCACCAGCATAAGTGGTATTGTGCACAGCACTTTGTTGGTGGGAGAACTTCTCCCGCCAACATAGCTACCGCCGCTCATGGAGATGGTTTTTTTATGTTGATGGGAGTGTAACCCAGGGTTCTTTCAACCCAAAGCTCTTGGTAACTTTTACTCTGTGTGAGGTGGTGTCAGGAAATAAATCAGGGGAGACACAGCCGTCCGACCAATAGAGGGCTGGCACAAACAGGACAACACAAGAGTGCTTTCATTTAAAGCTAAACTTTACTTAGTCTCAAGCACTTATACACACGTCCACAACAGGTTAGTAAAACACCCCCAAACCTTGATAAGTACCAAAGCTGAGTGTGGCTCTCGAGTGGCATAGCGGCAGCCCATCTGCAACTGGGGAACACAAGATGCATCCAGAGGGAGAGTCAAGTCCTGAAGAGTCCCACTACCTCAAACTTTCCCCCCTTTATTTATACATTAGTAATAGAATGACATGTCCCCTAAAGACAGGTTTCAGAGTAGCAGCCTTGTTAGTCTGTATCCGCAAAAAGAACAGGAGTACTTGTGGCACCTTAGAGACTAACAAATTTATTAGAGCATAAGCTTTCGTGGGCTACAGCTCACTTCATCGGATGCATAGAATGGAACATATAGTGAGAGAGATACATACAGATAAGTTGGAAATTACCATACAAACTGTGAGAGGCCAATTAGTTAGGATGAGCTAAATGATATCCCCTAAAGAAACCTTGTCAAGCAAGCTGTCATAAATATAAAGGGAAGGGTAAACCTCTTTAAAATCCCTCCTGGCCAGAGGGAAACTCCTCTCACCTGTAAAGGGTTAAGAAGCTTAAGGTAACCTCGCTGGCACCTGACCAAAATGACCAATGAGGAGACAAGATACTTTCAAAAGCTGGGAGGAGGGAGAGAAACAAAGGGTCTCTGTCTGTCTATATGCTGCTTTTGTCCGGAATAGAACAGGAATGGAGTCTTAGAACTTTTAGTAAGTAATCTAGCTAGGTATGCATTAGATTATGATTTCTTTAAATGGCTGAGAAAAGAATTGTGCTGAATAGAATAACTATTTCTGTCTGTGTATCTTTTTTGTAACTTAAGGTTTTGCCTAGAGGGATTCTCTATGTTTTGAATCTAATTACCCTGTAAGGTATCTACCATCCTGATTTTACAGAGGGGATTTCTTTACTTCTATTTACTCCTATTTCTATTAAAAGTCTTCTTGTAAGAAAACTGAATGCTTTTTCATTGTTCTCAGATCCAAGGGTTTGGGTCTGTGGTCACCTATGAAAATTGGTGAGGCTTTTTATCCAACATTTCCCAGGAAAAGGGGGGGGGTGCAAGTGTTGGGAGGATTGTTCATTGTTCTTAAGATCCAAGGGTCTGGGTCTGTCGTCACCTAGGCAAATTGGTGAGGCTTTGTACCAAACCTTGTCCAGGAAGTGGGGTGCAAGGTTTTGGGAAGTATTTTGGGGGGGAAAGACGTTTCCAAACAGCTCTTCCCCAGTAACCAGTATTTGTTTGGTGGTGGTAGCGGCCAGTCCAAGGACAAAGGATGGAATATTTTGTACCTTGGGGAAGTTTTTGACCTAAGCTGGTAAAGATAAGCTTAGGAGGTTTTTATGCAGGTCCCCACATCTGTACCCTAGCATTCAGAGTGGGGGAGGAATCTTGACACAAGCAGTTTCAATGGTCAAGCAAGAGGCTTTCTTCTGATTATTGATTAACCAGGTGTGGATTTTTCCAGAGTTTGCAGCCTTGAGGCCCCAATAGACATTCCTGGGGCACTCCTGCTCTTCTAAAATGCATGTATCAGCAACTTCAACACAATTCTTATCAGGAAGGACGTGAGGTCAAGCTGCCCTTTCTGTGGCATCCAACCATCCCCCCCCTTGGTTAAACTGAGATTGCTGAATGGCCAATTTACAGCCTGCTGACTTGTCTGCTTTTAGCAATAAGCCATAGTGGTTTCAGGCACTTTACTGGTTTGCCAAAGTCTCCCCCTACAAGAGACCTCTCTCCCATCAGTATAGACCGGCTACTGAGTGATCTTACAGTGAGACATCTGTGCCACTGTAAGCCCGATAGTTGGCTTTACATGTTTCTCTTACAGAAAAGGGATGCAGTTGAAAAGTGATCATAAAAGCTATAGTAAGCTGTTGTACAAAACAATAGTTGGAAGCATATTTTGTTCCTCTTTCCAATAGTTGTTTCACATTTAACTGTTTTGCCAGCAAAATTATTAAAATGTTCCAAAAGAAAAAAAAATGGGAAGAAACCAAGACTTCAAGGAAGTTTAGACATTTCTGTAAGCTAGTGTGTGGCACTGGATGAAGTGCAGTGCATGAGGAGATGATCATGCCATTGATGACCATGCCATCGATGACCATAGCACCAGTCTCCGTTGGTGTTAAAATACAACCTATTTAGTCATTGTTCAACAATATATTCTTCAAAACCCATATAGGCAGCTCACCCACCCCCAATTCCCATCCTCTGTGCCCTGCAAAAAACCCTCTGCGCTTTCTTGCCCTCTTGGGGAGATGCATATTGAACATGTGGCTCATTAAAACGCACATAATGCAATGATTGTCTTAATAGAATTCTTTAGTCAAACTCATTTGTTATACTCAACAAAGGTCCTTTTGTCTTTAAATAAAATTGTGATGATCCCTCTTCCAATGGAAATAAGGTTCAGAAAAAACTGGTACAGCATTGGTGTAGTGAGCAAAGGGCGGAAGGATGCCCTCACCCCAAAAGAAAATGAACAAAAGCTCTGCTCTATCCACAGATAGAGAAGGAACAACGGGGGCATGCCACAAGAGCGCCTACTTACGTTTCAACTTTTTTCCCCTGGCAAAAGCCTTGAGGAGTGGGGAAAACCATATCATCACTTGCCCTTTCACAGATAAAATTTCCCCCTATAGTGCAATTGTACCCATTGGCATAGGGGGTACAAATTTCAACTGTTTGCCAGATGGAGGAAATGAACCCCATCTTGTGTATTTTCTGTAGAGTTGAAAGTTTGCCACGCATTACAGTGATGGCAAAGCTACCGCTTTTGATAGCTGGAAGTTTTTCTATAACTAGGTTGTTCCAGGTTTTCACAAACCATTTGCTTGTAGAGAGAGACCAATTATTTCCATTCTGAGGCAACAACACTAGCTGTACAAAGTGAGCAGTGCAGAGGGGATGACTGATTTTGGAGTTAATTCTGTCATCAGAAGCTAGTAAACCCAGTTCTGGGCTGAGGCTGAGTCTTCTGTTGAAATTCATAGAGCAAAGAAGAGCAATTTGATTCCTAAATAGTTTTGTTTGTTTGTTTTGGTTTTTTTACAAGACAGACCCACCAAAAAATACCAAAAGTAATTAGTTTCATGACATTGCTTTTCTAATTCTAATGTGTCCTGGAAACAAATTCTGCAAAACAGACTCAGGGAAACATGTGATCTATATAGTGGATATAAGTATTCAAGTAAGAAGTACAAATGCCAGATTTTCAAATTCTTAGCAGCCACAATTGTGAACAGATTTTTTAAATTTCCAGCAAAGTAGGCTCTTAGAATCAAACCATTTGCATGCACATTAATCAGACTAGAGTCTCTTTTGGTGAGGGAAATTGAAATCATTTTGCCATTATCATCTATAAATTTGTTAGATATTAATAATGCATACTTTGTAGAGGGAACTTCTCAAATCCTAATGGAGTCAACCACAATATCTTCTAGGTTGAGTAAGTAAGTAGTACTAGGTTTAGTAGATAAGCTTTCTATCCATTATTAGGTAGCATGATGGTTAAAGATGTTGACTCTATAGTTTTTGTTTTTTGCCATACCCACAAAATGTTGCTGTCATAACCAGACAGCTAAGGGTAGCCTAGAATTCCTCCTTACCTGTAAGGGGTTAAGAAGCTCAAATAACCTGGTTGGCACCTGACCAAAAGAACCAATGGGGAAAGGAGATACTTTCAAATCTTGGGGGGAGGCTTTCTTTTTGTGTGTTCTCTTGGGAAGCAGAGAAGCATCAGGTCAGAGAACTCCTTCTCCTATAAACCATCCTAAAAGTCTCTCATATTACAAAAATTGGAAGTAAAAGCCAGGCAAGGCGTGTTAAATTATCTTTTGTTCTGCTTGTGAATTTTTCCTTTGCTGGAGGGAGGTTTTTTGTAACTTTGAAACTAAGCCTAGAGGAAGTTCTGCTGTGTTTTTGAATCTTTTGTTACCCTGTAAAGTTATTTTCCATCCTGATTTTTACAGAGGTGATTTTTACTTTTTTTTTAAATAAAATCCTTCTTTTAAGAACCTGACTGATTTCTCTATTGTCCTAAGACCCAAGCGTTTGATCTTTGTAACCAATTGGTTAGGATATTATTCTCAAGCCTCCCCAGGAAAGGGGGTATAAGGGCTTGGGGGGATATTTTGGGGGAATAGGAACTCCAAGTGGTCCTTTCCCTGATTCTTTGTTAAATTACTTGGTGGTGGCAGCGTACCCTCCAAGGGCAAAGAATTTGTGCCTTGGAGAAGTTTTAACCTAAGATGGTAGAAATAAGCTTAGGGGGTCTTTCATGCGGGTCCCCACATCTGTACCCTAGAGTTCAGAGTGGGGAGGGAACCCTGACAGTTGCAGTTAGCTAATTATTTATAGGTGCTATAAAGTATGGCTTAGGAATAAAACCTGTATAATAGATAAGTCTGTTGCTATAACAACCACATTTCAAGGGCACAGATATAAGAGATGCACACAACAACATCCGCATTCACAAAATGCTTTACTATGATTAAACTTTAGTTGGAAAAAGAACCAATTACATCTGAAAATTCTTTGTTCAAAAATAAATAAAAGAGTTTTCTGTTACCAACAGCAGGACTCAGGTCTTTCAAGGGAAAATTTTCCTCTGATTTCAAAGGGCTTTGGATCTCTCCCTAAATATTTCCCATCAATGTTAAGGAATTCAAGTCTAATATTTTCATGTCAATGCATCACAGATTTAGGCATCAGGTTGTTCCCATTAAATCCAGTAGAAGTTTTGCCTTTGCTGTGGGCAGTACTGTACCCAGACTGTGTTACTTTATTTCAAGTTTTTGCTGCAAAGTTAAAAAGTAAGAATGAGATACAGTGAAGTGTAACTTACATGATCAGTCAAGGAACCAATCTAAGTGGTTATTTGGCAAATCTTGCTAGCTGTTAATCAAATGCATTTTATGTGGTATTTTTCAATTTACCAAGAGCCTCAAACGTGTCTATGTCCAGCATGATACATTCCTACTTAAACCATTAGTTAAGTGGTCCATGATGGGAGATGGCTAGAGAATAATAAAGTCAAGCTGAAATCAATGGAGATAAATGGTGTTCCACAGCAGCAGATGGTGTTGTGATGTTCTGTATAAGTTTGAACGATTTTCACAGGATAAGGAACTTCTACTGTAGTTTACTGCAGCTGAATACAATAATACACAAAAGACTATTCTAAAATAAGCACGGTAATTTCCACTGTGTGGTTTGCAGGGAATTATGATTTAAAAGTAAAGGATTTAACAGAGCAGAAACCCATCACATGAGACATGATTACATGATAAAAAGTAATTTGCATGTTTGAAATGGCTACGTTGTGGAGGAGTATGTCTCAACCTTATATAGTAGTTATTTTTGCATTATCATGAGACTTCAGTCCACATGCCAAAGTCAGCCTTTCACTGAAAGCAGAAGACACACAAAACATTCTGGAACAAAAATGGCCAAAGTGATTTTCACCAAATTTAGGAAATAATTCTTTCTACCATAAAACAAAAGATTTAGGAAGAAAACTGTAAATGATAATTAATGATAGTATTGTGAAGAGAGACATTACTTATAATTTTTGACTGTATAAAGAGTTGGATATAAATTTATCCTAGATAGAATCAATCTTACAAGTTGAAGTCTTGACACATACCACTGGAAACATATTAAAATACTCTTCCCCTAAATTTGTAACGTACGTGACGAAAATAAGTGTGTAATTTGGCATTTGTATACACTCTTTCTTTGGTCAGTACCACTCTCATTAGAACAAACCAAACAATAAACAGTGTTAGTTTGAATTATAGTGGTTCCTTCTTCTCTTTTTCAAGGCCATGGTTTTAGGAGTTTAAAACAGTCTAGGAAGTGTAGGATCAGATTCAAGATTAAATGTCATATAGCTTCACAGTAGTTTCCTAAACTGTAATTCCATCAATACTAAGCTGTAAATGTGGGCATCTCTAAAGTGATCTTTTAAACTTGTCTTGAAAATATCGACTGTAGCTTTCAACCAGAATTCATTGTTTTTCTTTTACAAAAATAAGCGCTGGAAGCAAATATCGATTACTGTGTTTCTCTTACCTTGACTGACTGTTTGGGGTTTCCGGTTAAAACACAAGTCCCGAAGCAGTAAAGCAGTTTGCCAAAGTCAGACCAAAGGTATTTATCCATAAAACTCATGTTTTTCCTCTCATTAAACATGAATGCTGACATTTATTAGAACAAAGATTATTCAAAGACAGAAGCTTACAAGTACATCATGTTGCTGGAGTATGGAAAAATGTAGAGTTCATAACACCCTCGCAAGTAAAACTAAATCATTCCTTGAGAATGGGAATCTCCCCCACTCATAATGGGAATAGATTAAAGTGCACGGTAGGCTAATGCAGGGTAGATTTATACCCCAGCGTGCCATGAACTGAATGTCCATGTAGAAAAGCATTAAATTACTCCTACTTGTGATGTATTGAACACTGTTAAAATTACAACCTATCATTAAGCAGGGTTATCATTAAGGCTATCATTAAGGGGTTTCCTGGTCCTGCGTGCAGACTAGTTGGCACTGTAAGGAAGCATGCAATCTGGGTCTTCAGCAGTTAGTATGTAAAACAGCCAGTCTGAAACAAGGTGGGTTTCCTTAAATAGCAGCTCAAATCTCTCTTAGTACGTGGTTGTGTATTAGACTTCTGGATTCTTAGAAATGTTAGATTTCAACCTTTGAGGAAGAGTCTTTGTTTTGTTTCTAACTGTCTGTGTGTATGCCAGGAACATAATACTGCTTAGTAGCTGGAATAAGGCCAAAGAAGGGATTATTTAGAGCTAAGTGCCTCATTTATGAGTAGGATCATGCTTTCACAAGGGTGACTGGCCCCTTTCAGGAGGATCAGTGTCGCTCAGTGTTTCCCCCAGGAATTGAAATTAGGGGGGCGGTGTTTGAATATACAGGGGAGGGGGGTGAGGGCTGACAAGGGGTGAGACCATGAGGATGAAGGTGAACTGTATGGAACTATAGTAAAAACTGAAAAAATGTTTCACAACCATTTTATTAGATTTAACTCATGTTTAAAAATCATCACACAAATTAAAGTTGGCTACTCAAGCCTTCTATGAAGCAGAATATGGTACATGGGACAAAGAGGAACTAGATGTGAGATTTGACATGCACTGGGGGTGATCAATGGACTATGTTTTGGGAGTTTTGTTACGAACTATTTTGCCTATGGTTTTGTAATAAAATGGCACCAAAGAGGGGTATTATTGAGGCAAGAAAGCTTGTATGGAGTTACTGGAGACTATGGAGGAGGCAGGCATATCTGTTCTGCCATAGCTTGCCATTGGAGGGTGCTCCAGGTAGGGCTACCCTAAGACTCGCATTAACCCATCTCCTTAGACATACCCATTTTCTCCCTACACCTCACTCCTTACTCTGCAGTCTTGAGAGTGAGGAAGCCAGAGTCTTAAGTCTTGCTTCCACTCAGTACAGAAGATAATGCTAGTTGCGTCGCTACAGGTAACCTTCACTTGTATTTGCACTGGATCACATGCATCTTGCACTCTCTGCTGAGCGTTGCACAAGCACTTGCAGGATCAAGGCTGGAATTCAAGCTCTGAAGGTATTTCATCCTGTTGAGACATGTCATGTGTATATTCTTGCACTTGCTCCAAATATTAAGTTACATTATTCTCCCCATCTGCATTTTTATATCACCAAAATATTTCCCTGTGCCCCAGCACAGTTTTCAAAATTGGTGTGAATGACACCAATGAGCATCAAGTTGCCTCTGCTAAATCATATCATCTGCATCTCCTGAAAAAACATTCTATTATCCAGCACAAGAGCTGGCAAGAAGACAGATGACGTCTTGTGTAGTTTTTCAGATTTGATCTACTATTCATTATTAATGCTCACTTTTGGTAAGAAATGTGCAACACAGACCATTTTTCAAAGTTTCTAAACCAAAACTTTTTAGTACTGGATTCAATACCAGCTGAAGGATGAGATAAGCCCTGCTAAGTGTTTTTGTCCTCGAATCTTTCACAGAATCAAATGAAGCTTAGCTTCATTTGTTAATGGCTGATGTTATGGACAATGCCCTACTTAGGGTGACCAGACGTCCTGATATTAGGGGCTTTGTCTTATATACGCAACTATCCCACTCCCTACACACCCCAGAAAAAAAAGTGCCCCAATTTTTTGCACTTGCTATCTGGTCATCCGAGCCCCCTACTACTCTGCAGGCAGAATGTAAATTGGAGGTTGGAGATGAACATTGGAATTGTCACATCGGAGCAAACCAATAGCCCATTTAGCCTGTTTCTCTTTCTTCAACATTGGCCAATGCTGCATGCTTCTTAGAAATAAGGCATCCAACTGTGCTGTGTTAGAAGTAGCTGGAAACAAGTCCGCCCCCCCCCCCATTTTCCCTCCCTCCCCAAGTTACGACTTTTTGGCAAAAAGCTTGAATCCAAAATATTCTGAGCAAAACCAAATATTTCAATTTCCAAATTCTGCTGCAGTGCCTTGTGTGAGTTGTAGTTCAGGTATTCCCATTCTTCTCTATGGGCTAGGAACCCTGATTGGACATCTCTCAAGAGGGGAGGTGATGCAGCATGGGAGATGTAGTCACTCAGAACTGGACACACTACTCTGGTTGAGGCCTTATCAGCATGTAATTTATCTGTGTATCTTAGGGTTTTGTATTAATGCCCATCATTGTAGAATCTGAGAGCACAATGGGTAATAATACATCCTTAAACTCAATGGAAAATAGTTTAAACTGTTCAACAAATTCCCATGAATTAGAGACATCATGTGATAGGCCTAACACAGCTGAATGTTATTATATGAATTATTTTCCGGAGCCTCACTTTTATCCCAAGAACTAGATAATATATTCTTAATTTACCATTTGTTGCTTATTGCTCACTAGTAAAATTCTACATTCCACTGATTTGTTTTTCTAACACAGAAATGCGTGATGTGATATTCTTAACTTTCTGTCAAATGCTGTTTACATTTACATTGATTTTCTCAACCCTCAATTTTGTCACCATCTTTTATAGCTTTGAGCCATGGAAATATTAGAAGGTGCTTATTCAGTCTCATTTTCACTTCCTTCATTTACTGCCTCTGCAAAAGGAATGTCCTCAGTCGCTGAATATTAGAGGAGATAAAACCAACTCATGTATTTTAGTAAATGAAAAACATGCCAACAGTTGCTTGTTTTAGTAATTTCTAAAAATTAACAACCATACTTTACAGTTTTTTCACCTGTGAGAGTTTCTTGGTTAGATTAAGACAGATGAAAGTTACTTCAACCATTTGAAAAAATAAAGCTCTGTATTAGGAGATAGTTATTATTATTAGCAAAGTTATATTTTTCTTCTTACTGATGTGCCAGAACTGTAGAGGAATCGCTATCAGAATTGCAACTTATTTCAGAGAATAAATTGATCCATGTTGAGCTTACTGGCTTTCCAGGTTCCTTTTATTTTAGTACACATTGAAAGTTGGAAACTGTTTTATAACTTTAGTAACTCAGTTATTAAGTACAAATTTGCAATTCCAGAAATCAGAATCCACTGCAAAGACTTGCTGTGTTTTCAGCCTTGAAATGTACAACATTCAACCAAGTTACAGTATACACATATACAGTCATAAAATGCTTGATATTACTGTACCTACCTAATCAAGCATATAAATTTACAATAGATCATGGTGATATGTAAGAAAGTCTAATTGTTTTTTGCATCATGTCTATCCCATTATTCCTCCCAGAATAGGCAAAGAAAAAAAGTACCATTTGTGGTAACTGAAGGAAGACTCTTTAGGTGAGATTGTTGGCTAAGTCACTCTGATGCTTTTGATAATTCCACCCCTAGTATGTTATTTCCTAAAATGCAGCCTTATACAGTTGAAGGAAATACACTATAGCTCAGGACATTGGTAATAGTTTGTTTTACTTACAGTTTAAATCTTCTGCAGCGTAGGCAGTTAGTGACCAATGCTGTAATTTCCTAGTGGCTAAACAGAAAACATCACTTTCCAGGATTGTTACTGCAGCTACTTTCATAAGCACCATTAAAAAAATCACTTAAATGCAAAGATTTTTAGACAAAAGATGAATATTTTGGATTTTTTAAAAATCATTCTCTCTTTATACATCTTATTGCCACCCATGTTGTTCTCTAGTGCTGGTAGGATTATGATACAGACCTTGTACTGACATATTTGAAAAAAATTTCCCATGCAGTTTAACACTATGATTGCAATGGATGTTTCCCAATGTGCACTAAACTGAATGTTTTCCTACAAGTCCTCTCTTTCTGATAGTTATTTCAGTTCCAGTCTTGGGAAAGACCGCACAAACAGATATATAAATCATCAATGATTTAGATAATGGCATAGAGAGTACATTTATAAAGTTTGTGGATGATATCAAGCTGGGAGGGGTTGCAAGTACTTTGGAGGATAGGATTAAAATTCAAAATGATTTGGACAGACTGGAGAAATGGCCTGAAGTAAATAGGATGAAATGCGATAAAGATAAACGTAAAGAATTACACTTAGGAAGGAACAATCAATTACACATACGAAATGTGAAATGACTACCTAGAAAGGAGTACTGCAGAGAGGGATCTGCAGGTTATAGTGGATCACAAGCTAAATATGAGTCAACAGTGTAACATTGTTGCAAAAAAGCGAACACCATTCTGGGATGTATCGGTAGGAGTGTTGTAAGCAAGACACGAGAAGTAATTCTTCTACTCTAGTCCGTGCTGATAAGGCCTCAACCAGAGTAGTGTGTCCAGTTCTGGGTGCCACATTTCAGGAAAGATGTGGACAAATTGGAGAAAGTCCAGAGAAGAGCAGCAAAAATGATTAAAGGTCTAGAAAACATGACCCATGTTGAAAAAGTGAAAAAAAATGGGTTTATTTAGTCTGGAGAAGAGAAGAGTGAGGGGAAATATGATAACAGTTTTGTTACAAAGAGGAGGGTGAAAAATTGTTCCTGTTAACTTCTGAGGATAAGACAAGAAGCCAACAGGCTTAAATTGCAACAAGGGAGGTTTAGGGAAGATATTACAAAAATTTTCCTGTCAGGGTAGTTGAGCACTGGAACAAATTGAGGGAAGTTGTAGAATCTCCATCATTGAAGGTTTTTAAGAGCAGGTTATTTAAACACCTGTCAGGAATGGTCTAGTTATTAACTTAGTCCTTCTCTGAGTGCAGTGGACTGGACTAGATGATCTATTGGGGTCCTTTCCAGTTCTACACTTCTCTGATGCTCTGATAGCACCTTATACTAAATAATTTCTGCAACACACTGAAAATAATGGGTCCAAACCAGCTTCAGCAACAGGAGGCATAAGCATGTGTGGGGATGTGGTATAGATAAATCTGCGCTTCTCATCTGTCTGCTATTTACTGTATTTTTGGCAATGGTTTAACCAGGCGGCATTAACAAAGTTAGTTTGTTCAGACAATATGAATAATTCTGAAATGATGAGGGTAAGAAGTGAGTCACCTATCAAATTCATTTAAGTTTTCTGCACCTTGCTCCGGGTATGTGACTATACTATTGGAATTTGTTGGACTAAACCAGCCAAGTTCTTCTAGACTCCTCTCAGAAGTTAGGCCCTCTATTCCCCTGTCATCTTAATAGCTTTTTTCTGCACTTGTTCCATTTTAAATTAAGCTTTCTTTGAACATGGGTGACTAGAATTGTACACAGAATCAAAATGAGGTCTTACTAGTGCCTCATACAGTGGCATTGCTACTTCTCTATCTCTACTGAACATGCCTTCCTAATACATCCTAGGATTGATTTGCCTTTTTCACAGCCATATCTCATTGGTGGCTCATCATGGTCAATCACAGGATGACTCAGACACCGAGTCTCTCTCTTCCTTGTTGCTTCCAAATGATGAGTCCCCAGTTTGTAGCAGAAATTTGTGTTATTGGACCCTAAGTGCAGGACTTTGCACTTTGTATTACTGAATTTCTATCACTAATCTTCAAATCCATCAAGATCTTCCTGTATAATATTGCGATCCTCCTCTGTATTGATGCTGCTGCCCAACTTTATATCAGCAAATTTCATTAAAAGATTCCTACTTTAATAAAAATATTGAATAAGATTGGTCCCAAGACTGATGCTTGAGAAACCCCACTAGTAAAATCCCTCCAATCCAATAATTCACCTTTCAATACAACCCACTGCCTTCTCTCCTTTAGTCAGTTCCTTATCCACCTTACAATCCTTATGCTGATCCCTAGTTTAACTAATAATTTCCCATGTGGTATTGTGTCAAGTACTTTACTAACGTCCAGGTATACTAGATCCACTGCACTTCCCTTATCTAAAAATACACAGCACAAATAAATACAATTTATGGGCCATATTTTCCAATGGTGTCTCAACCAGGCCTCTGGGTTTGCACATACAATTCAGCCAGCACAATTATTTGCCTATGCAAGTAAAAAATTCATGTTGTGTGCAAAATGATTGTCGATTGAATACTCTCTCTCTTCAAGTACGATTTTTGATATGGATGTTGTTGATCACCAGCTTCCATTTTTCACAGTCACAACAGAGTTATAAAGCTTCCACACTCCTTTGGATACCAGTCTATCTGGCGATGTTTCTGATACAGCTGGCTTTTCTTCCTCTTCCTGCTTTGCCTGCAATCTTGCCTGACAATATGAGTGCTGGAATTGAGTTACTCTGCGATTGGCAAGAAATATGCTTACAGAAAGATGTTATCCTTTCATCTAGTGTCTCCAGTATTTGTGCACTTTTTAAATTCACCCTTCTCATCACCTTATCATTTATAGTTTTGCTCTCACAAGTTACTAGCTATTATCTAGCAAATTTTTAATATTCTTCTGTAACACCAAAATTCTAACACTCTGAGTCATGTCTGTCTCTGTTTTAAGAGTCATGCTCACAGATCCATACAAGAGGGTTGGCCACATGTTGAAATGTTGACTGTGTTGACCAAATATGAATAGCGCATATGCAAATTTAGGTTCGATTTTTTTCTCCTTAAAAATGTAACACGAGTAAGCCCTAGAGATATGTGAACAAAGCAGCCATCCAGCAGATGAACATTCAGAATAAATAATTGTGAACACCTCAGGACATGGCCTTACCAGTTTTTAATTTTCCTGAAAATTGTTCAAATGGGACTTGTAAAATAATAAAATTATCTGACATTTGACATTTTCAATTTGATTTGTAACGTTTTTAATTTGCAAAAAAGTCCAGTTTTGTTGCCCCTCTCCCCAAGTATTGTTATTGATTTTTATTATTGCTATTCATGGTTGTTTTCTGAGAACAGAGCTGTACAGGTTCAAGTAGGAAGGTAATTCACCTTTTGTGCTTTTCGGTTTAGGCTACTGGAGAACTTACATTGAGTTCTTACAAGATCCACTAGTTAAAAATATACAGAAATGTGAAGATAAGTTAGGGCGGGTCAAAAAATGGGGTTTCCCCCATGTGGAAACTTTCAACTTTTTGATAGGAAAAAAGTTCAAAATCTGAAGTTACAGTACTGAAAATGTTATTATGGTGCCTCACGCCCACATTGACCGCCATGGGTTGGGCTCCCTTACCAGATTACATCTCCCATGATGTAACATAGTCTCCACTCTTGCTAAGCTTATACAGTACATCATGGGAGTCTCAGGCCACATACTGGGAGATGTAGCTTGGTTGGAGAACTCAGTCTATAGAAGAGAATGGGGGCCTGAGGCATAAGAACATAAGAATGACCATACTGGGTCAGATCAAAGGTCCATCTAGCCCAGTATCCTGTCTTCTGACAGTGGCCAATGCCAAGTGCCCCAGGGGGAATGAATAGAACAAGATAATAATCAAGTAATCCACTCCCTGTCGCTCATTCCCAGCTTCTGACAAACAGAAACTAGGGACACCATCCCTGCCCACCCTGGCTAATAGCCATTGATGGACCTATCCTCCATGAATTTATCTAGTTCTTTTTTGAACCCAGTTATAGTCTTGGCCTTCACAACATCCTCTGGCAGAGTTCCACAGGTTGACTGTATGTTGTGTGAAGAAATACTTCCTTTTGTGTGTTTTAAACCTGCTGCCTATTAATTTCATTTGGTGACCCCCAGTTCTTGTGTTAGGAGAAGGCCTAAATAACACTTCCTTATTTATTTTCTCCACACTGGTCATGATTTTACAGACCTCAAATCATATCCCCCCTTAGTTGTCTCTTTTCCAAGCTGAAAAGTCCCAGTCTTATTAATCGCTCATCATATGGAAGCCGTTCCATACCCCTAATAATTTTTGTTGCCCTTTTCTGAACCTTTTCCAATTCCAATATGCACACAAATTACCAGTCCTATAAGGTACCATTGCAGCATTGCTAAATCAAAAGGTGAGGGGGGGTCCCAATTTTTTGTAAGTGTTCAAATTTTTTATGTAACATCAAAATTTTCCATGGACAGAAGATACTTTTCATAAAATAATTTCATTTAACTGAAACCCCAATTTTCCATTGAAAAAGTTTTGACCGAATAATTACATACTTGTATATGCCTTTCAAAATAGAATATTAAGAAATCGTCAAGATCTGTTATTTTACGTGCCTGTAAATGATTGATTTCTAATTGTAGTTACTTGGGGAAAAGAGTATGCCCTAAAAAGGGCCATGATCACTTTGAAATCTAGCAGGAATTTGCAGGAAAAAAGCAGTTGAATGTTGTTTCGAGTAATATAATCTGCTCTCGAGTCCCCCTGCCAATTTTTTTCCCTTTCACCTATTCCTGTGTGAAAGGCCCATAAAAACAAGGGAAATTAAAACTCTTTAGAACTCATTTCAGCCATGAACTCAACCATGACTAGGAAGTTGGTGTACCCTGACGGATTCTTGTTGTGTTAATCATTGTCTGTTACCTAGAGCTCTGTTTGTAGTATCCATCGTTACCTCCTATATCATACTGAGATTGCAAGCTCTTTGGGCAACATTACATTACTCTTTTTATTATATGCTTGCTCCTAGCACTTTGGGGCTGGGCATTTTCACAATACAAATATTAATCATAATGAATACATTAAATCACAATCCAGAGGAAAGAGTGAAACAAATTGATCCCTTACTGCCTTCCACTGCAGAAAGAAAACAAATGAAAGACACAAATATTCTCCCCTAATCTTTTGGTACAATCATCATAGATATTTCTTGTAACAATAGCAAGATAAAAAAGTCCAAACAGAAGTACGTTTTTTTAAAGTTGACAGTATCCTTCTAAGCTGAATCTTGAATTTAGCAGAGATAAGATGTGCAAGCAAACAGGTTTTCTCACTCGATCAACAAAAGTATTATTGCAATGACTTCAAGGAAATTTGCACAAAAAAATTATGTTGCTGTTTTGTAGCTCTTAATATTACTTTGTGGCTTTGTAGCAATTGCTGCCTCTCCTGAGATCTGCCAGTAGAGCTTATATTCATCAGGAAGGCAATTGGTGCAGAACATTTAGCAGTCTGCAGTCCACTTACAATAACAATATCAGCTGCTCACTATACTAGATAGAGAGCCAGAGATAGATAATACAGCCTTGAGAGACAGGACTGTCTGCTACCTGTCAAATCCTATACATCTGAGTAAAACAACTTAGCAGGGTTGGCTCAGTTGCTTTGAGCAGAGATGATGCATATAGTCTTAACAAGAACATCCCTGGATGATGAAGCAAGCTCAAAGATGCACATTAAAAAATAATGAAGGGAAATCCTTCTTGCAGCCATTTTGGCCATCAGATTCTTTCTAAATGGTGCCGAAATATCAACATGGAGGTTCCCAGCTCCCTGCCGGGAGCACAGCAGCTGTCAGGGCTCTTGTCTCCCTGCCAGGAGCATAGATGCAGTGGGGCTCCCAGTGGGGAGCTGGGAGTGGGAAGCCTAGCAGGCGCAGCCCAGCTTGGAGCGGGGAGCTTGGTGGGCATAGCCTGGCTTGAAGCAGGGAGCCCCAAGGGCAGCTGGTTTCTAGCTGGAGTCCCCCATCTGCCCCTGGTAACAGCCCGCCTTTTTTGTCTATTTCATGGCTCAAGCCTGGAGCTGTGAAATTGGCAAGCATGGACAGCCAACAGCATGTAAGTAACACACAGTGTCTACACGGCTGTGTGCCATTTCCTCACACTTACACAAAGTTCCAGTGGAATCTGGTAGAAAATGAAGGAGACAAAGGGCCAGTGCAGGCGCATACGGTCCTCAGTAGAGCTGGGCAAAACATTTTAGACAAATAGTTTATTCAACTGTTTTAAAATGTAGTTTTGATCAACCTAAAACTATTTGTGAATTTGACATGAGGTGGAGGAGGAGAAGGTGGTGCCCCTCTTATAACCATTAGCCCATTGGTTAGGGCACTGGGGTGAACAAGGAGAGGTAATACCTCTGAAAGTCAGCACAGTTACACTCTGAATGGTTCTCTTTCATTGGTCTTCACTTCACACCTAGCTCTCACCTGTGGCTCCAAGTAGTTGCTAATATGCAGCAGTAGTCATATCCAGTGACACCACTTCAACTGGTGGCCTAAACCAGGTAGAGGTTAGCCATGAGGGGAAACATCTATCCCAGGCATATTAAGGCTTAATCTAAGCTTAAAACTTAGGTCAACCTTGCTACATCGCTCAGGGCTGTGAAAAATTTCACACCCCATGCAACACAGTTAGATTGACCTAACCCCACTGTGGACACTGCTAGGTTGACAGAAGATTTTTTTCCACTGACCTAGCTACTGCCTTTCGAGAAGGCAGATTTACTACAGCAACAGAGAAACCCCTTCAGCTGCTGAAGTAAGTGTCTACTTTATAGCAGTGTAGCTGCTGCTGTATTGCTTGTAGTATAGTCATATCCTAAGTCTCTTTGGGCAGACCAGGCAGAGGAGACCTTTTGGTCCAATGGCTAGAAAGGCACTGCAATTACGTGTTATTGAATACGTACGGCTTGACAAGGCACAAAAGATGTCAGTGGCAATCCACTGCAGCTAATGACGTTCAGAATGGTTGTTTTATGCCACCACTGGTCTTCAACTTCAGTGCATAAGATTCTTTAAGTAGTAGAAGACCCCAGTGCAATGGTCTTCTCACTTAAAGAATCTTATGCACAGGTATTAATGCATCAGTAAGGGCACTTACCTGGAATGTGAAAGACTCAGGTTTGAATTCTTGCTCCAGAACACACTTTTTCAATTCACCAAAAGTTCTGAAAAATTTCTGATTCAGTTTGGCCTGAACCATTTTTTTTTGCAGGGGAGGGGTGAGGAAGACCCAAACCAAAAAAAATTAGCTATTGGCACAGCTGTAGTCCCCAGCAGATTCAAGTTCTGCACAGATCTTAAAAGGCACTAAAAGGGTTTTGTTACCAGAGCTTTTTTATTTTTTTGTCTGTTCAAGAAGGGGTGAAAAACTCTCTCTCTCACACACACACACACACACACAGAGGAGCAAATAAGTACATAGAAGGAAATTAATTTTCCTCTTCCCCTAGGGTTTCCTGCCAGAACCTGCCCATATTAATCATCTACCATTTGAAGAAAAAAAGTTGCTTTCTAAGCAGCACTGTTTATGAAAACATCTATAACCTACAGCTCGTAAGGAGATGGAAAGAGGGTGCTTATCGTAGGGTGTTAGTATAAGCATGCAAGTTGTTAATGTAGTATTTATCAACATTCATCCTGAAGAATCCCAAAGTGCTTGATAGACTATCTACATAGATAATTCATCCACTTCTGGGGCATAGAAGTAGCAGCTTCCCACTCTGGAAGATTTGTGCTGAGGTTGTATTGTCCCTGGATTCTACAAAAACACCAGGAAAATGGGCAGCAACCCGTACTACTGGCAGCGGCCATCTGTTCTATTAGGAAAGTGTGAGCCACCGTTGAAGAAGGAATAACAGTCTCTCTCCCCAACCCCAGTTCTTAAGTTATTGTGGGTTCAGAGTCATGGAACCCCACAATAACGTCAGTTGGATCTGGTGCAGATGGGTAACATTAGCATTACAGTAATGCCTCATGGCCCCACAATCAGAATCAGGGCCCCTACATTAAAAGCAATACAAATACATACAAACACATGGTTCCTGCCCCAAAGAAAGAGGTAGATGCTAGAGACAATCAGTCAATCTGAAACTTTCTCAGTGGAAGAGACAGCCGCCTCTCCTGGATGTGCGTTCCCCTATGACAGAGCCACAGCAGATACTAGAATGGCTAATGAGGTAGGAGTGGCTGCATCTCCAGCATAGTATATAGTGTCTTTCTTTGCCATGAAACAGCCAAAAGTAGGACAAATATTTCTGGCCTCTCAGTACATGAAGGCAGGGGCAGTGACAGAGATAATACAGACGTTCCAAGATAATCACAGACCATACCAATGTCGTCATTTGTCAGAAAACGATCTCTACATGATTCATGGACTGATAGTGCTCTCACGCTTATGTAAATCAGCACCTATTCCTAGGAAGTCAATGGAAACTGCTGGTGCTTGGCATTGTTCACAATCATGCCACTATTTAGGTGCCTAAATATGGACTGAGGGACCTATCTACAGGTACTCATTTTTGAGCACTCTGGCCATCATTTTATGCCGTCTCGGTAAAAGAATTAAAAATAATGTGATAACTGAAAACAGTGCCTGTAATTCACTGTGAGTAGTAAGGCAATCAATGAAAAATATCAGCACATCATTTACACACTATTTTAATTAGTATATTCAAGAGTATTAAGAACCAGTGTCCCATTCAGTCTTTACAGAGCAGCAGCCTGGTGAGTAACAATGCTACTTTTCAAGGTGGTCACATCATCTATTATGCCTAAATTAAGGAAGGACTTTTGGAGGCTTGTTCCTTATAAAAGTGAATCTGTTGGCCATTGTCTCTAGGTGCACTGGTCTCACTAAACAGGGATACCCACTGGTGCCCAATTTGGGAAGGGTGGAATTGCATGCTATATTTTCCTGTGATTGCACATATTGCTCGGAAGAATAAAGAAAGGTATTTTGCACCTTGAACATCTTCCATCTCAGGATATCCGATGATCTTACATGCATTGTTATCATATTACAACATTTCATTATTTGCCATGTTGCAGATGAGGAAACCAAGGCATCAAGAAATTAAATTACAAGCCTTTAATCAGACAGGAAGTCTGTGAGAGAACCAAAAATAGAACCCAGGTGCTCAGGGATTGTGCTTTCATAAGACCTTCCCTCCTTATACAAAACATGAATAGTGATAATAAAAATTGAAAAGTGCTGATCAGACCTAGAAGGCAGTTAAATACCTCTGATTTCACTCAGGATGTGATGTCTGTGGCAAAAAGAATGAAATGTACAAAATCCCTGTGAATGTAAAGCTTATATGAGTCAAAATAAGGTGCTTTAGATTGCAGCTGTGATTTCACACAGACTCAGACATTACAAAGAAACCATGAAAATGGCTATTTAATGCTGCTCAAAGTAATAAACTGCACAGTAAAGTTCAAAATTCAAATGTAATTTGTAATAAGAAATTCATAGGGGGGAAGCAAATGGAATGATCATCTCAGCATTATGCAGCTGTATGGTAAAGTTTTAGGTTTCTAAAAAGATGATTTCTGAAATTATTTATGTCTAGCAAAACACAAACGTGCATGTATTTGGGTAAAAGATACCCTAATACATTCCAGCTCCTGTATGCTTCTCGGTTTGTGAATCAAAGAGAGGAGGGGGGCAATGGACCAAAAATGGTGGAGGTGGTTCAGGTTCCCCAAAATGATGTTAGGTTTTGGGGATTCCCATGGCCTTGGGGGCTTCTGTTGGGAGAACAAAGGACTAGGGCTGTGCAAATCACAAACCAGATTTGCTGAGCTTTCCTAGACCTGGTCCAGCATTCAGAGGCTAGGCTAGAACTGGGTCCCATCCTGATTTCAGGTGGATTTATAGGTGTGCATCCTCTGGCACAGTCTTTATGCCACCCTGTTAGCCGACGGCCAAGGATGTTTGGTGAGGTGCCAGCTATGCCCGTTTATACCATCCGTGACTTTAACCGCTAGGACGCACTGTCCCTTCGCGGCGGGCAGCCCGGGCTAGGCTGACGGATGCCCCAAGGTCCTAACCACCCGTGACTTTAACTGCTAGAGCTCAGAGCTCCTTCGCAGCGGGCAGTCAATACTGACTGACAGGTGCCCCAATGGCAGCACTAAGAGCCTCTCCACACCCGTGACTTTAACTGCTAGAGCTCAGAGCTCCTTCGCAGCGGGCAGCCAGGATTGACTGACAGGTGCCCCAAGAGTTTGCCCCGTGGAGGCGGCACAACTCAACGCTAGGCTCTTAGTACTCTCACCTAATGGCCAGGCTTTAGAGCCAAAACGGCTGAGGTTCTTTAATTGTGTTGGCTGCTTTACAGTAAACCAGAGAAAACAAGTCAGGCTTATGCATAAATGGTTACCAAAAATTTATTAAGCTAGATTCTAATCATGTGGTTACAAAATTGCTAGTGCCTACTTATTTAAATGTAGAGATGTTACACACACAAACAAGTTACAAAACTGAAGCCACAATCCCAAAGAAAGAAAACAAAGTATAGAGCTCTATTTCAAAATATGTGTACACTAAAGATAGGAGATCAGGTGTGGGTGCTTCTTACCCTCCTTGCATCTCTCGATTCCAGCGGTGCCAAGCCAGGATCGGTCACTCAATTCCGCGGAAAGACGAATAAGGGACAAGGCGTAGGGACCCTCTTAGCTGCAGAAGCCTTGGGAGGCTGTCACTTATCTGACCAGCAGATAGATAGTGAAAGCACTCAAAAATCATGGTGCTGTAGGTCCCCTACTTATACCTCTGTACTCCTTTATTCTCTTTCTCCTTTCTTATGCCAAATTGAGGCTGGTCTGTCGGGGTGACGCCAGCTTTCGCAAGAGTAGTTTACACTTGCAAAGGAGAGAAACAATAAGTGTCGACGACTGGACATTTCTTTTATCAGGGTAAATATTTTCCCAACTAGGATGTTGGTGTGTGTGCATCACGCTATTTAGTAGGGGCTAACAGCCATGTCTGTCACAGGGCCTCTGCCTGCTGTGAGCTTAATCGTTGTATCTGTTCCCAGAGGCACATTGTAGCAGCACACCTGTGCTTTCACAGCTTCAAAGGCTGTGCTGGAATATATGTTAAGTGCCCTGTTCCTGCTTCCTCCTGTGTTTCCAGCAATGCTGGTCTGAGAGGGGGGGGGCTGGCTGTCTGGCTACACACCCCCTGTCATAGAAGTAGTTGCATTTCATTTCTGTTATGGGCATACAGTTTGTGGGATCCCTTAAGGTAAAAACATAAAGCACCATTTTAACTATGTAAAAGCACTGGAGACAAGAGGCAGGCACTGGTGTCATGTAGTATCTATTAGTGTGGAGTAGTCCATCCTGGCCTCCCAGGTAAGGGCTAACAGGGAAAGTAACCTCTTGATATTTTTCTTGTAGAATTATCCGCCAGCCAATGGTACCATGATAAATACGGCATTTAAACAAACTGGAAAGTGTCAGGAATGTGGAAATTACACTCATTTGCTATGAGCTAGTGCCAGGCACTTTTTACCGTTTCTCACGTTTTGAAAACGTACCTTTAAAGATGCTGGTGAGGGCTATTAAAGCAAGGTTTGCTTTCAGACTAGAAATATAAAATCACAACACAGTAGAATGAAGCACCCCTAGATGTGATAATGACTTACAGTTACATAGTATCTTTCATCCAGAAGGAAACTGTGGTGCTTTCCAAACAATGCAATTGCTTCTGCACCCGTTGGCCCAGATTCATCTCTGTGCCACTGCAGAGCCTTGTACAAAGACTGAGAGGGAGCTTTGTGCCCTGTTGTCCTGGGGGGCCAAATTGGCCCTGACACAGATTAGAGAAGTCTTGAGGGGTTTGCTAATTTGTGCATGGTTTGCCCTATAGGATTTTAGCCATCACGGGATAACCAGGGCACAGAACCATCACAGCAACATCCCCTTCTTCTGCCACTTCCTTGTATGCCCCAGAATGTGCCTTGCACCAGAGTCCCAAGGACTCTCACAGAACATGCAGGACTAGCAGAGTTGACTCTGCCTAGTGGGGAAGGTCTTCTGCACAAGGGGCATTCCCCAGGGAATAGGGCAGGGTGGGAATATGCACCAGTATATGCAGCACAAAGGAGCTGCAGAGCAACCATGAACTGGGCCCATTGAACTTTATGACAAAACGACTGCCCTTCAGTGGGAGTAGGATTGGGCCCACCTGCCACTGAAATGGAAACTGTCGGATGTGAAACACAGCAACTGTTAAACTCACAGGAATGCTAATAAGATAGGACGTTCAGAAGACTATCCAGCTGAGACAGTAAGGGGTGGGCTTTTTTTTGGTTTTGGGGTAGGGAGAATGTAAATGGAATCTGGCTAGAATACTAAGATTCCTGCTGTCATGCAAAGTGCCATGGAACCTTTACCAGCTCCAATGGTCAGGATTTCAACTGTACATCTCATGCAAAATGCAGCTGCTGAAGCAGAATGATGCATCTTTAAAAACCACTGGGCTATTTGTTCAGTGCTGACGCTGAGGGATCAGTGCCACCGACTAAGTTGGCCACCAGCACCACTTAAATCACCTTAAAAAGAAAAGAAAAAAAAAGCTTCTCCCTTTTGCATATACCATGTAAAGCAAAATGCTTATCAGGCTGACCCCACTTAGCATGCAAGACCTGACAGAGCCCAAAGTGGAGTGGTTGGAGGCTGAGTTCTTATATATTGTTCCACTCTTAGTACTACAGATTCAACACACTTAACTGGGTTGGCAAAAATCCCAACTCTCAAATATTAACAGTATCTTGAAGAGATGAATATGGCCTGTGTCGCTATGTAACTATCAAAGCCCTGTTTTCTCTGTACTGCGTCTTTGAATTTCTAAGGAAACTGCTGGCCTGTTCAGAGTCTCCTCAATGTGGAGAGCAATTTCAGTACAAAATGGATGCAGTCACTGAATCACACATACACTATCCTCTCATGCAGTGCCTACGTTTGGTCTTTCTGGTGTTTCCTCGAATTACAATTAAAAATAAAAAAGTAAATGATTCCTGGTGAGCTGCAGAATAGCAAATTGCTACTTAAAAAAAGGCAAAAGCTAAAGTCATACTGAGAACAAAAGTGGGAACTGTCTTTGTTCAGAACCTCTGTACAGGTACAAGCAGATGCACTGTGAGTATCCCCGTTCCCACCCCTACCAGTAGGAGTAACTGAAAATCCTCAGCTGCAAAGGTCATGTACCTTTTAGAACACAGTCTCTGGTCTAGTTCAAGACATGAGCTTGAGTCAGGTCAAAGTTGTACAAATAGAAATGAAAGTGCCCGTCATCCTTGAAGGGACAGCACTGGAACCAGCAAAGTCATTTTACTGGTAACTAAAGGCAGAGGTGAAAGTAATCGGTATGGTATGGTATGCCATACCGGCAAGAGCCGGTATGCCATGCCAGACCAGACCGGCTTCCCCAGGCTGGCGATTTAAAGGGCCCAGGGCTCTCTGCAGTGGCCGGAGCCCCGGACTCTTTAAATCGCCTCCTGAGCCCCGCTGTGGGAGCTCTGGGGTAGTGGTGGCAGGGCTCTGGCAGTGATTTAAAGGGCCCGGGGTTCCGGCTAATGCAGGGAGTCCCGGGCCCTTTAAATCACTGCTGTAGCCCTGCGCCGCTACCCTGGGGCTCAGGCAGCGAGGCTCCAGCAGTGTTTTAAAGGACCAGGGCTCCCCTCAACAGCAGGAGCCCCGGGCCCTTTAAAGTGCTGTCTGAGTCCTGCCACCACTACCCAGGGGCTCCAGCAGCTGGGCTCGGGCAGCAATTTAAAGGGCCTGGAGCTCCGCTGCGGTAGCGGTGGCTGGAGCCCTGGGCCCTTTAAATCATCCCTGAGCCCCGGGGCTCCCAGCTACCTCTGCAGCTGGGAGCTCTGGGGGTGATTTAAAGGCCCCGGGGCTCCCAGCTGCAACCGGGAGCCCTGGGGTCTTTAAATCTTAAAAGTCCCCGCCTCTTCCGGTTAGAGCTATGCCTCTTCCAGTTGAGACCACGCCCCCGCTCAGGACTCTGGTGTACCAGTAAGTCTTTTAAGTTACTTTCACCCCTGACTAAAGGTCAAGGCTTCAAGGAAGTGAAATAAGCTTTGATCCACTAAGCAAGCAAACAATCAACCCCTCACCCCTAACATCTCATTTCACAATAGTGACACAATAATAAACTATTCTGATTTGTTCATAAAAGGAAAATTATTTCAAATATCTCCCTATTAAAACAAAATAATGTTTGACAAACTGAGGTCTGTTCTGAGCATAAAACATCTTCCCCCTCCACTCCTTTTCATGTAGAGTGAGGTATTCTTTGTGAAGCTCTGAGACCTCGGAGCTGAGAAATGACTGAGAGCAACTGTAAGAAATAAGTCGTAACAAAGGTCTTTTTTACTGACTGAATTTGAGCAGGCCACTTAGTCACCCAACCTGTTGCCTTTTTTTTTAAAGCAGGGCCTAAAGGAGCAAGTGTTGAATTCCATGAGGATTTGCTATTTTTACCGTGTTGCCCGGCTGGACAAGTCCAGGTATTAGAATCACATGGTTCCTGCCAAGGTTCTGCCAGCCTCTGCACTGTTAGCCACAGGCTCTAATGTTAGCCATAAACAGTCACCCCAAGATGAAACTCAGAATACAAGATCTCAGGCAAGGACAGAGATTTATGTTTTGTTTAAATGTGTTGTGTCAAATCTCATCTCTCATACACATGGGAATCAGAGGCCCAGAAGGCCCTACCTATTTTTTTTAATGGAACTCTGCACCCACCTAATTAGTCCCACCAAGGGTCATACTGATGTGGACAGAGGCATGAAAGAGCTCCCCTGCAGCTCTGTGGTGGGGCTCCACAAAGCTATCAAGGGGGCGGAGCTAGGGAAGGGACATTATATGAGCTCCTCAAGCCCTTAAATAGGATGTCTGGCACTGACCGCTCTCCCCAAGCCAATCCCGCCTTCCCCACAAAGGTCCCACAGAGACTCAGAAGTGCGGCGCTCCCAGCTATGCTAAGAGGTGAAGAAATGCTGAACAGGGTTGGCTTGAGGCATTGAGAAACATGCACAGTCTGCGTGTGCAGGCAGCACGACTGGGACTGAGACTCACCTTTGTGCCAGAGTGCAACGATGCAGGAAGCTCTTTGTGCCCTCTAAATTCTGGGGTTTACTTATGTGGGACCAGCCACAATTTAGATCTGTAGCTAAAATCTCTCTGTGGTTCAAGAATAAACTCTCAGCACACAGGAAGGTGTGTTGATTATGGATCAAAGCTTGTTGATTATGGATGGCTCCATTAGTCTTCATTAGCCCGAACATACAGGAAAGTGTGTCTGAAATGCAACCCTAGTGCTAAAGAGATCCCTTTGTTAAGAAGAGCATGAGAGACATGCATTGCGAGGGTATAACTCCAGGCATTCCTTAAAACAGTGATACTTAGACTGAGGCTTGGGAGCCACAAGTGGCTCTTTAATGTGTCTCCTGCAGCTGTTTGTAGCACATGGTATTAAAACACAGTGTGATTTAATTGTTAACTGGTCTAAGTTATTAACCAATCAGGATGATTTTATTATGTTATTAACCAACTGTAGTTGATAAAATAATAATACTTTGTCAGTCATTTTGCTGTGAGAATAATATATATATATATATATATATATATATATATATATATATATATATATATATATATATATATATAAAAACTAAATATGAATATATAGTACTATCAAAAATGAAACAATTAATTCACACTACTGTGGTTCTTTTGGGTAATGTTGATCACTAATTTGGCTCCTGAAACACTGAGGTCTGAATACCAACTGCCTTAAAGGTTTCAGAGTGTGTCAGAAAACAGGTGCTGAAAGGAAGAGGGGTCCAGTCATCAGGGACAGAGACTGTGACACACTTGATTAAAATAAATTATCTGTTTCACAGTGGAGTGCTTTGATGTTGAGAAGCAAAGGAAATTGTATAGCCAGTCCCAACAGGAATTCTGTTAATTATTAACAGGGACTTGTTATAGTTGACGTCTCCTGTACTGGAGGAAATCCAAAGTGACTTGGTGCATGGGCGAGATATCCACTGCTGACTAAATGAGCCAATATATCCCATAAACCTAGGCAGCCTTTCCTAGCTGGCCATGAGCAAGAAGAAAATTAAGGGTCAGAGGTTGGGAGAGAAATCAGCCTATTTGAACTTCTGATTCAGTGACAGAAAATACTTTCCTTTGATTCTCTCTGAAGTTTAAAATTTATTAAACTCATGAATATAGTACAGTGGCTAAGAAGAAGAGAAATCTGGCTGTGCTCATATGTGCCTTCAGCATGCTTTTCTTTTCTTTCAGTTTAATGAATTCTCTTCCCTAACCTTATTGCTGCAAACCCATTTAGCCCTGGTTGAATAGTAAAATAATCTGTTCACACTTCAAAGGCCTGAGTTTGGGTCACTCTGTTTCCTAGTATTGTAATGTTAGTGAGTCACAAATATTCAAACAACAGACAGGTATTTGTGAAAACATCTGCAAATCCCAGAAGTTTCACAAATGTTAGCCCGAATTCTTATTCATCAAAACATTCTGGCCAGAACAGAATGGTCATTATTTTCTCTTCATTTTTTTTTACAAGAAGTTTCAGTCATAGAATCATAGAAGATTAGGTTTTGAAGAGATCTTAGAAGGTCATCTAGTCCAACCCCCTGCTCAAAGCAGAACCAACCCCAAATAAATCATCTCAGCCAGGGCTTTGTCAAGCTGGGCCTTAAAAATCTCTAAGGATGGAGATTCCACCACCTCCCTAGGTAACCCATTCCAGTGCTTCAGCACCCTCCTAGGGTATGTCTACACCATGAAATTAGGTCGATTTTATAGAACTTGATCTTTAGAAAGCTATTTTATACAGTCGATTGTGTATGTCCCCACTAAGCGCATTAAGTCAGCGGAGTGTGTCCTCAGTATCATGGCTAGCATCAACTCATGGAGCAGTGCATTGTGGGTAGCTATCCCACAGTCCCCGCAGTCTCTGCTGCCCATTGGAATTGTGGGTTAAGCTCCCAATGCCTGATGGGGTAAAAACATTGTTGTGGATGGTTTTGGGTACACGTCTTCAGTCTCTCCTCCCTTCCTCCCTCTGCAAAAGCAACAGCAGACAATCTTTTCAGACCTTTTTTCCTGGGTTACCCGTGCAGACGCCATAGCATGGCAAGCATGGAGCCTGCTCAGCTCACCGCTGCTGTTCTGAGCACTGTAAACACCTTGCGCATTATCCTGGAGTATGTGCAGAACCTGGTTAGGAGCCGCCAGCGTGAGGATGATTGTGAGGAGGACATGGACACAGACATTCCTGAAAGCACAGGCTGTGGCAATTGGGACATCATGGTGACAGTGGGGCAGGTTGATACAGTGGAAGGCCAATTCTGGGCCCGGCAAACAAGCACAGACTGGTGAGACTGCATAGTGTTGCAGGTATGGGATGATTCCCAGTGGCTGTGAAACTTTCGCATGCGTAAGGCCACTTTCCTGGAACTTTGTGACTTGCTTTCCCCGACCCTGACGCACAGGAATACCAAGATGAGAGCTGCCCTGATAGTTGAGAAGCAAGTGGCGATAGCCCTGTGGAAGTTTGCAATGCCTGACTGCTACCGGTGAGTCGGAAATCAATTTGGAGTGGGCAAATCTACTTTGGGGGCTGCTGTGATCCAAGTAGCCAGTGCAACCACTGACCTTCTGCTAACAAGGGTAGCGACTCTGGGAAATGTGCAGGTCATAGGGGATGGCTTTGCTGCAATGGGGTTCCCTAACTGTGGTGGGGCAATAGATGGAAAGCATATCCCTGTTTTGGCACTGGACCACCTTGCCAACCAGTAAGTAAACCGCAAGGGGTACTTCTCAAAGGTGCTGCAAGCACTGGTGGATCACAAGGGATGTTTCACCGACATCAACATGGGATGGCCTGGACAGGTGCATGACACTCGCATCTTTAGGAACTCCGGGCTGTTCGAGCAGCTGCAAGAAGGGACTTACTTCCCAGACCAGAAAATTACTGCTGGGGGTGTTGAAATGCCAATAGTTATCCTTGAGGACCCAGCCTAGCCCTTGCTCCATGGCTCATGAAGCCATACACAGGCAGCCTGGACAGTAGTAAGGACCAGTTCAACTATGGGCTGAGCAAGTGCAGAATGGTAGTAGAGTGTGCCTTTGAACGTTTAAAAGCTCACTGGTGCTGTTTGCTGACTCGGTTAGACCTCAGTGCAACCGTATTCCCATTGTTATTGCTGCTTGCTGTGTGCTCCATAATATCTGTGAGAGTAAGGGGGAGACGTTTCTGGCGCGGTGGGAGACTGAGGCAAATCGCCTGGCAGCCGATTTTGAGCAGCCAGACACCAGGGCGATTAGAAGAGCACAGCTAGGCACACTGTGGATCAGAAAGGCTTTGAAAACCAGTTTCATGACTGGCCAGGCTACGGTGTAACAGTTGTATGTGTTTCTCCTTGATGCAAACCCTCCCCCTTTGTTGATTTTAATTTCCTGTAAGCCAACGACCATCTTCCCTTCGATCACAGCTGGCAAAGGAAATAAAGTCACTATTGTTTTGAAACCATGCATTCTTTCTTTATTAATTGAAAAAAAAAGTGAGATAACTGACAAGGTAGCCTGGGTTGGGTGGGGAGGAGGGGAGGAAAAGGCCACATTTTTTATTTGTAGCCACACTACAAATCAAAACTGTTTGAATGACAGACTTCTGTTGCTTGGACCATCCTCTGGAGTGGAGTGGCTGGGTGCCCGGAGCCTCCCCCCAGAAGTTTTCGGCGTCTGGGTGAAGAGGATATGGAACTTGGGGAGGAGGGCAGGCGGTTATACAGTGGATGCAGCAGCGGTCTGTGCTCTTCTTGCCTTTCCTGCAGCTCCACCAGATGGCTGAGCATGTCCATTTGCTCCCCTATTAGCCTCAGTATTGCCTCCTGCCTCTTCTCATCACCCTCACTGAATGCTTTCCTGGCCTCTGCCACTGAATGCCTCCATGAATTCAGCTGTGCCCTCTCAGTGCAGAAGGACTGTATGAGCTCGGAAAATATATCATCGCGAGTGCGTTTTTTTTGCCTTCTAATCTGTGATAACCTCTGGAACGGAGATGATAGGGGGAGCGTAGAAACATTTGCACCTGCGGGGGAATAAAAAGGGAGAGTAGAATTTAAGAAGATACATTTCTGAGAACAAAAAGGAGACTCTTTCACAGTGAATCAAGCAATTCACAGCAGACAGCACATGTGCTTTAGGTACAAGGTCGCATTTTGCCTTTTATGTTGAGCGCCTGCCGGTATGGTGACACGTCACACATGGCTGGGCAACAGAATTTGGCTTCTAGGCAGTCATGGTAGGCCAAAGGGATGCAGGGTTGGCTTCTTCCACCTTCATAACATGCAGGAATGGTTTCAAACTGCAGCACCCTCCTTTCCCATAGCAAGCAATGCTGGTTGGGTTTTCCATTTAAAAGGAGGGGCTGTGGTTTTTGGGTGAATGTGCAGCACACCCCTCCCCCCACCCCACCATGTGGCTATTCTCAGGGGTGATCCCTTTTAGCCAAGCCCAAACAGCCCAGCACGAACGGGGTCCTTTTACTGTTCCCTTACAAAAATTCCCCTATTTCAACCAAGTGACCATGAATGATATCACTCTCCTGAGGCTAACACAGAAAGATGAATACCAAATGTTGCTTGAATCTGACCAAAACCCAGGACCATTCGCTGCCATGCTTTGTGCTGCAATGATTCCAGACTACTTGCTACTGACTTGGCGTGGTAAAGTGTCCTACTGTGAAGAACGAAATAAGGCAGCCCTCCCCAGAAACCTTCTGCAAAGGCTTTCAGAGTACCTCCAGTAGAGCTTCATGGCGATGTCCCTGGAGGATTCCCGCTCCATCCCGGACATGTTAACAGACTTTTCCAGTAGCTGTACTGGCCGTGAATGCATCCCGATTCTTCAGGGCAAATCAAACATTAAACACAATTGCTTTTAAACCCTGTACTGTAGTTACAAATGTGCACTCACCAGAGGTTCCTTCTCCGGCTTCAGGGTCCAGGAACCCACCTTGGGAGGGTATTGGCTCCAGGGTGATGAAAAGGTCCTGGCTGCTGGGGAGAACGGATTCTCCACTTGCCTGCTGCGCATTCTCCTCCTCCTTGTCCTCATCCACAAAATCCTCCTCCTTGTTGCGTGAGACTCCCCCCTTGCAGGTGTCTATGGACAGTGGTGGGGTAGTGGTAGGGTCCCCCCCTAGAATGTCATGCAGCTGATCATAGAAGTGGCATGTATGGGGCTCTGACCCAGAGTGACCGTTTGCCTCCTTTGCCTTTTGGTAGGCTTGCCTGAGTGCTCCTTGACTTTCATGCGGCACTGCTGTGTGTCCCTGTTGTAGCCTCTCTCCACCATGCCCTGTGCGATTTTGGCATATATATTAGCATTTCTTCTTTTTGATCGGAGTTCAGCCTACACAGATTCTTCTCCCCATACAGCAATCAGATCCAGTGTTTCCCGTTTGGTCCATGCTGGAGCTCGTTTGTGATTTTGATACTGTATGGTCATCTGTGCTGCTGAGCTCACCACGCTGACCAAACAGGAAATGAAATTCAAAATTTCCCAGGGCTTTTCCTGTGTACCTGGCTCGTGCATCGGAGTTCAAAGTGCTGTCCAGAGCGGTCACATTGGAGCACCCTGGGATAGCTCCTGGAGGCCAATACCGTCTAATAGCATCTGCAGTACCCCAGATTCGACTCAGCAAGGTCGATTTTAGCGCTACTCCCCTTGCCAGGAAGGAGTACAGAAGTTGATTTTAAGAGCCTTAGGTCAATGGAACAGGGTTGGTTGTGTGCTTATAAAAGTGACCTAATGCGGATAAATTCGACCTAATCTTGTAGTGTAGACCAGAGCCAAGTAAAATAGTTTTTCCTAATATCCAACCTAAACCTCCCCCACGTGCAACTTGAGACCATTGCTCCTTGTTCTGTCATTTGACACCATTGAGAACAGCTGAGCTCCATCCTCTTTGGAACCCCCCTTCGGGTAGTTGAAGGCAGCAATCAAAAACCCCCTCATTCTTCTTTTCTGCAGACTAAATAAGCCCAGTTCCCTCACCCTCTCATCATAAGTCATGTGCCCCAGTACCCTAATCATTTTCGTTGTCCTCCACTGGACTCTCTCCAATTTGTTCACATCCTTCCTGTAGTGGGGGTCCAAAAACTGGATGCAATACTCCAGATGTGGCCTCACCAGTGCGAAATAGAGGGGAATAATCACTTCCCTCGATCTGCTGTCAATGCTCCTACTAATACAGCCCAATATGCTGTTAGCCTTCTTGGCAACAAGGGCACACTATTGACTCATATCCAGCTTCTCGTCCACTGTAATCCCCAGGTCCTTTTCTGCAGAACTGCCACTTAGCCAGACGGTCCCCAGTCTGTAGCAGTGCATGGTATTCTTCCATCCTAAGTGCAGGACTCTGCATTTACCCTTGTTGAACCTCACCAGATTTCTTTAGGCCCAATCCTCCAATTTGTCTAGGTCACTCTGGACCCTATTTCTACCCTCCAGCGTATTTATCTCTCCCCCCACTTAGTGTCATCTGTGAACTTGCTGAGGGTGCAATTCATGCCATCATTCAGATCATTAATGAAGATGTTGAATAAAACTGGCCCCAGGACCAACCCCTGGGGCACTCCCCTTGATACCAGCTGCCAACTAGACATTAAATCGTTGATCACTACCCATTGAGCGCGATGATCTAGCCAGCTTTCTATCCACCTAAAAGTCCATTCATCCAATCCATACTTTTTTAACTTGCTGGTAAGAATACTGTGGGAGACCGTATCAAAAGCTTTGCTAAAATCAAGGTATATTACATCCACCACTTTCCCCACATCCAGAGAGCCAGTTATTTCATCATAGAAGGCAATCAGGTTGGTCAAGTATGACTTGCTCTTGGTGAATCCATGTTGACTGTTCCTGATCACCTTCCTCTCCTCCAAGTGATTCAAAATAGATTCCCTGAGGACCTGCTCCATGATTTTTCCAGGGACTGAGGTGAGGCTGACCAGTCTGTAGTTCCCCTGATTCTCCCTCTTCCCTTTTTAAAAGATGGGCACTATATTTGCCTTTTTCCTATCGTCCAGGACCTCTCACGATTGCCACAAGTTTTCAAAGATAATGGCCAATGGCTCTGCAATCACATCAGCCAACTCCCTCAGCACTCATGGATGCATTAGATATGGCCCCATGGACTTGTGCATGTCCAGCTTTTCTAAATAATCCTTAACCTGTTCTTTCACCACTGAGGGCTGCTCACCTCCTCCCCATACTGTGTTGCTCAGTACAGCAGTCTGGGACCTGACCTTGTCTGTGAAGACCAAGGCAAAAAAAGCATTGAGTACTTCAGCTTTTTCACATCATTTGTAACGGGGTTGCCTCCCCCATTCAATAAGGGTCCCATACTTTCCCTGACCACCTTCTTGTCGTTAACATGTCTGTAGAAACCCTTCTGGTTACCCTTCACATCCCTTGCTAGCTGCAACTCTAGCAGCTGGCCTTCCTGTTTATACCCCTGCATGCTTGAGCACTATTTTTTTACTCCTTCCTAGTCATCTATCCAAGTTCCCACTTCTTGTAAGCTTCCTTTTTGTGTTTAAGTTTACCAAAGATTTCTCTGTTATCCAGTTAAGAAGCTAGAAATACCACTATGTGGCTCAAGGACCAGCCACACATGATTACCAAATAGTAATCAAGCAAAGAGTTCATGAGCATGAATCCATGGTCAGCAAATATTTACAAATAACTAACATAGCTCAAGAAAAGTGGGATCTGTTCATGAATAATTTGCGACCCCCAAAAGGGGCTAAAGTAGTAACAAATAATATTTGTAACAAATACTTCAAGTCAACCCCACTCCCATTTCACTGGACTCCTTGTATCAATATACCAAGACTAATATTGCAGTACAGCTGGATGTTTACAAGGTTGACTTAATGTTACAAAACACCCAAAGCTAGAAAATCCTGGCTATAGATAGATACATTTTTAGGATAAGATACCTCCTTGTGCAAAGACATCCTCAACTATTCAAGAGCTTAATAGGCATGAGATAGAGTTGGATAAATATCCACATTGGGATGCTTATCAGTTGAGTGTGTGCAAATACAGTTTCAGTTATTGCTAGTAATTAATGTACCTACAGCAATTCTCCACACACCATCCCAAATACTTACACCTCTTCTGAGCTGTGGATGCAGAGCAAAATAGATTTCTCCCTTCAACTCTTACCTCTTAAAAGAGTTTGGTTTCCTGTTCCATCAGCCACTCTCATGAAAGACTGTGGACCTGGCAAATCACCACACTCCCCTTCTTCCTTGCAGGGTGCCTGCTGCATTTGCCTGGCCATGCGCCTAAGTAGTCAGTCACCTCTATGTCTTTTTCCATCCAGCACCCTCCCTCCCCCAAGCACAGTGAAATGTCCCTTATCTCCTTCACAAGGCCCTCTACCAGATAAATTATGCACATTTACAATTTGCAGGAACAGGGCCTAATCAGAACAGGTAAATCTAAGTGAATATGGAATTTATTGTGCCAGAGAGGTGGCTCAAAGACACAATATCTAGGGTGAGTGCTATGCACAAAAATGAAATCCTCACCCCCCACTCCCAGGTTAGACTAAGAGCAATCCAGCCACACTCAATCACCCATATGATCATTCATTAATAACAGGATCTTGACTAACCCGCCCATAAAGATCATCACCTCCAGAATCATCTCTAATGCTTCCAATGTTCTTCTAATAACACAAGATAATATATTGAATATAATAAAACAGGGAAATTTGCCCACTAGCATGATCCAGATGAGACCACAGGGAAATTTATATCTGAGGGCTGTTTAACTGACTTGAATATGATTGATCATCTTCATTTCTGTTTTATTCCCAGTATTAGGTATGTGCTTGGTATTTTTCAAGGGAGGATTTAATAAGATTTGTTATATGCTTGCTCCATCTAGAATATTGAGGCTGAAAGCTTTCAATTGCTCTGGATTTCCCAGAATTAGTTTAACAGTTTTAAACAAGAGATGAGTTGGGGATAAAGGGCAGGGGAGTTTAGACAGCCCAAAGATACTGGGTCAGAGCTACACATTTTAGGCAATGTAAGAAAGAAGTGTAAATGCTGAGGTGCTGGCAGAAGCAGCATGAACAAAGGAAAAATATTACCTTGTCCAAGTCTGTCTACTTCTTTCAGGGTAAGATTTAACTATCCATTTTCAACCGTAATTATATATTTTTGAAATTGAAAGAAGAATTTCTTTTGAGCAATTACACACAAATGGCCTCAAACTGACTTCAGCCATTTATGCCAATGGGAATTCCATTCGTGGCTTAAGGACTGTGTATGGGGTCAAACCTCGGTCTTGACACTCATGGACAAGGATTAAAATGTTGTAGCTGAAAATGCTGAAACTGTACTGTAGCGGGCCAAAGCTAGGAACTATGCAATAGCAGACCCTTGTCAGCAGACCTATGTGTTCCCCATGGCAGAAGGATTGTCAGCCCCCGATATTCTTTCCCCAGATGAGGTTCCCTGAGCACAGTGTCCATGGCATTTCTCGTATAGGCCCAATCCTGACTCTCCCTGGATGCACAGGGCCTGAACAACAGTGGTACTGTGAGGGGCAATATGCAGAGAGCCTGCAACTACTTGTGGATCATGGATTTCTGCTCTGCTGGGGTAAAATTCCTGGGAGCATGAAGAGCAGGTTCAGAGTCAGGGGTGGGTTACAGGAGCTGGCACTGGGTTACAGGCAATGGGTCAATGCCTGTGCTGACACACCAGCCCATACCTCCCCATGCAGGGGAAGCAGGGAAGCACTAACTGTGCAGTTTCCAAAAGCTCATGTCCCCTGATATTTCTTGGGGGGAAGAAGTGATAAGTGACATGATTTTGCTTCTTGAATTAGGATTAAGCCCTAAAGTAGTCAAACTGATGAAGGCTGTGAAGTCTCCCTGAATTTTTGCTGTACAGAACCTAGTAAATATTGTACTGCTTGAAATAACTTTGCTATAACTATTACATTAGAAAATTGCTCCTGGAAGATTGGCACAGCAGTCATTACAGTGAGTAGTACAATAATATGATACAGGTTGTTGAACGCAGACAGGACATATAAGGTAGAAGAAGAGAGAGAGAGTTATTAGCTGTGAGAAGGGGTTCTGTCCTGAGTCCAGTATTTTCATTAATAACTTGGATGAGGGAGTAGATAGTCCAATTAGAAAATTTGCACATGACACCAAGATGGCTGAGGTTGGTAGCATTTTGAAAAATAGGATTAGAATTCAAATGACCTGGATAAATTGGAGAGTTGATCTGAAATCAACAAGATTAAATTTGAGAGAGATAAATTACACTTTGGAAGGAAAAAAGAAATCTAAAAGCCAAAGTGGGGAATTACTGGCTGGTAGCAGTACTGCAGGAAAGGGTCTGGGGGTTATAGTGGATTCCAAAATGAAGATAAGACAACAATCTAATGCTACGGTGGCCAACTTTCTAATTCCAGAAAACCAAACACCCTTGCCCCGCCCACTGCCCGGCCCCTTTCTGAGCCACCCCTCCCCTCCATTGTGTGCTTTCTCCCCACCCTCACTCACATGCTCATTTTTACTGCAAGGCCCAATCAGGCATATTTATTGTTTTGACAGATGTATTATGCTAATTTCAGGTTTTATTTGTTACAGGACACTGGGGCTGGCAGCAAAATAGTCAAAAAAGATAATTTTTTAAAAAATGAAATTTCACAAAGGTTTTCATGATTCTTTCCCTCCCCCTTCCCATTTTTCGTAACCAGATCTATGTTTTTTGTTCACTGAAGTTATTGTAATTTTTTGTGTGGAATTAGGACCACACATTATCACAGCTCAATGGGTCCACTAAAGGCCCACTTCTGAAGCCCAAATAGAGCACAACCACAGAAATGCACACCTGTCCAGATACCTATATACATAAATCTGTAGACACTGACGCCCACACCTACATGCAGATACATACGTGTATTCATGTGTACACATCTAGCATGCCCTAACACATATACTTCCACATTATTTATTATTACAATTGTTGTTTAGTGCCTAGAGACACCAACTAAGATCAGCGCTCCCTGGTGGTAGGTGCTGGAAAAAGAGAGAATCTGCAACAAAGAGTAGCTCAACAAAGGTGGGGAGAACTGTATGATACATTGCATCTGATGAAGTGGGTTGTAGCCCACGAAAGCTTTTGCCCAAATGAATTTGTTAGTCTCTAAGGACTCCTTGTTGTTTTTACTGATACAAACTAACACGACTACCCCTCTGAAACCATTGGCTCTTCTGCAATTACTAGTCAACAACATTCACTTTTTAAGAAATAATACATTTCTTTTAGAGTTCCCTTCTCTTTTTAAAACTTGTTATGAAAGGAATACAGACATATTTTAGGTCATCCATTTTTTTGTGTGCAAGCCAGCAAAAGGAATAAAAGTTAAAGAGCTGGGCTGCAAATTTTATTCACACAGGTATATACACATGCAGCAATGCACACACAAACTCTCTACACAAAGACACACAGTCTTTTACGCATATACAATGCATGCATGCACACACTTGCCTACACAGAGACACCCAGCCAGGAAGGGAGGAGAGTGGGCTGGCGGGGAAAAGATGGGGCATGGGGTGGAGGAGAGAGGAAGGGGAGGGAAAGAGGCCACGGACGAGAGCAGGGTGGGGGCAAGGGGGGCATGAAGGACAGAGGAGGCGGTGTATGGGGGGTATGTGGCGTGGATGGAGATGCAGGGGGAGGCAGAAGGCTACAGGTTCATGAGGATGTGGGGGCACAGGGCTGTATAGGGAGATAATGGGAGTGCAGCAGTGTATGGAGGTGAATGTGGTGCAGGACTGTGGGGTGTGAGGGACATGGGGATGGTGGCTCTGGGAGGTGGAGAGGATGGGTGGGAGAGCACTGTAAGGGGTACAGTGCTGGGATGGGTAGGTGTGGGGGGCAGGGCGGGATGAGATGGGAGAGGGAGGCAGTGAGGGCGATGGGATTGCAGCCCCATTCCCAGTACTTGGAGATGGGGATACATACCTTGAACTCCTGGATGCCGGCGATGGGGGCGACAGACCACGGTTCACCACAGGGCATGAGCTGCAGCTCGAGCCCAGCCACAGGATGAGCAAGGAAGAGAATATGGCTGGCAGAGCTGGGAGAGGCATGCACCACTGCCTGCTAGGTGTGCTAGTTTGTCCTCTGCCCGACCCAGCCAATCGGAGCTGCACCTGTGGGCGGGGCAGTATGCGTATCCCCCAGGCCGCCCCTAAGCCTAGGAGCTGGACGTGCCAGCTGCTTCCTGGGAGCTGCGTAGCGGCTAGCAGGGATCCTGCCAGCCCTGCTGCGCAGCCCTGCCAACCAGACAGTCAATGGTCTGGCCAGCAGTGCTGACCAGAGCTGCCAGGATCCCTTTTTGACCCGGGGTTCCAGTCAAAAACTGGACACCTAGCCACGCTATGTAATGCAGTTGTGAAAAGAGGCAAGTGTCATTCTGGAATGTATTAACAAGAGTGTTGTATATAAGACATGGGAGATAATTCTTCCTGTGTTTTTGGCACTGGTGAGGCCTCAGCTGGAATACTGTCTGCAGTTCTGGTCACCATATTTCAGAAAGAGGTGAACAAATTGGAGCAAGTCCAGAGAAGAGCAACAACAGTGATAAAAGGTTTAGAAACCATGAACTATGAGGACATGTTAAGAAAATTCCACGTTTAGTTTTGAGAAAAGGCAGTTGGGGCATGATAACAGTCTTAAAAATGTAAAAGATGGTTTTAAAGAGGATGGTGATCAATTGTTCTCCGTGTCCATCAAAGGTCAGATGAGATGTAATAGGCTTATTCTTCAGCAAGGGATTAGATTGGGATTAGATATTAGGAAAATCCTTCTAACTTTAAAGGTAGGTTATAGAATCCCCATCATTGATGGTTTTTAACACCAGGTTAGCCAAACATCTGCCAGGGATGGTCTAGGTATACTTAATCCTGCCTGGGTGTGGGGGGATTGACTAGATGACTTCTTGAGGTCCCATCTAGCCCTGCACATCTATGATTCTATAAAAGAAAGGCTGAAGGAGCATGAAAGAGAAAGAGGAACAAGAAGCTTGGAGATAGAGTGAAAGGGGCCTGACAGCCACTGAAGGAATGTGACAACAGCAGATGTAGCCTTATGAGAGAGGAACAGATTTGAAAAACAAAGCAAAGGGAGATGTGGTGGCAGAGTTGGTAGCAAGCTGACATGGAGTGAGCCAGGCATTAAAGAAAAGGGAAACAGGTCTGGGACTAGACAAAGGAGGAGCTTGCCACTCCAGCTGTTAGATAAAGAGCCCTGGCAGATGAATAAGATACTGAGACCATGAGACTGTGGTGTATTGAGACGACTGTGTTGGAATTGCAAGCCATCACTTTAAGAGTGGACTGGCAGCCAAGGGGAAGGCTCCAGGTCCTGTTTTCTTGCTAGGAGGCTCTGTAGTGAAGGGTGGGGAGCAGAGTAAAGCAGGTGTGTTGAGTTGTGCCTCTCTGCTTTAGGGAGCAACCTTTTTTTTCTCTCTCTCTCTCTCTCTGTTTTGGGGCTCTTGTGTGTTATAATTCTGAATTCTGAGTAATAAGTAGTGTTAGGTTGCAACCTGTCAGCCAGATTATTTGTTTTTATCTAATTTTTCCATGTTTATACTGTAAACATAACACGGGCCTTGAAGGAAAAAAGAAGAGAAATCTAGAAAGCAGGAGGAATTGTGCAGAAGAGAAATGAGAATAAAGGACTCAACTGATCTCAGTTACTCTTGTGTAAGTCACCATTTCAGCAATTTCTCCAGCTGTACACCAGTAGAATTGAGATAAAAACCTGTCCCAGAATCTCTAGGACATTGTATACTCAAACATACTTTGACTGGTTATACAGTAATCCATTTAAGCCTCTGTTCTGCAATGGGCTCTGCATAGATACAAATCAGGGCCTTAGTTTTGAAAACCTTGATTTTGATTCCATCTAGTAGCTTCTGCTTGGAAAAAAAATTGTATATTCTTTCAGAAAATTTCTGCTTGCTCTTCTAGTATCTAGAATAAACCATAAAGTCACATTTTTGCCCACAATCCTTGGTGGCTACTTATAAGCGTTGGAGGTGCTGAGATGTTACAAAGCTGTATAAGAGTAGAAATCTTTCCTCCTCCTCCCATCCTGCAAGAAAAATAGAACCTATCAACTTCTCAAGCTCACAGCGAACCCCCACATAAATATTTAGTTTTCAAAAATCTCGCACATTTTAACAGGAAACATTCTCTATCCACAAATATTTGCGTGACATGGACATATGGGGGCAAGAACTGGGGAGGGTGACAGAATTTATCCCTAAGTGTTCTGATTTCATGTTTTCACTATATTTGTTGTCATATTGTACCACAAGCTCTTTCCCTGTTATTCTCCAGCTCCAGGACTAATGTCACCTCTTAGCACCCTTTTGCTCTTGGCTGTACTATCTAGATCACAACCCTGTGGTTCTTCATAAACAGCGAGTACATCATTTACATGGGTTTTAGCAGTTCCTAGGTTGAGAAGGAAAGCAAGGGATATATAGGGTAAGAAAAGCACTGCAAAATGGAAGTAAAGTTTGCAGTCGCGCACAGGACAATTGTGCCTTGATATCATTACTCCTCTAAGTAAAGTTTGAGTTCCGTTACTATAGGCTGTGGGCTGGGTCAAGTGGCACAAAACCTCTACTTTCATAACAAATATAAATATATTTATATGGCACATTTCATCAGTAGATCTCAAAGTGCTTTGCAAGAAAAGTAAATGTCATTTTCCTCATTGCATGGGGAACTGAAGCAAAGAGAGGGAAAGTGACTTGCCCAAGGTCACCCAGGATGGTAGTGGCAGAGCTGGGAGTGGAACCCAGGTCTCAAGACCTAATCCAGAGCACTCTCCACTAGACTACATTGCATATAAAAAGCCACTATTCCTATAAAGACTGCAATAGGAATCAGGTGGTTTGGAGATTATGTTTAAGAAGAGAAAGGGCTTCTTTTTCTCCAAGCTCCAGTCTCGATAAGGGTTTACTGAGAAAACATTGACCCAGTTGTTTCTCCTGCTTCCTTACCTAAATGTAAACTTTAAAATGCATGTAACTGGTTTTGTTTCTTCAACCCAGTAATATTTACTATCATCAACAAAGAGGCTTCTGTCAATATGGCTGAAATTCAGACAAAACCAGTTCTAATTTGGTGCCCTCACTACAGGGCATAATCAATTATGATAATCTTTTATTTGCTGTTGAGGCAAACTGCTATTTACCCTTCAAGGGGTTGGAGCAGATTTACTTACCTTTTAGATTTATTGTATCTGTGTGCAGGGATTTTTCTCTTTGCTGTTGAGATTTTCTGGTTCCTTTTCTCTCTCTGCATTCAACAAGGGTAACCACCTCCAACATGACATTTTATATGATCTGTATGCACTGAGCAGTAGGCAGCGTGCAGAATTTTTTCTCTTTATTACATCATTCACAAGCTACCATTGACACGGCCTTGACAGAGCAGTTTATTATGGCTATAACACACCTGACTGCAAGTAGTAAAGCAAATGTGCACTTCGGTCATGTCCTGACAGGTCATATATTCTCAACACCAGTGATCCCAACAATAACATCAGTGCGCCCCTTGGGAAATCTTTTCCTTTAATTTGTGTAATTTAAGTACCCTGTCCTCCTTGAACTGACGAATGACAGAGCATTCCCTCCTCTGGCTTGATTCTTCTCTCTTTATATTAGTTCTACACTGGTGTTCAGTGGAGTTATTCCTGATTGACACTGATGTGCGTGAGAGGAGAGTTAGGCTTTCAAAAGTGATCAGTGATTTTTGGGTGTCTAACTTGAGCCACTTTAAAGAGAACAGATTTACTGAGAGTGATGAGCAGCCAACCCCTGAAAACCAGGCCCTTTTAAGTTGTTTCATATTGGAGGTAAGATTGGGGCAGCCAAAAACCACTAGCTCCTTTTTGAAAATCTAGCCAGAGCAGTACCCTTTTGGGTTCCATTCATTCTAGCTTATACATCTGGATCCAGTTTATAAATTGGATGAAGGTTTATTTGGTTGGGTTTTTACTTGACAAACAGAAAATAAATAAGAGATCAAAAGAAATTAGAAGCAGAGTTCCACCTGTTACATGGCTCAGCTGGAAAACACAGTAGATGTTTGGGAGCTCCAAACAGAGGTGACTTGTCATTAGCTCTGATCCTTGGCTCCTCAACATGTCTCTTTTGTCCTATGTAGAGGATGTACAAACATGTAAAAGGGTCCTTTATTTAACAGGTTGGGGAAATCTTTCTTTTCAACTGTCTGAAAACCAAACAAATAATATTTTTTTTAAAAAGTGATTAATATGTTCTTAAAAGGATATTTGAGGGATATTTGGGTTTTTACTCAGGGGAAGTTATTTTGCGTGCTAGCACAATTTCATTCTTCATTTGGAAAAAATCTCCCCATTGATTTTCTGTGGAGGAAAAAAGTTATTAAAAATAAACATTTTCATTATTAAGCTTCTGCAATCATAGTCCCTCATGCAAGGGATGTTTTCCTGTTTACTCATCCAGTTAAGTATTTCAATAGTTCTAGTGAAATGAACCCTAAGTGACAGCTCACGGCTGACCAACCCTGGCAGAGTCATAAAAACCTTCCTTAAAATTATTGTTGAACTTGTCATAAAGTCACCGTAGGCAAAATTGTCCTCTCACATCTTCAAAGAGAATGGTGACTGGTATTTTGCTCTCTTAATTTGTGCAGGCCTCCCCTGGGTATGAGTTGGAATTCTATTCAGGAAAGGACATGACAATAGAGGATTCAAGAGTCTGCCTCATGGATCTTAGATTATTTTACTCTCTAGCTATGTGGATGTGCCTACATGGAGTAGGTGAATTTTGTTTTGACTTTTGCAAAGTTAATGTTGCTGTTCTTCCTCTGATTCCATGTGAGTGAACATGATTTAAAAAACTGTGGTCTGCAGAGACAGATTCATCCCACTCAATCTACGTATCTGCCAAAGCAGGTCAGCAGTGCCACTGTTATGTGGGTGATATTTTGGATATTTTTCCCCCACAGGCACTCATTGCCATTTCTTTGGTTGTGACGTGATGCTTCACCACAGAATTTCACAGAGAGAACAAGCCATACAGCCTCTACTAAATCAATCTCCTAGGAAAGGACTGTGAAAATGACATGAGAAGCACCCACTCTTTCTCCACTGCAGTACTCTCATTCCTACAAAGATGGGTCTGAGTCATGAAAGGTAGCTCATGAGCCATATTTTTGGATGTCCATTTCTATTATTTTGGTTTGTTATTTCTAGGAGGCCAGAGTCTGCCATGGTTAGGTTGATTTAGCTTTGCTAAAGTTACAGTGGACCAAACCAACTTCGTGTTGCATGAAATCCTGAACTGGATCTAGGTTTGTCTGATTGAGCTATTTGGGTAATCATTTAGCAGCTTCCTTTTCAAAAGCTTTTTGAAAACCTAAGGAAGCCTGCTCTTCACCCATTACCCTTTTATTTCAAATGTATGCCTTACCCAGTTTGGTTTGTTATATTACATCAGGAAGATATTCAAGTCTTTAAAGAAACATGCAAAGAAAGGCTGCATTTGAATGATTTTCAGCCCAACTAGAAGCAGTATGTACTAGAAATGGCATCAAAAGTCTGTCCCCATGAGATCTCAGCAGTCCCAAGAAGTTCATACAGTTTGAATAGATTTCAGATTAACAGTGTGGTGCATGACACTACACGCACGTAGGAGAAATGTTATAAATGTGCTTTTTTGTCTGCTGTACCTTTAAAAGCTCAAGATTTCCCCTGCCAGGCTGCAGTGCAGTGAATCCATTCAAGAGAGCTCTGACAGATTGAGAGCACATTTTAAAAAAATTTGAAATCAAAGTCATCCTGAAAAGTAGGTTTGATCTTTATGTAGGATAAACACCACATTGGAACTGGTAAGTGGGTTTTTTGACTCTAAGATCCACACGTTTTGAGCATCCATCATTAACTTTTAACTCCATCAGTATGTTAGAACAATGGTACGCTGAACTAATTAGGCTCATTATATAGATTACTGTTGCTTAATGTCTTTTTAAAATGTTTTTAATATTGGAATTGTGGATGACTAGCAATTTCTAGAGTTCACTAATCAGTTTTGATAAGAACATGCCTTTTAGTAATAGAATAACAATAATGTTTTGACTTTTTCCTGCACTTCTCTGTATTGGCAGTGACCAGAAGGGGGAACTCCAGAGATCTGAAATACCATGAAAGAGACTATTCTTGTGGTATTTCCAAGCTGCATGGAACAGGAGGTACCAGACAGTTCACAAGCAAACCTGCTTTTGTGAGATTGCAGGCACAGTTCTAGACAAGAGAGCTGTGACTCAGCCTCTGAATTTAGGAATATTTACCCAGAGCAAACCTCTGCAACTGCTGAAGTTCACGTGTAACAAACAGATTTTCTATTTGAAATCTGCTTTGAATGGATGTATGAGCTGAGTATTTTACAAGGTATAGAACAAGGATAGTGGGAAAGGGCCCATTCCTTTGTGTTTCCTGTCGAATGCCTACCATACTTGGTAATCTCTCTGAACTTCTAACACCTGCCACTTTACTGCAGGAAAATAGGAGTTAGATAGTGTTTCCTATTCACAGTAAGTCATTAGTAGGGTAAGAGTTCCAAATACATTTTAGGAGAAAAGATCCCCATTTCATAAAAACACCACCGAGGTTTTGGCCCACCCTGGAAATGTCACATGAGGCAGTGACAGGGCCAACCAGAGGGGAAGCCAGGAGGGCCATTTGGCCTGGGCCTCAAGATCAAAGGGGGCCTCAAATTTAGACACTTGTTAATTTTTTGGTATTTGATAAGTTTTGCAACTTGTTTTTATGTGCATCCCTATCGGACCAGGAAAAATATTCTAATTATGTCTCACTCTTTTTTTGGTGCCTTATTTTGTTTTCATGTGTCATCATTTTTTATTTTTATTATGGCTAGGGGCCTCAAAAGCTGGAAGTGGCCCAGGCCTCTCTGTACCTCTGAGAGGGCCTGGGCAGTGAGATCTGTTTCTGGATAACATGGATAGATGGATCAAAAAACAAAAGTTGTCCTGCTCTACCTGAAAGTCTGGGTGAACGGTATTCCATTAAAGGCTCAATCTTGCAGTCTTGAGCAGGTAAAAAACTCCCACTTAAGCAGGGCATCAAGTTACATCATATCTAGTACTAAGTCATGTCAGAAATTGGGTAATATTCAGTGTCACATGACCACAGATGGCACAACTTGCAAGCATTGAAAATGGCTGTCCATTGCCTATCAATATACTTTACACTGTAAATACTAAACAAAGGGTCTGATTAATACCAGGGTAACTCGAGTGAAGTCACCAGTTATGCTGATTTTTTCACTAGTGTGAGAGCAGAATCAGACCCAGAATATGTTTTATGCCAGCCCAAGAAAGAATTTCCCCTGCAGCAAGCATTTCTGATGTAAATTTAATTCAGTAAGAGTGTGATTTGCCTTTTCACGTCAACAGCCTTTTCTGAAATGGCTTAATCCTTTTTTATTAAGAAACATTCCTCTCTATACAATACCTTGAATTCCACCTAAGGCAGCACCAAAGGAAGTCAGATCTGTCAGTCAGCAATCAGTCAATGCAAATGAATTAAAGGCAGTGTTTAGAATTTATTGCAAGCTTTGTCAAAATGTGCCAAGCTGTTATCATCCTTAACAGCTTCCTGATAAAAGTCTTGTCCTTACTACAGCTGGGAGACACCTGCTCTCATATTTTTGTTTTATTTTTTCCTATTTAATCTTACATTTCAGCATAAATTAGAGCACACAAGAAGCACAATGACTGTTTTGCATCTCTAAAGCTGGAACAACATGAATGCCTGGTGTAATTAGAGCCAGATAGTGCCCGGGCTTAGAGGTAGGCACATGGAGCCATCCCCACCTTATGCCACCTGTGAAATGACCAGAAACCTATGTGGTAGAACCTATGTGGGGGGCGGGGGGCAGGGGAGGAGGACATACAGCATGCCAAAAGGGGGCTGGGATGTGGTGATGCAGTGTTCCTTGTCTCCCAGTGCTCCTCATGCACGCTAGAAAGATTAAGCTGTACCATGCAAAGGGATGCTGAGCTAGGGGAGAAGTTTTGCCTCCTGGATTTCCACTGGGGATATTCAGTTCTGCCCTCTCCCTCTCCTCCCCTCCCTTCTCCCCCACCATCCCCTCATACATACACTTTACAGTCTGGCCCTTAGTGAAGGCAAGAGAATCACCGGGGCATGAGTGAAAGCAGAATTTGAAACAAGCTATAGGATGTGACACCTCTGTAAAATATGAGCATGGTGATGTTTTCTGAAAATGTGTTTCTGCATTTCACTGCTCCATCACCACAGCAACCTGACTGGAGCTATGGCTAGACAGACACAAGAGTTTTATAATCCATCATTCATTTAGCTAGGTTATCTGTATCATGGATTCTTTCTGTTTGCTGCCAGGGTGAACCTTTAACCTGACCTGCATATGTCACAAAAGGTAGAGTGGGAAGAAGTTGACTGCATCGATAGGAAGTATTACAGCCTAAGAGCAATAATAAACTTCAAGGGCTTCTGAGGGTATGTCTACACTGAAACCACCCCACAACCCAAGGCAGAGAGTCTCAGAGCCGAGATCAACTGATTGGGCTCCTACTCCAGGGCTAAAAATAGCAGTGTCAATATTTCCACTTGGGCTGGAGCCTGTGCTCTGAAGCCTGGAAGTGGAGAGGGTCTCAGAGTCCAGACTCCAGCCTGAGCAGAAATGGTTGACCCAGAGATCCAAGACTCCTGCTATGTTTTTTTTTTGTTTTGTTTTTTTTTGTTTGTTTTGCAGCATGGACTTACCCTGAGTAATAACACCCATTTTCCAGAAATAGCCTAAGTTAGTGATCAAAATAAAGGAAACTGGGATGGGGCCCTGTATCGCAGATATGTTTGAATAGACCCATGTCTTCAGTTCCAGTTTTTCTGCTTCCCTGAAGAAATCAGACTATTAAAAGAAAAATGGCTGATGTTTCAATTGCTGTTTAAAGGTGGTACATTTTGGGGTTACTTGCTCTAGAGATCATCTAGCAATGTAGATGATACAAATGGAAAAGATCTGGAAGATGACTCCGGGAGAAAAAAAAACACCCTAAAACCCTACATCAAAACATTCAGAGAGAGGTTGTAATGTGAGGGAGAAAGGTGTTAGGAATCTGAACCCAGAACCAGATCTGAGTTTCTGAGCTTCCCCTCCAGCGCTAAATCAAGACACACACACTAGAACCAAACACCAAAATTTGGGGGAGATTTCAGATCCCAAACAGAATTGTGTGTCTTAGGCCCATATCTAGCTATAAATAACCCCCAGCAGATCTAACTTTATCAAACGTTTATAATGTATGCAAAAATACTTTCTATTTTCAAATAGTTATTTTATAAACATATTGAAAACCCCAATAGTGCAAATAATGGACACCACTAGTGCAGATAAATTAGTATGTGACACACGCTAAGCTTCTACCAATCCCCTCCCAACACCATGTAGAAACAACCAGGTAGGCTCAAAAGCGTGATGTAGGACAGGGGTTCTCAACCTTTTTCTTTCTGAGTGCCCCCCCACCCCCACCCCCGCCCCAACATGCTATAAAAACTCCATGGTCCACCTGTGCCACAACAACTGTTTTTCTGCATATAAAAGCCAGGGCCAGTGTTAGGGGTAGAAAGCAGGGCAGTTACCTGCGGTCCCACATGCCACAGGGGGGCCCGTGAAGCTAAATTGCTCAGGCTTCAGCCCTGGGTGGCGGGGCTCAGGGTCCTAGGCTTCAGCACTGCATGATATAGCTTTGTCTTTCTGCCCTGGGCTCCCACGAGTCTAATGCCGGCACTGCTTGGAGGACCCCCTGAAAACTGCTGGTGCCTGCCCCACCCCCCCGGGGGCAACCAGACCTCTGGTTGAGAAATGATGATGTAGGATTAAGTATTTGCTGGCATGTCCAATAACAATGAGGCACTCTGCAAGACCTAATGATTCAGGATGTACAATGTAGGTCAGGGAAATAGGATCAGCATAATAGTCATGAGTATTATGAAGCAGCCCCCCAATAAATATTAGCCATAACAAGTCATGCATGGAGTGCTGAGAACACAACTAATTAAAGAACATAACACTAATCTTTCAGGAAGATTATAAATGTTTATGGCATCAGCATCTGTACCAGGTATTGTAGGTGAGTCTTTTTGTGTGTGTATGTAAGAGAGGGATATCACACACAATATACTTAAACCCATTCCCCTGATAAAATATAGGTTTATAACATCTTATGCCAGTTGTTGCAAGCTTCTGAAAGAACATTGTGTCCTGTCACCAGCATAGTTCATTGCGCGAGTTATGTTATATAAACACATACACAGGTTGTATAAATAGAAGACTTTAGTCTTAAGGACTGTCAATCTGGCACTTCTCATGAAAACTAAATTCCGATTCATCCTGTTAACTCCAGGTTTAGGCCCTGAACCCCCCAAAACTCTCACACACACAAGTTAACACCTCTGAAATCAATGGGACTACTCACAAGGTAGAAGTTAAGCATGTGCATAAGGTTTTGCTCAACAGTTGGGGCCTTATGCCAGTAACTCCACTGATGGTGATGCAGCAATATAGAGTCTATACACTTCTCCATCATCCCCATATTACTTCAACCTCAGCTGACTGACCAAACCTTCAATCTGACCAACCTCAAATGAAACAATTATAAGAATTCAAGAGAAATAAGGCAAAGGCAACAGTCGACATTTTTGCTGACATATCTATACTGGTTCAGAGGGGAGGGGAGGGGAGGGGAGGAAGGTTGTGAATTTTTTTTACCTTTCTAGAACAGCAAGTGCCCTCACATAAATATATTTATACCAGCATAAAAGTGCTTCACTAGTGTAGCTTATTCCATTCACCAAACTCTACCAACAAAAGCTCTTCTTGGCTGGCACAAGCTATTTCCATGCAGAAGGTTTTGCCAGTATAGCTATACCAGAAAATCTTTTAAGTATAGGCTAGGTGTGCAGGGGTCATTCACCAGCCAGGGCACCTCTTCATTGCGAGGCATGGGGCAGCTGCCTCTTAGACTCTGGCAGCCCCTTCAAGGCTGAAGTGGTTTGCCCCTTCTCATGACTCAGCCCTCAGGCCATTTTGCTTATAGGATGCATCCCTTCCAGGGTAATAAAGAGTCCAATGAAGCAGAAGTCCAACAGCCTTATCTCACGCCTTCAGCCGCACTCTGAGCTTAGTAGTCCTTGTCCCCATCTTGTGTTAGAGAAGCATTTGCATCCCCTCCCTTCAGGGTTGGTAGGGGAACCCAGGCCCTCCCTATACTTTGGGTTCTGGCCAAAGGACCCTGTATTAAACAGCTAAGATCTGCTCCTCAGTCTCTCTGCTGTTTCCCTGGGCCACTTACTATCTTCAGCTGACTCCAGGCCCCTTTTTACAGAGCCATTCCTGTGCTTTCTCCTTGGATGTTCTGGTTCCTTGTGTCACTTCCTGCCAGTTTGCTGCTGATGCAGGGTCTCTTCAGGCTCCCTGGCAGCACACAGCTCTTGGCAGGCTGGGTCTCCTTCAGCTATCTCAGCACTCCCACCCTAGCTTTCTTTCCTTGGAAGCCTCTTCTTTCTAGAAACACCCTTTCCCTTCTAAATGAGCTCTAGTAGCCTTTTATCAGGTCCAGGTTCCCAGTTAGCTGCCAGCCAGGTACATAAGCAGTTAATTGCTTACAAGTGTACCAAGATGGAGACATTCTCCTGAAAGAAGCCCATCATGAGTAGACTGAGCTCTGAATCTCCTTAGAGGGGTCAGCCATCCCATAACATGAGGCCTAACAGAACTGTATAGAAGTGGCAGAGTCAGAGATCTGGAACCCTGCTACTCCCCTTTCTAATGCTTGATGTATAGTAACCAAACCCATTTTCAACAGAAAGTGTTGATCCCATTGAAATGTAGATTGTGCTTCACAAATCAAACTCTGCTAAGACTTCAAACTGCTGCAGGGAGGAAAGTGTTTGTCTGTTTAAAAAAGCAATTTCTTCTCAGAAACACTAAATGTCTGTCTGACTTGCTCTGCCAGGGCACATTCTAACTCTCTTGGGACAAGGACTGAGTCTTCCCTGATGTTTAGACAGTGCCAAGCACACTGCAGACACTCAATAAATCAGAAGCTGCCTCCATAAAAGTCTGCATACACTTCATTAAATCATTTAAGCACGTGTGTACGTAACTGTGTACATGGCCTTCAAGTGGAGCACAGCTGAATTCCATAGCAACACCAGTGACATTAGAGAAAATAAATGCTGCCTTTAGAATTAACTGCTAGAGAGATCTTGGCTTTCAGCCGGACTAGCCCCTACTGCTTTCAGGTTCCAGTACTGAACCCACTACTCATTTCCCATCTTTAAAGAAGTATTGTCCGATGGATTAAAATAAGGCAATTTCAATGGGGAAATGATGCCTTCCTCAATGGGGACGATATGCTTAGTTACATTTTAGTCCCATAAGGCAATCATTTCTCAATGTGTATTGCATTTGTATTAGCTATGGGTGAAATTCAGTGCAGGACCTTTGTAACACGCAAGCCTCTGCTGCCCCTGTGTGATGGAGTGGGATGAACACAAACCCTGCACAAGCCCAATAGACCTGTAATAGGGACAGGCCAGAGAAAGGTCCATGAGAACTGGTCAGTGCAGTTTCAGTGGCTCTACTACATGATATAAGCAGTAAAGAGTGATTGCATCAGCTATTCCATCCAGCAAGGTGCTGGCTTACAAGCACCCTAGTCATCACAGGGGTCATAGGTTAGTTGGGTAGCTTTCATCTGACTTATCCTCTCCTTCACAGTACACCCAAAGAAAGGCTGTGTAATTGGGATTTATTCTGGCTAAATTAATTTCACCTAGTGGGCTTAATCCTGCTCCTACTGGGGTTAAAAATCCTCTTGACTCCAGTGGAAATAGGACCCGTCCCATTTGCAGTAATCCTCCCAATCACAGGTTAATGTATCTTTTGTGTCCTCTAGAGATCACTTGGAACCCAAGAGCAAGAGTTTGTCATTATATATTCAAACACCCCCACTATGTTCACAACATACACACAAAGAAATTAGATAAAAACAAAGTACTCTTTCTGGAAGGCTGAAATATAACACTGCTTTATTTCTTAGAATTCAGAACAATAAACACAAGAACTTCAGAACAGAGACAGACAAAGCAGGCTGCTCCCTAAAACAGAGGGGCACAACTCCTCGGACTGTACTCTATGCTGGCTTTCTGCAGACTGTCTCTGATCGCACATTTCCTGACAGAGCCCCCTACCCTGTAAGCAGAACCAGGAAAGCCCCACTGCTACTCTTAAGAGTGAAACTTGCAATTCCAACATAGTCTTCAAAACACCATACCCCTCATGTTACTATCTGATCTTTGATATATGAATTAATTAAACATGTAGTTCTAATGTGAAAAGTACCTTTTTCCTCAACAGACTCAGCAACTTAAGACTGCACTACTTTGTTTCTTGGTTGTCCTGCAGAGCTAGCAAAGCTAAGAGTGTCATGTGCATCATCCATGCAACTAGTTAGTAAGTTCTTATGAGTTATTCCTGTGTAAAATCACTGAGAGAGAGGGCGATACACAGATTTAACAGAGGACCTGATTTGCCTAGAAGTACATATCACCAGTGATTATGCAAAAGCAAAAAAAGTAATTTTCTATCAAAATTTAATGGAAAGTGTTCAGCCAGCTCTAGTGCTTAATATTTTAAACTGATCTCAATTTGGGGCTGTGGTTGCCAGGCACTTCTGATTCTGGCTATGTCTTTGCTGCTAAGAAGTGTGTGTTTTTAACATCAGGCTAACTCTGTTGATGTAAAATCCTAGGCTTTGTCTACACTGCACTTTTGTCAGTAAAATTTTTGTTGGTCAGAGGTGTGAAAAAAACACACTCCTGACCAGCGTAACTTTCACTGACATAGTTACCACTTCTCATTGAGGGTCATTTAATCATGCCGGCAGGAGAGCTCTCTCCTCCTGGCAAAAAGCAGCCAAATGGGAGACCTTACAGCGGCACAGCTGTAAGGCCCACAATGTAGGCATAGCCTCAGTGGAGACAAGACACTGTGGCTTTACCTCAGTGTAACTAGTCAGGGGGAGGGGTATAGGATTGACCTTGACTACCTCCTAGATCAAGGTAAAAACTACCTGTGCCTCGTTTCCTCTGAGATTTTACATCAAGATAGTGATCTTGGGTTAGCTAATGATGTCAAACCACATCTTTTTCTTTTGCAAGGAAGACACAGACTGTCACAGCATTGCCAGCATAACTGTGTTGGTTAGGGACATGATTTTTGGCTGACGTAGCTATGCCAGCAAAATCCCTAATGGAGATGCAGTTATACTGGCAAAAAAGTTGCTTTGGCAGGATAATTTATTTATCTCGGGGAACCGATATAAACTATACTTTAAAAAAGGACTTTTTAACCTTTATAAACTGCATCTACATTAGGAGGGTTTGCCAGCATAGCTATACCGGCAAACTTAATTGTAGACAAGGCCATAGAGGCCTAAAGCTGGATGCAGGTGTAAGGATCAATGGGACTAGATCCTGGGTCTGTGGAATCTAGGATAGCTGACATTCCCACATTGCCAAAGGGGTCCAGAGTGATAGCTCTCTATGGTCATCTGATTGGTCATGTGGACTATTTAACCTTGGAGGGTGCCCCAGGAAGTTGTCTGGGTAATCACACAGACTTCTGGCCTGCTATGACTGCAGACCACACCTTATTTTATCCTCTCCAGTCTCCAACCCCAGCCTGACTCTGACCCCATCTCCTGATTCCAGCCTGATCTCCAGTCTCTGACATCAACGTGACTAGGACCTGACTCTTGCTTATTGATCCTGGCTCTAGCGATTATTCTGATCCCTGCTCACTAACTACTACCTTGACTTGTGGACACCCACTCAGCTATGACCACTAGACCAGACTGCATACGCCCTGGTCTCTTACAGTAAGTGCCTAACTCGTGTTTGATGATAGGGTCTAAGTGACATGGCCAGAATCACAAAAGAAGTCTGTGGAAGAACCAGCAATAGAACCCACCTCCCCCAATTCCCAGTCCTTTAGCAAAGATGGACTGTTCACTTTGGAGATGGGATCCAAGCTGGTAAGACTCCCACAAACACCACAGGGGCTGCACTGAAGGGATAGGGTCAGGAGGCAGCTCTGACCAGTCCAGGGGCCAGTACTCATGGGGTACAGTTTTCAGTTTCCTTCGGGCCTGTCACTGCTGTGGTTGGGCAGTTTCAGCTGCCAGGACCTGGCTTCCAGCTCATCTCACTCCTCTACTGTGTAGAGGAAGCTGATGGGGCCACGCTGAAGTCCAGTGGGGACTTTGAGTGAGGAGCTAGGTCCTAAAAAAGCCAAAATTTGGATATTAAAAAAAAAAAATCAATAAAACCCAGATACTGGCTTTTTTGTAACCTAGGAATTTTTCAGAGACAACTGGTAAATAAGTAAAATGACGGGACTTATGTATGAGGGATGTACAAGAGAGGTATAAACATAACTAAATTCAGCTGCGATAACCAAGGCTTAAAAGAATTATAGCATTTCTCCTGACTGTCAGGCTAGTGTGTAGAAGAGAAAGATGTAGCACAAATAATTTTGCAACAATTACCTCAGTTATAGAAAAATAATTCAGGTCCAAATCCTGCCTTTAGTTCATGTGGGTGACTTCAAATGGGAGCTACTTCCTTACTTCTGAATGCAGAATTTAGCATTCTGTGTTGGAAAGATCTCATGACATACATGAAAGATTCAGAGGTAGGAAGGACAGTGTCAGTCTTGTTAGCTTCTTGCTATGCACATTGAGCTTCACCATATTCATTATCTCTGAGCAGTGGCAGAATTATATCTCCCTTGTGCAGCAGCCATGGGGGCTTATAAGAAGTACATTGATTTATCATTTTCATTCCAGGGCAATTTAATTGTACTCTGGTGTGTAACAGCTTTGCTTAGTTATATTCATGTGTTTGAGAAACCTTCCTTGGGGCACAGAGAGACGCATGAATTTATCTCTGCACCAACAATGATGAGCCCTATGACAGTATTTGTATATTTGTGTGCTGCTTGAACAGAGACCCATTTCATAGCCTACAATTCAGCATCCAAATCAGTGACAGGCAAAGACACACACCATAAAGCCAATGAATTGGTGATTGCTGCTAACCTGAATCTGTGGCTTTAAAGGTGAGGGTTAAATTGGGGAATCCTTGTAGTTCTATGAAGGGCAAGGAAATAGATGGCAAAGAAATGTTAAGCATTTACCAGCCATATGGAAAAATCTATGCCCTATGTTATTCCAGGGGAAAGAATTTTACAGCTGACTACTGATGGCTATTCCATGACAGTGTATCTGTTCTCCCATAGAAAAAAATCCAAGCTGCTAGAACATTGAATGCAAAACTTAACTACAGAGCACCAAAGAGGTGAAAATTACAGAATTAAATAGCAAGACTGAAGGGTAGCCAGCAGTCAGAGCCATACTGGAGCTACTCATTCAAGGGCAGGATTTGGCCCTATACAGAGAGCAGAGAGAGGAGAAGTGATTGTACAGCTAGGCATACTCACAGCAACAGGAAGTCTGCCTCCCTCTTTTCCAGGAAAGCGCCACACTCCAGCCAAATACAACCTGACATAAAATTCTAGGGAGGGGGAAATAGTAGGAGCTCACACCCTGTTGTTTCTGAGCGTTTTGCTCTCAGTGACCCTTTCATATATAGATCTAACCAGGGAGAGGCAGTAACCATTGCTTTGTTATACCCCCCTTCAAGTCAGAACCGAGTTCAGCTTCTACCACATTAACAGCAAAAGTCTGTTCTTTGTTCCTTTGAGGGGCACAGTGGGATGGGGAGAAGGAGCAGATATTTGCTGTTTTGTTGACTGTGTGGGGTAGAATATGTAGAGGGGCTAGGAAGCAGGACTAAGCAGTGTTCCTTACTGCTCCTCCAAAAAAGAGAAGTGTATGTTGCCCCTCCATAGCATTAGATATGCACTAAGTCAAAAGGCCTGGCCATGCCCTCTAGTTGGTTAATCATGCTGCTTGGGGCTGCAAAGCAATGCTCAGGGCATCATCCAAGCACCTTTTCCTTGAACACTATTGTACTGAACTTTAGGTGGAACTTCAGATTTTCAGAAAGTATATAAAAGTTGAGGTCATTAGAGAATAAAACCCAACTCTCATTAGTGGCTGGGAGTGCTTTTTAAGCTAGCTAGTTTCAGGCAGCAGTGAGGCTTTTTGCACTTGAGAAGCTAGCTATCAATTTACACAGTGGTTTGCATGTTGATGGAATGGACACTCGATGCTACAAGACTAACTGGTAAAGTCTGGCCTTGATTTGGCCTGTCAGTGAAATTTTGCTCATGTTTTTGACCAAGAGAATGTGTTCAAAGGGATGAATCAGTTGAGAAAAAAACATTCTCTCACCTACTAAGCCAGTAAGGCAAAAGAGCTAAGATTTTTCTCATTACAAAATAGCAAGAGAGTAATGAAAACTTAACTGGAATTTTTTAGGATTTCAAGAAGTCAGATTGGACTAATAACCTTTGAGCAAGAATGGAACAGTCTAGGGGATCATATACCATGCCTAGTACAGCTGTAATTTGCCCCTTATTAATACCAGTGTTGCTCATCTACCAGTGGTTGCAGATGTCTAAGGCTGTATAGGTCAGCTTTTAGGTAGAATAGAAATCTGAATATACGCAGATTCTGCATCCTTAAATGTGATTTGTTTTATTTACACATACATCAGTCCTAGAGCAGAGGTGGTCAAAGAGCTTGCAAAGCAATCCCATTTTTCAGGAATTTTAGCCCAACATCAATACCCAATTCCAACAGAGCATGTTTGCCTCAACAGTTCTCTCTAATCAGAGACCAATGCAGACAGCAAACTCTCCTGCTCTTTGCACAGCTCTTTCTCCAAAGATTGTTGCCTCTACATGGCACCTTGCATAATCCAAAATTAACATAGCATATGTCAAGACTGAACATTTGCTTGCACACTAAGGAAAAGAACTTGGAAGGCTATGTGTAACATCACCACCCAATAACATGTGATGGAAAATCAGCATTCCCCTTGAGTCTGATGATAGAATTTTCCTTTTATGTCTATCAGCCCTTTCTGAGAGCACTCACTTTTGCCAGTCTAGTTTGTGGTGGTGGATGGGAAGGAGGGAGTCTTCTACCTGATAGCACAGACTTCCCCTAAGGTCAAAAGGCATGCTTTAAAATTTCAACTCATCCGAGAAAAAACTGTAAGCACTCCAATTTGGGTTAACATTGGGGAAGCGATGGATAAAACTGTGCCAACTCCCAATTCCTATCTAACCAGGCCATCACAAAATACAGTATATTGTGGACCTTTTTATGAGAATAAAATAAGTTTTGTTTGGCACCAATTTGAACTTTATTTTACATATTTTAAGTTACCAAGCGCTAAATGTGTTGTCTCTGTGTGTTCCTCTTTCACTATCAAATATCAAGCTTAGAAGACAATGATGACAGACTATCCCTTCTCTAACTCTGCCTAACACTATCAATGGATGGATCTTTTTCACTAGTCCATTAATAGCCATAGGGGATAGCATTAGACAAATGAAGAAAAAAAAAAAAGCAAAGATCTGAAAACCACTAACACACTAGTAAAAATAATGGCATAACTAAATACTTTTGGGTTACATTAGCTATTTTCTTACTTAAGAGCCTAACTAGAGCTGGTCCCAAAAAAGCAGGAGGAAATTGTGAATTTTTTAAATTTTCCCCTTTTGTCAATCAACTCCACAGCTGATCAAAAGGGCGGGGGAGTGGGGGGGGGGGGAGGGGAGGAAACACTGTGAAATGTTTTTTCATTAAAATTTCAATCAATTTTTTTCTGATTTTTTTTTTCAGGTAGTGAAATATCATCCAAATTCTGGAATTTGAAAACTTTCCACCAGCCCTAATCCCAACTCACTGGATATTTTACTTCACTCTTGTTCTAAAGTTGTGTATGTTTCACTTCACACCATTTGAACTTGACTTTCATTCTAAGTGAGGGACACCTGAGACCTTTTAGCTGGGCTACATACTCAGCCATCCAGAAGAGCCTGAGACTTTGCCTCTGCTATCAGCAAAGGATGCTCCCAGGATGAGACTAAAATTATTTTCATTCTTCCCAAAAGACCTTTGAGAATCTTCATCCTTTTCCTTGATGACAGTGTGTGGCCAACATATTCTAAGGTACCTGCCCATCCAATTTCACACATTTAAATTAGTTCTGTAAGCCCAAAAATAATTGAAAAGATTTGGCCATCCCTTTTTTTAAGAGGAGCTCATAAGTGACAACACTTTTCGTAAAATATTTTGACCACATGGGTAAGAAAAGGGAACAATTAATTCAAATGCACACATTAGTTATATTTTTGAAGTAACAGAATGGAAAAGGGCTACAATTTTTGTTTCGAAGTCGGGTGCTGTCTGTCCAATACAAAGGAAGTTTATATGCAGCTTTATCTTAAATTGGCTCCTCTAATTTAAAACGTACACAATATTTTTCCACTAAATTAGAGCCCAGTCCTGCTAGGCTTTCACAGGCAGGAGTCCTATGCACCTAAGTGAGCATCCTGCAGCTAGAAAGGTAGCAGGAGTAACTGAAACCTCAGTTGCCACAAGTATATTTGGTAAGTTTTATGAACACTGTATTATCTACAGATTCCAGAGGAGAATTTGTCCCTTCTTCATCCCTTTATTCTGCTGTCTATATAAAATAATGACTTGCCCTTTATACAAGGGACAATCACTTGAAAATTGTTCAGGAAATGAAACATGTTTCCTGAGCAGCTGAGGTTATGAGCTGATTTCTCCATCCTACCTGTGACAACCCAATTAGCGACAACGCTGAAGAGACCCTTCACCAGAATCATGCTGAAACGTTGCCTTCTTTCTGGCAACATGAGTGAATTGCCAGTTTAGTAATTACAACAAATGCACTAAATCTTCCATCAGTGTTGTTCTAATTGAACACACTTAAATCCCAGGGCCTTGTGATACATCTTCCAACACGCTGCAGAAATTAAAGGAGCAGGGAGAGTTCAAAGCCATTTTGATCTCCGGATGCAATAGGTCAGGATGACACCCCTGCCCTCTTGTTAAAAGTTTTGCGAATTAGGAAAGTATCTATTCTATATAGAAAACTAAGTATTTTAGTTAGGATTCTTGATTTTAAAATGCACCAAGATATTTTGCTTTATAGGTGCTCTGGGGTTTGAGGAGCTCATTTGGATTATGATTTGATTATACAATAGAAACACCAAAATATAACAATATATTTCTTAGTTGTTCTACAGAAGCCTGAACATTTTGGGGAAACTCATAGATGATTTTTATATTATTTCTGATTTCATAATTACTTTGATGCCTGTGGTGCATTTTCCACATGCAACAACTACGCCTTTCTCTTTGTGTATTCTACCTTCAGACCTCTCAGAATTCTGTTGTCTAATGCATGCAACCATTGTGTGTTAACTTCAGAACAGATGGTCACAATGGAGAAAAACAGGATGCTCTCTCTCCCGCAAAGACACTTTGAAATGTTAACAGGAAAGAACAAAATAAACTTAATAAAGTCAGATAAAAAGCATAAACTTGCTCTTGGGTATGGAAAAGAGCAATGCCTTTATGTAAGTGACAGCTGACATGATTTTGAATCCATCAATTGAAAAGCCAGGAAGTACCATTATGATAATCTTATCTGACCTTCTGCACAGTACAGGCCATAGACCCAATCGTTTATGGATCAGGCCCATTACTTTTTTCAGCTTTAGCATATCATTTAGAAAAATAGGGAGAAATAAGAGAAATGGTTCAAGTCTTATTACTAAATGCACAAGCTACGATGCAACTGCAGGAAAATAGCCTCCGATTCTGCACAGAGATGGCCTGATCCTGTGCTTCTTGTGATTTGGATGTGAAAGGCATTCAGAATTGGATTCTAATTGTTTAATAATAATGAAACAGTATGAAGGGACTATTGTAACAAATCCTCAGATACTCCTTATACTGAAACAGGCTCTCACAAGTGAAAATCACTGCCTTCCCATCTGTCAGTGCTCGGGGTCACCCTACAGACTTCAGAGAGGCATGTACTCTGAGCCTTCACATGGTGACATCAGGAAAAGCCATTTCAATCTCCAAGAGAAGGGATTAGAAGTGCAGGAGGTCAGTAAACACCATCAGTTGCTCTGTAGCACCGGAGTCAGAATGGTGGATTAAATGAGAGAGGGAATTTGGAGAGATGCTGTTCACCGCATACCAAAGAATTTCAAAAAAGAAGAAAAGTGTTATTTTCCTGACATTACCCATAGTGAAAATATTTGGTTCCCAAACTAAAAGTGCGGAAATTAAGATTTCAGTCCAATGCCCTCAGTTCTGGCAAGACTGTGGACTTCAAGTCAGCACTCATTAATAGAGTCAACCTGGCATTTTATAACAACAATGCTAAGATTTGCTCTGTGAAATATGCAGGCTTTGCTTATTGGGATATGCCTGGGAAGAGCCCCCATCCAAAGGAAGCTTGGTACAGCATTAGCAATTTGTTGCAGTTTGCTGTTCTTAATCCAATTGTTTTAAAAGAATAATTTTGGTTTCAAATGTGAGGGAAAACATAGGTGTCATCAGATTACATGTTCTGTATTTCTTTGTGCCAAGCAAATAAATAAATCAGGTCTAAATACTGTACCAGGGCCTGATCCTACACATCCTATTTGCATCACAGTTTGAGGTTTAGGTCATGTGGTTTCTTCAGTGGGAGTTTGGAGCGTACAAGGCATTCAACAACAACCTCGTAACTCAGAATATCCAAATTAATTCTTTTTGGGGATGACAGGATCTTTAGGTCTCTAAGGTATACACAGAGAGAGAGAGAGAGAGAGAGAGAGAGAGAGAGAGAGAGAGAGAGAGATGCACACACAGACACATGCACATGAAAGCATCTTTAAGGTCTGCAAGCTTCTCACTTTCCCAACAATAATAGTCTACATCTACCTTTAAAAAAATAAGTGTCTGAAAATATCAAAGGCTGTTTTCTTTTTAGTGTGGGAAAAATTTTTCAGATAAAACATTTTCGCCAAAAATGCAGATTCCAGTCAATGAAAACATTTTGCAAATCCATGTTGAATTCACCAAATTTTGGGGTTGAAAAAAAAATTGGAAAATGATGAAATGTGTGTCTGATATTTTTGAAACAAAATATTTTATTTGAAACAACTTTTCATTTTGAATTTTTGTTCAATTTTTTTTAAAAGGTAAAAACCTCAAATGAAATAAAACATTTGTTTTGGGGTCAAGCGACTTTTGGTTTGCAAAAAATTTAAAAAATATTTATTTTGCATTGTCCCAAAATGAATTCCATCCCCGTTTTTTATTTCTCAAATACCACCATGTGATACAGAGATACACCTATACAGCACAACTTGTTGTCATGGAAATAAAAACTACATAATTAAGCAGTCATTCAGGTAGCTGATTGCACATTAAAATAAAGCTTTCACATTTCTGGATCTCTACGAACCTGATTCAAACACATTGAAATCAAGGAGAGGCTCTCTTTTGACTTCAGTAGACTTCAGTGACTCTGCTGTTAGGCCCCAAGTACATAACTCTACAACAAGATAAAAAACAAAGGCATCTCTCACGCAAATAACAAAAGCTAATCTGGGTTTAGAAAGGTCCTGAGAAGTGACATAATCCACAAGAAAAATTCCTGGCACTGGAAATATAAAACCAACATCAGCAGAGACGTATTTCCAATGTATCAAAACAAATTAAATGTTTAAGGTACCTTGAAAAAAAGAATGTTGCTTCCCAGTCAATATAGAGAAATTTTTTGCCAATTTCAAAGAGAATCAAGTTAAAAATGTGTCATCAATTGATGGAGTGGCTCTTCTGATGAAGAAATGGAGCCAGTGGCTTTCGTTATCCTGAAGTATGATGGACTTCTGAAAAAGAGATACTCACAGAAAAACAGCCATGGCAAGAAGCGTGAGAAGGTCAGAGTTGATCACAGCCTCTTCTCCAAAAGCAGAAAGAACCATTTTTGAGGACCGCTGTCAAGATCTGAAAAGGAAAAATAGGGATAAAGAGAAATTCTGAGTAAAAATAAATTAAAACAAAAACAAAACACAGATGGTCATAGTAAATATTGTTAAATACTTGGAAATCCAAAAAGCATAGTAATAAACTTTAGATGACACAATGAAGTGGCAAGTTGTAAGCAAAAAGGAAAGGAAACATTCTGTATTTCTATCCGTCTTGATGAAATTATGCAAATTGTGTTATTTGTGCTGAGAATATAAAACTTGTCACATACAGTACACATACACATACTTGTCACATTCACTATACTAACTGAGAACAGCTCAGTACTAAATATGAAGATGTTACATAAAGGGTTTCATATTAATGCCCCTCACTGTAATATATGAGCACTCTACCATGCATGTACAGTACAAGCATTTTTTTGAATATTTGACATTTTCTATCTAGTCAGTTTCACCGTTGCACTATAATAATTTCTCCTTGTTTCAGTGACTATTGCACCTGGGGGATGAGGGGGAATAGTTAAATAGTGCTGTATGGGCATGAATAGGAGTTGTCCCTCTATGGTACTCTTACATTGATGGATATAAAATTGAGATCCAGGTCCGATTTTAATCAAAATCAAGAATTATTTGAATCTGTGGTTTTGGTCTGGTGCACTATAGATATAGGGCTACTCACAAAGTTCAGATACAGATTCAAACCTACCCAAACTTAAGAGGATTTTAATTCAGCGTGTTGGTTTGGGCCATCCCTCTGAGAAATCTGAGCATGTTTTTTTGTTTGTTTGTTTTTTTCAAATTGGAGATTTTATTTGCTTGTTTTAAAAAGGGAAAGCTAAATAAAGAAGGAATGATTTGGGGATATAGGGTAAAGAACCATTTTTAAAATGTAAACTACTTTATTTTTCAAGTTTCATCTATCAGTGAACTCCCAGACAACCATCCTGCATCCATGTTACAGAGAGATTTATCCCACCAGGCCACAAGAGGGAGATGCGTGACTCCAACTGCCCAGTTCTGGAATCCTCTGTTTTTCAGAGTGAGAGTCTGTAGTAGTCGCGGAAGAAAGTACAGTGCATATTCCAATCTGTTCCTCCTAAATAATTCTCTTTGTATCAGGGAAACTGTTGTCACTGTTAGCTTTCAGGAGAACAAGCCACTCACCAATTACTAAAAACAAATTACAGAACAAGCCAGCAATGCAAGTACTGACTTGGAGAATAGCAGCCATTAAGGAGCTTCACTGCAACTAGAGTGAGGCCAAAAGCAAAACCCCAAATCCAAACATCTCAGAAATATGCAGAAATTTGGCTCTTGAAGCCATTTTGCAGGGTGTGCCCATCTCTAATTGTAACTGAGAAGACCATGGCAGTCACCAAGGAACATGATCATTAAATGCAGGGCTGGCCTTACCATGAGGCGAACTGAGGCGGCCACCTCAGGTGCCAGACTGTGGAGGGTGGGGGTGGGAGGCGCCACTAGGACCCAGAGTGTAGAAAATTGTGTCTGCTGCTGGTGCATCTGTATTCTCTCTGCTCTAGATGGTGGAGTGCTGTGCTGGAGGAAGGAGGGCACAAGAGACATAACAGGCAGGCAGGAGAAAAGGTGAGCGGGAACAACAGAAAGCAGCAGGAGCTGCAGGGAGAGAGAGGAGGAGGAGCCTCTTATGTACCTCTCTAGCACCCCCAGGAGCCTGGACTGATTAACACCAGCTTTTCACGGAGCTTCCTGTTTCCTGCTGCTTCCCTGAACCCACCTGAGGAGAACAAACAGTCAACTGAAGTAGTAGGAGCCAGTTAGGCCTTTAAGACGCTGATATCTTCCCTCACTCAGGCCCTGCTACCAGCCTCCTTATTTGTCCCCTTCAGCTGAGTGTTGAGAGCCACTATAGCTGGCACAGAACAGCAGTCATGAGTGAAAGAAGAAAATGCCATTCTGGGGCATCATTCAGAAAAAGAAAGAAAGCAAAGGAAGCTTTTCTATCGAAGCAAGAATGAGCTTTTCTGAGATACATAGACACAAATGTTCACGGTGAGCCTTCCAGCCCCAGTGAGGATGTGAGTGGTGAGGAGATGCCTGAAAGTTAGTCAGAGTGCAGGTGACCTGGCAGCTACTGCAGCATCCATATCTCCATCTCAAATGGATGTAACCATGCACATTCCTGAAGAAAAGTGTAGATCAGAGACAAGTGTGATGGAGGCGCAAGAAACAGCTGCTGCTGAATTTAGTTCCTTAAGTCTAGATGATCCAGGACTGTGGACCCACTTGAGCAGTAGCCTGAAGGACTTCCTTGTACTGCATGGGCCACAGCAAGTGAAAATCTTCATGTTCCCCAAAGACAATGAAAATAGAAGTTTCCATCCAACACATTACTGGGGTGAAATCCCCAATGGTAACAAAGTGGAGAGGTCATGGTTTATGTACTCAAAAACCCAGAATGCTGCATACTGTTTTTGTTGCAAACTCTTCCAGTCTAATGTTTCAGCCACGTTGAGTTCTACAGGAACAAAGGTCTGGAAAAGTCTGGCTAGAAATCTGGCATGCCATGAGAAGGCAGCAAATCACCAGAGAGCATTCCATAGGTGGAAAGAGCTTGAGATGAGACTAAGGTTAAAGGCCATCATAGACGATCAGCATCAAGAGAAGATTGCATCAGAGTCTCTTTACTGGCAAAATGTTCTGAAAAGGCTCATTGCCATTGTGAGAATGCTTGCTACCCAAAACCTAGCACTGCGTGGCACTCCAGATCAGCTGTATGTGCCAAACAATGGAAAGTTCCTTAAAATTGTGGAGCTGACGGCTGCGTTTGATGCTGTACTCCTGGAGCATCTAAGAAGAGTCACGACCCAAGAAATGAAAAGGAGGACTTGTGGCACCTTAGAAGCGAACAAATTTATTTGAGCATAAGCTTTCGTGAGCTACAGCTTACTTAATCGGATGGTATACACACCACTACCTTGGAAAAACAATTCAAAATGAGATCGTACAGTTACTGGCAACAAAAGTCAAACAGAAGATTGTGGCAGATCTGAAGTCAGCAAGACATTACTCTGTTATTCTGGACTGCGCACCTGACATCAGCCATATGGAACAAATTATTTTAATGGTGTGTTTTGTAACAACAACAGAACCTAGTGAAAATGTCCTTGCATTATTGACTCTCAGAGCATTTTCTATAATTTATTGACATTGATGGTACTACAGGAGCTGGTATGACAAATATACTTCTTAAAAAGCTGGAAGATACGGGAATTTGCGATAGCTGACATGAGAGGTCAGGGCTACGATAATGGTGCCAACATGAGGGGAAAGAACAGAGAAGTGCAGACACGGATCCAAGAGTTAAACCCTTGAGCTTTTTTTGTCCCATGCAGTTCTCATTCATTGAACTTGGTGGTCAGTGATGCAGCATCAGCTTCTAGTGAGGCTGCTGAATTTTTTAATGTAATTCAAAGCATCTATGTATTTGTCTCTGCATCAACTTATCGATGGCAAATTTTGAAGCAACATCTGGGAACATCCTCTCTGACACTGAAACCACTGAGTGGCACACAATGGGAAAGTCAAGTGGAGGGGATAAAACCTATCAAACACCAAATTGGGAAGACAGATGATGCCATAGTTGCCATTATGGAGGATAATGCTATGACAGGAACTGTTCGTGGGAGAACAGTGGCAGAGGGAAATGGAATCACCAGAAACATACATAACTTCACATTTCTGTGTGGCTTCGTGTTGTGACATGATATACTGTTTGAAATAAATGTTGTAAGCAAGAGACTCCAAGGTGTTGATCTTGATATATCTGGAGCAATGGAACAACTGGACAAAGCAAAGTCATACCTACAGTCTTACTGGTCAGATGAGGGATTTCAAAACGTTCTGAAGGGTGCACAGAAGTTGGCTTCTCCAAGCTAAAGTTAATAAAAACACATCTACACTCCACAATGACACAGGAGAGGCTGGTTGGCCTTGCAACCATCACAATAGAGCATGATGTGGCCCAGACTGTGGACCTTCAGCAGGAAACAGTTCAAATCTTTGCAACCAAGAAGGCACAGAAAGCACCACTTTGATTATTCAAACAGATAAAAATGCCAGTGTTTACAATGCAGACAAAAACTGTTAAACGTGTTTCTTTTGTCCAAGGTCAAGAGCGTGTCCTTGTAACTGATTGCTTCTCTATCTGTTCTATTTGTGCATTGATTTCCTTTGTTATGAAGCTATTTATTAAACATCCTTAATTTTTAAGCGTTTTGTATTTTCTGAATGGTCTTCCAAGAACTAATTTCACTCTTTTTCGTCTGCTGAATGATTCACCTTGATTAACCTTGGGGCCAATCACACAACTCCGTAACCATTTTAGTAGTCTGCTCATGTGAGTGGTCCCACTGCCTTCAATGGGATTATATGTATAAGGACTACTCAAATGAGTAAGGACTTGCAGGATCACGCCCAGAAGCTGTGCATTAGCAATCACATCAGGCCGTGGGAGGTCAGGATGGCCAAGCAATCTAAGGTGCTACATCTAGGCAGAAGTCTCCTCTGGAGACATGGGTAGCAATCTTTCTTTGCTAGTCATTTTTATCACATGTCCAGCCCACCTAAAGCATGCTCTCTCCAGACTATCACTGAGAGTCTCAAATTCATCTTCCCTCTAATTTCTTCTGTTCTCACTCTGTCTCCCCTGCCATTCTCCTCAGTGTATATTATTTTCCACTGCTTGTATCTTCTTTTCTTCCACCTCCGTAAGACCCACCATTTCCAAATCATAGAGCAGGCAGGGACAGACACATGCAGCATACACTTTTCGGTTTGTTACTCAAATGCCGATCCCACAGCACTCCTGCTATCTTTTTTCACTGCCACTCATGAACATTGGGTTCTTCCTTTCAGTTTTCCAGATCTCTCTCCGAGGGCACTAAGTGTACTCCAAGTACACAAATTCTTTCTTCTGATTCAGCTTCTCTCCTGAAACTTCAGCCAACAGTTTGTCTTCAACCTTCTCTGCTTACATAAATTCAGTTTTCTTTGCAGTTACCATCAAACATGGGCTTCAAACATAGATTCCCACTGTAAGACCACATTTACCAATTCTTCTTTGCTGTCAGACAAAAGGACCACATCATCAATGTATATTAATTTTCTCTGTCTCCCCACAAGCTTGGGTCTCCTACTAATTAACTCCCTAACAAAGATAAAGAGAAGTGGACTCAGCATGCTGTCTCAATCCCACCGTCATCTCAAAACTCTCCAAAATTCCATGTGTTGTTACCACCTTAGCTCTTGCCCACAATACAGCTCCTCTTTTGTCTCCACTTCTTGCCATCCCCCGCCCATCCATCTCAATATTACAAACACCAGCTTCCACAGTGCCGTGTCATATGCTTTCTCAAACTCAATAAATGCTACATTACAGTTACACCTTCCATTTATTATTCTTTCAAATTTCTATATCCTTGCAAGTATTGTGTCTGTAGTACTTCTTCCCTTCCTAAAACCATGTTTCTCATCTTCAATATTTTCCTACACCTTGCACCTCAACCGTGACTCCAAAAAATTCTTCAAGATCTTAAGAGGCTGCTTGACAGGGTGATGCCCCTATTTGGTGTTGGGATCATTTGCATTCATACTTATCCTTCCGAAGAGGCACAAATCAATTCTGTTCTCCAGTCATCTGGTATTCTCGCTTGATCCCATCAAACCACATAGTGATCTATGAAGTCACTTCATTCCACTACCTCCAACTGCCTTGATCATGTCAATAGTTCTCATCTTCACAAGCTTGTTTATCATTCTTCATATTCAGTGCTTCTTCTACCTCCTCTGCAGAGATGGATACCTTTTGAGACTCCCTGTGGTTATCAGCAGTGCTTGTACTCACAACTTTCTCTTCTCATTTAATAGCCTTTGGAAATATTTTTTTCAATATCTACCACCTCTTTAGGGTTAGTCACCACATAATTCCCATCCTTCACATGGAGATTTTTTTTTGTATCTTGTGTTTCCTTGTTCCTTATTTTTTTTTGCCAATCCAAAACCCAATTTCCTGCCATTATCTTCCTCCAGCTTTGTGTATAATTCCTCTTCAGCCTCCACTCGTCTCTTAGCAACCACCTCTTTTGCCTCCTTTTTTGTCTGTTCATATTCATTTTTCATTATTGGGACCTGCTTCCTCAAATTCTTTGAATAGTTCATTCTTTTGAACTTCTCTTGGACATCAGACTTCCACCACCAGCTTGTTCTCTGAAAGAACTCATTTCCCCACTCTTTCTGAATGTTGCCTCCACAGCCTTAATGAAACATTCTTTAAACTTCCTCCATTCTTCCTCCACTGACTTAATTGTTGTCAGTAAGGTATGAAAGCCTTTCTTTACTTTTAGGCAGAACTCTTCCTTTCCCTCTTATATAACTACCTGTCAAGGTTCCTTCCCCACTCTGAATGCTAGGGTACAGATGTGGGGACCTGCATGAAAACCTCCTAAGTTTACTTTTACCAGCTTAGGTTAAAACTTCCCCAAGGTACAAATTATTTTACCTTTTTGCCCTTGGACTTTTGCTGCCACCACCAAACGTCTAACACCGGTTACTGGGAAAGAGTTCGTTTGGAAATGTCTTTCCCCCCAAAATCCTCCCAAATCTTACCCCCCCCTTTCCTGGGGAAGCTTTGATAAAAATCCTCAGCAATTTGCATAGGTGACCACAGACCCAAACCCTTGGATCTTAAGAACAATGAAAAAGCATTCAGTTTCTTTAAAGAAGAATTTTAATAGAAGAAAAAGTAAAAAGAATCACCTCTATAAAATCAGGATGGTAAATACCTTACAGGGTAATTAGATTCAGAACATAGAGAATCCCTCTAGGCAAAACCTTAAGTTATAAAAAGACACAAAAACAGGAATATCCATTCCATTCAGCACAGCTTATTTTCTCAGCCATTTAAAGAAAACAGAATCTAATGCGTATCTAGCTAGATTACTTACTAAGTTCTAAGACTCCATTCCTGTTCTGTCCCCGGCAAAAGCATCACACAGAGAGAGAGAGGCTTTGTTTCTCCCTCTCCCCAGCTTTTGAAAGTATCTTGTCTCCTCATTGGTCATTTTGGTCAGGTGTCAGCGAGGTTATCCTAGCTTCTTAACCCTTTACAGGTGAAAGGGTTTTTCCTCTGGCCAGGAGGGACTTTAAAGGTGTGTACCCTTCCCTTTATATTTATGACACTACCAATACAATTTCTTCCTCAATTTCATCTTTGTTCCTGTTTTCTCAGGTTGAAGTTGGATTTTAGCTATTAATACCTTATGTTATTCTGCCACATATTCACTCAATTATGTCTTTCACCATTTTCATACATCTCATCAAAATATGGTCCATCTGGCCTCTCCTTTTTCCACGATACTGTCTTACTATGTGGGATTCTCTTTTTTCAAACCACATGTTCACCACTGAAAACCCATTAAACAAACACCATTCACCCAATCCTCTCCCTCTGCATTTATTTTACTGAAGCCAAATTTACCCCCCACTCCTTCTCCCAGATTCCCTTCACCAACATGGCTGTTTACATCATCACTGACCACTAACCAGGTATTACTTTGAACCATAACCACTAACTCTGTCAGCTCATTTCTAATGCTCTCCATAAGTCTATCTGGTTGCAGAGCATATGCTGACTTTACACATATAACCTATTCTCTATCATCAACCATACTACTATCAATTGGTCTCCTCTTCTGTCAACCCTGATGACAACTTCAGCAACCTCTGGCCCACAATTCTAGCTACACCATTCACTTTCTTTTTTCCTCCAGACCAAAACATTTTAATCCATCTTTAAAAATTTAACTTTTGTCTCCACAGCACCTAGTTTCCTGAAGATGTGGTAGATGCATTTTTCCTTCTTTTCCAATTTGTCACCATTGCCTGGAAGGCAGTGTGCAGGTTACCCCAAAAGCAGTAGCATGTTTTAAATTAATCCATGACAGAGAACCCAAGAGCTAAGTAGTCTGCTGCCACTGCCCCACTTTGCTGACTCTGCAGGGGGTTTCATTCTGAGTTTACCTTCTACTAGATCAACTGCCATCCAAAACTTCTGAATCTGACCCACCTAAATTTGAGAGCCATTTCCTGCTTTCAGGACAAAAGCTGCCCTATCCAATATGCTTCTCTGCCCAGTTAGCCATTGGCACTTTTAGGGTTGATCATTTACACCAGTGAACTCTCAGTCCTCATATCTGACAGTCAATGAAAATGTTGCTAACCTCTATCACAAAGGTGGGCAAATTGCGGCCCGCGGGACTGTCCTGCCCAGCCCCTGAGCTCCTGGCCCGGGAGGCTAGCCCCCGGCCCCAGCCCTGATGTCCCCCCTCCCCTGCAACCATGCCACCGCACGGGCAGTGGGGCAGCGAGCTCCTGCCGCTCTGAGCCGCATGGTAAGGGGGCAGTGGCGGCATGCGCGCAGCAGTGGCAGGGTTAGGTAGGGGGTCTCAGGGGGCAGTCAGGGGACAGGGAGCAGTTGGTTGGGGCGGAGGTTCTGGGGTGCTCAGGAGTCAGGGGATAGGGCGTGGGAGTCCTGGGGGGCCTGTCAGGGGGCAGGGATGTTGGAGAGGGAGTGAGATCCCGGGGGGCGCAGTTTGGGGCAGGGGGTCCCAGGAGGGGTCAGTCAGGGGACAAGGAGCAGGGGGAGTTGGATGGGTCAGGGGTTCTGAGGGGGGCAGTAAGGGGGCGGGAAGTGGGAGGGGGCGGATAGGGGGCGAGGGCCAGGCAGTTTGGGGAGGCACAGGCTTCCCTATCCAGCCCTCCACACGGTTTCGTACCCCGATGTGGCCCTCGGGTCAAAAAGTTTGGCCCTCCTGCTCTATCAGGTGGAGGCTACAGCCGGGATTTTCCCTTCATGGGCGCTGAGATGTAGGGGCATTGTACAAACTTCTCCAGTATTCCTCTTATAGAAAGGATGCTATCACAAAAGAAAGCAAAGCAAAACACCTACTTGTCTGAAGAACTGTCGCTAAATATGATTGCAAGTAGCATCTAAGATTATTAAAATTAACACCTAAGATTATTGTAAAATATCTTGCTTTTGCCTCCAGTTTATTTTGTGCACTTGACAGCACTGTGTAGTCAATTCCACTGTCATGTTATACTTCTCACTCTGTGATTTGTGTCACACCAACAGGGGAAAGAAACAGAGGTTAAAAAATAAGAAAACACAATAAGGTCTGGAAACAGTTTCTGGATTGATTAATGGGGTGGTTAGATTGGCTCAGAGGATTGCCAAAGCACCCATAATTGCAGCTAAAAAGTGTTAATCACACTTTAAAAATTGTGGGAATAATTTATGGTCTCTTCCCACACCCCTCAGCAAATATGTAATAGCAGAGGGGACTCAGACTACCAAGGAGGTAGAGAGAGCTCAAGGGGGTTCATGCAAATGACAGGGCAATCTCCTGCAAGATTCTGGAAAAATCTTATTGAATTAACTTTAATACTTTTGGGGTCCACTGCATTGTTTGTGTTGGTAACATTTCTAGGAAACTAACTAATGGGGAAATGATAGGAACTTCAAAGAATTATTTGGGACAATCTGTCTGAAGTGAGTTTCCTAGGAGGCACTTGGGAAGGTAGGTTGCAGATACATTCTGAGAAGAAAAATTAATTGTCTACACCTTACCTACTTCTGAAACTCCACATCAAAGACCTCTGCGCTGTCTAAAGGATGGACTAAGCTAAGCACTAGAGCACCCTGTTTGGAAAGCTGACAGCTGTTATGAACTTGTGACCGTAGAAGAAACCCCTATTGTAGGGTTTTGAAGGACTGCTCCTACCAGAGCCTGTGTTAGAGTTGCAGTGGTATCTGGTATTAGCATGATTGTAGGTTCTTCTATGTTTTCTCTGTAATAAGTTTACCCTATGACTAAATAAGCATGCATAGAAAAAGCTGGGTGGTAGTTTAAATGGGGGCAGTTACAGTGTTAGTCTGACAAGAAAGCAGACATGGGACTTTAGTTTAGCTTTTAGCTATAACTGTGCAGTAAATCTTGAGGCTGGGGACACGTTCTCTGCACACTCAACAGAGAATGTTGAAACTCAGCCCAACTCCTTTTTTAAAAGAAATATACATGCTGTTATGCTACGCCCCATATTCTTCATAGAAATAGTGTTATGATATAAATATGGCAAAACTAATGTTTTATGCAACATGGGTCATGTGAGGTATCATTGAAAAGGTTATGGTTTGCTGGATATGAGTATCCAATTTGTATGCATCTATCAGGTCTGTATCTCAAGTTAGGAATATTGACTATGTAACAATTAAAGCTCTGTGTGTACTTGGGGAACACCCACCAGACAGTAGACAATCAGCCTGAATGGGCCATTAGGAGAGACAATAGAATGGGTTTTAGAAGAAGCTGAACTCTTATTTTCCTGGAGTTCCTTTCAGTGGACATTACAAATGAACCTTGGCCCATGGTGACTTTAACACTGCAAGGTCATGTGATAATGTCACCTGGTACGGAGTACCACCTTGTACAATGCTGGCATTTTTCCCACTGGAAAGTGAGTCAATCAGGGCTCTTCTCTTTTGCCTCCCTGCCCAAGAAGGAAGACTGCTGAAAGCACCTGAAGAAACGAAGGAACGAAGCTGGGGAAAGGCAAGAGCTGAGTTCAGGCTGAGACATGGTTCTAGCCTGTGAAGAGAAATAACTGGAACTCTAAGCTGCAGAAACGCTGCAACTTGCCTAAAACAACATTTAGGGTGAGAAATTATTATTGGTAACCTGATTCTTTAGTGAATTAAGCTTAGGTTGTGTGTTTTGTTTTATTTGCTCAGTAATCTGCTTTGTTCTTTTTGCTATCCCTTTATAATCACTTAAAATTTACCTTTGGTAGTTAATAAACTTATTTTTTATTTATTCCAAAACCCAGTTTGTGCAATTCATAACCAGGGGTGGGGTAGGGAGGGGCAGTGTCAAAAAACTGTGCATATCTCCCTCCATCCTGAGGGAGGGGGTGATTTTTAGGAGCTCACGCTATATAGATCCCTATACAGTGCAAGACAATATCATTTTAGGTTTACACTCCAGAGGCGTGTGCACGGGAGAGCTGGGCATTCCCCAGCTGAGCCCTCCCACAGAGAGTTAATCATAGACTGTGTGATTCTACAGCTGGGCGTGTCCCTGCCTCTGTGTATGCTGGAAAGGGGCTTCAGAGCCTATCACAGCAGCACAGAGTAAGGGAAACCCAGGCTGGTAGGACAGGTAGTCTCAGAGGCAGTGGTGAGCTGGAGCCGGTTCACACTGGTTCGCTAGAACCGGTTGTTAAATTTAGAAGCCCTTTTAGAACCGGTTGTTCCGTGAGGGACAACTGGTTCTAAAAGGGCTTCTAAATTTAACCGGCCAAAAGTGGTGCCCCAGGCGCCGACTCCACGGGTGCTCCAGCCCTGGAGCTCCCAAGGGGAAAATTTGGTGGGTGCAGAGCACCCACCGGCAGCTCCCCACCCCACCCCCGGCCCCAGCTCACCTCTGCTCTGCCTCCTCCCCTGAACGCGCCACCCCGCTCTGTTTCTCCGTCCCCCCAGGCTTTCCGCGAATCAGCTGTTCGCACGGGAAGCCAGGGCTGAGAAGCAAGCCACAGCTTCCCGCTCAGGCCCAGGGAGGCAGAGTGGAGGTGAGCTCGGGTGTGGGGGGGTGCGAGGAGAGCTGCCTGTGCCGCTGCAGGTAACCCGTGGGGGGGGGCGCGCAGGAGAACCGCTCCCCGCCCCAGCTTACCTCCGCCACCCTCGGCCTGATCGGGAAGCCACGGCCTGCTTCTCAGTCCTCCCCTGCTTCACGTCGAACAGCTGATTCGCAGGAAGCCGAGGTGGGGCACAGAGAAGCAGAGCGGGGCGGTGAGTTCAGGGGAGGAGATGGAGGTGAGCTGGGGCTGGGCACGGGGCGGGGAGCTGCCGGTGGGTGCTGCACCCACCAAATTTTCCCCGTGGGTGCTCCAGCCCCAGAGCACCCAGGGAGTCAGCGCCTAAGCCACCACTTTTGATGAGATCAGTGGGGGGAGCGGCCCCTCCCCCTGCTCCCCCCCTCAGCTACGCTCTCCTGCCCCTAGGAGCCAGAGGGACCTGCCGGATGCTTCCTGGGAGCTGCCCCAGGTAAGCACCGCTGGGAATCCCCACCTTGCCCCCCGGCGGGTGCCTCTGGCTCTTAGGGGTGGGGTGGACACCCACTATGGTGGCCCATGAGACCCTCCTGCCCGGTTCTGGGGACAGTCAGGGGACAGGGGAGGGGGGTGGATGGGGCAGGGGTCCTGGGGGGGGAGCATCAAGGAACGTGGGGGGGTTGGATGGGGCAGGAGTCCCGGGGGGCGGGGGTGGGCAACGAGCCCCTTGTGGGGTGAGGAGGGAACTCATTGTTAAGATTTTGGCAGCTCATCACTGCTCAGAGGGACCCCAGCACATGCAGTGGCACCCCGAAAGGGGGATCCAACCCACCACATATGCAACAAACTGTAACTTGAAAATCTCTACTTCATCAACAGGGAGTCTGAGCTGTAAATGGTGCAAGCACAAGGATTAAGAAAGCCGTTATTAAAGACAGCTCCTATCATACCAATCCTTATCATGAACTGACAAATGAACAATGCTGTTGGAAGTCGTTTTATATGTGTACACACATACAGATAGACATGTACTATATAAGAGCTAGCTACATATAAATGATAAAGTTTTGCTTTATTTTCCAAACTGATTCATCTGCATTTGGCTGCCACACAAGAAGTTCACCATTTGTTCCTACAGGCAGGGTTATGCAGAGGAGGAGTATGACTATTGGCATGGATAGGAGCCAATAGCTGCAGTGAAGTCTTTATCCCAATAGTCCATCTTCCTAAAAAATAAGGATGTGAAAATGGAGCTTTTTATTTATGCGCTTTGGCAATCTTACAAATGAGATACTGCAGTGTGCTCCTCTTCCTAGAGCCAACATTCAATCAGATCTATCAGACAACACTGCACATGTTTTCATCATGTTAATAGTTTTGCCACAGATGGAGGAGCAGCATGTTTAATGTATAAGTGGCATAGTGCCAGAGCAGAAGCTCTGAAGCTAAAGAATTACCAGAATTGATTATTTCCACCCAGCATATCAGACTGCTATCTCTCAGAGTTAGTAAAAGATAGTGACATAATCCTTCATCAGACCCCACTGAGAGTAGTCTTCAGCCAGATACATGGCTTGAGTTCTGTCACTGCAAGACTGGGAAATATTAAACCAATACAGAGATGAGGGTGATCAAACAGCACTATTCGTGCAGTTTGGGGAAAGCCTGCACTGCAGGGACATCCATTTTAATTAGTGCATATGGAGGAGGACAGTCCCAACAAATTGCTGAGATTCCTGTGATTGTTCTGAAGAGATTAGAATCTGCAGTGGGATATTGGCATGAAGAGGAGGTGGGGAAAAGGTATCTGCAGGACAACATTATAAATAGAGCAGAAGGTTACGTCAAGTTCTGAATGACAGGAGTGGAGGAAAGTTACAGTAGCTAGAATAACTGAAGAGATGTCATGGCTGTTCAGAACTTGTCAGAGGCCCAGAATTACTTGGGAGAGAGGAGAGGTCAGAGAGATGAAAAATAAAGTATATTTAAGAAGAAAGGGGAGAGGAGACCCAAAGAGCCTTACTCAAAGATCAGACTTGTGCTGCAAAGTTGTTTGCTCTCACAAGCTAAACGGGGCTTGGCCTGCTCAATATAGGTGACCTCCAAAGGAAAATCCAGTTGGTGCTCGTGGTCAGGAAAAGGTATTCCTTCCCTCTCAGTTAGTATTCAATGAAAGCCTAACCAGGGGAGCCATAGATTCCCAGGGCAGACAGAACCATTGTGATTATCTAGTCTGACCTCCTGTATGACACTGGCCATAGCACATCCCCACAATAATTCCTAAAGTGATCAGGGGCGGGAGGAGGAGAGACGAAGATGTCACTCTGTGGGTAGAAGAATGAAGTTGAACTGGCTCTCTGAACAGGTTTGTTCAGTAAAGATCCCATGCCTCTTTTTTGCTGTCAGAACAGGAACTGTATCTACAGATGATTGGGAAAAAATTGTTCCCTCCCGCACCTTCCTTGAAAACTTCAGATTTTCAAGAAAAAAATAATTGAAAAATGTCATCATGGTGCCCCATGGGAATTATAGTTCAAGTGCCTCACACCCCCATTCTCCTTTATGAGCTGGTTGCTCTGTCCACACTATATCTCCCATGATGCACCAGTCTCCCTTCTTGTTGAGTCACTGGCATACACCATGGGAGATGTTGTCCCACAAAGGTCCCCATCCCCCTGGGGAGAATGAGGACATGAGGCACTTGAACTACAGCTCCTATGGGGCACCATAGCAGCATTTGCAAATCAACAGCATTTTTGTGTGGAAAATATATTCACTTTTTAAAATGTTTGGGGGACAAAGATGAAGTTTTCCATAGAAAGCAGACATTTTGCAAAATAAATTAGTCCGGCTGGTGGGTGGCAGAATACTTTCAAGAGCTTACCAACAGTGAGCTAGAATAAGATGTGCTGAGCAAGGAAAGGTTCTGTGCAATACGACATTTATTTCAATGCATCCCGTGTTTCTCCCCTCCCCACTTCAGCTGATTGGGCACTGGAGTCTGGTAGCAATGCACACAGCTTCTTAAAGGAATCCCTTTTTCTATCCCCATTATTATTGTAACACTTGCAACTTAATATCACCCCAAGTCAAACTCCATGTCATTTCTGTCATTCGGAACGTGGTGACTCTTGAGACACGGGGGCAAATCCACCATAAGGATTATTAGAATGCACACCCGACATTACTTAGCCGCAGCAACAGAGTTAGGGCCAGAGTCTCATACTCTTACTCTGCTGCAGAAACACTATTCCACAATTTTACAGACTAGCCTCCTTCTAGTCTGGCTCCAGCAAGCACTCACACCCCCTGTAGTTACAATCCTTTGTTCCAGTTTCTTTCAGGTACCCTTGGGGGTGGAGAGGCTATCTCTTGAGCAAGCTGAAGTCACTATGGAGGGGTCTCCCAGGGGTTTAAATAGACTTTCTCTTGTGGGTGGAGACCCCCTCCTCTCTCCTACGCAAAGTCCAGCTACAAAATGGAGTTTTGGAGTCACCTGGGCAAGTCACATGTCCATGCATGACCAAGTTCCTTACCAGCCAAGCCACATTCCTGGGAAAGGGATGGACACTCTCCTTCCTTAGATATTTTTAAGGTCAGGCTTGACAAAGCCCTGGCTGGGATGATTAAGTTGGGAATTGGTCCTGCTTTGAGCAGGGGGTTGGACTAGATGACCTCCTGAGGTCCCTTCCAACCCTGATATTCTATGATTCTATGAAAGCTTAGATGTGAATTGGCATCTCCAAGTTCATTGTTGGCTTAAAGGATTCTTGACTGGGCACTTACTGAGAACAGTCTTTTCTCAGGAAACTGACCAACTGCGTCACTAAAACCTACTTAGAATCAGACAAGTATACAGCCAATATTCATAACTTCGAATACAAAAATGATACATGCATACAAATAGGATTAATAGATTCAGTAGATCATAACCTCTACAGAGATATGTTACATGGCATATGTAGCATAAAACATATTCCAGTTATGTCATATATATACACTCATAATCATATTTCCATAAAGCCTTATGGGGGGCATCGTCACAGCCCCATTAAAGTCAGTCAGGCTAATTGAGGAGTAAATTTATATTCAAGGTTCAGACTCTGGCCCTTAGAAAATAGAGTCATTTTTAACCCTGGTATTGTGCAATTTGTGTGCCTTCTCCTTATGAGAGCTTGAATGAAAGTCCAGAGGTGCTTTTTCTACCAAGAACTGACATTCTGGCAGTTATAGTTTGTGGTGATGGGATCCTTATTTATATACATGCTTGATTAAAATGAAAGACTGAAGACATTACTCCTGTGAGTAGTGTTTACATAAGTTGATCTGTCCAGGTAGTGGATCTACTTGTATAAGGACAGTACCAGGGGGGAAAGGATCACAGAGCAAGGACCTGAATGACAGTAAGGAACAGCTGGAATATGGGGATGATATGCAATATGGGATGACCTAGTGGCAGTCTCTTATATCATCTCCACATCTTCTCTCCCTTACTGTGTCACTCCTCTCTACTTTCTCTGAGTTACAGGAATTCATTTCAGCACAAGATAATTTAATTTGCTTTACACCCATCCCACAGCTGTAGATTATATTTTCTCCTGCAGAAAATGAAACTGAACGGGAGTGTGTGATTTATTCACATACATGGAGGATGAAGCAGAAATGTGAAAGAAGGGAAGGCATTCATGGCTGCTGAGAAGGATTTAAATGAAAGTAGCTGCTGCAGAAAAATGAGAGGTGAAGAGTGCAGATTGGGGTTATAAATGCCCAATTTAACTGCTATGGTCACAGTGTAAAAATGCTGAATCAATGCTAGAGCTTTTTCAAATTTAGAGAGTAGAAAGATAGTCCAAGTCATTTTCAGGAGAAGAGCCATTCTAACATGTCTCAGTATAAATAAAATGAAAATGAACCTTGTAAACTGGAATCGTGGGGCTGGAAAGTGCATAATGTCAAACCTACCCTGACATTTTCGGCTAGAACACTCGATAGATTTGTATTTTCACTCGTTGCAGTTAATGCTAGGCTCCTAGAGATCCTTATACCCAAATTCCTTCGGACCCCCTCTGAATATCTACATTGGTGCAGTTATCTGATTACATTCAGAAACTTCCCTCCCCTTCCTATTTTGTTAAGCCCAGACACGAGGTGCTTGTGCAGAAATGCTGAATATAGTTGTAGTGAAGAAATGCTTCTTTACATAGCCAGGACATGATCAAGACTTCATTACAGATTGATCAGGTACAGAGCCTAAAATTAAATATCTGCTCCAAGTCTAGGCAACCCTATTTAGTTTGTTTGTTTTTAAATATTTGTGGGCTCGCTGCCCCTTCACAAGTCTTCAACACTGTTGCCACTGGCTCACCCCCATTTTTGGTTGTTAGCTGCTTATCTTTCTGTTGATTTGGTTGCTCTAAGACCTCAAGTCCTTAGCTGACTGCTGCTTCACTGAACAAGGCAAGAGACATTCCACCCACTTTTACCTGATATTTAAACAGCATATTCATGTGTGCCCTTCAGCTTCTTTAGAAATCTCAAACATGACTTGGTTTAGAGACCACAAATTCAGGTTACCAGCTTTTGGTCTCAGTGACAACTGGTACCTTTCATCATATCACTAAAGCCCATTTTAAGGTAGTTCAATCTGGTTTTGGTGAACCTTGGAAAGTTCCATAAGGTTTCATGCTTACACTAATTTTTGCTGAGTTCTGATGGTACTTTTTCAAAATATGCTTGACCAGTCTGCAGAAGTTGCTATAACCAAGAATTATGGTTCATGAGGTTTGGGATTCAGACAAAAGAGAGGACTCCAGAACAAAAAGATAGGAGAGAGTCCAGATCTAAGCAGCAGGAAAGAGATTAACCTAATCCCTGTAATTGTAATATCTGTTATATGGTATGTATGTAAGACTGTGGCATTAAAGCAACTTCTGCAGGGGCTTGTGTGTCACATATTGACCAGCTGTCAAGATCACCCTTCGCAGATGTACATATAAATTTAATTTTTCAAAGCAAAGAAATTTTTTAAAGTTACTGAGTCAAAAATATGTTAAGATTGAGTTAATTTGTACCAATATCCCAAGCAATAAAACCTTAAAATGACATTGTAATTAAAATGTGGCAGAACATAAAATTTTAAAGTTTCACCTTAAAATCATAATTTTTAAAGTGTGGAAATGCAGAACCCAAATGATCCTCCAAATCTGATAAAAGATTTGGTTTCTGTTTTGCATTTGCAGCTCAAAACAGGACTTTGAATCTCATTTATTTTGCAAATACTGCCCGGTTTTGACTGGAATTATTGTGACAGATGGATCACTTGATAACTGTCGGTTCTGTTCATTCCCTCTGAAGTCCTTGGCATTGGTCACTGTCAGAAGACAGTATACTGGGCTAGATGGACCATTGGTCTGACCCAGTATGGCAGTTCTTATGTAGATGTGTCAATATCCTGGATCTTTTGAATTAAGTTCGATTATTTGAGGAGTTCATTATATTAAAAATGCAAATGTTTATGTATTATTATAAGATTATATGCTGGGGGTAGGAGAGACATGACTAATATCAACCCTGGGAAAGGTTATTTCTAATGGTCATTTGAAGCTCACAATGTGCCCTCCCCTCCAGTTATGCAAGAACTCAGCCTTTGGAAGTTTTGCTCTGGGGAGAGGGTCTTTGCTGCTCATCTGTTACATGAGGACAAGATCAGAGGTCCAAACTGTATGAAATAGTGACTCACAGCTGCATGAGTGTTCGGTCTGAGCTAACAGCTGTTATGAACTTGTGATAACAGCAGAAACACCTTGGTGGGGTTTGAAGGACTGATCACTGGCCAAAATCCTTGTTGGAGTTGGGGTGGTCCTCTTGTAAAACTTATTAATATGCATGTGGGTTCTTCTATTGTTATAAAACATTTTCATCCTAAGAATACATGTGCTTGCTTAGAATGAGCAGTGTGGTAACTTATACCTATGGACGATTATGCTGTTTTGAAGTTTGAGAAGAAGGCAAAGTAGGCCTGGGTAGGCAGGTGTCTTGCTGGGAAATTCACAGTGTAGGCAGGGAACTCTGAATCCTAGGGAAAAGCACAGTCAGGCGGAAGACACACAGGGATTTCTACCCAAGAGAGGTTACAACTGAGGAGCCCAGAGCAGATGCCCTTCCTGGACAACCCAGGGGGAATACAGGTGCAGTTGCTCTAAAATAGGACAGTTCTAACAACATGACTTTTCTTTGAGGAATTTTGGCTAAAACCATTCAGTGATGATATACTTCCACTATCTTATTTGGCCTTCTTTTCGTCATCAGTCTGAAGGATCAGATGAGCTGCTCTGCATCAGCTCCCTACCTCCTCTGGACAGCCAGCCTTCCCCCTCAGAGGACTTTTACCCATAGGTTTGGAGAGACAAGACTGACAGTGACATATGGCCTCATGTCCACCCCATAAAAACAGAAAGGTTTTTTTTTTTCAAAGTCCCAAATCACACACTTCCCTGGAGAGCCCCCTCGCCTGGAAGCTGGACAAGGAAACTCTTTAAAACTTAGTGTTAACTTTTTATTTTAAAACACCAGTACACCATACCTTGCATTCATAGACTCCATTTAGACAAACATACCGGTCAGGTTTTTGTTAAAACAGATTTCAACCGGATCTGCTCTACCACATAATTCAAATTGCTTAAAACATCTGAATTCCTTATGTGTTTACATCGTTTGCCATTAGACATTTATGTCTCATTCACTGCTCATAACTCCCATTGACACAAGTAGGAGCAGTATATGGGCTGAGAGAAAAATATGTTCCCTATTTGCCCATTATGCATTCCTTGCACAATCCAATATTTCATTAACTTTGACATAGGGCTCAGGCTGTCCAAAAAAGAAAAAACAAAACAAAACAAAAAAAACCCCCTACATCTGGTGTCATATTACCGTGTCATCAGGTAGGCTTTAGAAACAAATTGTGAATTGGATCCTCAGCAAGTAGAAGTCAGTATTGCTCCAATAAGTTCAGAGCTACATCAATTTATGGAGGAGATAAGCCAATTTTATTTTCCCACCAATTAATCAGGGCATATTTAAGTGATAGAGCAGCTTCACTGAACCATGTCCCAGGGAAGCGTTCACCCTGTCACTGAATGACAGGCATGACTCCCTTACACTAGGAGGTATTTTGTCTAGTAAAGGGATGCCTTCTGCCTGTGCCACTGGACTAAGTGGTGTTTAGCCTATTATTCAACAGGTGCAAGACTCTGAATTGCAGTCAGTTAATACACAAGTTGACAAGTATAGATTAGAGGGAGTGACTGCAGTGAGTCATTCTTACACTGAATGAATTATAAAATTTTAAAGACAGTTTTAAAAAGTCAACATTTATCAGGACAGCCTCTTCGTCTATAGCACCAGCCCCCTCTAATGTCCCATTTAGGATTTCCCTCACAGAGATCCTTCTGTCTTCCCCATCAGGCAAGGGGATCTCCCTCCATAAAAGGCTTTGAAACTTGCCCTGAAATTTGGCAGATCTGCAGAGACGCACACTGCCTAGAATCTCCAGGGGCTTCTCCCACCTGGCCATGTGGGACCAACCCTGGCTGCAGCTTCCCCCAGGATTGCCAGGGAAAGCTCTGCAGAAGACACGAGAGATTCTTCACAGGGCGGGAGGGAGAACAGTGTGAATGGACCTGCCCCAGCCCCAGCTAACCTATTCTATCCCCAGTCAGTACCTGTCTCTCCATGCAGGCTCTGGAAGCCACAGAAAGGCCCATGTAGGATCTTGGGGGAGAAGGGTGGAAAACAGTGCAGCAAAGTCAGATGACTCACTTTCAGCCTGAAAGGAGAATGGCCACAAGTAGAGAGCTATTGGAGAAAATCTAGGCCATGCTGATCAGTTCCATTAGCTGATGGACAAAATGATCATGCCCCAAGTATCATCTTATCTTGAATGTTACACATTTTCAGCTAGGTGTCACATTAATTCACCTGTTTTATCAGGTATTTGTAGTAAATAGAACTTGATTGTAGCATTGTATGTAACAACCCTGTACACACAAACACACACCCCTACTGGCATGTCTTTAAGGTGTATAGCAGTGCAAAAGTATTTCATCCAGCTTAAGACATTAAAAGGTTAGAACTGATAAGCTCAAACTTTTAAATGCTGTTAGTCAGATGCAGTCTCCGTTATCCTTCAGTTACCAGGCTTGCACAGTTCACACTAGTTTCCCCCGATATACAGTTGAAGTGTCCCACTCACTCCTTTCCTTCATCATTGCCCCTCTTCTTCTCTGTCCCTCCCAACCCCTTCAGAGATGCTAGGAGGGACTGCAGTTGTGCTGTAGGCTCTAGGGGCAGCAAGTGGAATGAACTGCTCTAGGCTTCCAAGTATGGACAAGGATAATTTTGAAAAAAGTCTCTCCAAGAGCAAAGAAGAATTCTGCAGAATGCATTTGGGCCCAAAACTCTAGTATTTGTATTTGGAGTGTGGGGGGAAAGAGGAGGAGAGGTAATTATATAATACATTCTAATTAGCTCTACCCTCATCTTCTCTTGTGAAACAAGGTATCACTGTACGACATGAAGAAACTCATTGAGAAATACAGATTAATCTTAGTAAATGGACCAGTCAGAGAAAACTAATATTCCACAAGCCACAGCCAGAAATTTGTTTGCTTTCTTAAAAAAGCTAGGACATTGTGTGCAAAAGAGTACATTAAAAGAATGTTAAGGTTACAAAGTCAAGCACACAAGAGTTAAGAAGCATCACATCGCCCCTGCCAACTTTATTCTGCCCTCTTGTAATGTGTATGCATGATGATATAGTCTTTAGTTATACAATGTGGAGAACGATACCTATTTCATAGGAATACTATATGTGCCTCAGTTTACCTGCATGATATTTTTCTGTCTGCACCCTGTTAAAAATCAAAGGAGGCTGTTAGGGAGGAGCAAACAGGAAGCAAAACAATGACAGAGGTAAGGTTTCTCTACAGAGAGAACACCAAGGGTACCTAAGAGTAACAATGGGCAAGCTGCTCACTGGGAAAATCCCTACCTGCCTTTCACCAGAAAGGTGACTGGCCTATTACTCCTAGGGCCTGAAACTAAGATCAAAAGAACACTAAGCCATTAAAACTCATACCAAATAGGAAAGGGAATGGAAAGCAACATCTCAGGCAGAGACACTGTGTAGCAGGTTCAGTCACCAGCTGGTGTTCCCCCATCATTGCTGGGCTTGTGAAGCGCTCTTCTGTCTTTGGCATCCCCTGTCAGTGGCTAATCAGGCCACTCGGTGATCTCTTCCTTCTTGTAATTCAGCCCTCTGGCCAGGACACTTAGAACCTCACCCCTTCTGGGGTAATAGAAAGTCCCAACAAAAACCTCAAGTTCTAGTGACCATGGAGCAGGCCCCACACTGGGCTCAATAATCCTTGCCCCTTTACTCCCAAAGCATGAACCACCCCTCTAGGATGGGGGGAAAATGGGGAAACCCAGGCCTGCCCTCTCTTCTAGTTTCCAGCACAGTATCCCTATGAGAAGCAACTAGGATCAGTTTCTTACAATGCCTTGCTAGTTTCCTATTTGCAGGCATCTGCCAAGAAACTACATTCTCCAGTTCTCTCTCCCTGGAGTGTTGTCCTTCCATATAATTTTACCTAGTCTCTTGCTGAAGAGATTTCTTGGGGGAGTTCCCTTAGGCCAGCACCTAAGCTCCCCTCTCTCTGTCCTCCCTAACTACCCCTGCAGTCCCTTTTTTCAATAGGAACTACCCAGCCTGGTTCTCCCCAGCTGAGTCCAATCCTTAATTAGCCATCTCCCCTCCAGGTGCCACAAAATGAGCTCCACTGGACTCTTCCATTCCCCTTAACCCTGTCACTGCAGTCTGGGGTTTATTTCCCCCCCCCCAACTTAAGGCAGAAGGGCTCTGCGACTAAGGCAGGACTCTACAAGATAAGTGAGTCCAGCTGTCTCAAGCATAAGCATTGAGAGAAGTGATGAGCTACACGCAAGCCCCAGACACGTGGGCCTGATCTTAACCCTTTCCCCTGGTTAGCTGATTCCTTTGGGCTGATCAACAATATGTCTGTTTGAAAGGAGAGGTCTGAAGTTATTTTAATCAGCCCATGATTACAGAGAAGGGTCTTGTACGCACCAATCAGAGTTGGGCCTCTTGTGTTACCACACTTGGAAACAGGCAGCATCCAGAGGGGTAGAACTGCAGGGTTCCACCCAGCAGCAGGTGAAGTAGCAAAACCTGTCACCTGAGGGGTGCACAGGGGTATAAGACACTGCTCTGACCATAGCCATGGCAAGATGGTGTTTAGACTGGATTGCGAGGCTCCAAGTGCAGTACACCTTGGAGTTCCAGTCTGGTAAGAGTCCAAGAGACTGACCTTGTCCTGCAAAGAGCCCAGGGAAAGATCACAGGTGCAGCTCACCTGAGCTATCACACATCACCACACACCTTTTTCTTCCACCTGACCCCTCTCACTCCATGCAGCATCAGGGGGTCTGCCTTACTTACTGCATGCTTTTCAAACCCTACCCTGCCTACAGAATTAGTCTTTTCCTCATGGGCTTGTCTATGATGCTCACCACTGCACATCCAAGTGTTTCACAAACATGAACATATTTTCACAACACCCATGTTGGGGAGGGGATATATCTCCATTTTACAGATGAGGAGCTGAAACACAGAAAGATTAAGGTCAGAAGTGTCCATGCATTTGGGGAGCCCTATTTGACAAACCTATTACCTCATTTTTCAGGGAACTTCACTGTATATGCTCAGAGCGGAGCTTTTATTGGCTTCAGTTACAGGTGTGAGTGCTCAGCACTTCTGCAAATCAGACATCAGATTACTCAAGTTGGACACCCAGAAAATGAGGCGCACACATTTAGTGACCACATGCAAACATTTTGGATTTAAGCGATACTGCCCACATCATGTAAAAAGGACTCAGAGGCAGGGATAGAATCCCTTTGACCAGGGTAACAGTCAACTAAATTACAATAAGAAAAGGAGGACTTGTGGCACCTTAGAGACTAACACATTTATTTGAGCATAAGGTTTCGTGAGCTACAGCTCGCTCAAATAAATGTGTTAGTCTCTAAGGTGCCACAAGTCCTCCTTTTCTTTTTGCAGATACAGATTAACACGGCTGTTACTCTAAACTACAATATCTTTTCTTTTCCTGCAATCCCCTTCCTCATTCATTACTCACCTTTTACCTTCTGCAACAAATGAAGGCTCTACAACCAATAGCATCCTTCACAACAGAGCCCTCGTTCATTCCCAAAGCATTGTTCATCTTGAACACTGATAGATTCTACAAAAAAATATAAAATCCCTGTTTGTGATGGAGGCAATAGGGGAATGAGAGCTTTTCACATACGTATTAGGAGCTAAGACCCCGCCACCATCTAACTGATCTATTACCATTCACTGGCAGGATGAGGAGGGGACGCTATTTTTAGCAACCTCTGAAACTCAGTTGCCTAAACTTCATTTTTATTAGTTACGGTGGTTTGAGCAAAAGGTTGATTTACAGATTTTGAATTTCCATCTGATTGTACACTCCACTATGTATACGTCAAGAACACTGAAGAACAACACTGAAGAAAAATTCAGAACTGTCCTTAAGTTTAATCTACTGGTGTAATGTACTGACTCACATTGCTTGCAAATATAAATATTTTGTTAACAAGAGGTAATGTTTAACGGGTATAAATTGTTGCAAAACTAGGTTGTATTTGGGAGCTTATTAGCATTCCATTCATAGAACAGCCCTTTTGTTCTCCAAGTACATTTTCTTCAGGTTTAGCGTAAATATTGTCTTACTAACTTTATTTGTTAAATCATTTTATCTTTTTTAAAACAGCATAAGATTGTTGGAATGGAGCAACAAGAGAAAGCCATGGACCAGCTCTTCAGCTCCTCCACATTCCCTTTCCATTGCTCCTGCAGTGCAAAAGAGGATCAAGGCTGCAATGCATAGACATTTGGGGATTTCCATGCCCTGGGAGAATCCCTGAGTGGCATGAAACCAGGCAGGAGGCAGAGTGGCTGTACCATGCTATGCTCTGGCAATCCCCACCAGTGTAAGTTAATGCCAATTCTTTGAACCAGAACAGCAGTTCTCAAACTGTGGGTTGGGACCCCATTTTAATGTATTATTTCCATACACCCCTTCTCACAAGCCTTCCTGAGATCACAGCAAGTGACACTTTTTCCATTTTCTGATATTCTGAATAAGAGACATCAAGGTGATCTGTTTTATCTTAGGGTTTTTTCCCCCTGTCTGAGGCTTAGAATGAACTATTGCTTCCATTCTCAGCCACAAATTTTCACCCAACTTGTAAGTACATCACTTCAGAATTGTGTCTTTTGGAGCCATGATTCCTCCTATCCATTGTTCCTTTAGCTGTTTGCATCATATCAAAGGATTTCTTTATGGTGAGGGGTGCTCCAGTTAAAGAGAAGTAAAAGTAAATATTTTTTTATCTGTTAACTTCATATGCAGAGGAAAACCCTGCAACCAAGAATTGTGTATTTTTTCTCTAAATCTTTATAACTAAATTTCATTGTGGCTTATGTACCCATGTAGAAGTAACTGAGCTGCTTCTTGCAAGTTCTTTTCAGGCGAGATTGTCAATCTGGCAGGTTTTCCAAGGGCTAAAATAAGTCAACTAGAACTCAAAAAAAAGGCAAGGTGAACAATTTGGAAGACTAAATGTCCCTGTTAGCTACAGAACAGGTAGAGAATGAACCACCTGTGTAGGTTTCATCTCTTTAAGGGTATGTCTACATTGCAACTGGGAGCATGCATCCCAGCACAGGTAGACAGACACACATTATCTCTGTGCAAGCTAGTGCACTAAAAATAGCAGGGGTGACATAAGCAGAGGCTCAGGCTAGCTACCCAAGTACATACCTAGTGGTCTGGGCAGGTTTATACTCAGATGGCTAGCCCAAGATGCCACCCATGTCACTGCAGCCACACTGAGAATTTTAGCATGCTAGCTCCACTCGAGCTAGTGTATATTATATCTACCCATGCTAGGAAGCATGGTCCAAGCTGCAGCAGAGATGTACCCTGAGCCTGAGCAAAAGAGAGTACCATGAAATGAGGGAAGAGAGAAGTTTATTCTCTGTGGGTATGTCTACAGTGGAGCTGGAGGTATAATTTCCCCAGCCAGCTATACTTTCAGCTCCAGTTTAGACAAGTCCCTGTGTTCATGCAGTCCTAAACCTCTGCTGAGCCTAGTGAGGGAGTGTTCCACATAGATCCAATTGCATCTACCATCACAAAACTATCATCACTTTTCCATTTGGAACAGGATTTAGACTATCAGTTAGTTTTACACACTCGTACAATAGGCCCTTGGATAGCCAACATATAATAGCAGCCTTTGATCACTAATTACCTAGGAAGGATTTGATCTGGCAAACAGGAGTTAAAAGGCTCTAAATCCATTTTAAGTCCACTGCTATCCACATCCCCTTTCTTTCCACAGATCTCGATTATAACTTGACACAGCTGCTGAGTCCAATCAGCGGGAGATTGACTTGGGAAAGGACTGCATGTTGCAGATGGTTGTTTAATAGCAGGTTTTATTTCAGCTATGACACACTTAAATTAAACAGATGTCTGGTGAAAGCTTTCAAAAGTGTCTGTACACAACACTAGAACTTTGGATTATTTCAAAACATTATTAGCAGATTGCTTCATTGCCTTTAGAAGCTAAGATATATTTCAAAACATTTATTTAACAAGAAAACCCCCCGGAGGAAATATTTGGTCCTTATTTAGTTATACAGCACCCACATCAGCAACAGAAGCTTTGGGGTGTTTTTTTTTCCTGGAAAGTATTTTCTTAGGCAATAGGAAAACATGGGTGGCTAGTCACAATTTGTGATCTTTTTAACAGCAGAATTCAGAATTAAAATAGTTTTAAAGCAGCTTCACCAACTCAGGCTGAACACATTAAAGATTTATATAAAATCAGCAGTATCCAAAACAGGAGTCAAAGTTTTCAGCATGAGCTCAACTGGATAAAACCAAAAGTTCAAATTCACTGAAAGTTATTGCAGAAAGAGGGATTATACAAGACAAAAAGCTCTGCCTTTCACAGCTGCGGTCCCAGTGTTGACCTAGTGAAGGAGTACCTGCAGTGTTTACTGCCTGGGGAAAAGTGATAACAAACAACCTGACTTTGGACCTTTAGGCATCAAGCCTTCCTTTAAGGTAGTTCCTTAATGAAACCATACAGAATTGAATGGACTAACTAGCTACATCCATTTATGTCAAGCATATAAATCATTTTGTCCAAGCAATAATCTGGATATTTCAGATATGTTGTGAGTTTAAGAAATAGAGCAAAGATTAACAAAGTGTTTACAGTTGCCTTATGCTCCAAGCCAGTGTAAGATAGTAAGAGGCATCCTACAAATTCAATTCCAAGCCCCAGTTAGGTGTGATGATTCAGTACTTCCTAATCAGATTCTTCATAGAGAGGGCTTGGTTCTGTGAGTTAATGAGCATCCTCAGTTAGTGGGAGTTGAGGGAATTGTGAACCTCACAGGATCAGGTCCAAACATTTATTTCACGCTGAGATTAGAGAGAAACCTCTTCTCGGTTCACAGAGAACAAGCAATCCATTGTTTTCCAGTAATATTGTGTAGCAAAGGAAAGGAAAACGGATTGATGTTTGTAAGAATGCTGAGCACACTTGTATGCAAGTCTAGTTATCTCAGCACTTTTAAAGAAGCAGGTTCTCTTAAAATCTTTCTTTCTATAAAGACATTGTGAGACAGAGATTTGAAAAAAAACCCTGCATGTTAAATACCCTTGCAAACATTGACGAGTTTACCTTCCCTTTTCTTCACAATCAGGGTTGCATCGTAGGGTTACCTTTGAAAAGGTGAACCTAAAAGGGGTTATTTTCAGCGTGCTTCACCGCATATTCTGTTCCTAGTTATGGTTTGAAAAGTCACGTGGAGCCCAACTTTTTCAAATGCTCAGAACCCAGAACTGGGGCCAGATTTTCAGATGGGCTTAGAACTCAGCAGCCCCACATGCAACTCTCATGGTCAGATTCTCAGAGGAAGAGCTCCAGACTCAAGATCCTGAGTTCCCTTCAAAATCCATCCACTTATTTGGGTGCCTACATTGGAGCCAAGCTCTTTAAGATCTGGCCCCACCTGTCTACTCTGAAGGAAGTTAAATGTAGGCAAAGTCAGACGGTGGATCCTATAAAAGGCACAACACAGAATTTTCTGAAGTGTGAGAGAGGAAAGATTAAAAAGTTACAAATGGGCATGTTTCCAAACTCCCCGATCCAAACACGCTGGAACTTTGGGGAAAACTTATCAGAACTGCATGGATCAGCCTCAATTCACAAGCGTAATTAAATTCCAAAGTCACTGTGTTTATCCTTTCCAAGCCTGTATGCAGCGCAGCAATCAATCACTTTAAACAAAATTGTAAAAACAAGAGATTTTACTGCTCCTACTAGCTGCACTATGTTTATAATAATGTCCTATTCAGCTTGGGACCAGAAAAGGCATAATTCTCCATCTCCCTGCTTTAGTGCATATTAAGCAAAGGAATTTTTAGTTTGTCCTTGCTGTGGTACATTTGGGCCCACTCCTGCTCCTGCTGAAACTAACTGGAGTCCTCTCTCCTGCCTCCCTATCAACTTCATTGGCAACCAGATCAGACACAATAGGAATATACTGGGACTAGCTGTGCTAAATTGCACTACTGGCTTTTTGAGACTGTGTTCAGGGATAAATCCTTACATGCTGCCCAATAGTTTGGCACATCAGGATCCATACGAGGTTTGAGTGGGGATGACAGTGATCCAGGAAGCTCTAGGAGCCCCACTCTAGGGCAGCCCAACAGGTGAGCTGTGGAGGAGCCAAGCAGACAGTGCTTGCAGGCTACCGGCATGCAAGCTTCCATTAGAACCTCACCTGTGTTCTGCCACAGGTTCAAACCGCATCCGTGAAACATTTTGATTTTGGCAAATCAGTATTCGCCAAACACAGTCCCTCAGAGAAATTGTGACCAGCTCTGCAGGTCAGGTTAAAACTGATGAAACTGTTATAGCAGTCCACTGAAATTCCCACGGCACAGGAAGGGGTAGATTACTGCTTCAACCCCTCCTCTCTATTACTGGAATCTCTAATGACGTCTCTGTGCAATTCCTAAAGCTTCCTGAACTTCACACTGTAATTTTAATGAACTAAGTGGCTTAGTTCTTTTGTCTTAGAGAGATCTCAGCTGTGGCCAGTCACTCCTCTTCCTCAAGGGCTCTCAGGTAAGGCCCTGCAGGATGCCATTCTGTCACCTCTCCTGTTCCATGTGGATACAAGCCAGCAGGAGAATTAGTAAGGGGGCATAGGGTGTGGCCTGATGGCAACCAGCTGTCCAGCTCTATTTTATCCAGTGTGGGTGAGCCATCTCAGCCACCGTCTAATCACTATTGGGGATGAAAGCAAACTGTCTGAGTTTGTCTGCAGCCCAGACTGAGGTGATAATTGGTTTGGGGAAGCAGTCAGAGTAGAAGTAATATTAGCCCTTTGACTACAAAAGTACAGCCTCCAGTTTGTGGTTACTAGTGTTCACCCTGCAGGTGGTGCTCAGCAGTTATATTGCAGTAGTAACCCAGTCCGCTTTTCACCATCTACATCTGGCTAGGAAGATACAGCCTTTCCTTTCACATGGATCTTGCCTGTGCTATCCTTTTTTTAACCTCCAGATTAGATGATTGCAGTGTGCTCTGCATGTGGGCAGATTATTCCACAGTAAGGAAAATACTAAAGGAAGATACTAGAAACCTTGTTGTTATCTGGTACTGACCACTCTCAGAGAAAAGAAACCTGTTGTGTAGGGCCATTGGTATGCCCCTGTCTTCCTAATTTATGGCTGCTCCTCTGTGTGTATGCTCAGAAGGGCAGGGAACACAGAGCCTGCCCCTGTACCCTCCAGGCAAGAGACAATAGGAATAAATACCCATTTTTCAGTCCTCAACAGCAGAGCTGCTTGATCCACAGGGGACATGGACAGATATGTTGAGGTGTAGCCACAGATACATTGATAGATATGTTCACATGCCTGCTGGAAGTAAGCATGGAGGCACTAGAGGCAATGAACACTGCTCCTTTTTAGAGTTAAGTTAAAAAGAGATGTTCTCCACTGACCTGACACAACTGAGGCATTCCACTTGTTAGGTGGCCACAGGATGCCATGCTTCTTCTGTTCTACTTCCCTGTCTCCCCAAAATCTGCCTATGGAGGAAAAAACCCCAAGATTTTGGCCAAATACTGGTTCTGCTTTGAGTGGGGTAAATCTAGAGTTACTCACTGACATCATGGAATTATACCAGATTTACACTGGTGTAAATGGGACCAGAACTTGTCCCTAAAAGTACTTTAAGTAACCTGGAATAGCACTGGCAGTGGTGCCTGTTTCTCTTCTGCACTGCTAGGCTCAGTCCTTCGCAGTCATCTCCACCTCTCTCCCAGAGGGCATTTCAGCTGCCACCCCCCTCTGTCTATCAAGCAACATTCAACTCGTAGTTGACTATCAGATGATGCAGGTGGCCCTGCATTAAGCATCTGATGAATCAGTATTTTGAAGAAATTGACAGTTTTCTGATATTTATGGTACTTAACCTTGAGGAAATGACAGATAATTACACTATTCTGTGATGGAAAGTGCCAAGGCAGACTTGGCTGGGAGGGGAAAGGCATCGATTTCATCTCTTTGTGGAGCTGCAGTTTGTTTGGTATCTTGTTTGCATGCCAGCAGCCTCCAGGGTAGCTTCTTCCTCAGCACTTGCTGAATCTGTCAGTACAATTTGATTCCTTGCCTAATAATTGCCTAATCACTTGTAGCTCTGCTATTCGCTAAATCAATGCAAACTCTTGGCAAAAACCCCCAAACCTGACTTTACTGAACCACCACATAGTCTATGGACCTTTCACAACATTTGGGGGTAGGGGGAGAAAAGGGGAAGGGAATCTCAGGAAAGTGTTTTGTCATCTCCCTTTGAGCAGTTCTGCTGCCCAGTAATGATCAGCTTCTATTAACTTTAACTCTTAATTACCTAAGAACACATGGCAATAGTGCGAATCTATTTACTCAGGCAAAGCTCCAATTTTAATTGCTTCTCAGCCACCTTGTCTCTATGCTGGGACCAACACAATACTGCATATCTTTAAAAACTTAAAAGCCTAGAAATCACTCTTTACCATGGTGGATAAGAGTCATCTTTTAAGGCTCTATAGTTCCAGTCATTGTCAATTAGCAATATACAGTGCACTTGGTATCTTTGCTGTAAGCTTAGTTCTTCTATGTTCCAATTGCTAGTTCAATGAAAATATATTATAAAACAACTCTTTTATATCATCCTTTCTAGATCACATGAAAAAACATTGTTCTGAGAGGGAGCTTTTGTTGCTGCATTCTTTCCTTAGGACATCACATATAAATTTATATTCAGATTAAGTGAATTTCAGTCCCCAGCAGGATAATGGGTGAAACATACTTCCCTGAGAGCTGTAACAATTCAAGTTATGAGGATACTCCACTAGGGAGCTTTAACCTGAGATGAGCCTGGACTAAAACACTGGACACACCTTCATCCTCTGAAGACTGTGCTTATTTGTTAATCCACTCAAATGGTCTTTGATACCACTAGGTTTTGCCTTCACCTCCAGAAAATATGCTCTTGGTTACACCCAGGAAGTTTCATTGCTGCAGTTTAGTCTCTAAATTTTGACGGTCTCCACTAGTACAAGTGAAGCAAGTTTACCCAACTTCTAGTTTTGCTCCCAAGTTTGTTTGTTCTTTTCTATTGGTGGGGGTGGAGGAGGAAGGTGAAACTGCAATTGCATCTGCTTTATTCTCTTAGTTAGTGAAAACTGCTATGTCACAATAAATGTGTGGGCCACTCCTGCTACCTGCTACAGAAGTGACTGTTTAGTAGTTTGGTGTAAGCTAATTCGAGAAAATCCCCTGTCATGAGCAAACTACTCCTCATGTCCACTTTGTGTTTACTACTGTTTTATGGAGCAACGGCTACTTAGGAATGTGTTAATTAGAAGATGTCAAAAATTTGATGGAACAGTTTTCCCATCAGAAAATGCGGATTTGACGAGTCAAAATTTTCACAGAAATGTATTGATTTCATTGAAACACCTTGTTTCAACAAGATTGATGTATTTTGTTTTAATGTCACATTACAAATAAGTATATAAAATCAAAAGTAAGTCCTTTGATAAGGACATTTTAATATTTCTAGAACAAAATGTTGCAGAAAATTAATTTTTGTTCCAGTTTGGGAGAAAAGAAAATCTTGAAACTTCAGATTTTTCCATGGAACAAAAACTGTGAGTTTTGACCAGCTCTAGTGTTAATGATTTATAGCACAGTATGTATTTCAGATTATAGTGTAGGAAACTATTTGAGGTGTAATGATCCATAGAGACCAAGTACAGGGGAGAGAAGACAAAAGATTTGCTTGTGAACAACTAGATTATGGAAATGAGGTAATTATGCAACCTGGACTAAGGAGGGGGCAGTTGTGGGTGGACAGCACAGCAAGATTCACATTCCCCACAAGAGTTCATAGGGCTGAGTGCTGGACCTTCTTAAATGGATTAACTCAGTTTTCTTGTTTGACATTAAAGAGCACTTGGAATGGATCAGTTGGGGACCTTCCTTATGGTCATCTCTGATATGTCAATATGGCTTATTCTAGGCCGGTGACATCAAGGGACAGTACTACATGGAAGGAAGAACAATAGACAGAAGCCAGGTAAATAATGTAGAGAGCCTGGCATTTCTCAGAATACCAAATTATAAAGATGAACCAGATTTCAAGATAATGAAGAGTCATCTCACTTGATATGCTTCTTATAGAAAATAAGGATGATATAAGCATCTGCTGTTTTGGTCATTAGAAAGTTAGAAACGATACCACATGAGCTACAGAAAATATGTACACCTTAGATTAACTACCAGCTAACGTTAGCGATCAGGCAAGGAAATATAGTCTTTGGGCAAAGTTCTGCTCTGTTACACCACTGTAAGTCTTGAGCTACTCCATGGATTTCTTATCAAAGTCAATGGAAGTGCTTTGTACTCCTGCTCCCAGTCCAAAGCAAATCCATTAACTTCAGTAAGAGATCCGGAGAATAGCTCCAGATTTACACCAGTGCAACAGTAGCTGACCCAGCAACTTTAATCTGGGTCCATTTTAAGTGGTGGCATTTCTGCAGAAGTATTGTATTTTATCTCAGCTAGTCAGTCATAACAATGCTGTACAAATAATGCCTGTCGGATTTTACCTAGGTGTGCACAGAGGTCAGTTCCAAAAGACAATATCTAGAGTTAGATTTGTATTATTCTTAAATGACATGTTACAAACGCCATCACCACAGAGCTAGCCAGTCTTACTAGCAATGAAATGGGCTATAAGACTGTTTGCACACTGTAGTTATTTTTACTAGTAGTGTTTTCTGCCTATATTCCCTCTAATCCCAACAGAAAAAGAAAACAGATTTATTTATTTTGAAGGTTAGTAGGGTAATTTCATTCTGATTAGTACCTCACCTTCTGTTTATCATAAAGCATACAGGCCTCCCCTTGCAGTAAATTAATCTCAATTCCGCAGGGTGCTGAGTGGCTATTGGATGGTGCCAAATCCCTTTAGTTGGGAGCCACTAGTGGAATCACCACTACACAATCAGTTTTTGACCCCTTACTGAAGTCATTGGAGCTTTAGATGCATAAGGACTGAGCACGTATTTTGTACAACTTGGGCATTGGTGCTATTGAGTAAAATTAAATGATTGAGGTGTCCATTTGCGAGAAAGAGACCAAACAATAAAATTACCTCATATTTCACAGAGATAAAGTGCTTAGATGCCCCCACCCGCCTTATCATGGCATCTGAGCCTGCACCAGTCTGTGTATTTGTCATCATGGCACCCTGGGAAGTGCTAGTATCTGCAATTTACAAACGGGAGCTGAGGCAGACATACTGAGTATATCTAAAATGCAACTGGAGCAGGTAGGCGATTATAATAAGAAAAGGCACTTGCAATACCAGCTATGCCCTGTGAGTGTTGTTTTAGAAGTACATGGTGCTGGTCAGAAGGTGCAAAGTCAGGAAGTCTAGGAATCCTAACCACAGTATAAATCTCCCCTACCTGGGCAGAACCCATGGGGGAGGGCACTGATGCAACTGCCATGGTAGAACTCTGCCCATTCTGTACTATTTAACAATAAAGGGAGCAAATGAGTTACAGGGCCATTTTCAAATGAGCACATTTGCCCCCATGGACCAAGTTTTGATCACAGTTCTTGCTGTGTGCTACCTCGCAGCCAGATCAAAGCCTGACTTACGCATGCGTGGAGAGTTTCACAAGCAAGGTGAGAGCTGCAGACATTCAGGAACATTTTTGAAAGTCTGGCCTGAAATTTAGCATTCTACTTGTGAAAATATTTCAAGCAATGTATGTATTGAAATGACAAGGCTGCTCTGTGCTCACAGCTTAACAAGGTCAGATTCAGTCAAGGTGGAAGTGTGGAAGCCTTTGCAGGTTTGAACTGATGCATACTGTGGTGAAGGCTTTGGTCATTTCACAGGACATGGCTTACAGTGCTGCTTGTCCTCCTAACTCCAACTAAACTGGATTGGGTGTGTTTATACAGAAACTATTTTGCATCTACTTGAAGACACCCAAGATACATACCCTCCACCCTTGTATAGCAAGGGGACACCAATCTACACTAGAGAGGCAAATAGAATGATCAAGTGTTGTTTTAGGGCCACAATTAAAATTTGGCTTCCACAATCAACTCACCACCTCAAGGTGCTCGTGTTCTTTTTTGCTGTGTGACTGATCAATGCAGCAAAGCTGAACTGAATAAACATGCATTCAAGTCTCCCTTGCCCAATACAAAATGATGTTTTGCTTAGTTAGGTAGCTCAAATGAGAGCCAATAGAGTTGCAATGAGCTACTTGTCAGAAATTCAAATAAGGCCCTTGAAGATTGCTTGCAAATCCTCCCCAGGCTTGGAGTGTTGTTCTATGAAAAGAGAAATCACCATGAGAAACTCCCAAAAAAAGTTTGAGTCACAGTAAATATGGGAGCCAAGGGAGCTTACTCCCCTGCCAGAGCTATGTTCTGCCAGAGCTATTGAATGTTCAGAGTGAACTCCTTTCATTGTGTACTAGGGAGGCACTGTAGTCTAGAGATTACAGAAGTATGGGAAACAGAAGTATCCTCGTGGGATCCTATTTAAAATGAACCACTTAGTGTGGGACTTTAAGTGGCTTGATCTGATTTCTGTGCCTGTGTGCTCCAAAATTGCGGGAAAGTAAGACATGAATAAAAACCGCAAGATGTTGCATTCAGAAGTGATCCAGCGTGAGTCAGGGAGTTATTCTCAACATGATTTAGCTGGGGTCTGAGAAGCAGTCTGTGTTTGACTAAGAAGTAGGCTGAGTGCACAGATTTGCTACTCCCATTTTACTATTTATGATTGAATAGGTGAGATGCAACCCCCCACAAGTTGTTTGCATCTCATCTATTCCACAAGGAGTCATTGTAGAATTAATCTTTAGTTGTATGGATCCAGCATAACAAAAATCTTCTAAACTGGTTCTCTCTTCCCCAAACTCCTTTTCAAAGATAACTAACTTGTGAGAGCAGATACAGAAAAGCAGATCAATACAGGGTTCCCTCTTCTGTGAGGTATTTAAGATAGCACCGTAGGGAAGAAGTTTCTCTTATTTAAGTTAAGTAAACTTAAGTAAGTTTATTTAGCTTACAGAGTTCTAATATTCACTATTTTGGAGCAGCAGGAGTTAGCTCAACTCTCAACCTATCTGTGTAAAGAGGGCAATTTTCCAAAGTTCTCCAAAGTCCACATGTGCAATCAAATTGGCCTGAAGATTGCTATGCCAATAGAAGGGATCGGGTTGAATTAATGGTGCAAGTTTGGGGTCATTTGGCTAAGGGCTTGCAACATCCATGGAATGGGAGAGCCAGCCACCCACTCCCTTGAAGCAGGTCTCTGCCATTCTACCTAATCACATTGCATGTACGAAATTTTTAGCTAGGACAGGGAAAAGACATAGCACCCAAGCTTTCCACTGTCTTGCATTTCCTATAATTTGCATCTGTGCAAAATGGGCATAAAATGCTTCTGTTCTGATTTGGTATAATTCCACACAGGTATAAGCTTGCACTTTCAAAGTCCTAGATATAACTGGCATATTAGTGGATAGGCCCAATCCTGCAGTCTACAGAGTTGACCTAGGAGATGCTGCTCAGTCTCCACTAACACATCTGGCAAGTTCAGTCCCACAAGAAGAGAAAGCAAGCAAGAGCTTGTATTCTATTTTTCCTTCTGTTTCATATCTGGAAGGTTGGGGGGAAATTGAATTGGATTAAATGATCCAAAAAAATATATAACCCAGAGATTGCCTCATGCTGGAAGAATTCACTTCTGGATCCACATCTCAAATACTCCCAAAGTTCAAAACTGTTTGGATTGGTACATTGCTGATGGAGGGGCCATCCACCATTTTCATTCTGGAGTCAAATTCCGAACCTACCATCTACACATGGGATACTCTCTTTCTTGAGAGATACTCTCTTTCTTGAGAGAATCTTAAGTTTTGTCTGTGTCTAAGCTTAAACTCTCTCAAATTGGCAGGGATTTTGGTTTATGGGGTTTTGTTTAATCTATATTCTAACCTTATTTCTTTTCCTTCTATTCCAGTTTCCATAGCACAAAGTAGCAGGAACCTATGAAAGCCGAAGGTTGTGTCAGTTCAGTTCTACTACAGAAGTTTAAGCTGGTCAGAGAAAACATTGTGATTGGGTCCGATCTCAATTTGTGCACTTTTCTTACTCAGATCAAGAGGAGTTTTGCCCAAGGAAAGAGTCCTGTATCAAGGACACAGTACACACACTAGATACAAATCCTGCAGATTAACTAGAACCCCTTTCCATGAGCCTCCTCAAGCCTTTAGCTCTAAAATGAACTGAATACACATTGAGCCAAAGAAGGAGAAGTCTTCGCTGGAATGAAATTTGCCCCATTTTGTTTTATTGTAGGTGATGTCTCATTTTAAAGTACGGACAGTGTACTTGGTGGAGAGGGGGAGTATTGCATTTGAGCATTTGCTTCAGAGGTTGTGTCAAATGGAGATGATGGGAAAACATTTTTTGGTAACAAATTGCTCTCCCTTTGCCAAAGTTTTACTACTGGATTTAATAAGCCACTTGTGAGCCATCTGAGCTATTTACATAGGAAATGCATGACGAGGCATGGGAAAGCAGACTTCTGATCACATACAAGTTCTCACATGGAACATCCACAAAGTTTTATTTGCTGACAAGATGGAATGGATGTGTTAATAAAAAAAAAAAACACATGGTGAGCTGTACAGTAGGTTGAAAGGGAAAGAAATGCTGCATTTATCCCATACGGAAATGTTGTCCTATTACATCACATAGGAGAGTGTTCAGTATTTTGAGCAGGGGCCTGGAAACCATGATTCCTCAGATCTAGTCTCACATCTGACCGTGACTGGCACAGGTGACCACCTCCTGTTCCCCATTTTAGCTATCTGGAAGATACATATAGTTCAAATAATTATAAAAAGACCTACTTTTCATCCCAAGATGAACAAGCTTTACAAACACTACATTTAAGCAACTCCTTGCCCCCAGACTCCTTGTTGTTTTTGTGGATACAGATTAACACGGCTACCCCCGATACATTATATTTAAGGACTCCCCTGAGGGGTAGATAAGTATTACTCGTTCATTTGTGGCTAATTTCCTGTTTAAGGGCCTGACACTTTAAATCCTCATTTGCATGAAAGTACTATATCTTGGGAAACATTTTGGTGAAGATACCTGCAAGATAAATAGATTTCTAGAGCAAAAATGGTTTTGAGTAACCCTCTAGAATGTGTCTAGAAATAGGGATTTATAGCAGTTAAATTGCTAACTTTTGTTTAGCTCCTTTAATCTACTGCCTATCTTGCATTGGCAAGTAGGAGACCTAGATCAAAGAGTCCATCTATCTCAAGCTACCAAATTAATATTTATTGTATAACTACAGTTACCGTGGTCACAATTTAATAGTCAGCCTTTGCCAACAGATACCTGTGACATACCAGGGTACGATCCAGACCAATAAATAGCTGTGTCATCCCTATCCTGAAACTGGATGCCCTTTACACTGCCTTGCTTCTGTAGCCTCTAACCTGGACTGCTCAAACAGCCTCCAGCATGTAAATTACTCCCAGCTAGGTCTCTTGGCTCTTACCAGCCTTAAAAATTACCACAGGGTGATCTCAATACACTCCCTGTCCCAGATTTTCTCCTGGAAATGTCCTGTACTGGCCAGCCCAAATACATTAAGCCCATTAGTCCTTGGAGGGAATAATATGCACACAACTTGTCAACCCAAATGGAAGTTTCTCAGACTTTTCAATTTAAACAAACACTCAGACTCATAGGTCAGCCATCGTGATCATCTAGTCTGACCGCCTGCACATTGCAGGCCACAGAACCTCACCCGCCCACTTCTATAATAGACCCCTAACTTCTGGGTTAGTTACTGAAGCTCTCAAATCATGGTTTAAAGACTTCAAATTACAGAGAATCCACCATTTACTCTAGTTTAAGAACATAAGAATGGCCATACTGGGTCAGACCAAAGGGCCATCTAGCCCAGTATCCTGTCTACCAACAGTGGCCAATGCCAGGTGCCCCAAAGGGAGTGAACCTAATAGGTAATGATCAAATGATCTCTCTTCTGCCATTCATCTCCACCCTCTGACAAACAGGGGCTAGGGACACCATTCCTTACCCATCCTGACTAATAGCCATTAATGGACTTAACCTCCATGAATTTATCTAGTTCTCTTTTAAACTCTTTTATAGTCCTAGCCTTCACAACCTCAAGGAGTTCCACAGGTTGACTGTGTGCTGAGTGAAGAAGAACTTCCTTTTATTTGTTTTAATTACAAACATTAATTTCATTTGGTGGCCCCTAGTTTTTATGTTATGGGAACAAGTAAATAACTTTTCCTTATTCACTTTCTCCACACCACTCATGATTTTAGAAACCTCTATCATATCCCCCCTTAGTCTCCTTTTTTCCAAGCTGAGAAGTCCTAGCCTCTTTAAATCTTTACTATTATGCGACCCGTTCCAAACCCCTAATCATTTTAGTTGCCCTTTTCTGAAACTTTTCTGTCAGTATATCTTTTTTTGAGATGAGGGGACCACATCTGTATGCAGTATTCAAGATGTGGGTGCACCATGGATTTATATAAGGGCAAAGATATTCTGTCTTATTCTCTATCCCTTTTTTAAACCTGCAAGTGACCAGAGGAAGGCAAAAAACCCCTAGGATTTCTGGACATGGGGGGAGGGGGGGAAGGAGAGAGGGGAGGGAAAAAATTTTAGAGTGTTTTCCCCCGCTTTTTAGTTTCAGTCTCCCTCGTGAAAAACATTTTCAGCTAGGAGTAAGGCAACAGGCAGTCTGTATGAAAGGAAACTCCACACTGTTTCTTTGCCAAGATGTAGATTCTTACTGCTGTCCCCTTTCCTACCAAAGAATGGCCTCTTAGTAGGTAATGGTCCATCAGTCTTTGTTTACACCTGGCTGAGGCATCAGCTTGCCCTTTGTCTCTCAAGATCTGATTTGGCCATTTCCCAGACCTCTCTGGAAAACACACTTTTAGTCATGAGCTCAGCTTATGTTTATAACTTCACATATAATGCTGCAATGTGCATTTTGCCATGATATTATTAATCAGCAAGTTGCGAGTTTTCAGAAGATACCTTACAAGCCATACTTTATACAAACATAATAGTATGTAAGGTGTGAACAATACCTCACAGTTGTTTCCTAGTCAACATACAGGAAATGTAGATTTCAGACCCTACTGCATGATTATTATAAAATGCTGATTTTGGTGACAAACAGTGTCCCTAATACAGCTATCTATTGATTCAACAGTATATAAATAAGCAGAGAATGTGTGGTTGAAATTCCCATTTCGATATGAACTACTATTTGGAAGGAGTTTTGTATCATATAAATCTAAGGGTTTATACCTACCCCCATTTGATGTCAAAAATTCTCATTAATATCAGCAGTGTAAGTATAGGATCTAAGAGATCAATCCTAAAAACATTTACACAAGTTACTTTACTTACATGAATTGCCCATCAGCTCAGAATAGGGTTATTCAGAATAGGGTGTTTTCAGAATCATGCATAGAGTGTCTGGACTTTCAAACAGAACTGGATGAATAACAGATTTCAGTTTGCTGGCAACTGCAAGGGTTTTTTTTAAAAAAAAACCACCGGTCAAAGGGTTTCATTTGACCCAAAGCAAAATATTGTTTCAACTGATCATTGAAGTATTTTAAAAAAAAAAAAAAAAGGACATTTCTAGTCATTTCAAATAACAAACAGTTTAATTTTGAAAATGTCAAATGAAACATTATATGCAACGTCGTTTTAGCCATGTTGGTCCCAGGATTTTTCAGAATTTCATTTTCCCCCCACAACCAAAACAATGTATCAGAACATTAATGTGGATTTTTGCTAAGAGTTTTGATCAAAGAATTTCACCCAGTTCCACTTGCTAAGCAATGAAGTGCTGAAAAAATGCTTCATGTAAAATGAACGAGCAGACTGGATAAATTGCTTGTTTGCAATCTCAAAATCCTTTAGTGGTTTAGATCAGCCTGAAGCTTTAAACTATTTAAATTTAAACTGTTCTTTCTGAATGGTTTTAAATCAGACTTTAAAAGAATGCATCCAATGAAGTGAGCTTTAGCTCACGAAAGCTTATGCTCAAATAAATTTGTTAGTCTCTAAGGTGCCACAAGTCCTCCTTTTCTTTTTGTGGATACAGACTAAGATGGCTGCTACTCTGAAACCTACAAAATAGATGTCGCAGACAGATTAGAAATCAAAGAGGCATCCCAGCTGAGAAATCTTATTGCCCAGACAGAAGCACATTAGCTAGTGGAATGTAATGTTTTGTCCATTAAAAGCTTCCCTTTTACAGTACTATTCTAGTCATTTGTGTTCTTCTGTTGACCTCCTAGGAAAATGTTCCACTAGAGAAGATTTGCTCAGAAGAGTTACACATTCCAAGGGCTCCCCAAGTTTAGACAGGTCAGGACAAAATTCTTGTCCAGCTCTCTCTCTCACTCTATCCTTTCTAACAGTGGCTCTCTCTCTCTCCCCCCCCTCTCTATTCCTACACACAGGAGGGCCACTGATGATACAATAAGGTTCTCTTCTATTACTCCCACAGTCAGAAACAGCCTCCTTTGTCTTGATTTTCACTCTCTCCAGTCTTAACAGAAAAAATTTCCCTTGCCTGAATATCTTTATTTCCCTCTATCTGCTATTCTTCTTCATTTAGCTTTAAATTGTACCAGATGTTTGGAATAAGATTACCCTGAGACCTTATACAATATGAGATTGTACTGAATAATGATGGCCAGCTGTGCGGTCGTTTGTTTCAAGCACCTATCCCAATGGATCAAGTCCTTGGGCTTCATTGCACTCAGGATTTGACTCAGTTACAGCTATAACTGGCCAGTGGAGAAAGGCAAAGCTGCTGTTTCAAACAGGTGCAATTTACCCTGGTTTCAAGCAGGAGTAGCAGTTTTGCCATTCTACACTACGGGCTTGCATTGGTGCAGCTCCACCAGGGAGCAGCTGGGCACCAGTGGTGGAAATCCCTAGTCAAAGCCTTCATCTCATTAAAGTCAAGGGGAGTTTTTGCATGAACTTCAATGACACTAGAATTTGGCTCAAAGTTAATAGATTCTGTAGTAGTTCTGTGATCAGGCAATTCAGAACATACAAATACACAACTTAGAGGCAACACCGCCCTGAACCAGAGATCTTTCAGGGATCTGCTCTCACATAAACAATGTATTTAATAGCTCAGGAAAAATTAAGACACAAAAAGTGGAAAGATAATTTTTTTACAGGAATTTTTGCCTTAAGTATTCAATTAGAGTTGATGCCATCCAAAATATTAGAGCATTCATTTTATTGTCTGAGATGTGTCACTTAAAAGATTTTTTTAAATAAAGTCAGAATCTCTTCATTAATTTTTAAGCAGCCAAGTTAGAAACACTGATTGCTTCATGGCATTGGAACGTTCTGAGAATGTGCTTTTGAGCCACTAGTGTTTAGTCAGTAATGATCATTTACATTCCACAGTAGTTCAGTTTCAGAAGTTTGTGCACATGCACGTGCACTCATGCATGTACGAGGCAGAAGTTTAGTGGTGAGGAAAGAAACCCCAATGGATTAATACAGGACTTCAGGCTCCAGAGCTGTCCAAGGATTAGGGGCAGAAGTGGGAGGGTGCGAGTGGATATGCCACACCATGTTTCACCAGTGTCCCATGGATGATAAAAGGGAAGAGTCAGACTAGCGTCGCTTAGGGGTCAATCCATTTTTCCAACTCCAGTTCCAGTACAGCACAGTCAGGACTTTCACCCCAGATTTGGATAGACAGCCTTCAAAAGGAGAACGATAGCTCAGGCTCCACGCTGTCAGTCAGTCATTGGATTTTCTACACAGTTTAAGATTATGTAGAAGAGTGGGCTGAGCACTGGCACACCCTTCATGACTGGGCCTGGTGTAGGAGCCTCTCTAGGTTTGCCGGGCCCTCCTCCTTCCCCACCCAAATCTCAAAACAAACAAACAAAAAAAAGCTTTAAACTACCTTTGCCCTCCTTGCTCTTAAATTGTCAGTCCTCTTACATTTCCCCTGTGCTCTGTTCCTCAGTTGAATGCCTGCCAGAGCAGGGCTGGATTAACTCTCCTGTGGGCCCAGGGCTATTAGATTTTGTGGGGCCCATATATACAAGTCTTTTTCCTAATTTAAAACAAAAATGATCACAGTTATGGCATCGAAGCTATTAACACCATACTAAACTTGCCTTTTAATTAACATAAAGCTGTTCTGTGGTTACATTTCAGTCTTAAAACATGTAGACTATAGTTCTATTAATTCAAAATAGCCTACTTAGAACAGCTGTTATATTAGTTTCTTTCTGGGAGGGAGCTTTGGTGCAGGAGTGGGCACCAGGCTGGGGCAGAGAGTTGGGGTGCAGGAGAGGGTGAGGGGTGTGGGCTCTAGGAGGGAGTTTGGTGCAGGAGGGGATTCTAACCTGGGGAAGGGGGTTGAGGTGCAGGAGGGCGTGCAAGGTCTGGGAAGGAGTTTGGGTGCAGGAGGGGATCCTGACCTGGGGCAGGGTATTGGGGTGCAGGAGGGGGTGTGAGGTGCAGGATCTGGCTGGGAGGCACTTACCACAGGTGGCTCCCTGCCAGTGGGGCAGCAGGGCTCAGACAGGCTGCCTGCTTGCCAGCCGTAGCCCCACGCCGCTTTCGGAAGTGGGTGGCTGCTGGAACGTCTCTGCGTGCCCCTGTGGGGAGAGGGGGGACAGCCTGTCTCCGTGCGCTGCCCATGCCCACAAGCACTGACCCCACAGCTCCCACTGGCCGGTTCAATGGGAGCTGCGGGGACAGTGCTGGGGCAGCGCATGGAGCCGCCTCCTCCAGCCCCTGCCAGGGGCTGCAGAGACATGCCAGCAGCTGGCCGCTTCTGGGAGTGGTGTGGGGCTATGGCAGGCAGGCAGTCTGCCTGAGCCCTGCTGCCCCACTGAACTTTTAACAGCCTGGAGAGTTCAATTGACTGGCAGAGGCTCCAGGATCAACCAGTCAATCACAATTGACGGTTTGGTAACCACTGAATTGTATATAATTATGGATTTATTTTTGTGGGGGCCCCCCTTAGCCCAAGGCCCTGGGCTGCAGAACCCTAAAGCCCCTGCATTAATCCAGCCCTGTGCCAGATTTCTCTCCTTGGAAGTCCATATCCTGCCCCTTTAATAAAGACTCACTCCCTGAACTTGTTCCACTCCAGTGCCTTCTTCATGTATCTCCTGGATTTTTGTCAGGAGTTCTCTATTCAGGAAGAGTATCCCAAGGCCAATTCTCTCCCCAGCTTCCCCTTCAACATTGCAGGTCTCACCACTATTACCAAGAGAAGAACAGCAGGAGTTTCCCCCTCTTACTCTGGGAGTCCTCTCTGTATAGGAGCCACCCAACTCCACCCCTAGCTGGGAACTCATCTTTAATTAGGCTTGGCCCTCCTTCCAGGTGCACCTAGGTTTCCAAACTGGAGCTGGAGAGCTCACTTAACTCTTTGAGGAGGTAGCTGGGGTATACACCCAATCACATTTGTCAGTTGATGGTAGTTGTGGTGATCCAATTCTCTTCTCATATCCCATTTGCTGGGCCCTGAACTGAGACAACATAGGCAACTGGACAGCCTGATGGTAGTAACTTTTAGTCCCTGTCTACCTGAGCTGTACTGAGCCAGTTTCCTAATCTGCAGGGGGCTACCTTAGTTAGGCTTCCATTAATTAAGCAAAATAATGGAAAGAGTTTAACAGAAAGCATATGAACAATTGACATGTTCAAGTCTCAGAACCATAAAAGATTCCTAGTGGTTTGGAATTCCATTTAGAGAATGTGTCAACCTAGTTTCAAACACTTGGATTTAATCTGATGAAGGAGTTTTGTTTTTTCACAGGGACGCTTATATTAGAAGTGCAAATAAATTTAGAAGAACTACATTAAGGTGTTTACTTACTGAAGAGATCTATGTACTGTACAGTCAATACTATTTGATCTTCTTGGATCAAGCCAGCTTTTAAAAAGAGGCAGATATTAAGTGACTCATTCATTAAAAGTTGCAGTGTAGTTTCTATGACTTTTCAAGTTTTTAAAGCAGCCTACTGACCTGGGAAAAGGACCTTCCAGCAATTTTGCTTCCATCTGTTGCAAACTGAGGTAAGCTGACTTATTGTCAGAATGGTCTCTAATAGAGAGACTGGCTTTTCAAGGAACAGTGTAACCTCAAAGTACGAATACCTTTTGATTCCCATTGACGTCAGTGGGAATTAAAGTTTCCTGCATTGTACAAAGATCAGGCCAGTGATGGCAGAAGTTTCAATGTATGAATGGTTGCACATAAGCTCTCTCAGGGTTCTTCAGAGTTGAAAGTTGTACCATGTCAACCAGGAGCTTATTTTTTCCTCTAGACCGACACCACACTTTTGAGATTTGAGGTCTGACCTATCAGCTTCACCTACAGTAATCAAACTTTTAGTCCTCTAAGACCATTAGTTGCTGAAAGCTCTGGCTAGGTCCTTAGCTGGTGTAAGTTTGCATAGCTCTAGGAAACTATATTTTTTATACCAACTGAGAATCTGACTCTGTCAGTACAGTGGTAAAAAGAAAAGGAGTACTTGTGGCACCTTAGAGACTAACCAATTTATTTGAGCATAAGCTACAGCTCACCAGGAATTCAAGCCACAAACTTTAGATCTGGATTTTGAACATCCCACGTTATACAGGGTTGTTTATGCATTATTTTAAAAAGAGCCAGGAGTTATATGCAAAATTTGGAGCTGAAGCCAAGTTCAGACTGAAGGTGGTGTTGTCTAAGATCCTGGTTTTCCCCTAAAGTTGCAATTTAGGCTGGCCTATGTAACTCTATTTATTTTTATGAAGGTGGAGTGTCCCATTTTTTAAAAGCAGAAATCCTTTGCCTGGTTGACAGAAATTTATAGCAAAGCAATCTCATTGCTTATTGATTGTACTTACAACTGCCACACAGGCAAGTGTTTTCCTGACTCAAGTAAAAATAGTTTCACTATTTTGACAGTGAAAAAAATTATATTGCTTATTTTATTTCTGCTTCAGTGAAAACATTCCAGGCAAGATCCAATCTTAAAGAGCCAGGTAACAAAATTTTCCAATCCTGCTGATGGTTTAGCCCATTTCACATTTTTTGAACGAAAACAGACAGTGGCTATTAGTTTAACTCAACTAAAACAGGTTTCAGAGTAACAGCCGTGTTAGTCTGTATTCGCAAAAAGAAAAGGAGTACTTGTGGCACCTTAGAGACTAACCAATTTATTTGAGCATGAGCTTTCGTGAGCTACAGCTCACTTCAGCTCACGAAAGCTCATGCTCAAATAAACTGGTTAGTCTCTAAGGTGCCACAAGTACTCCTTTTCTTTCAACTAAAACACTAAGTTAAGTAAACTATAACAACTTTATTCTAATGTAAATAGACTTCCATAAACAGCCCAAACTTCAGCTGCAGAAAAGGATTTTTTTGCAACAGTAAGCATTTTATGGAAGTGTTTTTGTAGTTAATTTATTCCTTCTCCTTGGTCAGATACACACACTTGTGATTTGAGGAGTTTTATTAGCCACCAGACATCAACAGATCTCATATGGAGTGATAATCTGTACTATGTTTTGTTATGCAACTGCAATCCTTCATCACTGACACTATCTGTATCAAAGTTTGCCAGGAATAACCAGACCGAAGACTACAATTATTTATCTTTTGTTTCTTCCCAAAAAGACCAGCTACTTTAATATCTGTTGAACCATGTAAATTAGTCATTTCAATCTAGAAGTCAGTGGGCCTTTGTATGCCGAGTCCTCTCCAGCTGCCACCTTCTGCAACAAGTAGTTAAAGTGTGCCTTTAATAATTCATTTAAGAAGGGATACAAATACCTATGTTCTAGCAGTGATAGGTTCATGCATAGTTAGGCCTTTCTCAGAGTTCATGGCATGTTTGGGTCTGGCCTTTGAAGCTCACTGCCATTTTTATGAAGTTGGCTTTGATCTGAAGTTCCACAGGCTGGGAGTATCCTGACCCAAAGTTTTAGTTTGGGCACATCTTTTGTGTCATTGAGGGGGGGAGAGTTTTCTTCCTTCTGTGATTGTGTGTGTTCCTCTTGCGATCCTCAGTGGAGGTGTGTAAAGGAGACTCATACAGCATATCCTATAATACAATAATTGCAAATACAAGTTTTAAACACAGAAGCTGTCTCTGATCCAACACATTTTTGAACATATCCTTGACCTAACCAATTAATACAAGTAGACTCCATTTCCACAGAATTTAATCACTTGTATTGTTTTGTATGTCACTTTTGACTTCACAATTCTATGTGGACAGCTCTTGCCCAAGGAACAGTACATTAGTTTTCTTGTGTTTCTCCTTTTAAGTTGACATCAAGGGAGTTCTAAAAAAATTCTTTTCAACTATGGAAGGGCTTAGTTTTCAGTGAAAAACTCCTTGTTTACATCCACATAGAGAAAAGTGTCTCACCTCCTCTCCACTTTCTCCCAGAGGTGGGTAGACCTTCTGTCACGTGGTTAATGTCAGCAAAAAGGGACAAATTCAATACGACTCTTGATTAATAGCTAACTCAGCTTAAGCTGTTACCCAAACTCCTGGGAAAAGCAACACTCCCTCCCTGAATGACTAACAGGGTGCATGTCTGACACACACAATCATTCAGACTGTACAGATAAGGCGGTCTGTATTACAGAAAAGGGAACAGTCAAATTTGGGAAAACACTGGAACAGAACAGATATGCAAATTCTCCCTTCCAGGAATTTTGGCAGGTAATAGTTGGCTACCTCATGCAGCTGTCAAACTTCACCCACAGTTTGGATCAGTGACCAGCAGCAGTTCAAGTGTCTTGGCCGGTCTGCCTCCAGTCCCAAGGACACTGCTTGCCAGGTTCCATTTGAAGGCACCAATCACCTAACCCCATTTAATGAATCTGCTTTATTATGGTGCTGGGTAGGTGGAGGCCCCACCGGAGCCCACTCAGTTCCGTTGCCAAACAATGTGCCATCTCAGCATAGATTTCACAGACTGTGTTGTATCTTGCTCCAGAGTCCCACAGAAGGGAAGCCAAGTGCAATTAGTACTCTTGCAGAGTCCTGGCGCATGAAAATGAGCTCTTTGCATAATGTAAGAGCTCTTTCCCTTTTCTATGCCTTTAGTCACAGAACACTGGAGCACAAACAGCAGCAGTGCATGTTTCTGCAGCTTGCCTCCAAGCAATGTGCTATAAGCATGCTCCGACAGGCCCACTTTTCACCCTATCTCCACAGAGTCCGAAAGGCAGCCCAGCAAGTCTGCTAATTAAAATTCACATGACTTGGCTAAGTTGCATTTCCAATCAAAACCAGTGCACAAGAATCCATGCATGATAAGCTAAAATTGTCTGTTCGCTTCCATTCCCAGAGACAGTAAGTCCAATTACTCATCTGTTTTGTTTTTTCTCATTTTCACAGCTGTTCTTTGAGTTTCTAACCAGAGCACAGAATTTTAATCTAGGAATTTAAATATCTTCCATATGGTACCCAACTGTGTCATTTTGGGGCATTTGGTTTGAAGATTGAGAGTTACTAGGGCTTTTCAGGAATAGGCCATGGAAAAACAGAAAAATATTCCTCAAAAGTCAGAGCCAATCTCACTAGCCATTCAAGCTGTTTTAGTGCCAGGACTTTGCTAGTGCATGGAGTACAATACTAATTAAATTAATTAAAAAAAAAAAAGAGTCAAGACTAATTACAGCATTTAACTGCAGCAGAGTCCTAGTAAGATTGTGTTACTTGCGCCCAGGAAAATGATCAAAAGAATATGGAATACTGTAGCCATGTCCATTTGGGGAAGATGTTTCCTATAACAAACAAGTAGTAGTACCATAGTGAAACTGAAAGGCAAATGCCTATTTATATGAATAGCACAGTATTTTTAGGTAGAGGAACAAAACCCAGCCACATGTGATAAAGACTACATATTTTAAATGTTTAAGTAGATTTATGTTGCAATGTAAATATTGAATGACATCCTAGGCCATCAAAGCCAAATCTGAGGTTACATTAAAGAAGGTCTAAACAAAAATTTCACACTTAGGGGAACAATATATATATATATATATATATATATAATGTATTTATTACCTGCTGGGAGTTTCTCCTCTACTCCTTTTATTTCTGATTTGGGTACTTTCTTCATACAATCACATTCTATCTTATAGGTTCCCTCTATTTAAAACACTAGTTTGCTGAAAAGCTTTTGGACAAGAAATAACAGTGATACAGAAACTGAAGTGATACAATTTTCTGTGGCAAAGTGTGACTTGAATGGCTGCAGCATTCTCTTAAAGCACATGCATATTTTTCTATTTCTCTTCAACCATTAAGATCAGACTGGTTCTGCCTATTTAGAGACTAATGATAGAAGTGAATGGCTATTAGTGGCTATGCTATCCTTCAAACTATGTGCTTTATCTTCAAGACATAGTACTCAAATACAAGACAAATTCAGTTTCAATGGGAGTATAGAACTGTCCAAGATGCTCACAAAAGACTACTTCATATCAGAGACCTGAACACCAAGGGGCAATAATGTCAGGCAGTCAAAGAAAATTGACTCCCACAAGACTCCACAGAGAACTGTCTGCACTGGATAGTCCGTCAAAAGCATCACTTCTCTCCACATGTATAAAGCAAGTCATGTAACTTCATTGGATCTAAAAGCCTCTATACACCAGCAAAACAGCTTTCCACTTAGTGAAATGACATTGCTTCCTCACAGGGAAGGCTGGGGAAGGCTATATTCCACTTGCTGACATGTTTTGTCAAGTTGAATTGAATCTTACCTACAACTGTTCAGAACAGAGAGCTCTAAGGGGGGAGGGAGTCAGACTGTATGAATACACATTAAAAATAGATAAGCTGGCAGTTTGCACAATACCATCCATATATGGATAGGATGTGTATTAATTTTTAAACTTGGATTCTTATCAAAGATATTTAGGTGGTCCTCATTACTAGGGTATCTGGTCACACCTGCAGGAGGGAAATGCTATTATCTTCATCTCACAGATGGGAAACAGATTAAAGCAGTGGTGGGCAACCCGTGGCCCGTCAGGGTAATCCGCTGGCAGGCCACCAGACTGTTTGCATTTGCATGGCCATCTGCAGCTCCCAGTGGCTGCGCTTCACAGTTTATGGCTAATGGGAGCTGCACCATTGGCTGGGAATGGCAAACCGCAGCCACTGGGAGCTGCGGGCAGCTGTGCAAATGCAAACAAACAGTCTGGCTGCCTTCCAGTGGATTACTCTGGCAGGATGCTCACCACTGTTCTAAGGGCACGTCTACACTACAAAATTAAGTCAACCTAACTTTTGTCAGCATACAGCTGCTGCAGTAATTGCATCACTTATGCATGTCTACATTTTGCTCCTTGTGGCAGCGATGTGCATTCTCACCATGAGTTGCACCAATTGAACTGTCAATGTGGGGCATTGTGGGACAGCTTCTGAAAACCAGCAACAGTTGATATAAGCACCACAGTCTCTATCCTGATGATGCATCAACATTTACTCTGACTCTCATGGAGGTGGAGTTATTAAGTCAGTGTAATGGGTGAGTTATGTTGGCAGGAACAAAATTTTTAGTGTGGACACTTAGGTCAACACAAGGAAGCTTAAGTGTCCACACTAAAATTTTGTTCCTGCCAACATAACTCACCCATTACACTGACTTAATAACTCCACCTCCATGAGAGTCAGAGTAAATGTTGATGCATCATCAGGATAGAGACTGTGGTGCTTATATCAACTGTTGCTGGTTTTCAGAAGCTGTCCCACAATGCCCCACATTGACAGTTCAATCGTAGTAGATCAGGGAATTGAATCTAGGTCTTCAAAGTCCTAGGCTAGCGCCCTAACCACAGGATGATTCTTCCTCAGAGGGAATAGGTTAGTGAGAACTTTAATGGTGGTATTTTTTCCTGTCGTGTTGTGCAATGCTCATTTCTCTTGTATTATTTGTCTGTGGGAGATGGTGAAAGGAATGGGAGTTCTCTTGAGGATGGGAGGCAGGGTCATCTCACCTAGGAGACACAGCTTTAGATCCCTTCCCAAATCCTGCCTCCTCCTTGCACAGTGAAGTCATCAGTTCTGCTGCCATGGAGCCATTACAACAGTGGTGGGCAACCTGGGGCCTGTCAGGGTAATCCATTGGCAGGCTGCCAGATCATTTGTTTACATTTGCATGTCTGACTGCAGCTCCCAGTGGCCGCGATTCACCGTTCCTGGCCAGTGGGAGCTGCGGGAAGTAGCGGCCAAGCCTATGCCGCTTTCTGCGGCTCCCATTGACTGGGAATGGCGAACCATGGCCACTGGGAGCTGCAGGCGGCCATGCAAATGTAAACAAATGGTCTGACAGCCTGCCAATGGATTATCCTGACAGGCCATGGGCTGCAGGTTGCCTACCACTGCATTACAGCCATGGAAGCAGGAGCAATAAATTGCTAGAGGTTAAAATCCCAGATTCTAGAAGCTTCTATTTCCAGATGAGAGTTGACTACAAATTGGCATATCACCTAGCAACATTCTAGGCTCTCCCTCCTTTTATTCTCAGCTGCTTTCTTGATTTTTTTCCCCTCCCCCTCGTGCGCTGGTTTATAGCTGTAGTAAAAGTTAACATCCACTTTTGCAAAACTTTAATTAGAATTACAGCTTTGAACACACTCTGGGCATCCATGAGCCCTCTTATGGGATGGTTCAGAATCACCCACAAAGTTCCACAGTTTGGGGCAGTGCCAGGATCTCTGGGGTGAATGCCCAGAAGGTGCTGCTGCCAGTATGCTTGAGGGCAGCCCTCATGTGGATGTTTGCTGTGCAATGGACATCTTTTCAGTAGTGCTCAACACCTCCCCTTGTGACATTTATGGCCACATTTTTAGACCGTGAATGTTCAAAATGCTAAGCTCTTTTGAAAGTCTAGAGAGTTATTCTGGTATCTACGGGAGAACAAAGCTCTCTCTTTTTTTAATATATAAAATCTAACCCCAATTGTGATGCTAAGCACATCTGAAAGTTCTGGCCATGGCAGCATTTTTCTTCCCTTTCCATGGAAAGGTATCTGGGCAATTTGCAAATCCAGGGAATTTATGGTAATTCTTGCTCTTAGTTTTTTAAAATTTTTATTTAAGTCACTTCAATGATTTGTTATTTCAGAAGACAATAAAACTGTCTGGATTAAATATTCTTCATAACTTGAATTATTAGGACCTGATATTCTTCTTGGTGAAGCCTATACCTCATAAGGAATCTTGGTTCCAGAGTGTTTTAAATTTCTTGTAAATAAAAAAAATTGTAGAAGGGGCACAAAAAAAATTGACACACACGAGTGACAAGTTGCCAAAAGAATTATTTAAGCTTATTTGCTGTATCAATTCATTTTTCCAAACCACCATGAAAAGTTCAAAAAAGTAAAAAGTTTAAATAAAGCTCCAGTTAAAACTGAGCTTCCAACAGAATCATCAGTAGTATGGCTCCCACATCTCCTGAACAGAGTTTATCTGTAGCCCAATCCTTTGGCCTGAAGAACCCTTGGGTATTCCATATAGAAATAGGCTATTCCATCCCATGTGTCAAACATTACTTTTTGACTAATGACTGAGACAGCTGCATTAATGTACCTAATAGCATGTTTTCCAGATACAATCAGGTGCTGTCCATGGGGAGGTTTGGGTGCATATCCCATATTGACTACCCTCTTGCCATATCATAACAGTGTGTGTTTGTGAGGAGGAGAAGACTAAGAGAAGAATAGTCATTTCTGGCCTACATAGGAACAGTGTAACTGGTCTCACCCATTGATAATTTTCCTATAATCCATATACCATATCAGTCTCTTATCAAAATGAATCCCATTCAAGTTGCCTTCTTGATTTAGTTTGCTAGTGCGTTACTCTAAGCTCCCCTTGGTTGGGGGGTAAAATCTAGAATGCTTTTTTTGATACATCTGTAAGTTACATTTTGTGTTATTAGTGGGGAATATTTATTATCTAAAGCCAGCAGGCAAGTGTATTCAGGGTATTTTCCAGACTACTGCTTTAGAAACTGAATTAGGAAGATGGCGTGATAGGAATTAAAATTCTATAGCTTAACTATCTTCTCCCACTGAGTTTGAGAGTTTCCTCTAGTAAAAGTTACTGTAATTATTCCCTTCTCCTTTGTTTATAAAAGGAGAAATCCTTGAGCTGCAAGTAATCCTAGGTTTCACATCTGCTCTAAGTCAGCAACTGAAAGGAGTATCACATTTATACATGCAAAGCCAGTTTATTACATACTTTCCCTCCATTAGCAAAGCTTATCCTGTTTCACAGCTGTTTTAAATTCAATGGATGGGTATTAATTCATATACAATATCATACACCTCATTCATATACGATATCATACTGCTCATGAGCTGGGACTAGAGCCCAGGACCCTCTATTCCAGGAAGAGCACAAACTCCTGCTATTTGAGCTAAAGCTATTTGGAGACTATAGATATATACTTTAAAAAGTTACTGTGTAACACAGCCCGATCTGATGAACTGTGGGCCATTTTAATATCTTGCTTAACTGGTCCAGTTTGCTGCATACAATAGAAACAAAATGGTTCTAGTTTAGCCATATAGAGAGGACTCCCAGTATGTTAACTATGGGGAGTTGGGTTGTTTGTTTAAACTGAACTCTCCTTTTTGTTGGCTCCAATTCAATTTCCCATTTTCTCCAGAGCAGGCCTTTGTCTAGATCTTAGGCCTCCCAAGCTATGCAGGATCAGTGTTTTATGGGAGACCTCAAAAGGAAACCCCAGCATGATGCAAAAAGGAAGCAGTTCAGAAACATGTCTCACACCTACCCCATGCCAACCTCCACGATGGAGGTGGAACTAGCAGCTATGCCTCTTAACAGGCCACAGCAGCTGCTGCCTCTTCTCAATGCAGGCCACTGTCTTCCTTTTGCAGCCAATGAAGAAGTTGGTCATCTTCCTGAGTCACACAGGAGTAGGACATACAGACCTAGGTCAACATAGGAACTTAGTGTGGCAAAACCTAACAGTTACCCTAATTGTGGGACTACAGACTCATTCTCTCTGGCCTACAGACTGTTCCACTGTGGATAAACAAATAGTCATTAGGCTACAGAGAGAGACTGACTAGTCCAGTCATCAAGGCACCCCCCTGGGAGGTGGGAGACCCAGGATCCATTCCCCCAGCTCCAATCATTTTCATTATCCACAGCAGAACACCTTCAACAGGTGAGACTGAAGCCCCACATCAGAATCTCTTGTATCTCAGTAGTTTGAGCACTCTGCAGGGGATACCCCCTGCTCAAATCTCTCCCCCTCCCCCACCCAGCAGAGAGGGGGGACTTGAACCAGGGTATCTCACGCCCTAGCTGAGTCTAAAACTAATTATAAACTGGGCACCACCTGATTTTGAATGGGATCCAGCTAGTAGGCAGCTGCTGAGCACACCTACTGAAAGGGCCTCACATGCAAGTCAGGCAGGCAAAAGCCAATCTTTCCCAGTTCGTGGGTTGCTCTGGGGCGTAGGTGGGAGATAGGCATCGGACACCTAAAGCGGGGCAGCAGCAGACATGCCCCAAAGGCAGAAACAGATAAGGGAACTTTTACCCTGAAAACTAAGACTCCTACACTCACCTGGTGACTAAGGTGTTCAACAGGAGTTCTGTATATCAGAGTGGAGCCAAAACTGTGACTTAAATGCCTAAGTACCTTTGTGGATCTTGGCCATAAACCCAAGATTTTCCTTTCAACAAGTTCTGGGGGACACACACCCCTTTCCCCCCCCCAGGAGTCCTGGTCTTGATTCATAAGCATACTCTGTACTTTCATGAGCATGGGCTCAAGTGTGAGAGCCCTGACTCTTCAATCAAGGTTTGAGTTTGGGATTCAGTGTGAATACTCAGCCTGGGACTAGTGATAAACTTGACATTCTGGCTAAATTCTGTTAGTCTTTAAGGTGCCACCGGACTCCTTGTTTTTTGGACTTCATCGGGTGCTGTAGCTCACGAAAGCTTATGCTCAAATAAATTTGTTAGTCTCTAAGGTGCCACAAGTACTCCTTTTCTTTTTGCGAATACAGATTAATACGGCTGCTACTCTGAAACTTTTTTGGGGCTAAATTCCAGTTTGGGTAACTACATTCTGCCCCCCCTTCCCCAGCAGTCTCCCCCGACCATGGGATGTGATATTTCTTCATCTCCAGTTCTGAACTGTCTGCAGTGTTACTATTAAACAGCTGCCATGTCCCACCCTATGGGCAACTGCTGGAATAATCCCTGTGTACACAGAATTATGCAAAACTCTTTGGGAATTCTTTGGATTAAAGTTCTAGAGTTTTAAGGTGCTAGGTTATTAGCAAACTGGCCCTGTTATTGGGGAGAGTTAAAAATCTTGTATAAGCAGTAACTGAAGAGCATTTGAAAGCTAAAAACTACATATAGGTTATGCCAGATATTTCTGGCATAACTGAGTGAGAGAAATGTTCTGATGAACAAAAAAATAAATATGCCCTTCAATCTACATGAAAATGAGCAAAACTGTATATCCTATGATGAGCTTTTCACCTTTTCCTGAAATTGTCCAAGAGCCAGAACCCAACAGCTGCACTCTCTCTGGGAACTTTTTCTACAGTGTTCCATCCCATATACCTTGGCTCTCAGCAGCCTTAAACAAAAACGCCACAAAAGAAAACAAAAAAAAAGAAAGTCATATCCGTCAGAACTCTCAAGGGTGCTCCAGTAAAGGGTGGGGTCCATTAATGTAACAGGTCAGCCTCCAAACCAGATTTAAGTTTAAGAAACCAGTCTCTAATGGAAAATAACTGTCAGCCCAAACTGCCTCTGAACAGGAAAGGCAGGGATAGAAGTCAAGGTCAGATGGTAGAATCTGTTTTATGAGCTGCATCTTATGCTTATAACTGAAAAAGCTCATATAAGGTCCCTCTTTCTCCAAGCTTTTAAGGTGATCTAATCAATGTCATCCAAAAAGTTCCAAAGAATGATAATCACTCTGGAACCCTGGTTACACTTCTACAGGCCAACTAAGAACTAGACAGCTTATGTAGCACCTTGCCTCTCTCCAACGCCACACTTGCTGGTCTCAGCAGTCTGGTTGGCTGCTAGGCGCTATCCCAAAATAAGTGCTAAAACTTAAATCAAGTGTTCCACTATCCAGCCTCTATTCATGGGAACTCACCAGGCACTTCAATAGCCTACCATTCCAAAGACAAACTTAAGGGTATGGCCAGTATCGTTCAAGACCAATACTGCTAGTCGTGGTTACTTTTCAAACTGGGAACATCATAAGAATCCCTGCAAGTAACATAAGAATGATCCAGATTATCCTCAGGGATGACATTCTCCTGAAGCAAAGGTCACAAAATGTCTGACAGAGTTGCCCTTTTCATAAGTCACTGAAGTATTAAAACTGAGTTTCACCCTTGAGACTAGAGGAAGAGATCATATCCTCTGACAATGCAAGACAGAAGGGCACCTAATCAGAGCTTCATAAATGTCAGTCAGTCAAAGTGGAAGAATCTTACTTTTGATCAACACTGCTTTTAAAGAAAAAAAAAAAAAGAACCACCAACCTTCTAAGCCCCTTAATTCTGTCCTTCATGAACAGCCTAGACGGACATAAACGTTTAGCAAGCTGCTGTACATTGGTATCAAACATTTAAAAGAAGCTGGAGGGTATTTGTGCAAAGTATTTGTCTGAACAGAAAAACTGTCTCAGACATTAGAGGAAGTGATTTATTTAAAAAAAAAATCACTGACTTGCCTAAAGTAAGATCCTCCTCTGACAAGCACAGTGAATCTCCCTTTGGACTTCTGAACTGCAAAACAAGCATTATCAGTAAAATAGGACTTGACAAGCTTAACAAGTGGCAACATAATTGGAACTTGTGACAAATAATTAAGCAATAAGATCCAACATGCCAAGCTTTGCTGGGGAATAATAATGTGCTTCAGGTGATATTAAAGGCATGAGGCTGACAGCTGATGCCATTTAACCACTTAATTCCATAGAAGGCCACAGTTTATATTATATTATCTTTAATGAAATGGGACAGACTTTTTATAAGGGAAACAGTCACAGCCATTATTATATTGTGCCTTATTGACATGTTTATGACAATGAAATCGCTTCAGAAGCCTTGATTTGTATTTTAATTCTAGTTTCTTTTTTGGTGTAGCGTGTGTTTAAACACTTGTGGGAGTCAATGGAAAAATCACCCTCTGACTTCAGTGACAATGGATCAGGGCCCAAAGCAGTATTATATGCAAGGCTAATTAGATCTATATAAAACCAGTATTTTTAGGGTGAATGTTGGTAGACATGGTCTCGGTCTGAAGTTTTGATTTGTTCAGATTTTGTTTCTAAGAAAACGCTGCTGGATTTTAGTAGGCTCTTTAATGCTCAACTAAAAAGTGATTTAAATTTCTAAAATGGAATTACCAAACACTTATTCCCCCGCCCCCCTTTTCTATTGTTTTATCCACACCCCTGAGAGCGAGGGAAGAACTATTCCCATTTTATAGATGGGAACTGAGCCACAGGTTAGATAAAGTGGCTTATCCAACGTCAGAGTTTGTGACTGAGCTGGGAGTGGAACTGAGGTTTCCTGAAACTCACTCCACTGTACCAACCCATTTCCAAATTAACTATGCAATAATTGCTTTAATTGCAACTCCCATCAATCTCATTGCTCATTTTATCAACCTGTCTCCTCAAGAGCCAGAATGAATATTCCAGTTGTCACTCCAATATAGGAACAAATTTGCATTCCAGTAGGACACCTGCACAAACACTGGGATATTCTCCTGAAAGGTTTAGTACTATAGACCTCTAAGGGAAACTCCCATTGAATTCACTGGAAATTTCACATGCAGAGGTCATACAAAATTAGGATCAATTGTTTTATTATTGTGATGTGATAAGAAGTCTTCAGCTGAAAGTGAGAATCATTCACTGATAATCTCAGACATGATTTAAATACTCTGCTACAGTGGAAAGAGAAATAAAGTAATGGCAGGAAAATATCATTACAGCTTTCAGCAAAATAAATGCAAGTGTCCAAACCAGAACACTCCATCCCTGTAGTCTAGGATGGGATAGCTAGTGACAACACTGAATGTGATACTGGGGTATTATAGATCTGCAGTAACACTTGCAGCCTTTAATTATGTATGGAGGCATTCACAGCCTTCATCTAGTGGCAGTAACTTTCTATTTTTACATCTTTCTGATGTGCACACCCATTTATAGATCCTTTGGTGTTTGTGATGTCTAGTTTGGTGTAATTAAGATACAGCCAACCACCAGTGGTGGCACTATGCATAGTCAGACCAAACAATTGCTTAAGGCCCCGAGCAGCTCAAGGTGGCCCAGATTTAGCATTACCCCTAAAATACCATTCATCTTATTTAATATGGAATGTTTTGAACAAGTGTATGAGTATGTGTTATGTTGGTATGTTTTTGTTTGTGGAAATAATGCAATCAATATTTTTAGGATGTGGATGAGGGGTAAGAGGGGCCCCAAATATTCCTACTTAGTGACCCCAATAGGCTAGCACTGCCTCTGCCAACAACTGAAACCCATCCACTACTGCTACACTAGGAGCTTTCCAACAGACTTTATTCATCCACTTCCATTAAGAATGTACCCCATGGTAGCAGCATCAAGTCAAAACACTGCACTACAGGAATTTGTAAGGACACTACAGTAAAATAGCCAAATTCTTCCATCAAATTTATCACTATTATTTAGCACCTAGGAGCCCCAATGTGCTGGGCGCTGCACAAGTGTATCCCGTGCTTCCACATTGGCTTTAGCCAAGTTGCATGGATGTAAGTGAGGGCAGTTCTGGCTCTATGAGCCTGACCCCTGTTGCTGAGCATCCATAAGGCCAATGGAAGTGCTCAGTATTACAGACCCAATAAGTGTAATCTTAGGATAAATACATTTTAAAAGCCTTGTTTCATCCTGGAGCCAAGTAGCCCTTTCCATCCACCCTTAGGCTGCAGCGGGCACCAGATGTGCTCCCCACAAACAGGACCTTGGTGGGAGTGTGACGGTCCCCTATGGTGTTATCAGACTGGTGATCTGCTAGGTCACTCCAATCCTTGACTCTGGGAGCCAGCCTTACCCTGCTCTGCTGTGAGAACTCCTGGGCTGTTCACGCACAACCTCTGGCATGTAAGTTGCTCCTTGGATTGTGCAACCAAATGACACTAGCCAATATCTCTAGTCCCAGACACAACCCTAGGAACCTTCATCTTGCAGTGTCCAGTTATGCTCACTGGACGCGGCAAGCTTATATGAGTTCATCAGTTTAACAAAGAAATTGATGTGCACCAGGCTTGTTATCCCAAGGGCATCTCTGACATGCTTCAAACCAAACACACTGCTTCAGGTGGAACAAAAACAGATTAGCTACAAAGATAAAATTTAAGAGATTATAAATCAAAGCATAACAAGTCAGATCTGGTCAAATTAAATAAAACGCATCCTAAGCTGATCTTAACACTTTCAGTGTCCTTACAAACTTAGATGCTTTTCACCACAGGCTGGCTGGCTGCTCTTCAGCCAGGCTCTCCCCTTTGATCAGCACTTCAGTCACTTGGTGCTGTGTCTGTAGATGGAGGTGGAAGAGAGAGAGCATGATAAAAGGGAGACATTTGCCATGTTCTTTCCTCCTTCTTGGCTTTACCCCACCCCCCACTTCAGAGTCAGATGAGCACCTCATCGCAGTCTCACACTGACCAAAGGAAGGGGGTTGACTCACTCGAGAGTCCAGCAGATCCTTTGTTGTTGCCTAGGCCAGTATCCTTTGTTCCTGTGAGACTGGGCTGGGTTTGTCCCATATATGCCCTGATAAGGAGTGAACTGCCCCTCTGCTTCTGGAGAGTTTTTGCCTGGGCTTGCTTTAAGCCATGATTACACATTTTCAGCCTCATAACTATGTACACACACACACGAATTTATAACCTATAACATTACTGTAACAACAATGCTCAGTACATCATGAGCCTTCTGAAGATACCCGACATAAAACTTTCCATTAGATACCACACAAATCAATTTACAAGGATGAACATAGAGTGTGGGGTTTTCCCCTGCAGTAGAAAGCATCGTGGGGGGGAGGGGCTCCCTGATATATATCCCTATCTATATTATCCTACTATTCTATGTACAGGCATGAAGAGCCAGAACAGTGCAGTATTCCAGATTTTTCTTTTCTCTACACATGTTGTAGTCTCTCAAATATTTCCTGGAAGTAAAGTTCCTACACATAACCATACTGTAATATAGTCATACTGAGGGGGAAGCCATCTATCATAACACCTACAGTATGGTCTTTCTGCAGAAAAAGAAACATGAGACCGGCCTTAGGCCCAAAAGGACCCAGTTCCTTTTGTAAGTTTGACTCAGTCTTTTAGTGAAGTTCCTGAACTTCACTCATCTGAAGTAAGTCTACTGGGACATAACTTCTTGGTTCACCATGCAGACTACTGCAAGTTCCTCCACCCTCAGGTCATTCAGTTACTCAATCTGACTAACACTTGCTGATGCAAAAGGAAATGAGGTACATATTAAACATGAAATACTTCCATGTAATACCCCAAAGTTCTAAACTGCATTATGCTAATTTAAACATAACTGTAGCATGATGAGTGGAACAAGAGTAAAAGATTAGATTTCTGGAGAGCCCTAAATGGGTGGGCTCTCAGCATTGCAGGCCAAAGACTCAGCAATGCAGGCCAAACTCTGGCTACTGGGAGGCAAATAGAGCCTTAGCACTATTCTGGCTTCTCAGCATGTTGAGTAAAGCTCTGTTTCACACAGCTCTGCTTCACACAGCTCTGCTTGCCTGCCCCATCACTTTGCTAGTCAACTAGTATTGTTCAGATTCATCTGTTGCACAAAGCAGGACAGAAAGCTCAGTTCAGTTCCATTTTCTTATAGAAGCTGAATCTACAAGTGGAACCAAGATAAAAATCTTGATTCCCAATTTCAAACTGTTCTGTACTGGTCCTAGGTTTTGGGGCTGGCCATTAAGAGGATACAGATCAGCTGTCAAATTCAGATCTAGGTTCAAAATCTGAACTCACTCTCCCACCTGATGTTGGAAATATTCGATCAGGAGCTTTGGCTCAGGATTCTTTCTAACTGCCACACATTCTACAGGTGCCAAACTTCTTTAAAAACATTTAAGTACATAAATAAAATGCTTTCCACAGGAGAGATCAACATTTCCTGCTCCAAAATACCACACCTTTCCCTTTGCTTGAGAATTACAGTAGGTGGCTTATGTTACTGCACGGTGATTGACAAGTTTGTTGCTTCTGAATAGGGGTTGGTGTATGAGCCCTGTACACCACAAATAAGTACTGTAATGCAGTGGTTCTCAACCAGGATACACATTCCTGGTAGTACGCAGAGGTCTTCCAGGGGGTACATCAACTCATCTAGCTATTTGCCTAGTTTTACTACAGGTACATAAAAAGCACTAGCGAAGTCAGTACAAACTAAAATTTCATACAGACAATGACTTGACTATATTACTCCATGTACTTACTTTTCAGTGTATAATGTAATATCTATATTCCAATTGGAATATAAGGATATGGTAAAAATCAGAAAGCAAGCAATTTTTCAGTACTAGTGTGCTGTGACATTTGTGTTTTTGTCTGATTTTGTAAGCAAGTAATTTTTAAGTGAGGTGTAACTTGGGGGTATGCAGGACAAACCAGACTCCTGAAAGGGGTGCAGTAGTATGGAAAGGTTGAGAGCCACTGCTGTGTGTGTGTGCGCACGCCCACGCGCCCACCCATCCTTCTCCATCCCTCTCTTGGATGGGATCAAACTGCATAACTGCGTGTCAGACTCTAGAGTGTCATGAGTTTAAGAGATTCCTCCTTAGCTTAGGTGGTAAGCACCTGTGTTTTTTGGATCAAGAATATATTGCTGGTTGCTCTGAAGATCTGAGTAGCCATGGTGTGCAACAGTGACATCTGTGAAGTTCCTAGGTAGTGATGGCTCTATTGAAATGACATCGAGCAGAAGAGAGCGAACAGGGAATATATTTAAGGATCTTTGGGGATAGGATGCAGCCGCTCCAACATGGAAGCATTAACATTAGAAAAATATAAATAAGAATATTTGGCAAGAAAAACTGGGTAAAGGAGGGTATGATGGGGGTGTGAAACTTCTATCAACCCATCTGTGACACAGCCAAACAAGATGCCAGCTCTTGCCAAGGCTTTAGGCCTCAGCTGAGCATTGACAAATTAATTGCGGGAAACCAGTCTGTGTCACCTATGTGTTAGTATGGTTGAGATAGGTATTGAACTTATAACAATGTGTTTAGAGTTTATGAAATGCTTATAAATTGCTACATGCATTAATCTCATTTATTATCAGCTTACAGCAGGTAATCAAGGACATTTAAGTTTTTGCTTTGTAACAGTAAGAAAAAAAAAGGTTTGCTCTGAAACGGTAAACCCAGTCCCGAGGGATTGTCTCCTGCCCATCAAGAAGGCCTATCGAAACTAAATGGGCCCTTATGGGACATCACAGTACAAAGACTTTGTTAATTGTTCCCTTGCCCCCATGAGGAGGCTACCTGCAAAAGGGTTGAATTCTGGAAGAAGGAAATAAATATAGCGGACAAGAAATCATCATCTCTTTTGCTGTTTGGACCCTCACAGGGCTGGAGCTACAAAACAGAAGTTGAGATCCCCAGGGTCAGCCTGGCTTAGCCCTAAAAAGACATTCAGAGCTGGCAAATTACTTCACCTGTCATTTTTTAAAACCAAAGACATTTGCGTATATCTACACTTGCATGCTTTAACCTTGATATAAACTCATTTGTATTCTTAGTTAATAAATCCTTAGATAGGCAACACTTACAGCCAGTCCTATAGTAAACTTTGTATCTTTGATCTCATGCCAAATTGACATGGGGTAAGAAACTGGTACTTTGGGACTGGCAATAACCTGAATAGTTTGTGATTTTTGATGGATAGCAACCATCTATCAGTAAGTCCAGCTTGCCGGAGTGGCAAGATAGACTGGAATGCCCACAGGGACTGAGACACTCCATGGTAAGACTGTTACTGCTTTAGGAGTTCACATGTGTTACTGGGTCAGTGAAATCTAAATAAAGAACATACCACCAGTTTGGGGTCTCTGCTTCTTAACAGCCTACCCTGAGTTTGGCACCCATGATCATGAACCTCTCTGGATAGCATGACACCATCTTTGTGAATCTGCGCTATCTGGAAGTATAACTGAAATTAGCCCCACCCTGATTTCAGATAATTTTGGCTGTTAGGCAAACTATTCACAAACAATGACAAGGAACTGCAGTGGAGGGCGGAGTTTGGGGAAGGAGGCTGGAAGTCCAGTTCAGACTTTTGTTCAAGTGTAATGTCTCATCATTTGACTAGCCGAGTGAGGAGTTCCTCTCTAATATGGAAATAGTGCCTATATGTAGAGTTGGTGAGAAACCAGAATTTCTGTTCTGTGGGAATTTGTTTTTGGTCTGCATTGGAACAAGAAGAAGTTTCCCAGAGAATAAAAAAGTTGATTTGTGACCAAAAACATTCAAACACTGAAATGTTTCATTTCGATGATGAATTACTACATTAGAGTCAAAATGCAATTAATGGAAACAAATGCAAAATTAAATTTTATCCTATTGAAATGGTGTTCTGCATTGTTTAAACTTGGTGTTTCATTTCTGTGATTCCTTGTGTCTCCCCTGCCTCTTCCAAATCAAAAAAGTTGAAATTAGCATAGAATATCAGGGTTGGAAGGGACCTCAGGATGTCATCTAGTCCAACCCCCCTGCCCAAAGCAGGGCCAATCCCCACCCAAATCATCCCAGCCAGGGCTTTGTCAAGCCTGACCTTAAAAACCTCAAAGGAAGGAGATTCCACCACCTCCCTAAGTAACACATTCTAGAGCTTCACCACCCTCCTCGTGAAAAAGTTTTTCCTAATATCCAACCTAAACCTCCTGCACTGCAACTTGAGACCATTACTCCTTGTTCTGTCATCTGCTACCACTGAGAACAGTCTAGATCCATCCTCTTTGGGAACCCCTTTCAGGTAGTTGAAAGCAGCTATCAAATCCCCCCCCATTCTTCTCTTCTGCAGACTAAACAATCCCAGTTTCCTCAGCCTCTCCTCATAAGTCATGTGTTCCAGTCCCCTAATCATTTTTGTTGCCCTCCGCTGGATGCTTTCCAATTTTTTCCACATCCTTCTTGTAGTGTGGGGCCCAAAACTGGACAGTACTCCAGATGAGGCCTCACCAATGTCGAATAGAGGGGAATAATCACGTCTCTTGATCTGCTGGCAATGCCCCTACTTACAGCCCGAACTGCCATTGGCCTTCTTGGCAACATCTTGCTACATCTTTTTATTTTGACAGAGCTGTGGTTTTGGACTGAAAACTGCTGAAAATTTTTTTGCCAGCTCCACCTATATGGAAGATAAGCTCTGCTACTCCACCTACTGGAAAGAGCCCAGAGCAGCCCAGCTCTTGTAATGAAAAAGCAACAAGTATCCAGAGCCAAGGGACTAGGTCCTGTGTATTTGGATGACTCCATTAACTTTTAATTCTATCTTATAGAAAAACCACCACTGAAATGTATCTGCTTCCAGGGAGGAAGTAGCAACCAACTGGCAGACAGCACATTACACAGAAGTGTAAGGAAAGAAATATTTTGCTGAGGACACCAGGGCATTCACTGGGATGGGGATCCTTAACGTATATTCAGGACTCTTTTTGCTAAAGAAAAAAAAAATCAAATCAAGGGAGCAGATTCCTAAACAAGCCAAGTGTGAAACAACTGAGTGCTTGATTTTCAGATGACTTTAAATATACCAATCCAGCAGTTGCATAAGCTAATAGTTATTGGAGGCCATTTGCCCATGCAGTTATAGGGTTTAAGCAGTCAGGACAGTAACCACATATCGTATGCTTACCTTGCTTAAAAAAATCATCCCCATGGCATCTATGAAATAATGGTTTCCATACAGAAGTACCAGGGATTGCTTTTGCTTAGATTTTGTGGAGAAGGCCAGGAGCACCGGTGAAAAGACCCTTGAAAATCTGATGGATTCTAAAAGATGGCAACCTGTGAATCTGTCTGCTCACATCACAATATTTCCCGAAGCTCCCCTGAAGGCTTTGCAGCTCTGCACAGCCATTAACATGAGCTAGTGCCCAAATGGAACAATTTGCCCCTCTGCTAGGACAATCAGTTACAGTCACATGCCCCAACCCCCAGATTTGCTGGGCTGAGCATTCCAAGTAACATCTGCCAAACCACTGCCCTCACTCTGGGCCCCAGCATCGGCAGCTATGGGTCATCTCTGGGTTACGCTCAGGATTTCTGAAGCAGCAATCTCTGGAGAGAAGCATGAGGAAGTCCGTAGGAATTAGTTGCCTGCAGCCCTGCACAGATGGAGCAGATGTGTAGAAAATTAATCATTTTCCAGGGAATCGTGATCAAATTGGATCACGAGGGATATCTGATTCCAAAAGAAATGTTCCCGATTGCCACTAGTGTATTCCCAGTGACGTCTGAGGAACATATAGAGGTAGCATGGAAATAAAAAGCCAGTTAGTATGCAAGAGCAGTGCTTTAATCTAAATTACATCATGTGGAATCCAATTTATTTCCAGTGTAAATAATTACTCCTACCGACATTCCACATGTTCCGCAAGCTCTGGCTTTAATGGGAAAGAAATAAGGCTTCACAGTCAGGGAATGCATGCAGCTCAGTATTCAAACTTTAAAACTGAGGAGCCACACACCGTTTCCAAAACACCTTTTTGCATGCTTATTTTATGGGTCTCTTGATCACAACCTAAATCCTGACTGTTCTTCAGCAAGCCATTAATCTCCCAGATAGCAACTTCCTTGAATTCCATGTATCAATAAAGAATCAGAGTACTTTCAGAGTCTAATGTTAAAAGAGGCCAGAGGAGAAGGGGGAGAGAGGGGCCTTAATTTTAAGAGATGGTCTCCTGGCATCTAACACCCTAGGCCCTAGTGCTGTCTGCATAGCCATCCTACTTAGGGTCTGATCCTGTTCTCACTGAAGTCTATTGGGGCTTTGCCATTCATTTCAGGGAGAATGAGATCAGCCCCTATAAAGTCAGGCTCAGTAGAGAAGAAAGGTTAGATTATCTGCAGCATCCAGTTTCCACTGAGCTCAGCATCAAAGAGGGGCTGTCAGGGAGCACCGCACCCCCTTCCCCACACCCCGCAGGTCCTGGACACCCGGCAGTGGAGATCACCTACCAGGGACTCCCTATCACTGGGTCAATCACCAGCAGAGGATCTACAGGAAGCTTCTGCTCCCATTGCAGATTGTCACCTCTGTCTCAACACATATCCTTCTACTGAACATTTTAAGGAGGGAATCTAGAGTTCGTGGAAGAACTAAGTCCACAGCCCTGGAAACTGAAGCTCAGCCTCCACAGAACAAACACAGGCAGTGGAAGAGAAATCTTCCCCGCTGATAGGATTCACCGCTTCTCTGATGAGACCACCTTTAGGGGTGAGCCCCATTCTGTCCTTGACCTCTCTGCTGAGCCTGCCAACAAGGGCATCAGCTGTGCTGCAGACACGACCTAATAAAAGCTGCACTCAGATCATGGCCCCTGTCACATAAGTCACCAAAGAACTATAGATGGTAATGGCTACTAGCCTGGTTTTGCAGATGAACTGATGGCCTGTAGTGGAATTAGCAAATTCAGAATCTCACATTCTGACAGTAAGTTTACCAAGCCCCTGAGCCATCCAGCCTCCTATATAGCGAACATCAATTTTATATCAGCGTGACCTTTACGCAGAAGGTATGTAAGCATCTCCATAATTATTCAAAGGAGGGAATAGCAGTAAGTATCTGAAGTGCTAAAGGAATGGGAAGCACTTATGTTCATAGCAAATTGAAATGCCCTAAATCTATACCCTCCATATCGGTAAAGAGATAAGGAGAGGCCTGACAGATTGAATTCCTAGTCCTACAGCTCAGGAGACATTAGACACCTCAAGAACACACAAAAGGAAAGACACTCACTTGCTGTACCTTTGCCAGTTGAAATAGCAAAGTTCTCAAAACAAATATCTGAGGGAAGCACCTTTGTCTGGAAAATCATCAAGAATATATGGAGGGGAAGCCTCCAGCATTTTCACCTATGCTCTACCCCTACCTACACACACACACCCCTTATAATGGGACACTTGTAATTCCAAAGTTGCACACCTATGTAATGCACTGGGTAGGGGCCACTCCCCAGCTGGGGCACTCCCTCTTGGCCAGGCATGGTACAGCAGCCTCTTTGACTTTAGCACCCCTTATCCACAGTCCCTCCAAACCTTAGGTGATTGGCCCTTTCTCACAATTCATCCCTCTGGCCAGGTTGCTTCTAGTCCCAACACATACTGGGATAATAAAAAGAGTCCCAAAAAACAGAAGCCTGGTGACCTTATCTCAGGCCTACAACCCCACCCTGGATTCAAAAGCTCTTCTCTCCTCCCCCACCATCACATCAGGTGCACTTTTACATCTTCTTCCTTGAGAGACAGTAGGTAAACACAAGCACTCCCTCTACTCTGGGTTCAAGTCCAAAGGTGCTGTATTAAGCAGCTAAATTCTGCTTCTTCAAACACACTGCTGTTTCCCTGAGCCACTTCCTACCTTCATCTGCCTTCAGATCCTTCCACAGAGCAACCAACTCCTTCCAGTGCTTTCTCTCAAGAGGTTCCAGCTCCTTGTGCCACTTCCAATTAGTTTGTGGCTGATACTGGTAACACACACATCCTCACAGGATATGTCCTCAACAGCTACCCAGAAGGCTCTTCCCTAAATGCCTTTCCCTAGCAGCTCCTCTTCTCAGAATCTTCCAGCACCTGAGCTCTGGTAGCTTTCTGTCAGGTCCAGGTGCTTATTAGCTGCTAACCAGCCACAAAGCCAGTTAAATACTTCTAGGTAGGCCAAGATGGAGTCAATCTCCTTCAAGAAGGCTGTCATGAATAGACTGGGCCCTAACTGCCCTTAAAGAGGCCAGCCACCCTATGATCTGTCCCTTCTGTTTTATTGATGAAAACAATTTACAGGAGAAATAAAGAATCATGCAGATGAGGCTATAGAAAGAGTCCTTGGCACTAATGGAAGGAATCCCAAAGCATTTTCAGTTTCCTCCATTCATAATTTGTGTCCCTCTCATTTTGGGTCTTTGTCAAATATTGTGTCCCACTTTTGGGCCTTCACTAGGCAAGGGGTACGGGTGCATACACACAATCAAAAGAGTAAGACAAAGAATAGAGCAGGTCAGGGCAAATATCAGGCCATTATCCATCCAAATGCCATGTATGTGTAACCCACACACCTTCTGGGTGTGGTGTTCTGTCCCATTTAGTGGCGCGGAGACCACTTACAGAGAAAGATAAAATGAGTCTGCTCAACAGCTGTAGCTAACAGCCAAGTGGTTTTTAGCTCATGCTGCAGAGGCTCATGCACTAAGCTCCAGAGGCCCCAGGTTTGATGACAACCGGGGTCTGTCGGTGTTACATATGCACCTGCAATTCATTGGCAGCTGCAAAAATTTGAGCACCATCTTTGTGGGCACAAGCAATATGCCCACAAATCAAGAAGCTGGGCCAAGGCCTAAAGCATCACTATTACTTGCTAATACGGTACAGTGGCCCTCAATGAGAGTTAACTGCCACCAGCCATTTTTCCCTCTGGTAAAGACTCACAGCAAATACAGAGCCCTTCTCTTCAACCTAAGTTACATTCATTCCATCCATAGCTTGCTAAATCCAGGTAACATTTCATAGAGAGACTCAATCTGCAGTAATCCTACTGGGCTAAGAACAGTTAATAATAAAATGCAGAACAAGTGCCTCAGAGCAATATTGTTGCTGTTTCTTCAGTGGCAAAACATGATTAATGTTCGTTAAGAAAATAGCACTTCAGTGACTATGACTTATGTGCCGTTAATATATATCACCCACGTGCTACACTGGAGCTGCAGAGAAAACTTTACGCCCGCTGATCAAACCTAACAGCTGCATGACAGATTTCTTGGTATTGCTCAATTTAGAATCCTGTGTACGCAGCAATGGCTCAGATGATAACGTATAAGAAGAGAAAGCAGGGCGATTCACAAACCTTGCCCAGGAACATCATGTAATGGTGTAAGTGTGGAATCACATGGGGAGCATTGCAGCAAGCAAGGATGCTCACTCCCCCTCACTTCCTGCTGCTGCCAAAGATTTCTCTGCTGATCGTTACAGGAGCAGCAAAGTTCTAACCGGCTGGATTGTAATTTTTCAGCATCGTTAGACTATAGCTGCCGCTGTGATAGAAAAATGGCAAAGGGTCACTTTATAGTGTTATGTATCTATATGGAAAATGCCAACAATGATGCCCTGTTTAAGGTCTCAAGAAAAAGATGGTAATAATCAATGCAGACAGCACCTCTACACAGTGCTGGGTTTACAATGGCACCAGTGGCTCCATGGAGCCAGGCTCATACTCAGAAGGGGCCCCGGCCTGCTCCGCTTGCACTGTACCCTGAGACCCTGCTGGCTCCCCCCGCCCACCACTTGCTCCTCTCGGCCTGCCTGCTGGCTGGCTGAGGGCTCCTCTCCATCCCTGTCCCCACCCCCCTCCTTCTTTCTGCCCTCTGGCTGGACCCCAGTGCACCTCCGGCTCCAGGTAGTCTCTGCTTCCCACCACCTGAGGGGCCCCTCCTGTCTCCCCAGAGCTGAGCCGCCTGGGACTGGTGCAGAAGCCTGGCCAGTCTCAGCCAGGTGGAGGGGGAGACAGTGTGGAGGGCTTGGCTGGGCCCCTCCAGGCAAGTGCATCTTGAGGGAGCCCGTCCGGGGCAGGCCCTGGCCCAGCTGATTGTGCCACTCCCAAGGGGCCAGAGCGATTCTCGGCCCTGGGACCAGCCCTGGCTGCGCTACTTGCTCAGCCCAGCAGACACAGTCGCCTCCCAGCAGGGCCAGTGAGTGCAGCCAGGAGGCAGGGCTTAGGGGAGTGGGTTTGTAGGGAGTCTGGGGGGCAGTGCTGGGCTGTGAAGGGGCAGGGAAGATCTGTGTGTGTGGAGGCACTAGGGAGTGGGAGTTCTGTGGGGGTGCTGAGCAGTTGTGGTGGGGCTGTGGGGAGGGGTGGTGTTGTGCAGGGCACTGTGCATTTGTGGGTGGGTCTGAGGGGGCGCTGGGCATAGTGGGTCTGGGGGGCTCTGGCCATAGGGAGTCGGGGGTGTTGGGCTGTGTATCGCGGCATAGGCCACCTCTCCTCTCCCCGAGAGGAAGGGGCATGCTGGCAGCACAGGGCCAGGCAAGCCACTGTGTGTCTGGCAACTACCAGTTTGTAAATAGTGCCCTCGCATTGGGCGGAAGAGGGCTGCCCCTGCCATGCCATGCCCCATTGCCTCTGGCTGGCCCCTTGTTCTGGGGACTGACCTCCCCGCGCCATGCTCCACTGCCTCCATGGGGGCCCACAAATATGTTTGGCGCCGGGCCCACAAAAGGTTAATCCGGCCCTGCTACCATTGCTAGTATTACAGGGCATTTTGGGGGGCTGTGTGGCTAATATTCTAGAATAATATTTCAGTCCAAATATTCATAGGGCCTCATTCACCATAGTGTCTGAGCACCTCCAATGGATTTAAAAATAGAATAATAATAACAGTCACTTTCCGCTTCTTCCTTCCCAGACTGGAAGAAGCCTGGCTTGATTGGTTTACAGTTTTGTGTGTTGAGTGAGTGTAGGGTATAGGCCTGGAACAGAGCCCCTCTTTGTGGGAAAGCAATGTGAAGCAACGAGATTTGCATTTAGTTCTGAGCAGAGTGAACTCCGTGGTCATTCTGACATCATGCAGGAGTGAATTCAAGAGCTTCTTGTGAAAGTTCTGTCTCCCACACTCATGCACCTTCTTCTATTGGGTGACACTTTCATTGTTTCAGTGGAATACAGCTGTCATGGGAAACGAAGATTCTAGGACCAGTCCCATGGGAGACTTTGAATGTCACAACGCATCTTAAACAGAGCCCTGTGATCAATGGTCAGTTGAAGTGATGTGTTCATGTGGAGTAGTGTAGTTAAGCAGTTGAGTTTGAACCAGTTGGAGATTTTTCAGAATGTGTGATTTCTTTGCTAGATATAGAGAGTGACTATCTATCTTAGGTACTCCTCTGGCCGAATTACTGTATTATCTGAGCACCTCACAATCTTGAATGTTTTTATTCTCATAACACCTCTCTGAAATAGGAAAGTGCCATTATCCTATTTTACACATGGGGAAGAGAAGCAGAGAGGGTAAGTGACTTTCATAAGGTCACATAGGAAGCAGAGCATGGAATTGAACTTGGGTCTGCTAAATTCTAGTCCCTGCTTGTTCCCGCCTCGTCCAGCAGAGACCCCAGGTCTCCCTTGGCTGGGGAGTCCCTCCTCTCTCTTACCCACACAGTGACGAGCTGATGCCACCAGAAGTCAAGCTCTCAGCGGACCCCTCTGCACTCCACCATACAGAAACGGACTCCCCATGCACCAGGTTGCAACACTCTTTGGTCCAGACAGACGCGCATTTCTGTGGCATCGCAACCTCATGTGCCAAGTTGCAGCACCACTCATTAAAATTTGACCCAGCTGCCCCTCAATAGCATTGCAACCACACAGATGAGGCAATACTCCAGACCGCTCTGGTAGCAGCTATACTGACTTAGTGAGGGACCACTGCTTAAAAGTGGTCAGCCCATGTCCCCTTCCTCCTCCTATACGGCAGCCTATGGGACTTTGAGCAAGTTCAAAAACCTTTGGGAGGCATTTGCAACCCTTAGGCCACCCTAATTGACTAAAACAACAAGAAAAAGGGTAAGCTTGCTCTGTACTTAATTTGTAATGAAAGAGGTGCCGGGACTCAAGCAATTTTTTTACCTTGATAACTGATGTGGCAAGTCCAGAAGTGCGGGGGCTCAGCCCTGGCACAAATTAAGCACTGATTTGGCTATTATTTCTGGCCCAGGTGTACAAGGAAGTGCAGAGGCATGTGAAGATGGAAAAAAATAGCAAAAATAATTAACCAAATGTGTCCATAGGTAAAACACACTCAGTGATTAAACAACCAATTGTTTGGTCGGCTCTAGTCATTCTTCCAGCTTTCCAGTCCAAGAATTTGCATTTCTTACTTGGCGTAATGTGGATCTAGACTAATAACACAGCTTCTCGGAGGGAAAAAAAGAGCTTTCAGATGAAACCAAAGCATCTAAATATTTTAGCCAATACATGTATGAGCAAGAAATAACATAGGGCCACTGTATGGCCCAGATGTGCTATCATTTCATTCTATGGTACCAGGCAAATTGCTGAGGTGTCCTGTGCCTCATTTTGCCTAGCTATAACACCACTTACTTACCTCAGAGCAGGGCTTCCTTCATATTTATAAATGCTCTGAGATTCTTGGGCGAAAGATTCTATATAAAGGCAAAGTATTATTATACCTTATCTTGACTGAAAGCATCAGTAAGGATGCCTCTGTTACACTCTAAAGAGGATTATGTATTTGAGGCCTGTGTATCAAATATTCTGGAATAACATATTTATGCAGGTACTTATGTGATCGCCATCACCGTCACATCTGAGCACCAGATTTTTTAAACAATAAAATAACATTAACAGTCTCGCCTAATCTCTGTTTCCATCCTTCCCAGCAGCCTGTAGGAGAATTGACTTGATTAATTTATAACTTTATCCTCATATCCCCCCCAGGCAACTGGAAACAGGAAGCATCCGCAGAGCTGAACTCCTTATGTGCAGGGAGCGTATGGTGCCTGTGCGGATGGCAAACATCCTGTGTCCCAGTGCAGTAGACCTACAGCAGCACTGCTCCAGGCAGGGCTCTCTATGTTGGCAGAGACAAGGGCAGGATTTTCTCCTTAATTATTACCTAGACTGTATCTGTTGCAGATGAGAGAGTTGCCTATATGGGTGAGTATAACCCATTCTTTGGCCTGAGGACCCAACATCCCTCAAGGAGCATTACAAATCCACATGCTGAACTTGCTGCTGTATTTTGTTCAACAGGTGATCGCTGAGCTAGTTTATGAATAAAAACCACACATTGTTACCAATGTACGGCTCCATCAAAGAGACTCCTGTTAGCTAATTCAGCAAATAGATGATATACAGTGCTGCCATGAAATGTGTGCCTAATTAATGTGTTCATTTCAGAAAGGAGTATGTAAATAACTGGTGTGTTGGGCTAGAACCTTCTACATTTGGTCAGATTACAAGCCATTATCATCATCTCCAGCCCAGGCATATTAGCCATGAATCAGCCTAATTCACTTGTGGGAAATATCCACACCATTGAAGAATATAACTAAATCAGTATTTTTTCCCTCTAGCTGCCTGTGGACTTTAAAAACTAACTAAACTGAGAAAATATTCTCGCTTTGGTTTACAGTTTGTAAAGAGTAACACAGCCTCCTTTATTTTGAAACAATAACAAATGGTAGCTGTAAGGTCACCAAGCAATCTGTGAAACAGCTTTTGTTTCTGTGTCATTGCCAATCAACTTTTTAAGCTAAATGCTTGTTCTTAGCTTTTTCCTCGGCAAATCTAAGTATTAATTTAAACAAAGACCAAAAGCAAAGGAAATAGATACATGTAAAACGAAAGAGTATATTTTCCCCCTAGTTATGCACAATACCAGGATAGGCTAGAAGTCTATCAGGTCTTTGTCAAAGTGGCCATATTATCCTTCGCACTTTTTAGCTGGCTTCAGTGGTAAAGAGATCCCAGATATTATATTTTACACACTGTATATTTTCTTTTATTCCTCAATTTATTGTACCACAATTTAAGTGCAGAAACAAGCTAAACTTTTGTTGCCGAAGTTGAGCTGTATTATTTTCTTTCTTTCTTTATCTCCAGTGCTGTCAGAAGTCATTCATCAGCTTCACTGGTGTGGCCCCATCACTGCAATATGATTCAATGTGGAAGCTGGAACTTTACTTAACTCTTACCTAACTGGGGAAACCTCTCCAAACTCCCCAGTTCCAGTGCAACTTTCAGCAGATAGCAATGGCCCGTGATGCACTATTAGCCTGAGGGTGAGGGTGATGGCCAGGTCTGATCTATTCCCTCCCTTCCCAAAGGACCCTGACTTGACTCCAGAGTCCTGACCAGCTCCCTTCCTCCAGGCTGGAGGAGAAATGGGATGAGGAGAGCCACAAGCTGCATGGGACAGAGCCAAACAGCCTCACTATGCCATGTGAATGCCCAACACCAATGCCCAGGCAGCCCACTGGATTACAGAGATCTCTGTCAGATCCTTTCTAACCCCACGCTATCACAGTGGCACCTGTCAAGGTTGTGACAATTTTAATGTAAACCTCCCAAACCAGATCTCCAGGATGTTGAGTGGAAGAGGAAAAAAACCCACACAGCAGTTTGCTGATTTTTGCCAAATGATAAAAATCCCTTCCAGTCTCCCAAACTGTCCATTAACCAAGCCCCCTCACAGTGTCCCCAGAGCCCCAGCAAATAGATGAAGGATGGGGCTGAAACAGGGAAGACCACAATGTCTACACCACCAAGGTGGAAGACTGTATCAACACTTCCTCCCTGTCCACCAATACCACACCTGAGTCCAGCACCTCCTCCTGATGGCAGTAGCTGTGAATGGGACAGGCCCAGAGCCTCGGCCCAGACGCAGCCTGTGATCCTTCCCTCCCCCTGTGCCAGGCACCACAAGGATGTATGGAGGGGAAAAAGAGAAGAAGCAGTCCCCGAAGGCTGAAGGTGAAGGAACGGAGCTATGAAGGCTTCCAGCCCCACCCTAGCTAGCGGAGTGAGCAATTTCATAACATGCTTAGCTCATAGTAGTTTACTGGCTACATTTACAGTATAGAAGCCTGTAACTCTGCCTTCACTGGCAGACGTCACAGTAAAAACACTTTAATTTCTATGGGTTTTGTAAGATAAACATGTGTGGAGCTATCTCAAAGGGCCAGACTATGTCAACCTCCTTCACATGGAGTAGTACCTTACTCTATGAGTAGCCCATCTGGTTTCAGTGGAGCTACTTAGAGATTAAAGTCCTATTGAATGTGAGTGGCACAATCTGGTCCTAAATCATTAGTGAAGTTATCATAATTTGAAGTGAACATTCCAACTACAAAATATTGCTGAAAAATATGGAATAGCTGGTGGTGTTTAATATTCCTGTTTAAAATAGCAAGCAAATCTCAGTAATTAAAACCAAACGGTAATTTAATCTGAGTGGTAAAATATAGTAGAAAAGCATTTAAAACCAAATTGGAGATATTATATACAGTAATAGTAATAAATAATACAAATTTCCATTTAGATGCATAGTATCTATGAATCTGAAAGCTCTTTGCAAAAGGAAGGTAGAGAATTCCTACCCCATTTTGGGGGTGTGGGGAGAGGGTTCAGAGGTGCAGACAGAAAGGGTTATTCAAGATGATATCAGAGTCAGAAAAAGAACCTAGAATGCCTGATTCCCAGTTCTATGTTCAGTCCACTATCTCCTTCCACACATGGAGATATGGAAAATCAATTAAACAAGAAGTTAAGAAAAGGACCCATTACTGGACATCTGTTTCGAGTAGTGAACAAACATTACACCCAGGAAAGGTGTTTCTTTATTTAAATAAAAATTAGTGCCAATAAAAACAATAAACTATAAATACATAAGACAATTATATACAACTCAGTATATACACCATTTTTACAGATACAAATACATTTAAACTAAAATAAAAGGAAGGAGGAGAAAGCAATGGAAAATGTGACAACTCACATGTCAGTCTCAGTTGGAAAGTTTCAGGATTCAAGTGATTCCAGGCAAAGTGCCAAACTTAATTTGGCTTCTTTCAAACTTAAACAGCCCCCTTTGGAGTAAATCTATCAAAAGCTTTATATGGTCTGATCTAAAGCTTACTGAAGTCAATGGAAAGAAAATCACTGACTTCAAGAGGTTTTGGATCAGGCCCCTAGTGACCAATACAGCTTTTTCCAACCACAAATATCCCCTGCTGTATAAGAAGGCTGAAGTGATATGTCTGTATAGCCTCTCACATTATATTAACCCTTCAAAGTGAAAACAGCTCCCACTGCTAAACAGAAGAAGTACAGAGGACTTTTGCCTCAGTTAATTTCTGCTGTTGTGTTCATGTTTTTCAAACTGTCTCTCAAGCTCTAATGCCAATGGATAAATCACAGAGCTATTTTAACTCAGGAAATATGCAAGGACATTTTATAAGCATATTCCTGTGCAATGCTTTAAGATTTCAGTTCTTTGCTCTCATGCGTAAGAACTAATCTACGCATAATGTTATAATAAAATTTCATGCATGATTGAAATAATCATACTTTGATTCAATATTAACCTTTGCTTATTTAAAAAAATGAAGTAATTTAGTAGCTAATGCATTTGTAAAACCACAGTGTCATTCGATGAGGAAAATTATTACAACCGTGGTTTAAAAAAATTACTGATCACAATATAGAAATGCATGTGCCACATGCAAGCCAATAGTGGAAGAAAAAGGAACAGACAAAAAATTCAACCTGATGTTTATCTACACTGGTTTCAGTAGAAGAAGGGTCAAATTCTCTGATGGTGTAAATGGGCACAACTTCATTGACTTCAATGAAGAATTTTGCTCTGAATGCTTAGGGTAAAATCCTGGTCCCCTTGAAGTCAATGGGAGTATATTTCACCCTTAATAGTTAAAATTCTGCTCTGAGTTATACCCATGAAAGACCATTTATTTCAATTCAGTGCAACAGAGCAGAGCTGGCATTTTTAGCTCTTACAGTTTGTAGCAAAGATCTTTTAATGTGTTTTGCACTGAAAGATCTCTGACTTTTGCAATCAAATTTATATTGCTAAATGCACATTTCTAATTGGTCACGTGAAGTCTCAGGCATCTTCAAGTAAAACTTCAGTGGTCTGTGGCTTGATAGAAGGAAACAGTAAAAATACTTCTAGTAGATCAAATATCTCTGAGAATGGACATTAACAATGATTCAAAACTAGTCACTTACACTTGGATAACTACTCTCTACATTTCCCAGATATTTGCAGAATTCTGAAATATGCAGAGGATATATCAGTAATAGTTACCTACTGAGAAAAATATTCTCCATGTTCTTAGCACTTACAGTAAAGAAAACAGCATTCAATTTTCTAATTAGTTTTAAAAAAACTAATTTTTAAGTTTCACTTTGATGTTTGTGTATTTGATTCCTCATCTTGCCAGCTTTCAAGAACATATTAGGTTCTGGAGTACAGCTACCTGCTGAGAGTTTGTTGAGCAGGAAAGTAAAACTGAAAGATCTTAACGTTAGTTCCACTCATTCTTTTGCCAGCTGATGGGACTGTTTTTCAAAGGCCTGCAAGTGCTAGGAATTTTTGTGGATGTTTTCCGAAGACCCTTCACTGCTCTCATTGAGAAGGGCTTCTGACGCTTCCCCCAGCTCAGCATCCAGCACTTCCTCTTGAATGGTGAAGTGAATATCTGGTGAGGAAGACTCCGAACTCACACTGCTTCCCTCCATCGAGCAGACAGCACATGACAGAGATGGTACCATATTCTCTTGCAGCACATTTAGCATCATGGGGATCTGGATGGACCTCAGTCCTGACACGGTTGGCAGAGGTTTCATGGCTTCTCCCCAATGCCTTTCCTCATCTTTGTAGAGCAGAAGCAAAGTGGATTTCTTTTCTTTCCTCTTGGATTTCATGTAGCCCAGCATTATTCCCATTAAGAAGATCCCATAGAAAGACATGACAATCAGAATGTAAAAGTACTCATTGCCACTGCTGCTGTTCTTCTCCAGAGTCTGAGGTTCAGCAGTCAACATGGTTTGGGTCATGTTTGTATGATCCATCTTCAACATCAAAGCACTTTTGCCAGAATTTAAGCCTAGAAGAGAACATGTGTGTTGGGTATCAAAACTCCAGATCAGATATTTGAAAACAAGCCCCTATAGACATGCATGAATTAAAAACCCAAGCTGTTCTTTGTCACACACAGTGTGTTATCTTTTAAAAGCTGGCAGACCCCAACAGACTGAAGTTTGCATAGTCTACAGTATTTAGGCAATAACTAATCTTTTAATCTAATGAAATATCATTCAAATACAGAGAGTATTATACAGAGAGCACTCAATATTAAATGATAACAAATACAACTTTAAAATATAACAAAACCCAAATATGGACATTTAGCATTATGAATAAATGTGGAAAATACTCTACGAGTCACATATATGTAACTGAAACTGGCAATTCTCCTGGTTGCCAATGTTTCAATAGGAAAAGCGAAGTTAGAAGTGTTATTGCATTGAATGGTGTGGGAGAAAGGAAAGAGACGTGAGCCACTTACGTGACTATGCAATAATTCCTTACTTCACAAAGCTCAAGAGATCTTTCCTCTGCCAAATGCCGGGTGTTCTGAAAACTTTGCTCTGCTGCAGTCAGAATATATAGTCTCTCAAGAAATGTGTCATCACGAGTCTTGGATGCAAAGTTTATAATAGTTTTGGGTTGGAGTCAACAGATGAACTCAAAGTTCAACCCACTGAACTCTTGACAGCTGTGAAAAGAAAAAGGGTTGGGAATTCAGAGTTGCTTTTTCTTAACCAGCACAGCACCAGATCTTTCAGGTTGCAAATCTGTTTCCCCTCCCCCCCACACACACACAATATTAAATTTGAACACCGAAAGCTGTTGTACACAATGAAAAGTCTGCTAATCATAAACTCCCCTTTATTATAAAATACAGAAAAATACATTCACGGTTTTATAGTACACTGTGGAGAAGGCCTGTTGCAGCCAGGTGCAAAGTTACTGCTTTCCCTGAAGTCTGTGGGGGGCCAGATTCTCTGGTGCCCTGAACCTGATGCAGTCATTTAAACCACAACAAATGGAGAGCAAAATGCTTCCACATTGGAATGGTGGTGGTGTCCGTCTACTTTGCTCTCACTTTGCAGAGGGGGCAGGGCAAAGGAGAGTCAGGTCTTGGATCCTGAATGAACCTTTCTAGGTAAAACACCCTTGTGTATAAATGGTAATTTTCAGTAGCACCAGTAAGCTAATAATACTTAGTATTACAGGGTCATATTCACCCCGAAACAGATTTAGTGAAAGGCCCTCTGCACCATTGAAACCAATGGCTAGGCTGCCACTACAGGGTGCTTCTGTAACTCTGTATGAAAATCAGCGCTGGGGGTAGACTAGTGAGTGAGTGCACAGAACCTACAATTGCACTGATCAATGGACCCTAACCACTCTCTCCTATAAGTGGCACAAGAGGCCTGTGACTATTATGCCACCATAGGCTCCAGTACAAGCTGTAGGAGGCAGGAGGCCAATGTTGCAGCTTGAGGGAATTTCACCTCCCCATGGCCCCCACCCCCACACAAAGCCTGATTAGCCAGGCCCCATGCATATTATGTGAATGTCTGCCGTAGTGGATCACTTCAAGGATGTTTGTCTTCCATTCCAGACAATATTATACCGATGTTGCGGAATTTCCCCATTGTAGGTTCTGAACTTTTCCACAGTAAATTGTGGATTCCTTCAATAGGCTCCAAATGCTTTACAGCATCATGTCCTCTCCGCCTCCCTACACTATATTGGTTTATATTATTATACCCATTTTACAAGTGAGTATGCCAAAGTACAGAGAAGGAAAGTGATTTTTAATGAAATTCTTAAGTCCAGGTGACACAGAACACAAGCCCTATCCATTTTCTACTTTACTATGTTTCCTTTTTCTATAAGGCCCATGGATATAAAGATTAAACCAGAAGGAAGGATTCCCCTCCCCATCCCTTGAAACTGAGGATCTGCTCTCTAGGATGTTGATTTTATCCTCTCCTCACACATTCCCATATGGATAGCTCAGGAGATGTTGATGTTGGACTAATGTCTATTGGGATTTCATTTGACAAAATCTGTCTGCAGCACCCTCTTGCCAAGTCTGCATTTTTCCTCCCTGTTCCCTACAGATTACTGAGCAGAAAGCACTAACATAACAGTGGGCTTAAATGCCTATCAGTGCAGAGCTCCCAGTTGTCTGGTTACCTTTGACGATTTTCTTTGGTATTCCTGTCAGCTTCATATCACAGCCACCTCCCTCCCAGCCAAGAGGGCTAGATGGTATCCTGCCCCAATAGGCCTCCCACCTGGCTGTGGGAATTAAGAATTCAACACATTAAAGCCCATGGGTCATATTTTTCCCTCAGATGAACATGTGAGACTTCAATGGACTTGGACAGAAGACACAAAGATGCATCCAAGGTTAACATTTGGCCCAAGGCAATACATCAGTTAACATTTGGCCCATGCAATACAGGGACAAACCATCCCGATGTGTCGAAAGAATAGTAAATATGGCAGGCGACCAGCTTGGCTTAACGGTGAAATCCTAGCGGATCTTAAACATAAAAAAGAAGCTTACAAGAAGTGGAAGTTTGGACATATGACCAGGGAAGAGTATAAAAATATTGCTTGGGCATGTAGGAATGAAATCAGGAGGGCCAAATCGCACCTGGAGCTGCAGCTAGCAAGAGATGTCAAGAGTAACAAGAAGGGTTTCTTCAGGTATGTTGGCAACAAGAAGAAAGCCAAGGAAAGTGTGGGCCCCTTAATGAATGAGGGAGGCAACCTAGTGACAGATGATGTGGAAAAAGCTAATGTACTCAATGCTTTTTTTGCCTCTGTCTTCACGAACAAGGTCAGCTCTCAGACTGCTGCGCTGGGCATCACAACATGGGGAATAGATGGCCAGCCCTCTGTGGAGAAAGAGGTGGTTAGGGACTATTTAGAAAAGCTGGACGTGCACAAGTCCATGGGGCCAGACGAGTTGCATCCGAGAGTGCTAAAGGAATTGGCGGCTGTGATTGCAGAGCCATTGGCCATTATCTTTGAAAACTCATGGCGAACAGGGGAAGTCCCGGATGACTGGAAAAAGGCTAATGTAGTGCCAATCTTTAAAAAAGGGAAGAAGGAGGATCCTGGGAACTACAGGCCAGTCAGCCTCACCTCAGTCCCCAGAAAAATCATGGAGCAGGTCCTCAAAGAATCAATCCTGAAGCACTTACATGAGAGGAAAGTGATCAGGAACAGTCAGCATGGATTCACCAAGGGAAGGTCATGCCTGACTAATCTAATCGCCTTCTATGATGAGATTACTGGTTCTGTGGATGAAGGGAAAGCAGTGGATGTATTGTTTCTTGACTTTAGCAAAGCTTTTGACACGGTCTCCCACAGTATTCTTGTCAGCAAGTTAAAGAAGTATGGGCTGGATGAATGCACTATAAGGTGGGTAGAAAGTTGGCTAGATTGTCGGGCTCAACGGGTAGTGATCAATGGCTCCATGTGTAGTTGGCAGCCGGTGTCAAGTGGAGTGCCCCAGGGGTCGGTCCTGGGGCCGGTTTTGTTCAATATCTTCATAAATGATCTGGAGGATGGTGTGGATTGCACTCTCAGCAAATTTGCGGATGATACTAAACTGGGAGGAGTGGTAGCTATGCTGGAGGGCAGGGATAGGATACAGAGGGACCTAGACAAATTGGAGGATTGGGCCAAAAGAAATCTGATGAGGTTCAATAAGGATAAGTGCAGGGTCCTGCACTTAGGACGGAAGAACCCAATGCACAGCTACAGACTAGGGACCGAATGGCTAGGCAGCAGTTCTGCGGAAAAGGACCTAGGGGTGACAGTGGACGAGAAGCTGGATATGAGTCAGCAGTGTGCCCTTGTTGCCAAGAAGGCCAATGGCATTTTGGGATGTATAAGTAGGGGCATAGTGAGCAGATCGAGGGACGTGATTGTCCCCCTCTATTGGACATTGGTGAGGCCTCATCTGGAGTACTGTGTCCAGTTTTGGGCCCCACACTACAAGAAGGATGTGGATAAATTGGAGAGAGTTCAGCGAAGGGCAACAAAAATGATTAGGGGTCTGGAACACATGACTTATGAGGAGAGACTGAGGGAACTGGGATTGTTTAGTCTGCAGAAGAGAAGAATGAGGGGGGATTTGATAGCTGCTTTCAACTACCTGAGAGGTGGTTCCAGAGAGGATGGTTCTAGACTATTCTCAGTGGTAGCAGAGGACAGGACAAGGAGTAATGGTCTCAAGTTGCAGTGTGGGAGGTTTAGGTTGGATATTAGGAAAACTTTTTCACTAGGAGGGTGGTGAAACACTGGAATGCGTTGCCTAGGGAGGTGGTAGAATCTCCTTCCTTAGAAGTTTTTAAGGTCAGGCTTGACAAAGCCCTGGCTGGGATGATTTAATTGGGGATTGGTCCTGCTTTGAGCAGGGGGTTGGACTAGATGACCTCCTGAGGTCCCTGCCAACTCTGATATTCTATGATTCTATGATCCTAGCAGGGTGAAATCTCCTCCCCATGCCCAAAAACCCCAAGTAAATGGGCTTTGTGCAGGGAACCAACTGGTGCTTTGGAGGGGGCACAGAGACAGGGAGAAGGGCAACTCTTCAGATCCTCTGCAGTCACTGCTCCAGCTCCTGAACTGAAACAGGGACATGTGAGAACCCCCAGAACAAAGAACTGTGTCTACCTACATACTTGTAGCCTCTTATTCCACCTAAATTATAATGGTCCCACACTGTCCAGTCCTCAATCTTCCCCCATTACACCAAGCTTCCACTCCCTGCACTAGCAGACATGGCATGGAGCCCAGCTCCATCATATGCAGGAGGCAGAGCTCCCCTTTGCACCTGCTCTGTAGCCTCCCATTCCCCATGTGGTGAAATTGTAAGTAAAATAATACTGAATTAAATTGCTGCAGCCAGTCAGAGCACAAGAAAGTTGTGCAGGTACCACAGCCCACACAGTTATACAATTCCTTGAACATTGGCTGAGAGGGGAATGGATGTGCATAATGAGTGAATGGGTATTTCTCAAAAACCATTGTAACCATGGTTACTCAGACTGACTGCTGCCCACAGAATTCCCCCATCTGTCACACCATGTGACCCTACATTAAATACACTTGAATTTCAAAAGAACCATTTTTGCTAGGGGAGAAGACACTAACCCCTTTCAAAATGGTAAAGAGGGGGGGTAGAGGGACAGTGAGGTGAGGCTGGGTAACAGGGTGACATGGTAGAGATGATGTCAGATGTTAGATGGCCAGGTTGTTTCTGGGCTTGCGGATGAGACTTCTGCGGACAATAGTCAACTACAGCAGTGGATTTTATAGCATTCAGAGTGCAGGGGTAAGAGGATGGAGAACACCTTCCAGTTGAGTAATGGCGAGTTTAGGGTGCTTTCCTCAGTCTTTACACAGTAATAATTAAATCCTTGCCTTTGTCCTAAAAGATCAAACCCAGGATATTGTTATCAGCTCAGAAACAGGAAGTACTTTCAAGTTATTTGTTGAATACAAAGTTTATATAGAATCCAAAATTGCACTAACATCAGTGGGAGTTGGGTCTGAGTAAGGACAGCAGGGACTTGTCCTAAAGAGGTATCACATAGTACCGTTTAATTAGCAACTGTTGCTATGAAGGCAGAGTAGTGGTTATATCAGTTATATACAGCAGGAATTATGGGCCCGACTCTGTGAAGTGCTCTTGGCAGGAAGCACTCAGCACACTGTAGGACTGGACCCATTGTTTGATCACAGTGATGGCTCCATGTTCTGCTATTACTAGAGGTGGCTGAACAATTTCTTCCTGAATTTATCTTTCCTATCAAATAAGCAGTGTGCACCACATTGACCAGTGGGAATTGAGGGTGCTCAGTGTACAGTGTCATGTCAGTTTTGATGAAGTTTTGTTTGGAAAAAAAACTGGAATGGATCATTTTCATAAGGTTGACAGGCGACACTTAGTTTTTGTTTCAAAATGACTTCATTTCAATATTTTTATTCTATAACATTTAAATCAGAATGAAACTTTTTGATCAACCCAAAACATTTTTTCCAGAATTTCATTTTGCAGGAAATTTCAATTTTTTTTGTTCCATTTCAAAACAGAAAAAAATTGCAAAAATTACAGAATTTCCTGTGGAAAACAGCAGCTCTGGCTCCTGCACAGCTCTAGTTATTATCCATCTTCACTCATCTTTGTCATGAGGAGAATCTTACTCCCAGCATGGTCTATAAAAAGTAGTTTATGAACAGTCTGCTGTTGCCCCTCCTATTTCCATCCCCTGGAGGTGTCCAGGGCTACCAAAGGTGAGGAGCGGAATGGCCAGCTAATCAAGCAAAATTATTACACATTGAAAAGGTCACCACACCTCCCCCAGATTGCCTTGAGCAGCTAATCTGGGAAAGGCAATCACAGCCTAATGAGTCTTTTGTGACAGTAAGTAACATGAATGGAAGTGGCATATCTTTAAGAATAACAACAAGACTTTGCTCTTCTTTAAACACCCTTCATCCAGGGACTCAAATATTCATTAAGGCTCACAGCATCCCCGTAGGTAGGTATCTATCTGATGACAAAGGCTGTAACAAGGCCCAGGAGATGGCAGAACATGAACCCACACTCAACATAAAGGTTAGGAGAGGAGGAAGGGAAATGGCACAGACAGAATACATTATCAGTACAATGTGAGCCACAGCAAGCAGTTTCCCCCAGAGAGCCAGACAAGTTGCTGCAGGCTGAAGTGGAAAATACAGGCTTAACCCTTTGGGGACCACTGTGCTCCCAGTGCTGAATTTATGTGCCTGTTTCTATCTCGTAAGTCAGAAAGACTGCTGTTACATAATTACCCGGGCTTGATTACATGAGCTGCCGAAGCACCCTCATCTCCCATTAGATCATATGGTGTATGTACAAAGTTCTCTGATGCTTTTCTTCTCTGAAGCAATCGTTTTAAAATTGATGTGAAAGAAAGGGAATTGGCGGGGGGAGTATTGGGAGATATTTGATTTTTTTCTGTGAAGTGGAACTTTAATGGGGATGGCAGGTCGGATATCTAGAGCTGAAGGAGGAATTGGGAGACCTTTTATTGTACAAATATTTACTAAATTGGGGCTCAGAATCCTTGGATACTACAACGGGGAAGGGAGAGTAAAGGATAATTAGTATCTTGAGTTTACATTTATGATTTCATCTAAGCTAAAATTGGGGATCTTGAGGTATCTGACACCTGAAAGAGGAAAGCAAAAGGAGCAGTGATGTTTGATCGATTGTTCCTTTTTAAAAAGACCTGTCACTTTAAAATGTGTGCTGACATTTGGGCCCATTATGAAAGCATAAGCCTGTCTAAAGGTATGATCCAGATCACTGAAGTCAATTTCCATTAACTTGAATGGGCTTTGGATCAGATCCAAAGCAAATATCAGAGCAGAACTGACTAAGCTACTCTCATCAATCTCTCTTGAAACTTGTGAATGCGTAGGAGAAAAAAAATTTTTTAACCTGAGATCTTAATCTTAAAATAGTCTGCTTTTGGTCTAATGGTTGGAACAGGGTATAGTAGTCAGGCAAACACCTGAGTGTTATCCCCATTTGCCATTTCTTGCCTAGAGCAATAAAGTGAATTTTTCAGCAATGTATTAACTTAATCGTTATTCACTTCCCTTGTCTTTCCCTTGATTTACACATTTCTAAAATGGGTATTATAATAATAGCTGCCAAACTCTCAAAGTTGCTATGAGGACATGATGCTATAAAGCATTTGGAGATCCTTTCCTGAAAAGACACTGACATATAAATGCAAAACCATGATTAACCTGCCACATCTAACATTAGAGCACCTCTCACATTGCTCTGTGTTTTGATGTAACTTTCCCTCTCTCTCAGTTGTCTCTCATCATACTATATAAATGTATAACTTTTTTTCCTTACACACACACCTTCCCCACCTCCTTTTCTGGAGCAAAATAATCACCTGCTTCTACAGCAGAATCCACAATGCTGCACACATACCCACTGACAAGAAGTGACTCCCTTTCCAGTTAATAGCTGCTAAAGGCAAACATAAGCCCAGTGTTCATAGCACCAACTGGTAAAATGCAGCATTAATACTGATCTGATAAAACTATGGAAATGTTCATACAATATACAGTGAACTCTCTGTTCTCTAAGTCAAAATATATTTTTTTAAATCAGCAGAGCCTTCCAGTGTTCTGTTTTAAAAAAACAAAAACCAACTACATTAAGAATGTCTCTATATTATAGTATGCACAGTGTGCTGGGCACTTGACAAATATAAAAGACACAGCCATTGCCCTGAATACCTTCCAGTCTATGCACAGAATATTCAGGTGTAGAGATAGGAAGGGAGGCAACACAATCCAGTTTGACAGAAAGAAAAGGAGTACTAGTGGCACCTTAGAGACTAACCAATTTATCTGAGCATAAAAATAAATTGGTTAGTCTCTAAGGTGCCACTAGTACTCCTTTTCTTTTTGCAAATACAGACTAACACGGCTGCTACTCTGAAACCAGTTTGACAGAGGAGTAGAGTGTGACATATGTCCTGTATTTCCATAATGGGTTTGTTTTTTGTTTTGTTATTTAACTGTAATTTTATTTTAATTAATTTTTCAAAACAGTGGTTAGAACTACCTGTCACTGTTCCAGAATCACCACTGGTGAATGGAACTATCGTTTCTTTGGCTTTGTCTATACAAGAAAAATTAGGACCCATCATTCTTAATTGGTGGTAGCTAATCTGGAGTCGGTACAGTTTTTACCACTGTCTCATCTAATGCTGCTCAGGGTAGTTCTAGTCAACCTGGTGGTTAAAAAGGCAGTGGCTTTCTGCACTATCTTTCCTACACATGGTAGTGTAGTGGTGAAAAATTGCCCAGATAAGTCTGGTGTAGATATTGCCGGTACACCATGTTAATGATACTACATTAACTTTCCAGCAGGAAGCAGAAACTTTCGAGGTAGATTAGGTTCCTGCACTGAGGTGTTTACCTTAATAGCAGTGTTTTAGAAAAAGGAAAGGAAAGGAAAGGAAAGGAAAGGAAAGGAAAGGAAAGGAAAGGAAAGGAAAGGAAAGGAAAGGAAAGGAAGAAAGAAAGAAAGAAAAGAAAGAACTGTTGTTGTTTTTCCTGGAAAAAAATGTGATTTTTAAAAAAAAATTCCACTGGCTATACTATATATAGAATAGAAAGTGCTACAGGTACCACTGTCGGCTTGACTATGCCTATAGATGTTGATTTAATAGCATAGCACCTACTGTTTATTGTTATTTTTCTACACATAAAGAATTTAAGATGGCTGCTATCCTCCCCTAGTTTTAGAGATGGACTTTTTCTGTCTCAAACTCATGCTGAAAAACAAAATATAAGTTTCTGTTCTTTTAGTGACAGGAATCTGGTACAAACATTTACTTCCATCAGTGTAAAGATGTCTTATCATGGGATGTTCACGTATCCTGTGAAGCTTTCCTGATTTTAACATACTCAGAATCAGCATCAACTAGAAGTAACGGAGGAGGAAAAGGACCTTGGAGTATTGGTTGATCATAGGATGACTATGAGCTGCCAATGTGATATGGCTGTGAAAAAAGCTAATGTCGTCTTGGGATGCATCAGGAGAGGTATTTCCAGTAGGGATAAGGAGGTTTTAGTACCGTTATATAAGGCACTGGTGAGACCTCACCTGGAATACTGTGTGCAGTTCTGGTCTCCCATGTTTAAGAAGGATGAATTCAAACTGGAACAGGTACAGAGAAGGGCTACTAGGATGATCCGAGGAATGGAAAACTTGTCTTATGAAAGGAGACTCAGGGAGCTTGGCTTGTTTAGCCTAACTAAAAGAAGGTTGAGGGGAGATATGATTGCTCTCTATAAATATATCAGAGGGATAAATACCAGAGAGGGAGAGGAATTATTTAAACTCAGTACCAATGTGGACACAAGAACAAATGGATATAAACTGGCCACTAGGAAATTTAGATTAGAAATTAGACGAAGGTTTCTAACCATCAGAGGAGTGAAGTTTTGGAATAGCCTTCCGAGGGAAGTAGTGGGGGCAAAAGATCTATCTTGCTTTAAGATTAAACTCGATAAGTTTATGGAGGAGATGGTATGATGGGATAACATGGTTTTGGTAATTAAATATTCATGGTAAATAGGCCCAATGGCCTGTGATGGGTTTTTAGATGGGGTAAGATCCAAGTTACCCGGGAAAGAATTTTCTGTAGTATCTGGCTGATGAATCTTGCCCATATGCTCAGGGTTTAGCTGATCGCCATATTTGGGGTCGGGAAGGAATTTTCCTCCAGGGCAGATTGGAAGGCCCTGGAGGTTTTTCGCCTTCCTCTGTAGCATGGGGCACGGGTCACTTGCTGGAGGATTCTCTGCTCCTTGAGGTCTTCAAACTACAATTTGAGGACTTCAATAGCATAGATATAGGTGTGAGGTCTTTTTTAGGAGTGGTGGGTGAAATTCTGTGGCCTGCATTGTGCAGGAGGTCAGACTAGATGATCATAATGGTCCCTTCTGGCCTAAATATCTATGAATCTATGAACATTGTAATGTGACACTGGGGAAGGCTTCTTTCCCAACAGGATGAGGATAAAGAGGTTGTGTTTTCAAGAGTCCCCTTAAGCATAAAAGATGAGCATCTGCTCCAGCTCTCTACATTTTTGTTCTTCTGAAGATCCTCAATGATCTCAGAAATACAGCTTATGCCAGCATTTTAGCAAGTGAAAGAAATAATGGGGCTAAAGAGTATTCAAAACATTTGAGTCCTTTCTTTAAATCCTTGAGTGACAGAGACAAGAACTTTGAGAGTACTCTTCTAGGGAAGTTAAGGTTTTCACAGCACAAAGGGAAAAATGACCTCAGAAATGAATGAGTACACTGCTGTCCAAATAGATAACTGAAACTAAGGCCTTGTCTACATTAACGAGGTAAGTCAATCTAAGTTTTACTAGTTAAGTTACGTAAGTTACGTAACTTAATTCGACGTAGTTTAGATCAACTTGCAGCGCCCTACACCGTGTCTACACCGTGCTATGTTGACAGGAGATGGTCTTCCCATTGATATAGCTTCTGCCTCTCATTGAGGTGGAGTACTGAAGCTGATGGGAGAGCGCTCTTCTAGAGACTTATTGAGTTTTCACCAGACCCACTAAATCAACACCGCTTCATCAATTGCAGTAGCGCCAATTTAGCCCATAGAGAAGACACGCCTTCAGGCTAAGTCTAGATTACAACTCAACTTTGTCTTTTTCAAACAAAACAAGTCCCTGTTAGCACATTTCTTGTTCTGCAGTCATAGTTCATTTACAAATCTTATTGCATTTATCCCTTCTGCTTTTCACTTTTGGTAGCTCAGTGGAAGCCCAGCATGGTTATTTGGGGTTTGTTTGTTTTTTTTAGAAACAACATTTATAACAAAGAAAGAAGAAAAGTGGATTGATGCACTTTATAAGGCTATCTTACACACAAGCCATGAAATGATATAGTAAAGACTGGGGATCCAGTAGCTTTAGAACTGCACTTTATTGGCAAAGATACAATGGGAATTCTCATGGCCTGTAATACTTCAAAGAAGGCTTAAAAAAATAGACAGGAAATTAATCACTGTGGAAACCAAATACCCTGAAGTCAAAGAGACAGTTGTTGCTTAGTTTTAACTAAAGCCAGCCAACTCAGTTACGTTTTTCATGTTACAAGAAACAGTAAAAAGGCCAATGTTTTAGACCAATTAGTGCAACGCTGCCTTACTCCCATTGAATTAAATGGGAATTTGGGGTATGTAAAGAATACAGCATGAGGCCCACTGTATGTTTTCTTCATAGAGTGAGAATGTGTTCTGCCTAGTTTTCTGCCTTTTCTGGGATCTAAAATACCTAACAACATATAGGAAATATTTCCTGTTACTAATACTGATTAACAATAATAATAGTGGTGGAAGCAATATTGGACAGGTTGGACAAAAATTAAAATAAACCACTCCAATAAGGGCATTGTGTTGCCTTCACCAAGGAAAATACTCAAACCAGCATAATCTCTCTCTAGGGCCACCAACAAGCAACTGTACCTAACTAACAGTTCAACAGGAACATCATCCTGACCTTCTCCTCCCGCACACCAAACCAAGCCATGAGAGGAATCTTCAGTCCTCTCTCCTAGAAAACGGTGTGCTGTACAGGATGGGTAGGATAAATTGTGCTTTCTCAGTTCCACCCATAAAATCCCACTGGTTCATTGAGGCAGTAGAACAAGCTGCACTATCTTATTTTTCCGAATCCCGGATAAAATGGTTTACAAAGTAAAAAGCTGTTCATGTTGTTTCACAGCCATCTCAGCATAGCATCCCAGGTCGCTATGACCTTAATAGCAGAACAGATGTCATTTTCACATAGATAACAGATGTTGAACTATATCTCCAACATACAAGGCACTCAGGCTTTCCTTCAAAATAAGGCGTACACATCACATGCATTTGTAACATTTCCTCCAAGATTTTTTCTTGAGATAGTCACACTATTGCAGTTGTTGCAAGGAAAATGCCATGCTTCATTAATGTTTGGACTACACCCTGATAACCTCTATCGTCGTGTGATTATAAATGAAGGCCAGCATTCTGCAGTCATTTTTGTATTGTGTTCTCTTCAAAGCCCAGGTGTTAAAATGGTTGCATTTATTATTCTCCAGTTTTGCAGCTCAGGTGATTGAGTCTAAGGACTGTATTAATTTTTGGCATAAGAATATCCTCAGAATTGCTCTTTGTACCATTATCCCAAAAGTCTGCATTAACACCAATAGCAGGAGGACAGGAAGACCACAGAAAGGAGGATGTATGTGAGTACATTCAGGTGTGTAGGAGAGAGGGCATAGATGAGCGTATGAATTAGGCCCATTTGGAAGGTGACATAGTCGTATATATATTTTTAATTCTGCATGCCAATGAAAAGGGTCTTAAATAGCAAATTCCTAATTCCAAGGCTGAAATTTTGGCCCCATTGAACTCAATGGGAGTTTTGCCATGGGGCCAGGATTTCCCGCCAGGTACATGGAGAGCAAGAAGAGATTAGTAACTAGAATGCACAGTGGTTCCTAGAAATGGGCTCTGATCAACCCATGAGTTATGACCTCAGAAAGCTCTAATGAAACAGTCCCATGAGTCCATTCACTTCTAGTCAATGTGGCTGTGATTATGGGGAATTAGGGCCCAGTCTGGTTGTGACTGCCTTATGAAGGCTCCACCTGGATTAATTAATAAACAAGCACCTGGACCTAATAAAGCTTCACCAAGCTCAGTTAGAGGGATCTCCAAAGGGAGACAGGAGATTTCTGAGGAAGGGAGTTCCTAAGAAAAGCCTGAGCAGGAAGCCTAGAAGGTAAGCTCCCTGGGGAACCTACCAGGACAGGGGACCTGTAAGAGGAGGAAATAAGAGCCTCCTAGATAGAGGGCTGCACCCAGCAGACATCCAAGAGGGCCTGGTCTCAGCCAGGAGTCCACCAGACATTGGCCAGAAGCCTGGCCTGGCAAGGGTCACCCACTGTCCATGGAGAAGAGTTGCAGTGGACAGCCTTCCAGAGAAAGGATATTATTCCAGTAGGGGCAAGAGGCCTAACACCTGAAGCAGAGACTGGTACCAAAAGAACCCTGGAGGAAGAGCCTGGGTAGCGGTGAACGCTGGACTCAGGTGGTGGACATGGACTGAGAATGACCTAGTCGCCCCTCTGGGATGTTGGGTTGAAAGTTTTATGTTCTATGCTGGCTTTTCCATTAATAAATGAGACCCTCCACCAGGAGGCGCTCTTTAGCATTTACTGGCTGTTTGAACTTATTGATAAGCTGTGCGAGGAGGGGAAAAAAATCGAGTAAAGGCTCATCTGCAACACTGGATCAGCCTGGAATGGTGACAGGTTGCAACAGCGTAAATGAGCAGAGAATTTGTCACCACATGCAAAATACAGGTCAGAAGACACCACCACCCCCAGTGACAGACAGGCTCTTTTATCCATACCCTGAATCACCACAACCCCAGGTAGCCTCCATTGTTGGAAGTCCATTGGAGTCCCAGGATCAAGTTACGTCTACTCACTTCCCTCAGAACTGCTGGGCAGAGGTGGCAGTGCAAACATTGCCTTCTAGTAAGGTGGGTGAGTTTCCCCCTCCGAGAAGCTGACAACCGGTAGCAGAATTTCAAGATAAAGGCCTTGACTACTCTAGAAAGTTGTACTAGCAAAGTGCAACAGACACAACTATTTTGACAGCGAGTTCATGCTTGTCTGCTTGCCCTGGCACACTATAGTTCACACAGCAGCCATTCAAGTTGTATGGGCAAAAGCACATTGCATGGTGGGTAGGCATCCCACCATCCTCTGCACTGTCTTCAAGCACCCTCCATTATGGAAACCTGTCACCCAGTATTGTCTCCCCTCCTTCCCCAAAAAAGTGAGTTATGCTGATACAATTTTTTAATGTAGACCAGGTCTATGCAAGTAGGTGGCTAGAAAATGAACTAAGATTTGTAAAAATTAGTATTTCATAATGCTGTAAGAGAAAGTCAAACCCAGTCTGAAAGATATTACAAAGTCTGAATCTCTGCTAGCAGCGAGAAGGTTTCTCTGAGTGACACAGAGCCTTCCCTGGTTCCTTTTTCTCAGGCACAGATATTCACATTGAAGCATTTGGTGAGATATGATCACTCCTTGTATATTTTAATAATAATATTGTTAATCCAGTGGAATCACTATTTTCCCTATTTTAATAGTAAATTGTATCTGTTGGCTAATGACATGCAATTAGCCACCTAATGTAAACAAGGCACAGCTGATACACAGAAATGTGTGTGATCTTTTTTGCTCTACATGCTAGAAGTGGGTTATTATTTCACAACGGTCAAAAAGAATTCAGTGAAAGGAAGTGGTGCAAGAACAGGGGATTCTGCAGTTTCACAAGCGTCTCTTGAAGTGAAGCACATTTGGGGGAAGATATTTTTGTTCCTGATTGGAAATATTAGAGAATAATATCCTCAGAGATACGTGTCAGAGGTGAACGAAGACTAGTAACATGCTCAATTCATATTCACTTGTATTATGCAGAGAATTTTGATATGCCCAATGTTTATGAATATTCCTGTGTCCCATTTCATGAATATTTGAATGCTCAAGTTTCAATCAAGTGCTAGTGAACAGAAAACATTAAATGTAAGTGTTAATACTTCCTGACAAAATTTTGAACTGTATGTTCAATTATAAAATCAACAGTTCAGGTGTGTTGGTTACTTACATAAAACATCTAATCAGGGAACAAACAATATAAAGGTTTATATAATTGTCCAATGCAGCATGACAAATTCTTTGCTAGCATGCTGCTGACCAGGAATCAATTTGCTGATTTCTTCAGCAGTCATTCTAAAGAAATCCCCATGTTTGAAAGTATTCTATCTGTTTTCAGACAGTTGATGAACAGAAGAAAAGGTCACATTTGGATTTTTTTTTATTAATTGCAAGTTATTCATTCAGCTCCAATACATACTACTCACGCTTGCAGGGATGAAAACCACGAGAAAGTGCACTCACATAATAAATGAATTTACTTGCCATACCTTTCTAGCTACCCACTCTTTTCATTCTGTCCAAATTATTCATCCATGTCCTCCTCTTCTCATGTCTTTTTGATAATTAACCTCATGCTACCCAAAATGCTGCTGCCAGAACCATGTCTCACATGTCACATTCATCATTTCACCCTCCCTCTGAGTCATTTCAGTGGCTCTTTGTTGGGCTATTATGTTAATAGATTTTAAGGGCACAAGAGACCATTAGCATGATCTTGTCTGACCTCCTACACGACACAGGCCATAGAACCTACCTCATCCACTAATAATTGTACTAAGCCCACAACTTCTGGTTAGAAAAAAACAAACAAATCCCATGGCTGTTCTTTCAAGACTTTACATCTTGCAGTCCTAGGCAAAAACCTGACTTTTGCCTATGAAAAGGAGGACAGGGCTAAATTATTGAAAAAGAAAAAAAATAAAGGTCATGATGTACATATCTCACTGAGCAACCATGTAATCTTATTCCTTGTCTTTCTCTTCCCTTGCTCCTTTCTCACATTTCTAGTTCTGAGCCTCATTCATTGTGTCATATCAAATCAAGGTGATGCGTTTTTCTGGGCAGGGACCATGTCTTTGTTTGGTGAGATAGCTACCATATTTCTGGGCACTCAGTAATATGGTATCATGCACTTGTGACTGTCTCACTCACTCTCCAGTCCTAAGCCATCTTGTTGTGATTCTTTCTGAGATTGCAAACAGCTGCCTTTTAAAAGAGAAAGCTGCCAAAAAAACACGTCTTCCTTTCCCCAAAATATGGAATTTCCCTACCACTTTTCCCTGAGGGTTATCAACCTAATAGATTTTAGCTTTTTACCACTTTTGGCACTAGAGCTGGTGAAATTAAACATTCCAAGAATGCTTAACAGGAATAGAGTTCTCTTGTTTTTAACTCCTTATACTCCCAAATGGCTGACTTATTTTTTATCAGACTTCTCAGAAACATTCTCTCTCAAACAGAGACCAAGGCATCTATTTACCTCAGTGCAGGTAAATCTGTGCATCCTCACAGCATACCATTGACTGGTGCATCTTCCCGGACCAGATCCCTAGCCTGGAAAATTTCCACCCAAAATAATCACCATTTGAGAAAACTGTGACCATCTGAAAACAGGAGCTTAGAATGAAAACTTTTATGCAAACCTAATTACTATTTAACAGTCATTATTGCTCTAGACATAATAATCTTAGCTTTAGCATTTGCTACGTGCCTGCACAAGAAAGAGTGATTCACTTTGATTAAAAAATCTTTGCCAATTAAACCTTAAGCCACTGAACAGAACAATATGACTAAAATTAAATTGACCACACTGGATTTTTCTCCAACCCAAGAACCGACAAGTTAGAACTTGGCAAATTCCCATCAGTGTTTTGAGTCAGCATTGATATAAAGTAGGCTTTTAAATATGAAGATTAATTAAAAAGCAGACATTATGCAGGCAGCCACTGCAAAATTGGACAACAGACTATCAGCTGACTGTGTTAGAGTTTGAATAAACAGAATAAAAATAAAATACAGCACAACTGTTATCAGATGTGAAGTTATTCAACAACAGAACATGTCTGAAGTTACATAGGATACACATTATATTTTGAATAATAGCTGCCAGAAATTCTGTGGTAAACAAATCTTTTGTTACTAGAACCTATAGAATTCTGGCTAAAAAGAACTTGCTAAATCAAGAACCAGGGAATCAGTTAATATAAGGGTAATATAAAGGGATTCTTCATGCACTCAGATCTCATTGGCTCAGTCCTCCTCCCATTAAACTGAATGCCTCAGTTCCCATTTATATCCATGGGCTGGGCTTATTGACTCTATCAGAACTTGAGGATGCTCCATATCTCACAGGAGGCAGTCAGCAGCTAGCAAGATCTCACCCAAAGGCAGTGTTTTTATATAATATGATAGATTGATAGACAAAGGAGCAGAAGGTGTCTTATGATATGATAACCAGCCATCCAAACAAAGGAATTCACAGTGTGTCCCATGGGGCTTAAATCTTAAATCCTTACTCAGGCAAAATTCCCAGTGACTTCTAATGGGCAGAATGGGCTTGACCCTGCAAGATGCCAAATGGGAGTTGAGGTTGCTCAGCAGCTTGTAGGATCCAGTCCTCTGTCACGGTTACAGGCATAGCTGCATCTCTGCCCCTTTCTGGATTCTGAGAGCACTCACCTCAGGTGTCAGGCCTCATTCTCATACCTGCCTCAGAGTGGAATCTTGCAAGTCTCCTACTCTCAGACCTGGGTATTCCAACCCCTTCTTACCCTAAAGACCCATCTCAGATTCAGGCAGCTACTTGATCCTCTCTTCAGACACCTGTGACCAGTAATATAGACCAGCAGCTTTCCTGAGGAAAAGTGTTTTTATTTAGCAGTTGTAACAAAGTATTTGAGATAAAAGGATTTTAAAACAAATTAAATACAGTCAAATTTAGTCTAATCTGACCTTATGCTTCGCTACAAGCCATGTCAAATAGGCTTTCCTCTTCAGGTACAGGAGCAGAAATGAACCAACACACAAGCTTCTAGAAAACAAGATCCTCCAGTGACCCACTCTGGTCAGAATGGACAGCACACCCTAATTTTCTCCTATACCCACTCCTCCTTGTAGGGGAATTTGCATTTAGTAGAAGAAAGGCCCTCTCATTCCAGAGGGAATCCATTATTATATGGCTCAGTCAATGTCTTTGTTCCCAAGTGCTCAGGTGTGAAGTCTCCTGGTACCTCTAACTGATTTCTCCCCACTGGCGTGAGCATCCATATGGGCCTATGAAAGAGGGACAACCCCCTCCCACATGGCTGCTCCTTTGTTTGCGTGGTTAGAAGAATTCAGTCTTAATGCATTGCAATCATTGGCCAAATAGCTGTCTCTCCCCACTGCACATGAGGGTGTACCTGAAGGTGTAGTGAGGATTGTATTCTGCCATCATGCGCCCTTAGCAATATGTCCAATTTCTCTTAACACTGTGCAGATAACCTGAGATCAAATCCTGCTGAATTTACTCACAAGAACAGTCCACTAAAGTCTTCTGAGTAAGGCAAGCAGAGTTTGGTCACTAATTGTCTTTTCACCTGCCTCTCTCCTGCATTTAAGAAGCAAAAGATTTTAAAACCACCACTCTCTTTGAAGAGTTTAGGTGCAGACTGTACCACAGTCCTTAGAAAACAGTAATAATTGTATTGGACTCAGCTGTCATATCCCTAACAATGGCCAACTTGGACCTTGCCAACTGCCTGTTGTCATAGTTACCTGCAATGTATGGAAACAAATGAGGCTATGTAAAATAAATTGTCATGGAAGAGAGGACATCTGGATGGTACTGCATAAAGATGTCACATTCAGGGTGCTGGATGACATTCTAATTAATAAAGAAATAAACTGCAATCCCCTTCATCTAGCTAATGCATGGCTTTGAATGAATTGCCATGAAATTAAGATTAAGGATGTGTTTTGCATGGGCTGTTCCAAAAAAAGACAGAGGATCTTGTTCAATAAATATGAATGATAGAGAATAATTCTTTAAAAATATATAAAAAAGAAGCTCATGTAGGATTTATATATAAATGACACATAGTAACTTCCTGCTTTGCACTGGTGTAAATGAAAAGAGAATCAGGGCCCATGTGTCTCAAATACACATGTCCCAAAGAGAAAGATGAGAAGCTTCACAGAAGGAAATACAATGCAAGGGGAGCCACACAGATGAAGCAGTGTAATTGTCCTGAAATTCCCAGTGCTTTCTACAAACGTCAGATGATGCAGTGGGAAATGAGATGCTGTGGTCAGCGGACGAATGCTCGGTCGTCTATTCCTGAAAGCAACAAGGTGCCTGAGTCTTTATTAGCAGAGAAGCATATGGCCATTGAAATTAGTGGGATTTTTGTCTCCCTATGGAGACCTGAAGTAATTCACAAATACGCCTAATAAACCCAAGAACTGCCAACTCTTGTGATTTAATTGAGAGTCGTATGATATTGGGGAGCTGATCTTTAGCTGGTGTAAATTGACATGGAGCTCTGACAGTCTACACCAGCAGAGCCTCATCCCCTTGCAGTTTTGTTTTGTTTTCCTTAAAGCCCCAGCTGCCGGCATCCGGTTATGCCATGAGAACCTCAGCTTTCATTTAAAACAAAAACCTCTTTGTTTCTAGACCTCATGAGTGTGGGGAAAATTTGAAAACATGACCCAAAAGTGCTCCAACACAAGATGTCAAATAAAAAGACCCCCCACAATATTAATTTTTAAATCTCAATTTTTTTGGAGCCCTGACTCATAAATGTTTGTGGTTGGCAATACTGCCAAACAATCCCACTTGGGCTCCCTTTCCTCCCCCCTGAGTATTCAGGAACCTTTATTTTTCATTTGAATCCCTCCTTATTCCCTGAAGACTGTAACAGAGCCTTTACATTTCTCAGCCACATTTCCCTTGTGTTTCAGGAAATGACCAAAGGCTTTAGGCAAGGGCAGGGGAATCAGTCATTCTAGGAAAAGTCTGGGCAGAGGCTTTTCATTAGCTGACTGGGAAAAGTTTACCAGAGCTGTAGCCAATGTGAATGACGGCATGGCCTGAAGTACAGTACAGCTGGCTGTGCAGTGAAACAAAGCAGAACGTGGCGTACATTGAACAGACCAGAGGAAGTTGGAAATTCCAACCAGATACTACTTCATCACTTTGCTGTGACTGGAACGGTCAAACTTTTATGTTCTCTCTATTTTTCATAAAGGGGGCACTGAAAGTGTTTATTATGCTGCTGCTTACCCTTCTGTTAACCCACTTTGGTAGAGATCAGCAGCATTGATCCGCAAGTCTGAGCTAAAAACAAGGACAATCAGCATTGAAATAATTTACACTTATATAGAACTTCTACTCAAAGGCCCTGGAGGTGCTCAATTAACATTAATGAATTAGTCCCAACACCCATATAATGCAAGTATTATTAATACCATTCTGTACAGAATTATTTTTTCACCAATATAAAGACACTGAAAACTTTTTAAAGTAAGTAAAACAGGATTGGGATGAACTTATTTGGAAGTATTACTGTAGGGACTCTGTATCAGTTCTTCTTCACAGGGGGCAGCTTGGGAACAAACATGAGAAAATAAATGAAGAAGAAAAAAGCTTAAACAACTCTTGGAGCATTTAAGGCAATGCTCAAATTGAACTCTGAACTGAAGAGTGGGGCTGCCTGTCCTCCCTCTGAAGTAAGGATGCATTAAGGTCTTTTTATTAAGAATTTGACCTAGTTTTTTTGTCTGAAAGATTCTTCTTCGATGGGTCCAAAAGGAAAAGGAAGGAGGTGAGAACTGTTGTTCATATCATCAGAATGTACAGCTTCTTTGCACTTAGTCTCAGCTGGTTAAACAATGAAAAAACCTGAGAATCTCATAGAATTACTCATAGAATCTGTTGCTCATGAGTATTTGTATGACCGTTGATTGATTTATGAAAATGGTCACAAATCACAGACACTTAGCACAGCTGGTTATTCCACTGACAATTCTAGCCAGAAATGTGTTATTCTTCTGTTTAAAAAAACGGCCTCATACAAATTAGGAGCAAAACCACTATAACACAACTGACATGGCAAATCAAACCCCATGGATGGCAATGGGCAAATTGTGGTAGATATATTGGAAGCGAATCACTTGCAAACAACTTATTGGCTAAAATTTATTCATATCAGTCAGCAAACATTTGTGAAAGCCAAATTCACCTCTAGTAATTAGGATCAGTCACCGTATAATCCATGAGAAGAAGAGTAAAATCACTGGCTGATTTATTTGAAACAAATAATTTGACTAGCTCGATTTTCAATAGAACATGTGGTTTGGATGGTAAGCCTATGTGGTATATTCACAGTGTCTGAATACCTGAACTAGGGCTAAGCACAGGGAACCAGCTTCTGGCACCTCCCCCACTGAATCCGCAACCTGCACCTGGCCAGGACGGCAGCCACGCTCTCCCTGTCATAGAATCATAGAATATCAGGGTTGGAAGGGACCTCAGGAGGTCATCTAGTCCAACCCCCTGCTCAAAAGCAGGACCCATCCCCAATTAAATCATCCCAGCCAGGGTTTTGTCAAGCCTGACCTTAAAAACTTCTAAGGAAGGAGATTCCACCACCTCCCTAGGCAACGCATTCCAGTGTTTCACCACCCTCCTAGTGAAAAAGTTTTTCCTAATATCCAACCTAAACCTCCCACACTGCAACTTGAGACCATTACTCCTTGTCCTGTCCTCTTCTACCACTGAGAATAGTCTAGAACCATCCTCTCTGGAATCACCTCTCAGGTAGTTGAAAGCAGCTATCAAATCCCCCCTCATTCTTCTCTTCCGCAGACTAAACAATCCCAGTTCCCTCAGCCTCTCCTCATAAGTCATGTGTTCCAGACCCCTAATCATTTTTGTTGCCCTTCGCTGGACTCTCTCCAATTTATCCACATCCTTCTTGTAGTGTGGGGCCCAAAACTGGACACAGTACTCCAGATGGGGCCTCACCAATGTCGAATAGAGGGGGACGATCACGTCCCTCGATCTGCTCGCTATGCCCCTACTTATACATCCCAAAATGCCGTTGGCCTTCTTGGCAACAAGGGCACACTGCTGACTCATATCCAGCTTCTTGTCCACTGTCAATCCCTCCAGGGTTACCTGCCATGCAGGCCGCTGCTGCCTCCACAGCCAGGCTCTCAAAGGCAGTCGCCACGCTGCACGGAGGCAGCAGCCTGGAGTGGCCACCCTCCCCTGGCAGGAGAAGTGGCTCCATCGCCCTCCCGCCAGAGACAACCCGTGTCTGCCGATGGGGAATGAGGGGGGCAGAGTGAGGGCAGTCGGCTTCAGCAGTGTTATTGAGCATGCTCAGTACAAGCCAAGCAGCAAATCTGGGGGGACATGTGACCCCACATTCCTCCCCATGCATCACCTCCACCATCCCCTCCGCTCCCCACCCAGGCTTGGATGCCGGGGAAAGGGGCCGAGTGAGCTGGAAATGTATCAGGGTGGGGGTGGCTCAGGGTGAGGACAGAGTCCCCCTGCCACCCAGCAAACTGAGCAAAGCAAGCCTGGGAGTAGCCCACAGGGCTAAGGTGAAGGACCGGGAGCTGGTGGGGGAGAAGCGCTGGGCGCATCAGGCTCACATGGCATATCACACAGAGCCCGGCCAAGGCGGCCATAGGCTGTTTGTGGGGCTGCAGGGTCAGTTCACTGTGAGCCCTGCAAGGGCAGCTTGGTGCTTGTAGAAATCTTGTGGGGAGGGTGCAGGACCTCCCGAGCGTTGCTTCTATTTACAGCAGTGTAACTCTATCCACTTCAACACATTTACTCTGGAATTTCTAGTGTCTCCTGTGCAAAGAGAAAAAGAATCAGAAAAAGATTGTGTATACAATTTCCTTTTTCTCCTCGTGAGTTCTGTTTGCATCAATTGCAATTATTCAGTATAGATGTTAAAAAAATAGAAAAAATATATTTAAAAATAATTAGGTGACATCTCTGTGTGTAGCAGCCTTTACTGCCTAAGTCTCTGTAAGGCCTATAACCCGCAATCCTCCAGGAGCTGGTCTCCCTTTTTTAGCATTCACTTCATTGTAACAAATTCAATTCTCAGGAATGATATTTTTGTTTGGGGGTGGGAGAGAAGGTTAGAGAGGGGCATATTAAATATACAGAGTGAACAAGCAATTTGCGAGGCTCCCAGTGCCCTTAACCTTTCCATTCACCATCATGATCGTTATCATTCATCCTTGGAGTCCTATATATTTCCCATGTGGAGGCACTACCAGTTAAGAATGACAGCACCATACTGATTTATATGACCCAGCTAGCTGCCTACTGAATATTTAGTGTAGCAGACAAAAGTGTTTAACAGCTTTTGCAAAAAAGAGGCTATACAGCCATATTTAAAAAACATACACTCTGTTCTATGCTGAAGTGTTCTTAGAGGTCCTCTGGGCATGATTTACTAAAACTATGGGGTTTCTGAAGGCCTTATTTAATGGACTACTTGGAATTATGACAATATTTGGTGTGCAGAATTTTAAAATAAAGTTGAATACAAAGCTTTCCTATAAATACAAAATATGTACACTAAGTTGTTTGGGACCCAAAACTGTGTGTGTGCGCATACATGCACAGACACTAATGGCTAAGCAGTTAATGATAAAAAAATACCTGCCCCCGAATGACACCACAGTGTCTAGAGCTAGAGTGTCTCCAAAAGAACAAAAAAGAGAGCCTAAATGTGTCTGGAACAGACCTGAAATGGACTTTTTCAATTCACAAGAATTTCTAAAAAATTTCACTTTTATTTTTTTGGAACTGCCTCCAAACCAAAAATGTATATTATTTGCCCAGCTCTAATGAGCATAATTTGCATGAGATTTCTGGTATGAATACTTGTGATTATGAATTTTAAATTTGATTTCTGCAAATATTCAGCAATATTCATATACAGTTCACTGTTTTGGCAAACGTTCCTGCCAGTAAACTTGTTCACTACCATATTCATGGAAAACCAACACAAAAGAGGTTCAGACACAACAAAGCAAACGTGTTGAAAAAATCAGTGACATGTTCATGAATAAAATTTCCAGTGATCACCCAGTCCAATTATCCCCATTCAGCCAGAAGATAAAGCTTACAAATAGTAAATTTCAGAAACAAAAATAATTATCCATCCACCGACTAAGAGAAACGTCAAACTTTTCTCAAGTGAAGGAACCAGGAAAGAGAAGAATGATCCAGTGGTTAAGAAAGTAGCCAGGGACCTGGGTTCAAATCAATCACAGACTTCCACCATGTCACTTCGGTGATATCACTTAAGGCTTGGCTTCAATGAAGCTATGCTAATTTGCACCAGCTGAGGGTCTGCCCCATAGTCTCTCTGTGCCTCAGTTCTCCATCTGTAACACTAGGGATACTAGTACTTCCTTACTTTCTCAGGGGTGTTATGAGGATAAATACATTACAGATTGTGAGGTGCTTAGTAACTATGGTGGTAATGGGGGTGGGAGGCCACAGAAGCACCTAGGACAGATGATAAAGATGCTGCAATAAATGGTGAAAATCAGAAGGGGAAAAATACCTTGGCTTTGTGATCTAGTTCTAAACAAGACTATTTGGATGTGCATGTGCAACCCAGAGACCAGTTTAGTAACTAATAAAAGGTGAAAGCAGGACAGGCTGTGTATACAAACACTGCACGTTGCTGGTGTTCTTGAAAGTAAAACAAATCAGAACAGGTTAAAGATAAATATTTAACCATGATGCATGGAAGTGGATTGAATCAAGTAGCCAAATCCCAGGCATCACAATGAATTACTCCTTCGAGACTGTAACCCCATGTTGGGTTGCTGATTTTTACTGGACACACCGTGGTATGTACTCAACTAACGGAGACTAAAATCAAGACCAAAACAAAAAAGAGGAAGGAGCATGACCCCTTCAAATAACATTTTAAGTGTGATTAAAACACATGCACACAGCGGGCTAAATTGAAGGTATTTGCAATTGTAGTCCCAAGTGTTGGTCCTTAAAAATGCTTCTGAGAAGAAAAAAATAATCGGAGATCTTTAAACTAAACAGAAGTGAGGAGTACCTCATCATATCTGCCTCCTAGGACTAGAAACTTATCGTGGAAAAAAAATCTCCCTTAAAAAAATACTCTAGCTACAGGGCACAAAGATGCTCAAATTGTGACCTAAGCTTTTCAAACAACTTCCATTTGAGATGGTCACATGCACCACTACAGGAAATTATTAGAGGTGACATGCTTCTAAATCACCAAGGCTTGAGATCATTACCCTGGGAAATACAAATCAAGTTCATCATTTTAACCTCAGGAAGATTTAGTTATTGATTTTTTCCCCTCTAATAAAACATTGTTTACCTCCCTGGGGAGCTGACTTTACGATAGCCTTCATGATGTTAATTTTCTGATCTTCCTGACATCAAGAATTTACTGGGAATGTTATTTACTCAGGCAGCTGGTATTTATTACTGTGAAGGATTTGGCCTGTTACAGCTCAGAACTACACCCATCTCAAGGTTCCAGAAGTGACATTCAGTGTCATCACGGAAAACTCTTTTGTGAGGCTTGTTAGGACAATGAGTACAGATTGAGGAATGGGAGGGGCCAGCAAATGTAAAGAGGGACTTGAAGAGAATTCAGCTGAAAGCAGATATGCAAGGGATGGCTGTGTGGTACTGGACCTTACTATTCCTTGATTTACTGTCTTCAATACTATTTTTCCCTATGTTTCCTGAAGATACATTTACTCTCCTCTCTCCCTCGCTCCATGTCTAGGAAAACTGGGGACAAAACTATGTTTCTGTGTGGAACATATTTTTCATTTGTAAAATCACTGTGGAGTATTGTGTTTTTATTTAGCAAATAATGATGTAAGTAAACATTATTTTTTATTTTACTACTAGGTCTATATATCTATTTAAAAGAAAAGAAGTAACTGCTAGACATTGAAGTCAAATTCACCATTGGCTCCAAATGGTGCAAACCCATTGACTACAACAAAAGTTGCACCCACTTTCATCAGCAGTAAACTTGCCTGATTGTCTGTAAAATAAATTGGCGCAGAAGAGAACAAAGAGAAGTAAATAGGCTGTGGCTGGCTTAGATAACCTGTCACTAGCTACAAAGTACACAAACAAATGGCCAAGTTACACAAAGTGAGATGTGCACCACTAATGTTGACTTTGATGGCAGTTGTATGTGTGTGACTAAGGACAGAGTGTAAAGCTAACTTGGGATGAGGCCAGTTGGGATGAGAGAGAGAACAGATTATAATGCTGCAGAGTGAGAAGAAGAGGAAGGAATCCCATCGATAATGGAAAAGCAAGGGAACAGCTTGAGTAATGCAAAGAAGGCTTTAAAACAGAGTTTGATAAATTCATAAAAGAATTATGTATTGTATGCAATGTATTGTCTTTTATCAATTTTAAGGAACATTGTTAATGGACATCCCCTTGAAGACTGTGAACTATTAATTATGTTTCTGAGAATGACAGGTACTTGGTATCCACCAGTATTAGACTGGTTTAATCTGGATTTTGTTTTGTTTTTTTAAATAAATTAATTATTCATGCTTATGATTTCAATTTTGTAATAACTGTTGTTAGTTTTTAATCTTTATATGACATATAGAGTGTCAGATAGAACTGTGGATGAAATTCACCCCAGTGCAGAAAGCCTGCACAAAATCTGTGCCCCACTTAATGCCTTAACGCATAAAAAGAAATAGGTTGAGTAGGACCTTCCTATGCAGCCCGTGTTACTGAAGTCAATTGGACTATTCACAAAGTAGCTCACGAATCAGGATGCATCTGTGTGGCAGAATCCGATGGTAAATAAACATAGTAGTAATTGTAATGGAAAATTATTAAAAAGATTACAAAGTATTTATAGATAGTACAGTAAGTTCTATGTGCCTCTGAGTGCTATTCTTCCAAAATTAGAGAGATTATCTAAACACAGTTTATAAATCATTCAGATGCTGAGAAATATAAGAGGGTCTGAAGGCATTTGGTCAGATTATTAATGATTACGGCTGGTTGGTTGTCACTGCAAACAATGGCCAAAAAATGCAAAAAAATAAAAATTTTAGCTGAAGAATAAAAAGGATAATGGCACGGTAACCAATACAGTAATTCACATTCAATTGTTTGTTGTGAGGAATTATGACAAAAATCAAGGCATAGATTTTCAAAGAGGGTTAGGCTGAATGGCAGCCGGAGGCCTAGCTTCCTTTGAAAGTCCCAACCCAAATAAATATCCTTCATTTTACAAAGAATATTGTTTAAACCATATAACAACATGTAAAGAATAATGTAAAGCCATTTAAAAGCCCATACTCAGCTACACTGGACTGCTATAGAGGCAAATTTTTGATGACAAAGAACATGTCACTTCTTATGGAAAAAAAACCCTCAAAGTTATGGTTTTTGTCAAGGAAATTATGTCATAATAAACATATATTCTCATTAATGTTGGATCAGCCTGAACAAGTTTGGATGCTCAGTTAAGTTAAGCACTCCAAAGTTGAGATGTTTCTCCAAATCTCTTGAACAGGTGATCTTGATCTGAAAAATCTCACACCAACAATCTTGTAAGATTTTCAATAGTTCCTGCTTCAGGTATGTCATAAATATAAAGGGAAGGGTAAACCCCTTTGAAATCCCTCCTGGCCAGGGGAAAGTTCCTCTCACCTGTAAAGGGTTAAGAAGCTAAAGGTAACCTCGCTGGCACCTGACCAAAATGACCAATGAGGAGACAAGATACTTTCAAAAGCTGGGAGGAGGGAGAGAAACAAAGGGTCTGTGTGTCTGTCTATATTCTGTCTTTGCCAGGGATAGACCAGGAATGGAGTCTTAGAACTTTTAGTAAGTAATCTAGCTAGGTACGTGTTAGATTATGATTTCTTTAAATGGCTGAGAGAAGAACTGTGCTGAATAGAATAACTATTTCTGTCTGTGTATCTTTTTTGTAACTTAAGGTTTTGCCTAGAGGGGTTCTCTATGTTTTGAATCTAATTACCCTGTAAGGTATCTACCATCCTGATTTTACAGGGGGGATTTCTTTATTTCTATTTACTTCTATTTTTATTAAAAGTCTTCTTGTAAGAAAACTGAATGCTTTTTCATTGTTCTCAGATCCAAGGGTTTGGGTCTGTGGTCACCTATGCAAATTGGTGAGGCTTTTTATCCAACATTTCCCAGGAAAGGGGGGGTGCAAGTGTTGGGAGGATTGTTCATTGTTCTTAAGATCCAAGGGTCTGGGTCTGTAGTCACCTAGGCAAATTGGTGAGGCTTTTTACCAAACCTTGTCCAGGAAGTGGGGTGCAAGGTTTTGGGAAGTATTTTGGGGGGAAGGACGCGTCCAAACAGCTCTTCCCCAGTAACCAGTATTAGTTTGGTGGTGGTAGCGGCCAGTCCAAGGTGTAATATTTTGTACCTTGGGGAAGTTTTGACCTAAGCTGGTAAAGATAAGCTTAGGAGGTTTTTCATGCAGGTCCCCACATCTGTACCCTAGAGTTCAGAGTGGGGGAGGAACCTTGACAAGGTACGACTAGAAATACTTTAAGACCAGCATTTCTTATGGTATTTTATTGCTTAGGCATTCATAATTCTAGTCTCTGGTAAAATTTGGAACTACAGTAGGTGCAAAAATGAAAAAAGTAATGGAGGAAGGGGAAATAATCAAACTTTTTTGAACCTTAAAAAGATTTTCTTCAAATTTGGTGAGGAGATTGAGGCTGTTGCCTATTCTTTTGATTATGCAGCCATTCAAAAAGGATATAAGTGCTTCGTTTTCCTATTTAAAGCTGTAACAGGAAATTTTAGAATCTCTCACTTCGTGGTCTACAACATATTTTTCATGTCCTGGATGTATTTAATCACCAGAGGAACCTGAAAACCACAGCTGGCTGGAATATTACAAGTACAGGTAATTTCCTGCATAATAAGGCTATCCTAAGAAGTCCCGGAGCTTTTTTTGGAAAAGTACATAGAGGGTAAACAAGATGAAAATAATTAAAATCAGAATTACGAAAACAGGGGAGCAGCAGCTCTCAGTTATCCCAAATTGGTTTGGGACTTTAAATGTGATCCAAGCTCCATATAAAAGAGAAAAAAAAACCACTGCTGGCATAAGAAGGTGCAGCTGCCTTGACGTCACATTTATGCCAGCTGTGAATTCAGTCCAAGGCATATGATTGGCTCCAACATCTGTCATGACTTGAGGTTTGGTTTTTGTGAGAGCTTTGGGGCTGGAGCACACACACACACACACAGCTGGAGAGAAACTTATAATTACATAGATTTTAATGACAGGTATATGACTCTAGAGCACCCACAACATCCCCAAAGTCTGAGTGAGCATGTCAGATCAGGTCACCCCTCTCGAGAATTACATAGCACGAACGTAAGCCAATCTTCTGCGGCTGTGAGAGATACTGTGCTATGAACTCAGACAAACATAGAAACTAGCAGAAGAATCCAAGAAAGTTGTTCTCTCTCTCTCTGCAGATGTTGACCTGTAGCGTAGGACCAAAGAACTGTGTGATAGTTTCTATCCAACATTTCTTCAAATTATTTCAAAAAGGCATTCCTCTGGAAATGAGTATAAGGCTTTGCCTGCTTCATTTCATTCTCCTTGGCATTGCAAAGGGTTTTTCCTTTCTTCATCCTCTGCAAAGTAAGCTGAGAAGAAGAACCTCTGTGTTAAAAAATCTTGAAACAATTATTTCCATGCTGTATGTCACCCTCATTTGTCATATGGATGATAGGGCCTGATCCAAAGGCTGCTGGAGACACTAAAAAGATTTTCATTACTTTCCATGGGCTTTGGATCAGACCCACACTCATTTGTTTTGCAATGATCAGCTTCTCTTTGTAAATTAATACATGTGAAACATGCTTTGATGTAAACATGATGCAAGGCTGGAACCTCTAAGGTCCTGAACACCAGCAACTAAGAGTTGCAGGTCCTCCGCACATTTCTGCGTAAGCCCCACAATTCCTAGGCACAGTGGAAAATGGGAGTGAGTGGTAGGTATTGTCCTTTCAGACTAACTACAAATGAAAACTGCTACAAGAAATGGGCCTGACCCTGTAACATGCTGACCATGTTCTGCTCTTTTTGACTTGGGAGAGATGGGGGAGATGCTCAGTACCTCATGGGCACAAGTCCCAAGTATATCTACACCCTTAGATGAAGAGCAAGAAACAAAAATATTAGAGCAATCTACTATCCTGATAAAATCCATTCTGCTTAACATCAGAGAGAGCTGTGTTTCTCATTTCTTAGAGCATGATCCACTAGGGTCGCAAGGGGCCACAGTCCATAGATTTACCCACCTGTGACACCCTGGCACCCCAATATTCACCATTGTCATGGAATTAGGATATGTTTTGTACAAAGTATGCCTTGTGAGGTATCATTCTAAAAGCCTTGATCTGCTACACATTAATATCTTGTTGGATTGTGTGTGCTGTCGTCGTATGTGAAGTCATGAAGTTTGGTTATGTATGTGTTACTGAAACATATTGTGAGGCTGAAAACACCCACAAGCAGCCTTTCAGGTACAATAGTAAAAAGGCCAAACAACATTAATGGCGTGTTGAGGAAATGCACACAAGCACAAGGATTACCCCAGGGACTGTGTACAACAGAAACCTCTCAGCGATAGCACTACACAATGGAAACTGTTTGATCCAGGTCACAGCAAAAGGGAAGAAGATCTAAAAAAGGGGGACAATGACATCATGATGGTACCTCATTCTCCCTACAACACCACACCTGGAAACACCTGAGGAATAAAGACTGGACAGGTGGGAAGTGATAGTCTTAGGCTAAGGGATTGCTAGCCTGTGTATGAAAAATGGGAAACCCAAGCTGCAAAACCAAGGCAGCTTGTGCCTTAAGAATGTGCCAGCCTGTTTATCACGCAGGATGAGAATTTGTTAATTCATATCCTACCTATCTAGTACGTTAAGCTCAATTTGCAGGTTTGTTTATTTGCTGGATAATCTGTTTTGATCTGTTTGCTATCACTTATAATCACTTAAAATCTATCCTTTTGCATTTAATAAACTTATTTTATGTTTTAATCCAAACCAGTGTGCATTTGACTAAGGTGTCTGCGGAAAATATCAGCTGGTTACCACAAGTGCGCATGGTCCTCTTCACATTGGGAGAGAGGCGGACTGGATGTTAAACCCATATACTGGCCAGATTTGACAAGGGCAGGACAGTGCTGCTTTGGGGTCCTACGCTGGGAAGGTGAGTGTGTCCCTACCTGTGTGAATGCTGGTGAAAGTGCGAATTTGGAGGGCTTTGTAACTTGTCATAGCAGCACAGTGTGAGAGGACCCCATGCTGGTGGGTCAGAGGGCTCAGTGACACCCCAGTTCCAGGTGGCACCTCGGGGGGAACCCGTCACACCACCCCTTGCCCACAAAGGCACTAAGACCCAGGTGAGAATGAGCGAAGATACTCCTCTCTCTCCTTCTGCTGCCAAGGCACTACCCCTGCTCAACCTGCAACCTGGCCCTACACAGCTCTTCATCCCTCCCTTCCTCTCCCCAACCCCACCCACACAGCAGGCAGCACAGGCTCCATAGCATCTTCAAGCACCACTTACCCCACAGATGAACACTGTGCAGGTGGGGCAGGAGGGAGGAAGCCCTTTGCCTACCACCTTCTTCATCAGCCCCCCTATTCGACGTCTCTCCTCTCCTTCTTCCCGCCTTCCATTCAGCACATAGTAACTCCCACCTAGCACCCAAAGCCAGCTGTCATTTCTTTCTGTTACACAAAATCTGAGGTTAAAAATAAGAAACTATGGCTGGCGTTGCGATCCTGGATGGGAAAAAGTTGAGAATCCCTGAAAGAGAGGGCTGGAACTCCTGAATTCAACAAGTCCTTGTGACATCTATAGCTGATTAGTTAGTGCAGTGTAGTCAGTACAATATCTGTTGACTGGATTCTTCAGTAGAAGCCTGTCTAGCTATAAAACACCATACTAATCAGGAGTTTACATCTACAGAATACATTTAGCTCCATCAGAACAGCATAATCAGAGCAGAGGAGTTTGCAGCCTGTACCATTTTTGGGAAAAAGCCCTACAAAGGGACCATGCTGCTAAATCATCTGGTATATATCAGGGTCTGTTTCTGCAAGCTTCTCAAGACACGTGATTCATGTAAGAGTCTGTGCAGTTGTTTAACTCACACTTACTCTCACATCAGATAACTGCATTTTCTCTGACCTACTTACTCTATTTACTGAAAGTGCTACTGATGGATGAAGGAACAAGAAATTATATAAAAGAAAGAGGGAGGTTTGTATGCGAATTTGACTGGAAGTAAAATGATCCTTTGTACACATTGTACATCATAGAAAGATGAACCCACGTACATATGTAGATAAAGAATACACAGAAGACAGATAAAGATAGACTGGGCACTGAAGTATTTGCTTAATGTAGATCATCATTAGAATTCTCCTGTAGTACATTTGAAGGTTAGTCTACAGATAGATTCTTGACTAGTATTGGTCTTTCTTTCTGAGGTTTTACATTATAATCAATGCTATCTTCATTAGGGCAGCAATGCATAATGGGAAGCCAGCTAATGAAGATCATTAAACTGATATTGCAAACTATAAAACTGGTTTATGGAGGAGATGCACTGCACAGATCTTTAACATATTAATATATTCAATATATATGGTGGCTTAATCTTATTTTATGCAAAAGTGGTGGTGGGGAGGAAGGAGCTGGGCATAAGTGAAGAACATGTAGTAAGCTAAGAAAAAGGAGGCACATAGAGAGCTGGCACATCCCAGGGCCCACAGAGCAGCCTCAGGGTGAGAAAATCCAGCAACAAACTCCAATGGGTCTGCGCAACAAGCCAAGAGTGGCTCTGCAAGCCTGCAACCAATTAACTGAACCCTCACTACAGTCTAAAAGGATGGTGTAGGAGTGCCATGAGATACAAAACCCATTCAGAATGCACAGTTGTGGCTAAGGAAAGAAGGGTGGCGGGAGGCATCTGGAGAGTGCATGAAGAGGAAGTGGGGTGGCAACCATCTTGAGAGAGGCCAGACAAGCAGGGAGGAAGTGAGATGGTGGCCATGTGGAGAGGGGAGCAATAAGCAAGGAGGAAGTGACCCCAAAACATTCCGGGTTTAAAAAAAAAATAAACACAAGCTAGATGCATGGAAAAGGAAGAAAATCTTCCAATATAAAGATCTTTTCCCTCAAAAACAAAGACAGCACCCGGAAAAAGGGCAGCACCTTCTGCCGCCAAACTAGAGAGGCAGAAAGAGAATCACCAGTAACTAAGCAGAGGCTACACTGCAAGCTAGGGGTGTGATTCCCAGCTCGCGCACACATACGCTAGCTCTTTTCTGCGCTAGCATGCTAAAAGCAGTAGAGCAGCTAGAGTAGGGCAGGAAGTGGCAGCATGGGCCAGTCACGCCAGGTACGTAACCACTGGGTTCAGGTGGGTTTGTATTCGAGGCAGTTAACCTGTGCTGCCACGGTCTCTGCCTGTGCTACCTTGGCATCACTACTACTTTTGCGTGCTCGCTCAGGTGAAAGCTAATGTGTACACAGGCTGGGAATCGCACCCCCAGCTTATAGTGCACGTGTAGCCTAAGGCTGACCAAGAAGGCTTTTGATAAAGTGGGGAGACCTTACCTAAAAACAGGGGTATCAGAGCCAGCATGAAAACTTGGATAAATACATTATATAACTCTCCCTTCATTAGGATAAAGATTAAAGAATGTCAACTACATAGAGTAAACAGACAAGGCTGTTGTTATCCCTCTTAGAATCATAGAAATCATAGAAATGTTGGACTGGAAGGGATCTTAATAGATCATCTAGTCCAGTCCCCTGAAATATTATCTAAACCATCCCTGACAGGTGATTGTCTAACGGCACCTGTTTTTATAAACCTCCAGTGATGGAGATTCCACAACCTCCCTAGGTAATCTTTTCCTGTGCTTAACTACCCTGGCAGTTAGGAAGTTTTTCCTAGTGTCTAACCTAAATCTCCCTTGCTGTAATTTAAGTCCGTTACTTCTTGTTCTGTTCTGAGTGAGTAAGGAGAACAATTTATCACCCTTCTTTTCATAACAATCTTTTACGTATTTGAAAACTGTTATGTCCTCCCTTAGTCTTCTCTTCTCCAGACTAAACAAACCCAATTTTTTCAATCTTTCCTTGTGGGTCACGTTTCATAGAACTTCAATTATTTTTCTTGCTATCCTCTGGGCTATATCCAGTCTGTCCACATCTTTCCAGAAGTGTGGTGCCCAGAACTGGATGCAGTACTCCAGCTGAGGTCTTATCAGCACTGCGTACAGTATAAGAATTACTTCTCTAGTGTCTAGCTTACAACATTCCTGCTAATATATCCCAGAATAATGAGTGCGTGTGTGGTTTTTTTTTTGTTTTGGTTTTTTTGCTACAGTATTATATAGTTAACTCATATTTCATTTGTGGTCCTCTATTACCCCCAGATCCTTTTTTGCAATACTCCTTCCTAAGCAGTCATTTCTCATTTTGTATTTGTGCAATTGATTATACCATCCCCAGTGTAGACTATGGGATTTGGCTGCTCCAGTCCCATAGCCAGAGTTCAATGCATTTGTCCCTACTAAGTTTCATCCTATTTATTTCAGACCATTTCTCAAGATCATTTTAAATTCTAATCCTGTTCCCCACAGCACTTGCAACCCGTCCCAGCTTGGTATTATCCACAAACTTTATAAGTATATTCTCTATGCCATTATCCAAATGATTTATGAAAATACATTGCATAGAACTGGACCCCCAAGACAGATCTCTGCAGGACCCCACTCAATATGCCTTGCAGTTTGATTGTAAATCATGGATAACTACTCTCTGAATATGCTTTTCTAACCAGTTGTGCACCCACCTTATAGTAAATTCATCTAGGCTGTATTTCCCTAGTTTGTTTATGAGAAGGTCATGTGAGACAGTACCAAAAGCCTTACTAAAGTTGAGATATATCACATCTACTGCCTCCCCCATCCACAAGTCTTGTTACATTTTCAAAGAAGGATATTAGGTTGGTTTGTTATGATTTGTTCTTGACAAATCCATGTTGACTGTTGCTTATCACCTTATTTTCTTTTAGGTGCTTACAAACCGATCGTTTGATTATTTGCTCCATTATGTCTCTGAGTACCGAAGTTAAACTGACTGGTCTATAATCCCCTGGGTTGTCTTTATTCCCCTTTTTATAGATAGGTACTACATTTGCCCTTTTCCAGTCCTCCGGGATTTCTCCCATCCTCCACGAGTTCTGAAAGATAATCACTAATGGATCCAAGATACTTCAGCCAGTTCCTTAAGTAACTTAGGATGTATTTCATCGGGCCTTGCTGACCTGAAGACATCTAGCATGTCTAAGTAATTCTTAACTTGTTCCTTTCCTATTTTAGCCTCTGACCCTACCGCAGTTATACTGATGTTCACTATGTTAGTTGTCCAATTACTGCTAACTTTTCTGGTGAAAACTGAAATAAAAAAGGCATTTAAACCTTCTGCCATTGCCACATTTTCTGTTATTGTCTTTCCCTCCTCATTGAGTAATGGGCCTACCCTGTCATTGGTCTTCCTCTTGCTTCTAATGTATTTGTAAATAGTTTTCTTGTAACTCTTTCTGCCCCTAGCTAGTTTAATCTTATTCTGTGCCTTGGCCTTTTTAATTTTGTCTCTACATGCTTGTGTTGGTTGTTTAGATTCATCCTTCATAATCTGACCTAGTTTCCACTTTTTGTAGGACTCTTTCTTGAGTTTCAGGTCATTGAAGATCTCCTAGTTAAGCCCAGGTGCTATCATACTATACTTCCTATCTTCCCTACGTATTGGGATAGTTTTCTCTTAATAACATCTCTTTAAAAAAATGCCAACTGTACTGAATTCTTTTTTCACTTAGACTTGCTTCCCACAGGATCTTACCTACCGATTCTTGGAGTTTGCTAAAGTCTGTCTTCTTGAAGTATGTTTTTATTCTGCTGTTTTCCCTCCTACCATGCCTTAGAATCGTGAGCCTTATAATTTTATGATAATTTTCACCCAACCTGCTTTCCACCTTCAAATACTCAACCATTTCTGCTTGTTCATCAGAATCAAGTCTAGAATAGCCTCTCCCCTAGTTGCTTTCTCCACCTTCTGCAATAAAAAAATTGTCTCCAGTGCATTCCAAGAATTTGTTGGGTAATCTGTGCCCTGCTATATTATTTTCCCACAGCAGATATCTGGGTATTTGAAGTACCTCATCACCACCAAGTCCTGTGCTTTGGACGATTTTGTTAGTTGTTTTACAAAAACCTCATTCACCTCTTTTTCCTGATTAGGTGGTCTATAGTAAACCCCCTACTGCTACATCACTCTTGTTTTTTATCCCTTTTATCCTTATCCAGAGACTTTCAACAGGTCTGCCTCCCGCTTCTATCTCCATCTCAGTTCAACTATATACGTTTTTGACACACAAGGCAACACCTCCTCCCTTGTTTCCTTGCCTGTATTTCCTGAACAAGCTGTACCCTTCTATACCAGTATTCCAGCTATGCGAATTATCCCACCAAGTTTGGCAATGCCAATTATGTCATAATTGTGATTATTCACTAGTATTTCTAGTTCTTTCTCTTCCTGTTGATTCCCCATACTTCTTGCATTAGTATACAGACATACAAAATGTTCATTAGCTTTCCCCTTATCTTTCCATCTTATCTCTCCTTTGTCCCTGTTTTGGTTTCCCACATTGCACCCAGATTCCAATCCTTCACCCTTCTCCATGTTTTGGACTTACCGGCAGGTTTCTGTCTCCTGCTCCCATCAAACCTAATTTAAAGTCCATGAGGTTAGCCAGTCTGTATTCAAAGATACTCTTCCCCTTCCTAGATAGGTGGACCCCATCTCTGCTCAGTAGTCCTTCTTCTTGAACAACATCTTATGGTCAAGAAAACTGAGGCCCACCCTGTGACACCAACCATGCAGCCATGCTCTCACCTCCAGCTGTATATGTCTTTGCATCTATGTTTCTCCAAAATCAGTGCTGCCAACATACAGACTAGCTATAGCCACATGCCTGTCCCACACACAAATTATATTTCTGCCCATGGCAGACAATCTGCATGAGTCATAGGGGAGAAGGCCAGAAAATATGTTTGTTAAAATGTGCCAACCACAGGCCAGATCCTCAGCGGGTGGAAACTGGCATCTTTATATCAAAGTGAATAGACCCACATTGGTTTACAGCAGCTGAGGACCTTACCCAAATCTCTTGACATAATGTGCTGCCCCAAACCTCCCTTCCTAAGTTCTGGCTGTGGAGGACCTAAGGGGGTAGGGGTGGGGAGATGCATGCATGCATGAGAGAGTGTGTGTGTGTGTGCGTGCTCAGCTGGTCTAATTATTAGTTGCAAATAATTTATTGGCCTGGTTTGGCCCTTTTTTTCAATTTATGAATGATCCAAGAATAGATTGGGATTTGTAATAATTTGTTCAGTAACTGTAATTGCTAGATGAAGCTCTTATGAAAATTAAGGAGGTGGCTTTTCAAATTGGCCACAAGAGTTTAGTGGATGTGAATACACTCACATCTATTTAGGCACACTGACCTTCCTGATGCTGTTGTTGTGCATGAACTCTCGCTCATCTGACCAGACCAGAACTGAAAAGGGAAGTGAACATGGGTGGGATTTCAGAGGGGCCCAAGGGAGTTAGGCATCCAATTCCCATTGACTTTCCATAGGTCCTGGAAACCTAATTCCTTTAGGCCCCTTTGAAAACCCCAGAATACACAGTGTGTATTCGGCCTGCATCAGCTAATAAAAATTATGCTCCCTCCAAACTTTCTACTAGTTATACTGAAGTCTTATAGTTTATACACTTATGCAGGTAGATAGAGCTGAACATCTGTGAACAGAGTACACCTCCATTGACCCAAATGACTAGGGGCTATCCAAAAAGCTTTGGATAACCAGGTGTTTGGTTAAAAAGGAACATTTAACTAAAAGGGCTACACATAGATTCAGATAACTAGAATTTTTGAATAAAGGGAATTTGGATAACTGGACTTATACTGTACATAGTATCTGTCTGGACCAATGCCATTGCTCTCAACTCCCCTGACCTTTGGGAAAGTTTTACTCCTAGGGGAATTCTGTGCCAAAAAAATTAAAAATTGTGGGCACAATATTTTAAAATTCTGCAAAATTCTGCATCTTTTATTTTTCAAAATAACAATATAATCACCCCAGTTTAAATTATTTTTGGTCATTTATTTCAAAATACCTGGCATTAAATATGTCTGTAACAAACAACAAAAATTCAGGAAATATTTTTTGAGAAATAGATTCCTTACTAGGGATATTAATGCAGAACTCTGAGTAATAATTCATTTAAACTACAAAATAGAACCATATTTCTGCTGCACCTCAGAAGGAGTGCAAAGGCTTAGTGGAGTCAGGGGTAATGGAGGAGCTGAGGAAGAGAGAAGTAATTGCTCAGAAGGAGCCTGGGTGTGAATTTGGAGGGTTCTTGGGTATGGGTGGGAAATGTATGGAGCAGGTTTTGGGGGGGGGGATGTGGAGAGGGATTGTTAGGGAGCTTCCCCCATGCAGACCTTGGCTGACCCTAACCTCTCCCATTCAGTCAGGCACATCTGACCCATCCCCATGTGTCCCTCCACCCCCACTCAGACACCCACTCCCCCCATCCCCATGTGGCCCTGCACCCCCTCCCCCATCCCCATGTGTCCCTGTGGCCCTGCACCTCCCTCCCCCTGTGCCTGTGCCTCCACTTCCATTCAGCCCCTGCCCCAGTCTGTCCTCCCACACTAGCTTTTGTGTGTCCCTGTCTGACCCCCCAGCAGTCCTATGTTGTCCTTTGCCCCTGTATCCTGACTTGGCCTGACAGGCACTGTGAAGAAGGCAGGCTCTCTCTCTTCCCTAGCTGGCCAGGAGCTGCTGCTCTGTTCTATCACCACAGCACCCTCTGGTGGGCAAAAGGCAGAACTGCAGCAACTTTCTGGCAGACGTTTTTTTCTGCACAAAAAAATAAAAATGTGTGTGGCTCATTAATTATATATGCATGCATATTGGTGCAGAATTCCTCCAGGAGTAAAAGTCTGGATCTGAACTTTGTAGTTCAGGTCCAGCTTTACAACAAAATCCATATTAATTAACATGGAGTATATTCTTTGAAGTGCTTTCATCTAAGACTCTAGGGTGGCTTTGGGATATAGCTGGATTTTATGTGCAATTATTGTAGTAGGCAGAGATATTCTCCTTTGCAGACACTTATTATACCCAATTTTTATATTTCAGAATTATGTTGCTTTCTCCTCAACCATCTATGTATCTTTACGAGTCAAATGTTAGAAACTGTGTGAAAGCCTAAAGAGATCTAAGAGAAGTTTTTACATGCCCTTTATTTTCAGAAGGATGGACATGACTATCTAATAGGCCTCTTCCAAAGTTAGCTAGTATGATTTTATAAATATAGCTTATTATATGGAATTGGGGCTGCTCAAAAATTTTCCATCAAAATGCTGAAAGATGGAAAATGGCTTTGTGATTAAATGAAAATTTCAGCCAAAAAAAATCTGTTTTCATCAAAAAATCTAAGAATTACAGTGAAAAAGGTTTCAAAGAAAAATATGGACATAAATAAAAAAAAGATTTCATACAAAAATTTTCCACAGGAAAAAAATAATTTTTGGTCAGTTTCATAATTTCTATTCACTGCTACAGTCCTCACTCTCCCCCTAATTGCTACCCACACTTTTTGATATCTGCTTTTTACCCTCTGCATTTCCCATAGCAGGATACATTATTAATCATCTTATCTTAATTCACTCACATGGTTTGAACAATTTATACTTGGGGATTCTTTTTAGAGACTAGAGATTAAAGTGGGGCATATGGCTTTTTTCTTGCTGTTGTTCTTGGCAGCACTTAATGGCCAACAGGCTGGAATAGACTTTTTTTTTCCCCTTTCCATGCAATGTGCATGGAGTTCTTCCACTGTCTGTAGTTGCTTTGCTGGTGGTGGATGTATGTTCATGGTGAATGTACTTTCAGTCTTTCTGAGGAAAATGTGATCTTTTCTTTTCTGCTCTACATCATCACACCTACCTTCTGAACTTGACTGTAATAGGTTGCTAAGTGCAAGGGTATGCACAAATTATTACAGTAGACCCTCAGCATTACGAACACCAGAGTTATGAACTGACCAGTCAACCACACATCTCCTTTGGAACCAGAAGTATGCAATCAGGCAGCAGCAAAGACAAAAAACAAAAAACAAAAAAAACCATTGTATCCGCAATGCAAATACAGTACAGTACTGTGTTAAACATCAACTACTAAAAATAAAGGGAATGTTTAAAAAAAGACGTGACAAGGTAAGGAAACTGTGTTCATGCTTGTTTCATTTAAATTAAGATGGTTAAAAGCAGCATGTTTCCTCTGCAGAGTAAAGTTTCAAAGCTGTATTAAGTCAATGTTCAGTTGTGAACTTTAGAAAGAACAACCAAAATGTTTTGTTCAGAGTTACAATCCTTTCAGACTTATGGACCACCTCCATTCCCGAGGTGTTCGTAACTCAGAGGTTCTACTGTACCATTATTACTTTGTATCACAGTAGTGCTTAGACACCCCAAATGAGATCAGAACCCTGTTGTGCTAGGTGTGCCCCTGCCCCAAAGAGCTGACCGTCTAAATAGACAAAACAGACAAAGGAAGTTTACAGAGTGATCAGGTGACTTGTCCAATGTCCCACAGGGAGCCTGAGCAGAGCTGGAACTGAACTCAGATCTCCTGAATCCCAGTGCAATGTCTTAAGTATAAAATCATCCTGCCTAATATTTAGCATTTATAATGCATTTTGCATCTTCTAAGTGCTGAAGAAACTGATGAAACTGACAAACCCTCATGATGCCCTGCAATGTAAGTAAGTAACATCCTCATTTTATAGCAGAGGAAACCAAGGCATTGAAGTGAAGTGACTTGCCCAAGGTCATAGAGCAAGTCCCTGAAAGAACAAGGATGAGCACTCAGGACCATCCTGACTCACAACCCTAAGCTCATTTCCCTTGATCGTGTTGCTTCCCAGTGAAGACTGATCCCGTGCTATTTCCATAACATGAAGTCATTTTAAAACTAACTATATATTATGGACACATACTAGAGCTTCTATAGTTAAAGCTGAGCTGAGCTTTCCACTTAAAGCAGGAATAAAAGCCCTTTTAAAAATCAATCAGTAAGAGAATTTAAGCTTCAGATTTTACACAGAAGCTGCTCCCAGCCTTGTTGAATTTGTATATATTCTCTGTGTGCAGCAGATAAAATTTTGCAGTTTTCTAGAGGAAGCATTTGAAAATGTTCTTTTGGAAGTTTGGGTCATGGTGTCTCACCATTTTTTCAGATCTCTCTAGTTAAAGAACCGTAGCACCTAGAAACAACTGGCTGCATGTGCACACAGTACACATATGCAATGGAACGCTGGTGTGAATTATCTAAATGAAACATTGTCAATGCTGTTCTCCTCATTCATCACAACATTAAGTAGCTCCCTGCCAAGAGCTACCAATGGAGTTCTACTCAAGTCATCCACTTCTTGTTTCTGACCCGCTCTCCCCAATTCATCAGCAAGATTCAGTGCAGAACTCCAGTGAGCCCAGGAGGAGGACTTAGCAGAAAGGGTCAATGGCTGTCTTGAGGGCAGAGGGTAAATCAGCAGTAACAGGACCATAGAGTTGGAATGCCAAAATTGTGGGAACAGATAAGAACAGATATAAGGTAGGTCTGGTTGTGGGGAGGGCGATACACAATCCTGCTCCTTAGCTTTGGGGGAACATGCTTCCCCTCACTATCACTTTTGTTCTGCCAAATAGCCTTTGGTTTGTCAGACAGGAATATCCCAGCTGATGAACTATAGCTCCCCAAAGAGGGATCTGAGAATCCTTTCAGTATCCAGCACTGGGATTGCTTATCATATTTATTCCAGTCTCTTTCTTTGGACATAGTTGGAAGAGACACAAATGGGTGGACTTGTTCCTGAAGCTGTTTTATAAACCAAGCTACCAGCCCTACTGCTCCAAAAGTTTTTCCTTTCTGGTAACTTATTTTTAGCTCTTCATTTGAGAAGTACCAGTCTGAAAAGCCAAAGGTCGTCAGTGAGATTGTGTCTACTGAATGTGAGGGGAAGCACTTCCCCCAGACCCAGCAAGAAGAGACCAGCAGCTCAATGTCAGCTCTGCTCATCTTCTCCCCTCCATTTCCCTATCCAAAATCCTGTTGTCTCCTGGACAGTCCCTTCTTCCTCTCTGTGATGTAGTGCTCTCACTTCTCGTGTGTGCCTCCTGTTGGCTGGGTGCGAGCCTGCACTCTTTCCTTTCTCTGGTGCCCCCTGTTGACTGTTGCCTTCATCAGGCCAGTGATGGACAGACAGGGAGGCCACATGGACAGACAGACAAAGGAGTCTAGCAAAGATGTAGGATTTGCAGGAGCATCCCAAGAATATCAGTCTGTACAGGAAATACTTGAAGAGCTCTTATTTTACTTCCTTTAGCTACTCCAAGAGCTGATCTAAGCTGCTGAAGACAATGGGAATGTCTTTCCACTGAATTCAGTAGGCTTTGGGATGGGAAGGACAGAGGAGACATTTGTGCTTTAGTCCAGTGAATCCCTCCGCTCTGTCTCTGAATACATTGAAACCTGAAGTCTATTGACTATGAAAAGTTTAGCTGGGAAAATAAAATTTGTTAAACTAAAATCCTAAGACTTTAGGACTTTTTTGATTCGAACAATTTTCAAACAGACTCTGACCTCAGGGAATGGAGTCATTATTTGAGAGTATTTTCCAAATCATTTGGACCAATCATTTCCCAGACTTTAGATGAATTATTCCCAATACATGATAGAATAAATTTTCTCTTTCCAATCTTCTGCTTTTCCATTTTTTTCTTATGAGAAATTATTGAACAAGGTGATGTATCATCTACTTGTCATGCATTGTACGTTCTGGTTACAAAGTTTCCTTCTCACCCGTGACTCATTCAAGTCACTACAGAAATCACAGATGATGTTTCACACATGTCAAAGCACTAGAGCAAAGGAAAATGCTGAGAGAAGACAGTGGGGCTACGGAAGGAAAGAGGAATATTTGCTTTGTCAGCACTGGTGTAATAACTCACTGAATGTGTGTGCTCCAGTAAGTTTCCATATTTATTTTATTGCTCTGCAGCCTGAATAGGTCCTTCATATGGGCTATGTGATTACAGATATTGCAAGTACAGTATCAGTTTATTTTTAAATGCTTATTTGATGCCCCTATCATTCCACTGGAGGTATATCATCATTCTACATGCACAGCTGGCCTTGGGTAATTGTTAGATGTCTGCAATTCAAAGCAAGCTCATAGAAGCTCAGTGGCATTGGTGTGGGCCTCTTGTTCCTATGGCTGACTCGAGAATACCCAAAGTCATATTTGATTGTCAGCTAAAGCAAGGCACCCATTTTCACAGTGGAGTGACTTGAAAGCATGTCAGGTTGACTCCAGCATCTGGGAAACATCATCAAAGCGAGATGGCAGATGTGTCATGTCGCCGTTAACTGCTTTGCAGCAAGGCACATTAACACATTATGTGATGTTAGGCAAGAATTAAAAATTCAGTTAGCAGCTGAGGCAGAAACCTACATAACTAACAAGTAGAAATACCAGAGGCCCAAGGACAATGGCAGCTGTAAACACTTGATAACTTAAATGGTCAGATGTCCGCCCAGTAACTCGGCCTCTCAGTAAGGAAGAGCAGTACAAACCCTCCACAGCTCTCCGGATATATGTGAACATTCACCCCCACCCCACCACTTCACCTTAAGGGTAGTCATAGATAATTGATGTAATCAGAATGGTTTCTATGCGTATGTTCTGCTCCTGTCATTGTCATGTTAAGTGTTCTCTCTCTCTCTCACACTCGCTCTCTGAAACAAAGTACAAGATAAAGGCAAATGGATTGGTAAGAAAAAGTATATAATGGGTCACTAACACCATACTTTTGAAGCTGTTTATCAGTCTTCCCGGTGCCGTGAATAAGCCTGTTCAGTATTGTCTGTGCTGCCTGATTCTTGGGGAAAAGAATCTCATTGCTTCACAGTGAAAATCATGAACCATGCAAATCAAAGTTACAAGAGCCTGCAATGGTCATGCACAGTCCTGTCTATCCCACTTGTAACTGTGTTTGCGGTCCCTGCATTGTCCTGACCTTGTATACATGTGCTTGTTTGCTGAATCCTAGTACATTAACATTGACGTGAGACACCATCACAGTATCAGTACAGTGTTGATAATCTTGGATTATTAGAAAGCTGTTCTTACCACTCTGATCTCTTCTTTTTAGATTGGCTTGTTTCAGTCCACATAATGGTGCTGGAGCTTATATTTCATTTTAACTATTTTGTTGGTTTAAAGAAAAATGCACTTATTAATTGTAGGATACTCTAGAAAAAAAGTCTCTTTTCTGCTGTGCATATGACAGGCTCCCTTAGATTCACCAATTAGGCTTAAGAGTAGTTTTTCTGATATGATATGATACTGATATGATACTCAGATATGATGTATATATAGGAGTCCCAAGCATTGATTATAAAGCAGAAAAATCTGCAAAACTATTACCTAGAATCAATATGCTGTGATATAATTGTATGTGTGACATAACCAGACTGATCTGCAACTGAGGGGTTTATAGCACACTAACCAGCATAGCAGGCTGTGGCCCTGAGTTGGTTTCTCCCAGCTGGCCCTTTAAATCACCCTCACGGACTGTACTCAAACAGGCAACAAAGGCTTTTAAATAAACAAACCTCAAAGAAAAACCTTCACGCCAAAGTTCTTTCCACCACAGAGTCTCTGCTGGGATGCAGTTTCCAGTCTTCCTGCACAACTTGGAAGATAGCTCAAGAGGAAAGGTCCAAACTCAGTACTAGAAGAGGTCAGCAGGCAGGCAAGAAGTCCTTCTCCTGCTAGGGACTTGCCAAGTACAGGGAAAGAAAGCACTTGATATGCTGCCCTCCCCTTCCCAGAACTTGCCATGGTTGGCTGAGTTCCTTTTCCCACTTGTCCTGGCTCCAGCCCAAGCCCAAACATCTGCACTGAAATTAAACAGTCCCGTAGCCCAAGCCAACTGACAAAGGCCAGCCGCGGGTTTTTAATTGCAATGTAGACATACCCTAAGATTCCACCCTCTGGCCTGAAAGAGCCAGTACATTGCATTTCAACCAGTTATACACTGAAGGTGCCGAAGGCTTTCAAAAGAGCTAATTAACTGTGTTAAGTCTGGATTCACGTAAGCATAGGAAAGCTATGTTCACACTGCATCTGGGAAGGTGCTTGCCAGCTGTGGTAGACAGACACACTAAAAAGAAGCAGTGAAACCAGGGGCAACACAGGTGTCGGCTTGGCCTTAGCCGCCTGAGTACGTACTTAAGGGGTCTAGGTGGGTTTGTACTCAGGCGGCTAGCCCAAGCTGCCACCAGTACTACCTCCAGCTACACAGTGATTTTTACCATGTAACTTGAGCAAAGCCAGCACGGCTCCCTGCCCACGCTGGAAAGCACAACTGCAGCTGCTGAGTAAATGTACCTGAGGATAGGTCTACAGAGTTTTAAAGCCTGCGGCAATGAGTCTCTGAGCCCAGGTCTACAGATTCAGGCTTGTGCTACAGTGCTAAAACCAGCTGTGTAGACACTGAAGTTTGGGCTGGAGCTCAGGCTCTGAAGCCCATCCTCCTCCCTGGGCTTCCAAGCCCCAGAGACACCCTGAGACCAAATGGCTACAGAGCTATTTTTAGCACTGCCGCACAAGCCCAAGACTGTAGAGCTGGTCTCTGAGACTCATTGCTGTGGGTTTTTAAATGCAGCGTGGACATAGCCTGAGATGCTTCACAGACAATTGCATAGATGTACCCTGGTATTGTTCGCAGTCTATTACTATGTAGTTTTAGTAATTGCATTTCCTCTCTCATTTATATATATATATATATATATATATATATATATATATATATATATATATATATATATATATATATATATATATATATATATATATATATATACACACACACACACACACCCCTACCACAGGTTGTCAGAATTCCTTTATTTATCCTAATAAATCTGCAATATTTTTCCAATTTTTTTCCATTTCTGGTTTATTATTTTAAGCCATTTGTGTTTTACCCCTTACCTTTTGTTAGCTAATGTGGAGGCTAAATCTAGATCACTGGAAAGTAGACTTCCAGTTGTATGTGCTCGACTCATCCATTATTCTTGTATCCATTTTTCTACACACGTTTGTCCGTCTCCTGGCAGTTTCCTTAATATAACACCCCTATGAAAATTAAGCTTTCCATAGGGTTACTTAATACTTTATCCCTTCTTAGTACCCAGAGTTAGATTAGCTTCTACAATAATTTACAGTCCTTCACTTCTATTTATTGAATTTAGCATTCAAAGAGCATCCTGCAGAGAGTTTTGCTGCTGCAGGGCCTTAGGAAAATTAAAGTCAAATTATCTAGAATTACTTTAAACTAAAAGTTTCCAGCTTTAGAAATATCTTTGAAGGTTTTGAATACAAGTGTGTACCAGGAGGAGTCTGGCATCTCACACACGGATGAAGGCAAAATAAACGGGCTGTCTGTTCATCAGGAAGGGCTTAGCATTCAGCCAGAGATCATTCTGTCCCACCAGGTCCATGGAGACTAAAAACCTACTGTGAGAGTGGGTGCATTTCAATATGAAGAATAATAGAACTACTGCTTTACAGCAACAAGATACTACTGTGATTAATGCAGAAATATAGGGCTAGTAGACTCACCCCCAAGTTTAAAACTAGACAGTTCACATGGCTGACACTCCGGCCCTCAGCCTGAACCTTTGCCATGTAATCAATATAAATGTGATAGTATCTGAGATTGACTCAAATCTTTGCAACTGATTTCCAGATAATTGCATTCATTTACGACACTCCAGCCCTCCAACACAATGGGTACCATAATATGGTCTAAAAGAGGTAAAATTAATCATTGCAACCAAGGTTGAAATACAAGAAATAAAGATGATATTTACGTATCATTTAGAAATTGCCAAGCAGAGTGTTATAATACTAAATGTCAGCATCACACAACAACACAAGTATTGTTATAAAAATAAGTTTGCATGGTCTGAATGTAATAGACAGTAAAAATGTAAGAGGGAAAAGGAAAAATTATTAGAGGAAGACAGGAATGTTATAGTATGTCACACACTTGTGCAAAAAGGTTTCCAACAAAAGGAGAAAAATTCAGAGTATGTCCCCTTTGAAAATAGCAACATTCTCAATGGTCTTAATTCATTACCATTTTTAAAAGCGGCAAGAACATAGTTTATATGTGAAGGGTTAGATGTGTCCTCAGCTGATGGACAAGTATACTGTTCCACCAAGTTAATGGAGGGACCCTAATTTACACCAGCTATGGTTCTGGTCCAGAATGATTTTTTGTGGGGGGAAAAAAACAACACCCTGAAAAGGTGAAGAACAGGAAGTGCGAGGCTTAATTTGTGAAACTCAATTTTATCTTTCTTTATTTTTGAAACTTAATGTCCAATTACAAATAAATAATTCATACAATATAAATCAGTTATGATATACACTTTTTCAGGCAGTTCACATTAACAACCAAACCAAGATTACATTGAAAATGAGTTTGCATTAAATAACCAATTATAGTATTATACAACTGGTCATTCAATTACATTTTCAGACTGGTCTAATGTGTTCAAACTTAAAAGGAGACCCCTCCTCTTAACCAGTATGGAAGACACAGATGTATACAATTTTCTTACAAGCTCAAACGAATGAATACACCACATTTATTAAAAAAAAAAATGCTGCAACACAAGGTCTAAGTGGAGTTCTAATACAGAAGAAAAGCTTGCCAATTTCAGCAGCATACATATAAAAGTTTACTTCCATGGACTCTTATCCCCTGTGGCAGTTTCTGCCTAAATTTACAAGCTTTGTAGAATGTTTTTATGTAGGGTTTCAATTCCATACATTTCTCTTCATCCTATTTATAAACTTGTTAGCACATATCTATGTGCTATATTTGTAGTTTCAATTGCACACCGCTTTGAACTTCAACTTCAGCAAAATGTTTTACTGCTGAGAAGACACAGCTTCCCCTTGAGGTACAGTCAATTTTTCTGTAAACTGCAATAGTAACAGCATCAATAAACTTGCCAGGTCTTTTCTGACCTCTAATTTTTAATTTCCTAACCACATCCAAACAAGCTTTGTTTATTCTCTGTAAAGAACACTTGTGACATCTAGATTGAAGTGTCAGTCTAAAGTCTTGAAACATTTCAAAAACCAACACCAGAAGATGTGTGCCAACTATTCATCTTCAGTCCTGGTTCTTACTAGGTCAGTTAATCCTCTTTTATACTGCAATTCAAAATTCATAGCTATGCACATTTCCACATGGGGATAAGTAGCTAATGATCACTACTATCCCACAGATTCAGAATTTTAGGAATTTTAAATTGCTTCTTGTCAAGATGCTTCTTTTCAAAGGCCAACTTTTAGGGCCAGAATAGACTCTCAGCGGCAGTTCCCACCCCATGTTCTTATTATGAGAACCTTGAAAATGTGGAGGCTAAATCTATTCCATCAGGTTGCTAGATTTCTTTCACTTTTGAGGGCTGAGAAAAAAGCCCCCCAGACCAGTTCATAATTGGAGTCTGGCATCACGTTGACTGCTACCATTAGGATTCCCATGAACCGCCTCCTAATTGAATTGTTCCTCTGCTAAGCAGCTAGCATGGCCCATGATCACAAGATGAAAGGATGGTGGCAGCTCAAGCACGCAAGAGATATCATTGCTCGATGGACTACAATCACAAGGGACACGTGCATTTTAATGTCAGTTATGACACAGGCTCCTTTTGTGGCCCTGGTCATTTAGTGTAACTTTTCTGCCTTAGAGCCTGCTCCAGAGAAGATCTGAGTACCCACAACAAGTGACTTCAACAGGAGTTGCAGATATTCAGAACCTCAGAGGATCAGGCCATTTGTTCCCCCATCTTTGAGACAGGATAATAATACTTACCAAAAAATATTTTTTAGGCCCATCCAAAAATTCAAAGGCCCTTTTCTCTTTAAAATTGTTCTACCGGTTTATTTTCACGTAGAGGAAACAAAAGCTTTATCTTTTACAAAACCAATCTGATCTCAACAGAAACTGGAACTATTTGTCTACATCAACTTAAAAGTACATCAGAAAAGAAAATTGGACTGAAAAACAGATGCAGAGTTAGATTACAGTTCAACCTTCTGGCAGAGCTGGAAGGAAAGTGAAGACTTGTTTCCAAACTAATGTTAAAACATCTGTTAATTTCTGTGATTTATCCAAAGTGCATTTAAGAACTTAGCATACTTTAAAATACTATTTCTTTCAGAATTCTTCTTCTGGGTTAATCAAATTTAGAATTTTATTAATACACTACAGAGTACAAGTGGTCTTAAGATGCTGGCCATATTACGTTAGCCATTTTTTGGATTATTTTTGTTTTTCTAGGATCACAAAAAAGCCATTTGCAACTTTAAGCAAAGTATATCATTGCTTCAAATGCAGGCTCTATTTATGAACCTTATTGCTTCTTGATGCCATTTGACAGAGTGCAAATCTATATTTTATTAAACATTTTTCTATAACTAAAACATGACGACACTTTTCCTTTGAACTTGACAGTTCATGTGCTCCCATTCTTCAATCAATTACTTTCCTACATTTAGGTTTCAGAGTAACAGCCGTGTTAGTCTGTATTCGCAAAAAGAAAAGGAGTACTTGTGGCACCTTAGAGACTAACCAATTTATTTGAGCATAAGCTTTCGTGAGCTACAGCTCACTTCATCGGATGCAACCTACATTTAGTCTTATCTGTATATATCTACCATGTGTTTATAACTTCTTTAAGATTCAGATCATGTATAGCCTGGATTACAACGGCCTCATTACTCATACAAATGTGATTTTGAACCCCTTTTAATTCTGACAATTCTATTTGACTAAATACACCAAACCTCACCAAAAGGTCCAGAGAGTTCTCCAGCACCAACAACAGTGCAAATCCATGGCAATCCAGTAAGAGCTATTAAAAATACAGCTCATTCTTCCATTATTTAAGTGACTGAAACTAGGTATGATACGTTCAGCTTTCACCAGCACAGGGAACCTACCTGACTTTGGTCTCCGATACAACTGAACAAGGAGTGTCAATTTTCATATACTTCAGAATTAACTTTTTCATCAGAGTTTGTGTGAAACCATCTCCTAAAACTCCCAACTTAAAGCTTTACCAATGTTAACAGCAGAAAAGGTTGGTTTTAGGTACTGCAAGTCTTTTGTACAGCCAATGCTCTGTTATCAAACTATTGCATCAAGCAAGCATGAAGACCTGACTTTTTACATTATAATTTCATACACCCTATGAGGAAAGAAATTTCAGCAAATTAAAGCCCTTTTAATACCTGGTCCACCACAAAATTTACTGATGTATGCCTTTCCATGTTCTCATGTGACCCTGATCAGAATATTTTCTCTAAATTAATATATTAAAAAACTAATAATAAAATACATATCTGAAACCAATCTAGAGGCTCTCACTTTAGACCTAGCTAGCACCCAGAACTCTGGAAATGAAAGCTTCACAGGACTATTTATAATCAACTAAATCAAGAATTTGGGTGCAACAATTAAACAACCAACCAAGTAAAATAAATATGACTCTTAACGTACAATACTTCAGACATCTGCCTTCAAAGAAAAAAAGATGATAAACAAAAACATTAAATTATTAATTTAGGGGGAAGATTTTCAAAGGCACAAATGGCAGTTAAGTGCCCACTTCCAACTGGTACCTAATGGGACATTTTGGGCCTTTAAGAAATTTCCCTCCAAAAGATTTGGGCTGCAGCTAGGTTTGAACATGACTGTTATCAATGATTTACAAGCAACAAAACGGAAAACCTGAATTGTGTACGTAAGACTGATGAGAAAAGAGATGATTTTGTTAAAGTCCCGCCAAACTTTCTGAATTCATTTTACTTAACACTTAAAAGTTCTCACAAATCTTAAACAATATAACTTCTGTACAAAATGGCCTGAAGATATTTTAAAAGTGAATTTCAATATTAGACAGATTATTCACAGATGTAGCTTTTGGTGTGTTAAATAGCATCTTTTGCATTAATAAAGCCTCAAACAACATATTCTCCAGGGCTGTCTGCTTATATACAGTGCTGTGCCATGCCCACCTTTCTTTTTCAGGTAAAAAATAAAATATTTAAGGATCAACCATCAGGCACATATTTCAGGTGTATTTCATAAGTCAGAATGTCAGACTTTTTCTTTCTTAAATTTACAAAGAACAATTGCACAGCAACAAAATAATCTGGTCTTCCGTCCAACAGTGATTTGATTTATAAGCATTTTCAGATTACATAATTTCACAACATCAATAAGTTTTTATATTTAAATACTTATATAAAAAAGGCCCCCAGAATAACCATTTCTTACATAGCCAAGTTATCTGCCTGTACATCCAAACTTTAAAAAGTTGCAAACCGAACATTATACAGGATTTATAAATGATATTTAAAAACTTGAGGCTTCAAAAATCACACAGTTTCCCAAAAGAACTCAGGAAAATCCAATTATTGACAGGATAGCAGAGAATACTGGAAAGAAGGAGACAGACACAAGTTTGCTGCCTTAACATTTTACTAATCCTGACAGTCAACGATGTTGATGTTATCAGTTTAAGTTGAAAATGAGGAATGGTGTTTTTGTGTGTTGGTCTCAAGTACTGAGACATGAGATTCAAGTATTTCCTATTTGATCCGAGCTCACTGTAGCAAAGAAGCGCAGGAAAAGAATTATTTTGTTTTTCCATACATTCGATCAATGTCCATCTGGTAGTGTGATGTAAGCTCTCTGCGTTTTAATTTGAAGGCATCTGTCACCAGACCAGTCTCAGGGGTCCAAGGATCAGGGCTCAAACGAATTTTTACTGGTATTTCAAATTTCTCCAGATGAGCTGCAATAATAAAAAATACAAATAAGAGAAAGATTTCAAATGTATGTGGGTTTATTTTTGTTGTTTTTTCCCCTCCTTAACTAAAACATAGATTGAGGAGCTAAATCGTGCTCTCACACAGAAAAGCCAGTGCTATGGGGATAAAAGTACTCCTCAAATTTTAGTTTGATGCCACACAGAGAGGTCTTTAAAGCATGTGGCGTCACAGGATCTCTGGACAATTAAATTCGATTACCATGGAATATGTCCCATGTGCTTGGGCTTTTGTGCTGCTCACTGGCTTTGCAAATGCATGCTCGCTCATACACACAGCAGAACGGCTCACTCAAGATCTATCCTGCCAGGCCTGTTTTCTAACCCTGACCCTCTGAAAGTAGAAGGCGGCATGGAATTGAATTTATTTAGGCTCAGAATAGTGCTACTTTCTGCTGTTTATTTCTCATAGTATTTCTAGAAAGTTGCTGGGAGAACGTGTTGAGTACAGTAGCTGATTCCTTTGCTACAATATACTTCCCCAAACCTGCCCAACCCTAATTATACACTGTTTGTGCAGTTGATCTTCAGCGAACTCACTGGAAAGGGACACTGAAGGAGGAGGAGAGAGGGAGAATGTAATTTCCCCCTTTCACTGTTTTCCCACCCTTTTTGTTCTCTATGGAACACAACAGAGAGGAGTGTTTAACTATTACTCTTTAGCATGGAGGCTAAGGTTATGAAGTAATGTAAAAGTAAAGTCAATGGAACGCTGAGCTAATGAAAACAAATAGCCTATTGCATACTGAATGCTCATTAGCTTACACAATACTTAACTTGCTATATTATATATTAAAGTTTCTGAGACGGACAAGGAGAAAAATGTGGGTTACTTACCTGTAACTGGAGGTTCTTCAAGATGTGTAGTCCCTATCTATATTCCATACATGGGTACACACACTCCATATGTCGGAGATCAAAGATTTCTAGCAAGTAGAGTTTGTCAGTCCACACATGGGCAGTTTCTTCATACCAAGGGCATACATGGCAGTGCAGATGGACGTCTCTCCAATTAATCCTCTTACTGTGAATCCGAGAGGATCAAAAGCAGAGGGGAAGGAGGACAGGAAGTGGAATACAAATAGGGACCACACATCTTGAAGAACTTCCAGTTACAGGTAGAGTAACCGAGTGCTGGTCCCTATGTGTACCCCACATGTGGGTGACTGGTAAGCTGTATTCAAAGAGGAGGGTGGTGCAAGGATGCAGTCAATATAGAAGTCTGTAATACACCTCTGCTGCATCTGCAAAAGATGCCTGGACTAAGATGTTATCTTTGAGAGATATGGATGGAACTCCAGACTGCTGCCTTACAAATGTCCAGTATAGGTACTTCTCGAAGACATGCTACTGATGTTACCTGTGCTCTAGTATAGCGGGTCCTCAGCCTGTCCGTGGAAGGGAGATGCGCCAACTGATTACAAAGAGCAACACAGATATCAATGTAGAGAGTCCTTGAGCAGAAAAGCTGGTCCCCCAGAATGCTTTGCTATAGTGACAAATAGTCTAGGAATTTTCCTAATTGGTTTCATTCTTTGCACACAGAACTCTAGAACCCATCTGACATCAAGGGAATGAAATCTCCTCTCCTCATTAGAAGCATGAGTTTTAGTGAAGAATACCAGCAAGCGAAGAGACTGCTTCACATGAAAAACTCAGAAATTACCTTGGGGGTGATTTTTGGGTGAAGGTGAAGGGAAACCTTCTCCTTATGAAACGTGGTGTATGGTGGGTCGCCCATGAGTGCCCCCAGTTCACTCACCTGCTGACTGCTGTGATGGTGGGAAGAAAGACTACCTTCGTGGAAAGATGGGACATCAGGCATATGGCATATGGTTCAAAGGGTGGCCCAGTAAGTATTGACAGTACAAGCACAGGAACAGACTTCTGGTTTTCTCCAGGGGTGCTTCACCCGCGCTCTGCTCTGAGGCCCCGCCCACACTCCGCTCCTTCCCCCAATGCCCTGCCCTTGCTCCACCTCTTCCTGCCCCCACTCTGTCCCATTCCCCAAGGCCCTGCCTCCATTCCACATCTTTGCACCCCTCTCCGAGGCCCCTGACTGCCTGCCACTCGCTGCCCTCCCCCAAGCCCCTCCGTGAGCCACCAAACAGCTGTTTGGTGGCACCCCCAACTAGCTCATTGGGAGCATCGCCAAACAGCTGACTGGTGCTGAGCACCAGCTATTGGTTTTAACATGGGTCCTCCAGCCTCGGAGCACCCACAGAGTTGGCGCCTATAGGTACAAGCCTGAGGTCCCGCTGCAATGTTGGCACTGCTACTGGAGGGAAGATCCTAGTGAGACCCTTCAGAAATCTGACTATTGTCAGGTGACTAAAAATGGATTAGCTCTCTACTGGAGAATAGAAGACATTGATTGCAGCTAAGTGGACCTCCAGTGAGCTAATGAACAATCCTGACATCTTGAGGGTAAGAAAGTAGTATAAAATAGCAGATGCTTTTTCTGAGGATAACTGGCTCTGTTGCATCCACGTAGAGAAACGCCTCCATTTTGCTAAATACCATTTTCTGATGGAGTCTTTTCTGCTGCAATTGAGAATAGTCTGAATGGCCTCTGATCATGGCTATTAGAAGGGTGCTACTCACAGACTGAGGCCAAGGTACACAAGGTTTCCTCTGGCCTGGATCAGACTTGTGTCTCATGGCCTTCTCCATGAGGTTCTTCCTCAGTCGGAGCTCTCGTCTCTCATAGGTCCAGAGAGGGAAGGAGCAGCAGATGCTGCACTTAGTGGAGATATAAGACTCCACAAGACAGTAAAGGTAGTACTGGTGGTCATTACTGACCAAGATGCGGGAGGGCAGGAGATACGGTTCTTAAATCCTGGAACTCTGGGAATAGACATAGTTCCTGAGGTGGGGACAAACTAAACTACACTAGACTATAAAATACTAAAAACGTTACAACTATATACAATTATACATGCAGATTATGAAAGATAAAGATAGCTTCACACACACAAGATTCCGACTGAGGCCACATGGTGGTAAGAAGGAACTGGAAAAGCATCTGTCCTCACCGCTCTTTATCCTGCCAGTATAGGGTATAAGGGGAGCAACTGTGCAGGTGCAGACCAAGAGACATTACTTACTAGAAATATCCAGTCTCAGACACATGAAGCACATATGTACCCACGTGTGGAAGTCACACAGAGACCAGCACTCTAAGAAGAATTACATAGACTATGTCCCCCACCCCTCCCACACACAAAAAGCACCCTCCAGTTAAAGTCAAATTTTGCAGAAAACACAAATACTTCATTATCGGCGGATTCTATTTTGGACACAAATTACTCATAAAACATCTTTTATAAATTCATATGCCTATTTTGTTTCTACTGTTTTATATTTTATACTTTTACAATACATTAAGTTCCACAAAGCAAATACAAATTTACCTGACTGCTCACCTGAGCTAGCAGCTTCAGTTACTACCTTCAGTACCTCTCTTTCCATTTCAGCACTGGTGCAGATCTCTTCCCACGTTCCTTTAAATCCTTTCTTTCGAGCTAGTTCTGTAAGTTCCTTTTGATTTGGCACAACAAATGCAATGACATAAGACTGGAAACTGAGAAGTATAAAATGTACTTTAGTATGAATTTGGTAGCATTAACAATTAAGTCATTTAAAAACAATTATAAAGTTAAACTTTTTTCTATTTTACATTGATTTTTAACTTTTGTTCATCTAGAATCTCACAGAATAAGTTCACAAAATTGGACCTCTGCCCTTTTTTAAATAGGTAGAAGTTTGTATTACTGAATATGGTTACTTATGCCATAACAGACCCATGTAAGTATTAAGGAGAAATATGATAGTGGAAGAAAACACACAAATTTAGAGTTGTAATTAATACCTAACTATAATGTCAGATTAGCCATTTTTAAATGTAATTTCCTTATTATGAGATAATTTGGATTGCGTATTTACATAATGAATAAAAATAGGGCATATCGGGTTCAAATAATTCATTGAGGGGCAAATCTTAACCTGACCTTTACAGATATGGAAAGTCCTCTTGCAAAGGAATCAGTGCAGTTCTGCTATACTAAGGTGAGGGGAGGCAGGGCTCAGCCTATGCAGAATGTGCACACCTCATACATAAGGAGGATATGCAAAGGTCCATTATAATTGGATGTTGTGTTTTACACAATATTTGTGAGAGCAAGCAGGAAAGCCTTATAGGTAGATGGGAGAATGAAGAGAGGAGACTTGCTCAGAAGTTCGAGCAACCAGCAAGGCATCCCATACAGAACACAAACACCAGGGGAATGCTGTCAGGGATGCCTACTGTTTGTATTTGAGTCACATGCCTGAACACGGTAGCCAGTGCGGTGTGTGTTCAGATGCAAACATTATGAGTGCTGGTGTACTGTGTGTGGGTCGTTGAAGTTGAATGGTCCCTATATCCTTTTGTAAAAGCTGATGCATTATTTCAGGTTTATTTAAAGGATTTTCTGTGTTAAATGCATTGATGACTCATAATGGATATATTATGTATAAATAGTTTTATTATGAAAAAACAATAAAACACCAAATACAAACCTTTAAATGAACAAATGGGAAAAAACTGTATTTGGAACCCCATTTAACCAACCAATCTTCTTAAATAACCAACTGAATACAAACCTTTCACAAGTGCAACAGTAAGAACATTTCAAATGCAACGATTTGGAAGAGGGATGCAGAAAGTTAAAGGCAAGTATACACCTGGCCTCTGTCTCTTCTCATCCACATAGGTTGAGCACTTTGGCTCAAAATTCTCAGAGGCATTGTAGGGCGCAAAAGAACTGGAGTCCCAAGTGCCTAGAGGTTGGATTTGAGAGGTGAATGGGAACTGCTAGAAGCATTGCTGTGGGCATGCAGAGGTTAGGAGTTAGTGCTGGTCCCCTAGCCAGAATTGTCCAGGGTCTGAAGAACATGGCTAGGTCCCAAATTATGGGACTTCAGGGACTGCTGGCCTAGCAGAAGCATGTTTTCAAAAGGACGTTCTGTCTTAGGATAGCATCCATGAGTTGTCTCAGAATCTCTCTGCCTTTTTCCATGCTCTTCTTCACCACGGTGATGCAATTCTTGGCTACAGCCATACTTTCACTGGTCACTGTGACGTTGTCCTTGCTCACTGCCACGTTCTCCTGGGACAGCTGCACTTCTTTCTCCCTCCCTCATATACAGTCTCCACTTCTCAGCCAGCCTGGTTTTCCTCTGTGTCTCTGCCCTGAGTTCTGCAAACACCTTGTCTTGAGTCTTCTTTTTTCTCCCCTTCAAGTTGACCAGCCTGTCAGCAGTTCATATCCTGTCCTTGATGATCTGGCTATTGCAGAGCTGTGGCTGTGGAAGTAGGGGGCAGAGGAGAACAACTGCTTATTGTTCATATCGCAGACAAATCATGATACCAGAAAAAAGCTATGTATATGTGACTTTACCTCCCCGAGACTCTTGCCATTCATGGGGGAACCTCAGAGATGCTAAGTGGTCTGCATGTACAGAGGAATTTGGGTGCATTTGGATTTCAAATCTACTGTATCTGCTTTCATGCTGTTGGGGTGATGTGGTTGGAGCTATGATCCAGGTTTGGTTTTGCAGTTTTGTTTGCGCCCTGGAGGTTCTTCTATGGCATTGGAGGTGTAAAGGAAGGACTATAGGGGGCAAACTGGATAGTAATTCCCTCTACATCGCCTTTAAGCTGTCCTCACTCTCCATAACATTATGCTGACGTGGCTGACTAGGAGGCAGAGAATGGTCTTATTCAAAAAGACAAAGGGCAGTATCTTGCTGCTCAGTTATTCACCAGGATGCCCCCCCCCAAAAAGCACTGCAGGAGTGGAAGGAGCTGACAAGCTATACTGAGAAGCATGGGTGAGTGACTATTCCCTGTAATATGCAAAACAAATATCAAGCTATTTCTCAATCTTAAGGTCTGCTATATCTTCCCTGTGGACATGGAGAAAGTGCAGAGAAGGACAGGGTCCTTCAATGATCATCAGCTACAATGTATTTTACCAGGCATTTGTACCTTAGAAGGGTCCAGTATTGTTTGTGTCTTGACTGGGCAGGCAATGTGCACTTATACCTCACATAAACTATGAAAACTAACCCAATTTCTTTTCCTGCAAGCATGGTCTCAATCAACTGTTAATTTTGCACAAATGAATGCTTTTGTTATTGAAATATGCTATGAAGGGGGGGTGCACCAGAGGAGGAAGAGGGACTAACTGCAATTGCACTATGCTGGCTGGATTTTGAAGCTGTAACAAACGGGATGTGGGTTTCTAGCTCATATTTGCCAACAATAATAAAATAATAAATTGTAAACATAGATACTTACATGCTGAAGTTTCCTTTATGGGATATGAGCCTTCAGGCCTGGCATGGGTTTCTGTCTGGGACTCTGGCTCAGCTGATGCAGGGCAGGAACAAGGGTCTGTTGTAGCAGAGCATGACGGGAGCTGGCTTTCCAGCTGGCCAGAGTCAGGCTCCTGAGTCAGGCTCTCAGGGGGCAGTGCCTCTTCGGCAACCTCCTGCTCATCCTCTGATGGGTCTAGATGGTCGTCCTCAGTGTGGGGGGGAATGCAGGCAACACTCTCAGAATAGTGCCTGAGATGGGTTGTACTATAATCAGGTAGAATCCTGTCTACTTCATGAAAAATGGAGAGATCATGTGCCCCGTCAGATTGTCTCCTTTTTCCCCCTCATTTCAATGTTTCTCCTGAGCTTTTGGCTTCTTATCTGGCACTTGGCGGCATCCTGGTCACAAGCCCCCCGCCCCGACATCTGCTTTGCTATGTCCACAAAAAGGTTCTTATGCCTGTGGCTGGCCACAAGAGTTTTCTGAACTGACACTTCTCCCCCAGTAGTGATGATCCAGGGTCCCAACATGGCTCCAAATAGCTGTGTGAGGAATGTTGTTGGGTTTCTCATGTGCTAGCACGTTTGTATCACCAGAATAATGATACACTGTAGTATAGGAGCAAATGGCCAAATCTGGCTCTGCGCCGCCCTTTAAAGAGGGGAAGGGTCATCCTGGAAACTCAACACCAGGGCAAGGATGGCACACGAGTAAATGGACAAGTCATAACGGTTGACCTGAAAAGCACTGTGGGATAGCCACTGTAAGCATGCAAAAAGGTGGACAGCAACTGTAAGCACACAAACAAAAGACTAAACTAATTCAATTAGGAGCAAACCTAGTTCATTTGCGGAGGATTCCAGAGTTCCCAGGAAATGTGGAGTTAGAGTGCAATGATGAGTTGCATCATGCATAAACAGGAATTTTCAAACCAGATTAACTGGATTTGATTCAGTTTAAAACCCCATGTAGACAAGCCCTCAGCGAGTTGCAACAACATTAGAAGCTGAAGAGCGGTTTTCCACTGCTGCCTCAATGTCTAATGGTGGATGGGTCAGGTGAGTTCTCCCTTCACTCTTGCAGAGATCCTCAACATATTCAGTTACTTGCAGCAGATATGTGGAACCAGATTTAGCTACAAATGTATTAATTTGGTCATGCACAAGTACTTATGCATCAATAAGAGATAGCTAACGCTTAATCTTTTCAAGTCTTAGATATGGTTATACCTGGAGCTGAGTGCATAGGCACAGTGCAAAACTTCAAAAAATACAGAACAAAACAAAAATCTCTTTCAAATGGGCAAAAAACTTGCAAGTTAGCAAAAGAGTTTTATGTGCAACCACTGTAGTTTAAATATTAGAAAATGTTGACCCCAAAGTCTTGGACACGAGCTCTCTTACCTGCTTGCATATGCACAAATATTATCTACCAGTGGAAGATTCTTCAAAGCAGCCTCAACTTTGCCAAGAGAGACGTATTCTCCAGCCTGGAGTTTTACAAGGTCTTTCTTACGATCTATTGATAAAGGGAAAAATTAAATAAACGTTAGTTGCAAAATGAAAACACCAAGGGCTTGCTGATACCCATTTCTGAGATATTAGTGTATAAAAGCAACAAACATATTTCTGTGTGTTTTAAATTGGATAAATAAAGTTCCAGTTTTTGGTACTGCACAGATTAGCAAAAAGCAATCTGCCCAGATCATTAGATGTGTCCTTCTACCAACTGTGATCCATATTTTAAACTACACAGAAACCTTTCCCCAATGAAATATTTGTATGTTTACTATATGTTTTATTCCAACTAGATCTTCTAGTTATATGGTATCTTTATCAGATGTAACAATATCTATCAGCACTGTAAGCGAATATAACTAGACTATAATTAGAATTATGTGAAAAACAGTATTTGGCTGAAAGAGAAGGTTACTCATACTCTGCAGTAACTGAGGTCTTTGAGATGGTTGTCCCCATGGGTGCTCCACTTTAGGTGAATCTGTGCCCCTGCGCTTGTAATCGGAGATTTTTTGTAGCAGTGCCTGGTTGGGTCACACATGCATGGTCCCTGTCCCTCTCTACCGCAGAGTCTCTAACATGAAAACTCCAAAGTAGAGGGGAGGGAGGGAGGGAAGTGGAGTTCCAGTACCTCAGAGATGGATGGTCTCAGTGTGGTCGGTACTGATGGGGTCTGCTGGGTCGGGAACAACTCTTTTTGGCAAATTCCCAAGAAGGGGAGGTCAGAGTTCTTTTCTTTGTCACCTTTTTGGCAAAGTGCTCCTTCCTCTGAGGGGGTAGCAGAGAACCTCTGTCAGATGCCACCATTGGGGACCGGTGCCTGGGGGTCCATGATCCCTAACCGGATGCCGGGCGCAGAGACTTCTCCTCATGACACTGGGATTGAGGACCGACAAGTGAGGCAATATTTAAAACCCAGGGAGTCGGGCATGCCACTTAGAATAGGGTTTCTCCCGTGAGGAAAGGTAACTATACTATACCAAGGGGGATCCTAATAACTGTAACTTAAATTCCTACGTTAAGACTTTTTTTTTTAAGAATAAAAGGGGAAGAGATAGTAGTTAGTTTAGTTTACTACCCTAATTAACTAGTATTCTAAAGTTAAGATAGGCTAAAGATAAATCTCAGAGGTGCTGCCAAATGCTCCATCTCAAGCTGAGAGAGGTGGAGAAGGAACTGGGGGGTGGGTTGGTCACACAGCACTATGTAACCGCCAGAAGCAGCACGGGACAGGGACAGCACATGTGTGATCCAACCAGGCACTGCTACTAAAAATCTCCAATTACAAGCGCAGGGGTGCAGATTCACCTAAAGTGGAGACCCAAAGGGACACTCTTCAAAGTAGTATGTTTCAAGCTGCTTGGCTACTATACATATGACCAGAAACATATGCAGGAAATGCAACGTTTTGTGGTATTTTATTATTTATTCTTTTAATTTATATTTTAACAGTTCATCTATTGCACAAGACACAATAATTAGAGATACAGGCCTCATTTCTCAGGTCTGGCTGAGGTCTCATTAATAAAGGACCCAAGTGGGGAGGATAGTAAAGTGACCCCCAATCCTGGATGTGGTAAGGAGTTGATTCAGACCTTGGTACAAGTGAGAGCAACTTGAAGGCTGTTCTATCTTGCACCAGCTGTAATGGCTTCCAAGGGGCTGTTGCAACAGACGAATTGCCAAGTGCAGTGGCACTTTGGCCAAACCCCCTTTCCCTGGTCATACCCCAACATGCTCTCTGGGGCAGCCAAGTAAGCTACTTTTGCAGCTATAGTGTCCTGAAAAACCACTGCAAAGGGACCTAGGACTTGGCCCATATCACAAAATAAATGAAGTCAATAGCAACAGTCCTCATTTTACTCTTAAATCAGTGCTCTGATTTTCAAGATTACGGAGCACCCAGAAGTTCCCACTAACTTCACTGGTGTTTCACACTTCTGAAAGTCCTGCCACTTATTTGGGTGCCTAAATATGGCCTTAGGAGCCTAACTTTAGGCACTTGTTTAAAAAAGTGTTGCCTGCATGTATTCCTCTTCCATTGTCTGTAGAGGACTCCAATTAATACCAAGACAAAGAAACACACCTTAGAATTACTGACAGCATAATACCATTACAACTTCACCCACCCACCCACCCCCCATCAAAAAAACAACAAAACAAACAAAAATCTCTAGAACTTAATACAATAGTTTAAATAGCTCATAAATCTTGATTTAGGAAAGTAGAGTCCTCTGTTGATGCACCCAATATCACAGCTAAATCTATATTAATATTCTAAAAGAGGGAGAACAATTGTAGTTTAAAATATTAACTGGAGCTTTGGGTTGAAGGATAAACATATTCCTTGGATACACAGAACAACATGAGCCCAAATGCCAAGTAGTCCACCACTTGAGAATTCTAGGTAACAACACAATAAAGCAGTTCAAGTATGTTATTTACCTGAACTGTGTCAATTGATAGGAGTAAATTAATCAAATTCCTTAGGTAACTCACCAATTATTTTTAGACATCCATCTGCATGGAACTCTCCAATGTCTCCAGTATGGAGCCACCTCTGTCCAGTCTCATCCACAGTGAAATCTTTTTTGGTTCGTTCTTCGTTTTTGTAGTAGCCCATGGTCACATTTTGGCCTCCAATAAGAATCTCACCTCTAGGATACGGTTTATCAGTATTATAATATCCACCTAAAAACAGAGTTAATTATTTTCTAAACATGATGTTGATTTAAAAAAATTGAAGTTAAACAAAAAAACTACAAAACAGAAACTATTCCAAGCAAATCTATACAGTTTTCAATGGATTGATGTGTTTGGTTTATCATCAAAATTAGATTTTATAGAGCAGGTTTAGATTAGAATAATTATTTTTGAAAGTATCTTTTTTTACAATAAATTTCTGAATAATTTAACTAGAGTATTAGTGGCTCCAAACCACTTTTAGCATCTAGTTAGCGAGGTGGGTAGGCACTGTTCATTAATGGTGAAATTCCTATGTGTGCAGAGGACCAACTTAAAGCATACGTATCACCTCAGTCCCATTCAGGGGACTTAAGTTAGACATAAGCCTTACACTGGCCCAAATCAAAGGGGTGAATTTCATTCAATGTTGTGAGACAAAAGCGCTCCAAAATAATAAAGCAGCTCCGCCATCCAAATTAGAAGAAACTGTGAAGGGAGGCAAAGGACTGAGAGGTACTTCAAACATCTAATTAGACCCATTAGATTTGGCATCTATTTAATAGGCTTCCATTTCTTTCTTTCTTTCTTTCTTTCTTTCTTTCTTATATTAATGCTAGTAAACTGCACTATGCCTATTGTGAAATTTTCTAACAAGAGGAGAAAATGTGTACTTGTAGTTTAGCTTGAACCACAGTGAATCCAACACCCCTGGTTTGGCACATACAGAATTTTGTCTCCCATTCCAGTGTGTTGACATTAAATAATTCTCTAGATAGGAGGGTACATGCATGCACATGCACAAACACACCAGATGTATGTTCATATATCATGTGACTAACAAAAAGAAAGAAACACTACAGTAGATTATTTATATTATCCTAGTGCCTAGGAGTTCCAGTAATGGACCAGTATCCCATGGTGCTAGGCATTGTACAAACACAAGCTGTAAATCAGAACTGTTTAAAAATATTCAGTGTGTGCTAATAAGCAAATCTATAAATATTTATAACATTTTACAGTGGCTTAGGAGCTGATTTTTTTAAAATCAAACTTGTGTGCAACAAGGTAGGAAAAAACAAACAAATATTCATCTACCAATCTAATATTATTGAAACACAGGAAGTTTCCGTTCATCCTGAAACAAAAACAGACTAATTCCATGGCTTTATTATACTAACCATCACCTATTTAGGCAAATATCAACAATTGTCTACATTTAAATTATTTAAACATTTTGTTCACTTCCTCTTCAGTAAGCAACACATGCACGGTACTTCTTGAGGTAGATTTTTCTCAATCCAGCTTGAGCAAGCTCTATAAGGGAGCTTGGTTGCAGCTCACTAATCCTGTGTCACCCAGGAAACAGCTTTACACTGTGGAGGATTGGGCATAGTGCAGCCAAATAAATAAATACTGACATAAGGTTCTTACGTGCATTTGAGTTTCATTACATAAGAGTTTTCTTACCTTTTTCCCAGTTCATTAATTTGATTTCACAGCAAACCAAAGGTGCTCCTACTCTCCCTGTAGTGTAGTCCCAAACTAAAATTAAAAATAATTTTCAATTAACAATTTGCAAGTAGTGATTACAAATAAATTTTATTTATCAAAACTGAACAGAGTTGAGTTAATTAATGAATTAATTCTTAATTTTAGTTCTTGCAACACAACTTTCAAAATGTGCAATTAAGATACAAGCATACTGATTAGGATATTGATCCTGCAATGGGGGAGCAAGGTGAAGACCTCAAATTAAGTCAATATGGCTCTGGGTAGTCACAGCAGTCCACCCTCATGAATCACATTACAGGACCAGAGCCTACAGCTGTAAATGGATGCTTGTGTGCTTGCTGATTAAGTCAACAATAAATAAAATTTCACAATAATTTATCAATACTGAATTTCTTTTCTGAACTACCTTTGAACAGACAATGAAATTCCAAGATGGGAATCCCCAATGCCAAATGATGCTCCATACCATGTAGTTCCCACTTGTGATCTCCAGAGATCACGTCTGCTCTGGCTCTCTGCCAAAGCATCCACACTCCAGGAAGGTGCACTGGTTGAGAGGGTGATCTGCAAATGCAGAAGTTCCAGAGATTGACTGCTTCTATGCAAAGAGGGGCAAACCATGCTTCCCCTTGTTTTCTGATATAGTAAACTGTTGTCATGTTATCCAATAGGCCTTGAACATGCAAGGTCTGAATAAAAAGTAGGAATCACTTGCAGGCTTTGTGCACTGTATGCAGCTCCAGAAGGTTTATGTGCAGCTCGGATTTTCGTTGGGTCCAGGTACTCTATCCAACACGTTTGCACAGATGGGAGGGGGTCTGTAGTTCATCTTTCTGAGGGTGGGGAGGGACAAAGCGAAGTCCCATGTTCCCTTTTTTCACACCAAGGGAGAGAACACAGAACTCGGGGCAGGGGGGGAGGGGGTGGGCGGGGAGAAGAGGAGATCAATTTGTCTGGACTGTGTTTGTTTGGCACTGTCCATAAATCAAGCCTGTAGACATCGAAGTCTCACCAAAGGGTGGCACATGACCTAGGCAGTTAGGACAGGTTCTAACTGTTGTCTGAGGGCTCAGTCAAAGCTAAGTGATGAAATCCTTTATGGCTTGGAATATGTCCTGGGGTAGGTATGCTTTGGCTCTGATTGAATCTAGGGTTGCTCCAATGAAGTCTATAGTTTGTGTGGAAGCTAAAATGGACTTTTTTATGTTTACTTGGAGTCTTGACAAGTGTAGGAATCTGAGCAGGATCAGGGTTGTCATCCATACTTGATATGGTGTCCCCATGTACAACCAGTTGACACTGCTCTGTGCTAGCCACCATTTTAAGGAGTTGATTCATACTTTTAAGATGAAGCTAGAATGCACGTGATGTCTGATTGCATCCATGGAATGATCCCTATGCATAATACTAGGAGGCCTAACAGTTGAAGGCTCAGTGCAATATCAGGCCTCTTGAAATTCCTAAGCAACACGAGGAGGTTCTGAATTTTCTGGAACCTCTTAAAGACAGACACCTCGACAGCAAAAATATGTTCAAAAATCTATGTTCATTCCCAAATGAGTTATTTGGGTGAACGGAATCAAGCTTTTCTTGATATTGATAATAAAGCCATGAACCTCAAGGAGATTCAAAGTCAGGGATGTAGCTCTATGTGCTGTTGCTGTGGATAAGAGCTCTGATTAGTGTCATCCAAGAAGGAATATAGGTGGATCCCTTGTGACCCGAGTCTGAATATGATTACCACCACCATCACTGTAAAGACAAAGAAGCCCGCAGACAAGCCAAATAGGAGCATCCAATATTGATAATGCTTCCTGACGTACAAAAACCTTAGGAACCTGAGATGGCACAGTCTGATCATGATATGAAGTTATGCATCCATCAGATCCACCAAAGTCAGAAAATTCCCTTCAGATAGGGATGACACCTTAGAAGTTAGGGTCTCCATCCAAAACTTTGTTTTCTTCATCCACTTTTTGAGCCTTTTGGGATCTAGAAGGGCTCAGCTTCTCCCTCCCCGTATGCTTCTGAACAATAAAGAATCTCTCTTATAAGGGAACACTTTCTATTACTTCCATATCCAGGAGGTAAGAAAACAGATTCTGGATTAGACCATGCTTTATGGGGTCATTTGAGATGGAAGACTGGATGAAGAATGGGAGGGGTGGAGCCTATAACTCAAAGGAACATCTCTAACTCACTATCTCCCTGACCACTAGTCCATGGTTGAAACAACCCATTCCCCCAGGAAATGATAAAGCCTGCTCCCAAGCTTCAGCTCCAGGCAAAGACCTAGATGGTCTTCATCACACAGAGAGGCTTTGGGAGCAGCAGGGTTCCTTCTTGGCTTTCCTCCCGAGCCACAGTTTCACAGCTTTCCTCTGGAGAATCTGCTGTCTCTTCATTTCTGCAAGGATGAAGGCCAAAAGGAATGCTTTTATTGCTCTTAAAGACATCCTGTAGCATTTAGAGGGAGCGACTGTTTAGATTTTTGCAGCATTGTCCACCACTACCTTGACTAGCTTCTCTCTGAAAAGCCAGGCTCCCACGAATTTGGTGGAGCACAGAACCTGCTGTGTGTGGCCATCCACCTTTCAGTCACGGAGCTTTAGGTGGCAACTGGTCACTGACCTAGAGACCATGACTTTGGCTGAGAATCTCCTTGTGTCCATTGAGGTATCAGCAATGAACTCTGTTGCCAGGGAAATGTCCTTTAAAACAGAGCCAAAGTCAGGGTGATCTCTATCTTTGAAGACCCTGAGATCTTCCAGTCAGGAGAGATGTGCTCACAAAGCAAGCAGCTGATAGGGATTCACTGAAGGAGACTGAGAAGGTCTCAAAGTCTTTTTTGAGAGTGGCCTCCACCTTTTTTTTATCCATGGGGTCCTTAGGCTAGAACTCCCCTTCTGAGGGGATAACCATATCTGTAGCCAGAGATGCTATGATAGCGTCAATCCTCCTGGCCAAATTGGGAAGCGGGCGGGGGGAACATGGGAAAAATGGACTGGGGGGGGGTCTATGGACCCTGGTCCATTTTTCCCATGTTGGAGTTGTGGTTACTCCAGTGGGTGGGAGATTCCACATGCCTCTCTGACTCATAGCCCTGAGTTAGAGAGACAGAAGGCTGGGTGGAGGCTGGGCACAACTCACCATCTACTAAGCCTGGGAATACAGTCTCACAGATGGAGCACCATTTGGTGCATTTTAGGCAGCAATGCAATACTTGGATGGTTCAGAGGAGTCAGCAGAAAGGCACTGCAGCTGAGGCTCCAAACAGTTCCAACACCTGGCTAAAAAACTGGCCTGAGAGGAAACAGGGGCTGGGCGGGAGATAACTACTCACCACTACCCCAAATCTGACAAAACACACCCTTAGGCATATGTGAAGGCAGGAGCTGTAAAAATCGCTGTCCACACACTCTAACAGAGGCAGAGAAACTGGAAGCAAGCAAGGTCTGAGGGGACACAGCCAGACAATGTGGCTCCAAAACTCTGATCTGCCTCTGTAGCTTGCGGAGGGGGAGAGTAGCTCATATGTCAAGAATTGTGGGAAATTCTGGGTAGCAGAAAAGTAGGCTTTTATACTGATGTGCAGTGCTGTCAATATTAGCAGTCTTTTTACACCTCGACTGTTTGATGGTACCAGTGAGTTTTGAACTGATGGTCAGGGCAAGATACAACAGTACTGGCAATTCTTAGCCTGTTTAGATTGAAATGTCCTCCAGGGCACTGTATCAAACTCCTGATACTGGAGAATGAACCGGGCTTCTGTCCCTTTGTAGCACTGGCGGTACCAACAACTCCTCTCTCACTTGCAGTACTGACAGCATAGGTAGCATCTGGTTAGGACTGAGGATGGTCCCATCCCTTTGGCTAAGGATGGTTTTGAGGTACTCTTGCCTCTCAGTGACTTGAAACTGGTCCCATGCTCCTTGTGAGCGTCTGACACTTGTATAGTGGGGCACGGAGTCTCACCCGACTTAAAGGGTGTTGTGGAGAAAGTCAAGGTGAGCTTGAGTGAGATTTCTCACATTTCTTGTGAAAAAGTTCTCTCTCTTACCCTCCTCAGGTCTCTGCTTGGCAGGGTCGTTAGCCCTGCTCAGATTATCCTCGGATTCAGAGACACCATGCTCAGGAGGGTACTTCTTGGTGCCCCTGCCTGATGTACAGGGGTGGTTGACAGCCAGAATCAGACCGGGGCCTCATTACATGAGCCCATTGTAATCTTTTAAGCCTGTACTCATGGGCTTGACAAGTTCATCTGGGAAAGGACTAGCAGATGTTGCACTTAGAGGGGATATGAGTGTTGCCAGCTGGGAAAGCCCACAGACGAGACATACAGATCTTGGATCCTGGACATACTAGGCAGCCGTAGAAGGGGTGTCCAGTGGAGTAGGGAGGCAAAGCCCTAAAGACTACTAAACTACTCCAGCTAATTTGAAACCATCTAAAAACATGTTTTAAAACTATGTAAAACTAAAAATTCTGAAGAACGCTAGCTAACACTGCAGATACTGAAGAAGTTCTGTCTCAGAACACGAGCAGTAGAAAGGAATTAGCAGTTTGGAGTATAAGGAGGATAGAAACACGTGTGGACAAATGGATACTGCTAGCAAGAATCTTCCAGTCTCAGGTGCATGTCACACATGTGCACCTCAAGTGGAATACACATAGGGACCATCACTCAAAGAACAAATTTACTGCTGGGGCCTCAGGCTCAATATATGGGGAACGGTGAAATGTAATAGTCTATGATATATAGGTCAGACTAGAGGATATGATGGTTCCTTCTGGCCTTAAATTTTATGAAACATTTTTTTGGAATGACCAGCACAACTCAAAAACGTCTTTGCTACTCATGAGTAATGTAGACATTCCAATAGTATACCAATGAAGTCTTCACCCAATGATGTGGTGTATTCCCTGTTTATTAAGTACATGCATACTGTACATAAAGCAGCATAACCTATAAAATAAGCCTTTCACACAACTGTTGTATGAATGTCAGTTCATCCATAGTAACAAATTTAAATTTTTTTAGCTGTTTTGAAAAAAAACTAGACTTTGTAGTGCACACTTTCTATATTCGTCATGCATGATATGTCAAGGCTTTTTTAACCAGCACTCACTGTAACTCAAGGTATTTCAAGAATCCTGTCGTCAAGTACCGTATATATTCATGGTTCAGCTGAGTTATCTACTGTATATATATTATATATTTTTAAATAGATCTGTTTCTTTCTTATTTGAGTCAATACTATTGGCTTGATTCAAATCCCAGGAATACTGCATGAGTTACTGGATATCTTGGGAAAAAAATGTGACTGCATATTCACAGCAATGTGCATTCACATATTTGACTTATATATTTAACTTAATTACTATATGGTCTCTATCCAAAAGTAGAAAATCAAATTCCGGAGCCTGTGTACACTCAAGAAAGACTGCAGGTCATTGGTGAATGCATTATTCCCATCATGATGCTGGCCAACCTATTCTGCAGGCTTCTTGGAACAAATTTATTCAGTTCAGCTAGTATACACAAATAATTCCAAAATTCAGTTCAGACCATTTCACCTTTGTTTGCTATAATGAGAACATCAATTTATATATTCCTATGTTTTAGCACAAAATCCCCAGATTATGCCTTCTAAAATTAATTTACTCTTCAAAAAGCCTGTCACCTCTCAGTGCTTTCTCACTTACCAGTTTGTGGACATAAGCCCAAATGAATACTCTGTTGAAGATTATACAAACACAGATCACCGCATCCATTTGGACATGCCAACACTAACCTTCAGTGATTGTTCCAGCCCCGGCTGACTCAGTTAGTCCATATCCCTGTCCCACAGGGCAACAGAAACAGATGTTCATAAATCTCTGAGTTGCAGCAGAAAGTGGAGCTCCTCCACATAGTAGGACGCGAATTTTACCACCTAGCAGCAGTCGTACTTTCCGGAAAATAAGACTAAAAATGCAAAGTTAAGAAAAGATGATGTTTTTGTTGCTTAAAAATAGAAGACCAAGGAGATTATCTTGTTTTGCATGGGCACCAAAAACTTCCACTAACTCCAAAGATTTTTAGATGTGCAGAAAATGCAGGATGAGATCCACAAACAGTACACTTAAAATTTAAAGTTTTTAAAAACAATGTTTAGATAGAAAATTTTCAGGTTTTACTTTTGCATTTTACTCTGCAGGATAAGTCGAAGTCTCTTGAATATGCTTTACTGAGACAGCAAAATTCTAATGTTTATTTTGCCCACATTATTGAAAAGGAAAACAAAGTGCAGAAATCTGTTTATACTATATCTTTTAGTCTCAGCAAGGTCTGAAATCATTTAAATCTTACAACTGACTTGAGCTTGGAGATAAGTTGTATGATTTATACACTTTTGCAGAGTTAAATTGGACTTACCCATGTATCACGTGTATGCAAAAGGCTCAGAAAACATTAGCAGTAGTCTGTAAATATTTATGTGCTGTTTATTTTAATTGAAGTTTACAAGAGGATTTGAATTAGCTTGATGCGACTCTACCTTTCTGTCTGCATTTGTGAGTAACTACCTTTTCCCCCCATGTCTTAAGTTCTGACAGAAGCAGGGCCATAATCACAGAAATGTAGGTCTGGAAGGGACCTCAACAAGTCATTAAGTCCAGCCCTCAGCCCTGTGGCAGGACCAAGTAAACCCAGACCATGCCTGACAGGTGTTTGTCAGTATGTTTTTTAAAATATGCAATAATGGGAATTCCACAACCTCACTTGGAAGCCTATTTCAGAGCTTAACTACCCTTACAGTTGGAAAGTTTGTCCTAGTATCTAACTTATGTCTCCCTTGTTGCAAGTTAAACCCATTACTTCTTGTCCTACTTTCAGCGGACATAGAGAACAATTGATCACAGTCCTCTTTACAACAGCTCTTAACATAATTGAAAACTGTTGTCAGGTGCCCCTTCAGCCTTCTTTTCTCAAGACTAAACATGCCCAATTTTTTTTAACCTTTCCTCATAAGCAAAGTTTTCTAAACCTTTTACTGTTTTTGTTGCTTTCCTCTGGACTCTCCAATTTAACCACCTCTTTCCTAAAGAGTCGTGCCCAGAACTGGACATAGTACTTCAGCTAAAGCCTCACCAGTACCAAGTGGAGTGGGACAGTGACCTTCCGTGCCTTTCTTACATCATTCCTGTTAATACATCCCAGAATGATAACCTTTTTTGCACCTTCATCATATTGTTGACTCATATTCAATTTGCGAACCACTATAACCACCAATCCTTTTAGAAGTACTATCACCTAGCCAATTATTCCCCATTTTGTAGTTGCGCATTTGATTTTTCTTTCCTAAGTAAAATAATTTGCACTTGTCTTTACTGAATTTCATCTTGAATTCAGACCAATTCTCCAATTTGTCACGGCCATTTTGAATTCTAAAGCTTCCAGCTTGGTGTCATCTGAACATTTTATAAACATACTCTCCACTCCATTATCGAAGTCATTAATGAAAATACTGACCAGTACTGGATCCAGGACTGACCTCTGCAAGACCCCACTAGCTATGTCTCCCCAATTTGACGATGAAACATTTTTATCTACTCTTGAAGTATGGTCTTTCAAACAGTTCTGCACCTACTTTATAGTCATTTAGACCACACTTCCCAACTGTGCTTATGAGAATGTCATGTGGGATTGTGTCAGAAGCCTTATGAAAAATCGCAATATATCACATCTACTGCTTCCCCAATATCCACTAGACCAGTAACCCTGTCAAAGTAGGAAATTAGGTAGGTCTGGTATGATTTGTTCTTAACAAATCCGTAATGGCTATTAGGTGCTTACAAGCTGAGTGTTTAATAATTGATTCCAGTATCTTTCTAGGTATTGAAATTAGTCTGCCTGCTCTATAATTCCTCTGGTCCTCTCTGTTCCTCTTTTTAAAGACAGGTACTACATTTGCCCTTCTGAAGGATGGGGGAGGTCCCAGAAGAGTGGAGGAGTTCTCAAAAATAATTGCTAACAGTTCAAAGATTGCTTCAGCTAGTTCCTTAGGTACCCTAAAATGAATTGCAACAAGACCTGCCAACTGGAATACCTCTAACTTATCTAAATGTTCTTTAACCTGTTCTTTTCTTTTTCTGGCTTGCATTCCTTCCCCCTTGTTGTTAATAATAATAATGTTGAGTATCTGGTCACCATTAACTTTTTTAGTGGAAAACTGAAGCAAAATAGGCATTATACATCTTAGCTTTCTTGATGTCATCAGTTATTGGCTCTCTTTCCCCTCTAAGTAGAGGGCCTATACTTTCATCTTTCTCTTGTTCCTAATGTTTTTAAAGAACCGCTTCTTACTGCCTTTTATGTCCCTTGCAAGGTGTAACTCATTTCATGCCTTAGCCTTTCTGATTTTGTTCCGATATGCTTATGCTATTCTTTTGTGCTTCCTAGGAGTTTGTGCATATTTCTACTTTTTGTAGGGTTACTTTTTGTTTTTCAAGTTATTAAAGAGCTCCTCATGGAGCCATATGGGCCTCTTCCTGTTCTTCCTATATTTCAGGATAGTTTGCAGTTGTGCTTTTAATATTGTCTCATTGAGAAACTGCCAGCCCTCCTCAACTCCTTTTTCCCTTAGATTTTCTTCTCATGACCTTACGTAACGCTGACAGACCCCGGTCGTCAGCGGGAGGGACCGAACCGGGGACCTCAGTGCATGAACCTCTACCGCATGAGCTAAAAGCCAATTGGCTGTTAGCTAAGACTGTAGAGCAGACTCATTTTTATCGCTCTGTAAGTGGTTTCGGTGCCACTAGATGGGACAGAACACCACACCCAGAAGGTGCGTGGGTTATACTTACAGACCAGTTGTACGATAAGGTTCACATTATGTTAAAAACAAAATATGATAAAGCCTTGCTAGGTTATAGAAATAGATTTTTCTCTCCAGGTATGTACAAAACCCCAGATTAAAAGCTAACAGGAGCAACACAATGACTTGAATAGGAAAAGATATCTAAGCTTTCAAATTACTGAAAGAAAAATAATAAACTTAACACTTTTATTATATTTATATTAATAAATGCTGAAGTAATCCCAACTGAACTACAGACTCATTGTGTGACTTTAGGCGAGTCAATGTATTGTGCCCCAATCAAACAGTGAGCTTTAAAACTAAACAAAAGTATGACTTCACTGAAGACCACATATTGCACTTATAGCAATATTTTGATGAGCATTTAAAAAGACCCCTATAGAAGTGGAATTGAAAATCTACCTGTCACAAAGTGGTGTAGTGTAGCCATTTGAAATCTGCTCCATTTTGTAATTGTAGGCCAATATAAACAGATTCCTTTGGAAACTGGTCATTTCGTTCACTTTATTCATGACATTTTTGTAGATCCGATCCATGATTTCCTAGTTACATTAAAGGATTAAATACAGATAAGCAAGTTAATAGCAATACTAAATTTAGTGCACTAAAAGGTAAACATGAGACGTAGAAATGCTAGTACATTTCAAGGCACAAATCCTTGCCTATTGCTCCCACTTTTACAGGATACCTGTATCTGGGGTAGGATCTCTAGGACAGACCAAGGTGACAGAGCAGCAGTAAAATGCACTCCCAGTCTGAGCAGGTGCACAGTGCAATCCTAATTTACATCCTGCCTGCAGCATAAGTGCTGTATAGCCAGAGGTCTTAACATCTCCTAACCAGCATCTCATGCTGCACTGGCTATGGTGTGCAAGCTGGCATGTTTGCTAACTCTCAGTGTTCTTAAATGCTATGGAGTTTACTTCTCCTGCTTGGTGTGGACAAGCAGGGTGTGGACACCTCCCCTCACCCCGATCCCTTTCCTATCCCTTCAGCATTAGCAAAGCCTACAGAAGGACACCGTCCTCAATTTATAGTTAAATGGTAAAACATGGATGACCTAACAAAAATAATGATAAAATCTTAATGTACAAAGTACAGTATTACTCAAATATTTTGAGATTTTTGATGTCTTGCACTACACACTATCTGAATTTAGAAGTATAAAACTGTAATCTAATTACTGCTAAATACCACCTTTCCAATGTTTCATTAGTAATATACCTCAAGATGCAAAGCATACCCACTACATTCTTTGCCCACAAAAGGCCTAACTAGCTTGTATATTTTTTCCCTTTAAAATAACAAATGAACGAATGTTTACGCCAAAGCCAATTTTCCACATTCTTTTTACATAATGCTGGCAGACTCATTGCTCTATAAGGAACATTTCTTATTAGGAGACAATAGTATAGCACACTCATGACAAATAGAATAAAATGTCTTCTACAGATCATATTTAGCTAATTTTACTTAAATCATATTTATACTACCTACTATTAGCAATAGTGTGATAAAAGTTGAAATTCCAACGTGTAATTTTCGCATCTGGTTTCACATTTTCAAATAGTGTTAGTCATCTAGTATGTAAGAATGTTCACACCACCGTGTAAATATTTATATACTTTTTTTTAAATACAGAGGACATTATGTAAACTATCAACGCTAAAGGTCTTCTCATCCTTGTAATTTACAGTAACTATCAAGATATTATTCCTCTTTGTCATGTAACATTTGAATGACGAAATATCTTTAAAAGAAAGCATTAAACTTACCGGTACAGATGCCATTAGGGTAGGTCTAAGCATAGTAACATCTCCTTTGCTTCCTTTCTTTATTTTAGAGGACTAAATAGGGAGGAACATAAAGTTTAATGGAGGATTTGTGAAAGGTTTGAATATGTAAATAGAAAAGTGACAGTTTACTTAATTAGAAAACCAGTGATGTCAGTTTATAGAGCCTTCACCTTAAAAATTGCTTAGAAACTAGTCTAATGTATTGATATAGAACAAAAAATATACCCATTTATATTTTGGTATATAAAGATTTTCTTATTGCTTTCCTATTAAAAATGTTTAAACAGCTATTAAGAGATCCATCAAAAGTTGATCTTTTATTGTTATGTTGTGACATATACAAGTTACGTACCTGATCAGCTAATGTCTGGGGTGAGGAGTAACCAATACGGCATCCATGAGACAGACAAACAAGTTCAGCACTTAATTCCAGAACATGAGCAAGAGGCAAATATCCAATATAAATGTCTTTTTCCCTGAAAAGTTTTTAAAAGATACATTCATATTGTACTATTTAGTGTCTTCATGACAATCATTTAAAGCCAAACTGTATTTACAGCCTCCAAAGAACCAGAGAAGGTTAAAGAATATGTGTGTACCTGAAAACCAATCTCAGTATTCTTGAGCATATATGCGTGGTTTCAAAAGTTGTGAAATGTTCATTTTAAATTTAGGGGCACTGAGGAAACTGTGTTATTTACTTATCAGGGAACAAAAGATTCAAAAAGTGATCACTTATAACTAAGACCACAAAGACTTTTCCAGAGGCAAGAGTCTATGCTATACCAACTAGAGGTGCAGCATAGAATTGACAGCTAGAGGGGAAAAGAAGAGAAGGGGGCTTTACCCTACCTTTGTGCTCTCCTGATTCCGGGGTGCTCCGGTGCTTCAGCGGTCCCAGACGTAATTTAGACAGTTCTAAGGGGCTAACTTACATCAGCTTCCACAGACTGACCTCTGAGCCACAATGCTGCCCAAAATCTCTGCAGCACTCCCTACTGAAACTCTGACTCTCATATGCCACTGCTGCCCTGGCTTGTTATTTGGATTTTTGCTAGTCATTTGGATTTTTTTAAAAAAAAAAAATCTTTAAAAAAATAAATAAATAAAAATAAGTCACTATTCCGAATATTCCTAGTAAATGCTTTAACTTATCTTTCAGTGAGATGTCATGCTCTTATCTACCACATAGTAAATGGGCAAATAATCAACAGCACTTCCTTTGAAAAACTTGGATAAAATAGTTGTATGCCTGCTTGTGGTCAACAACTTTGCTGCTGATACAATGAAACTCTCCACATTAAGGGGAAAGATCATCCTTTTGGGACACAGAACTTACTCAGGGGTCAGTCCAAGACTGTGGAATGAACTCCCAATGGAACTAAGGACCACCACAAACCTCACCACTTTCTAGTCTAAGTGCAAGGCCCATTTTTGACCTTGCCATCCCTAACACAAATACATGGGAAAAAACCACATGACTAATATCTGTCAGAATAATAATGCACGACTGAAAAATGCCCAGATACTATGGTGGCAATGAGTGCAGTAGAAGACTTTATATAGAATAACTAGTTATACAATAATTAATCTATGATTGCATGTAATTACAAGCCATCTTTAATGAAAATTTCTATTGGTACATACCCCAAATGAGGAATTCTTTCAGCCATCCCAGTTATACCAGCAATAAGGTTGCTATGAGAAATCATGACTCCTTTTGGAAGTCCTGTAGATCCACTTGTGTACATGATTACTGCAATATCTGAGGGTACAGGCCTGGCCTGCTGTTTGCTTACTGTAATTTTTATTAAAAAAAATTATGCACAATGTATAGAAAGCATATAAAATGTAGCATCTTAAATACTAAAACATATTATAGTGATTATTCTGATAAGGAACCAGACATTACTACTTCTGTGACAATTAATCCCAGGAACCTTCACAGGGAGAAAGAAAATTTGAAGTGCCCCCTAACTTCTCTGCATCATCTATGAATACTGCGTAGCTACACTATGGTAAAAATCAGACTCTGAGTTTACTACGTCTCAACCACACACCTGGATGGAAATGGGTGGGAAGAATGGGGAATGAACAAAGCTTTTGTTCCCACCCTCAATGTGCTGGACAGCAGAGCTGCACTGGCATGCCAGGAGATGTCCGCTGCACCAGATATAGGGCAGGATATATACCCACCAGACCAGTGAGGGGAACCAGGAGCCTGATTGAATCAATCTGCTTGTGTGCGCTCCTGGGGCATAGCAACACACTACCTTACACACAGGGCTCACGGCAAAGCCACAATTGAGCCAATGTCAATTCTCAAAACCGTGTTCTGTTCACCTACTATAACATCTGTGAAGAAGGTGTAATTCATTTGAAATAAGCAATCTACACCGAACTGTAGAAATGTAGGCCCTAATCCTGCAATTTATTTCCTGTAATTAACTTTTTGCTTGAGTAGTCCATTGACTTCAATGCACTAAGTTAAACACATGCATAGGTGTTTGTAGAATTGGGGCCCTTATTTGTATATAAAATTATATTTGCTATATTTGTAAGTTTACTAGTGTTGGGCAAACTAAATCACCTTTTGTTTATTCTTTTGCCCTTGCATACAGGGTTCTGTTTTATATGCAGAGCTGGTAACAGTAAGTCACTTTCCATTATAAGACCCTATTTTCAGTTGCTTATAACATTACCAAATGTTCCATTCCAGGTGTCTGTTGGAGGTTGACTATATTTTTAATGTTTATGCAAAAACGGTTCAGCTGTTTCTCAGAATGAGATAATGGAAAATACACTGTTTTGCGCATGTTAAAAAAGTTTTACAACCATTTCGTAGAGCAGCTCTAGTGCCTATATATCTTGGAGCAGGAATCTGAAATACAACAGAGCAGTCTCCCAGGTGTCTGGGGCATGTCTTTTTCTGCCACCATGAAAAAACTTGTGCCATTTCTAAGCTACTGTTAGAATCTGGCAACTAACACCTCAGAAGATCCCATCTACACAGAACAGGACTATTCCTGCAACTGCTCTCCTGGCAGCCAGGGCCACTGTGGTGTTAGCACAGGGACAGAGGAGGGATACATGCTCTCAATGCTCTTACTGCTGGTATACACGCAAAAGAGGAAACTGCCTGACTGGAATGCAGAGTGGTGAGGAGCAGGTGTGACAGAAACATCTGTTGGGTGAGCAAAGGGGAAAACAGAGGCTGAGTAGGTAGGGAAAGACGGGTCTATAATCAGTAGATATCACTCCCTTCCAGAACCTGGAATAGAACCTGGGATTTAGAAGGGGGAGGGATAGCTCAGTGTTTTGAACATTGGCCTGCTAAACCCAGGGTTGTGCGTTCAACCCTTGCGGGGGCCATTTACACATATGGGGCAAAAACTGGTTAGATGATTTAACTGGGGATTGATTCTGCTTTGAGCAGCGGGTTGGACTAGATGATCTTTTGAAGTCCCTTCCAACCCTGATATTCTATGTTTTCAGAGTAGTGAATGAGACAGCCCTCTGCAGGACCCTGACTTATCTGCTGTAGAGGCTGCAAGGTGCATAGTGAACAATGCAAGGGACTGCAGGGAGAAAAGGGATATTCTTGTGATTCAGGCAGCTGAACGGCAACTTGGAGAACTGAATTCTATCCCTGTCACACAATTCCTATGTATTTAGGAAGTCACTTAAGCCAGATTTTCAAAGATATTTAGGTGTCACCATTGCAACGCCTAACTGATTAAGGAGCCTAAAGGTCATTTTCAAAGGGATTTAGTCACTTTGTCACTGAGATTTTGGTTTCTAGTGCCTAAATCCCTTTTGAAAATGAGATTTAGATTCCTAAATCTGTTTAAGTGTTGCAACACTGAGCATAGCAATACCTACAGACCTTTAAAAATCTGGACCTTAAACCAAAACTTTTCACAAGGGCCCACTAATTGGGTGTTCTTTATTTTATGGATGCTCCACTTGGAACACATAGGTTAAGATTTTCAAGAATACTGAACACTCAAAACTGCAACTGTAATCTACTCAAGGCTGTGCACTGAACATATGAACTGCTATACAAACGCTAAACACTCTAAAAAACCAAAATCAGGCCTTAAGCATCTCCAATTGGGCACCCAAAATTATCAATTACTTTTGACAATCATGGTCTTAATCTCTACAAAACCTCAGTGCCTGGTTTGTAAAATGGGGTAATACTACCACATAACACATAGTAGTGTTATGAAGGAAAGGCCATTAATGTTTTTAAATGCTCAAATATTATTACAGTGATGAGTACTGCAGAAAAGCCCATGAGAAAAATAATAATTCTGTATTTAGAGAAGGGTTTGCATGGTGTGCAGTAAATATGGAATGGAGCACTGAGGAGTACAAAAAGAAGTATTGCATAGCTACCCAACCAGAGAATATTGTCCATCATGGGCACTGAATGAAACAGGGTCCAATGAAAAAAAAAAAAGGTGTTCATGTAATTAAAGTGTATATCATAATGCATAGGACCAAGGGGGTTGAATTAAAGTTGCATGAGGAACCCTAATTATGGCATTTTCTAACTTCTGAAAGCTTTACTTTGCAAAGTTATCATTCTTTTAATGGAGTTTTTTGTATGCAATATTAAACAGTTTGAAGCAAGGTGAAACATAAGGCCTTCTATTTAGTAAAGTCGAACCTCAGAGTTACGAATACCAGAGTTACGAACTGACCAGTCAACCACACACCTCATTTAGAACCGGAAGTACACAACTGGGCAGCAGCAGACACAAAATAAAAAAGCAAATACAGTACAGTATTGTGTTAACTGTAAACTACTAAAAAAAACAAAGGGAAAGTTAAAAAAGATTTGACAAGGTAAGGAAACTGTTTGTGTTCTTGTTTCATTTAAATTAAGATTGTTAAAAGCAGCATTTTCCTTCTGCAGAGTAAAGTTTCAAAGCCGTATTAAGTCAATGTTCAGTTGTAAACTTTTGAAAGAACAACCATAACATTACAAACATTTCAGAGTTACGAACAACCTCCATTCCTAAGGTGTTTGTAACTCTGAGGTTCTACTGTACTTTGAACAACAATATTCAACTGATTCAACATGAAGTATAGCTGTACTAAGTTCTGCTGATAGTGGGCTTAACATTTTAATAGCACATAAGGCTAGCTCATCAAAAAGGAACACAATCATTTCTTTAAATGGAGAAATTAAGCCCTTGTAATATTGGGAAAAAAAACTGCCCAAAATATTATTCCCACGTAATTAACAGCATGTACTAACCACACACCCCTCCTCCTAAACAGTTCCATCCAACATTCACATGACCTAATGATTAAAAGGATTGTGTAACCCCAATAAAACACAACACTCAGAACTGGGGGGGGAGGAGTTCAGAGGAACTCCATGCATGACATCTGAAATAATCAGATTAACCAACTTTTTAGCACTAAAAGTGAGAATTTTCTGCCACTTAGTGAGATGCATTAAAACATTTAATGTCAGGGAAATTCAGATTTCTGGTTCTAAGGTGTTAAAGAAATTAAAATTAGAATTCAAGAAATTGGCATAATATATTTTGATACCTTCTAAAATACAGTAAAAATAATTTAAACAAAGTTTTAATAGCTCTTGATTTAAAACAGATTTTACGTGTTACTTCTAGTGGGTATTTATACCCAAATTTACCAAAGTGTACATAAAATACACTATACAGCTTTAATGCAAGTCTTTCCACCCTGCTTTTTTGAAAAACCCAACATGTCAAGAGAAAAAGCCATGTAGCCAAAAAAAAAAAAAGTGAAAGTGTGTAGATTTGTGTGTTTTTCAAATTAAAACTTTTCAATAACAAGTTGCATCAAAAAGCACTTTGTAAGATATATAAAATGTATACATAAATGATTTAACAAGATTTTCAGCAGTAAAGGGCTATCATCTTCCTCTCCTAACTCAGTCAGGTTTAGTTGGACAAAAGTTTCTCCAATCCAAATATTTAAAAGTACATACCATTATCTGCCTTGGCCCCCATTGCTTGCACGGAAGCCATAGTGTGAACAATGACACCCTTGGGGAATTCTGACCATGTTGTTGGTTTGCCATCCACAGTAATAATATGTCGCAACAGTGGAACCTGAGAAACAATTTCCTGTGGAAATGGATACATATGTTTCATTTTGCACAGAAAGCTAGTGCAAAAGTTTGTGCCAGGAAAGAAACAAAATATTTTTACTGAACATGTTAAAATATTATTGATATAAATGACTAAATTGTAATAAAGTCACTCTTTGGGTGAAAACTGCAGATTCCCACGGTCAAGATTTCTGGGACATCAGGGCTAATTTAAGCGTTTCTTTAAACATAAAATTAAGGCCAACATTTTCACAACTGTCCACTAATTTTGGGTGCCTCCATTTTTGTGTGCTCTTGTTGAGACAGTCAGATTTTCAGAATACTGGCCACCTGCCACTCCCACCAAATATTGATGAAAAGGATCACCCTGTCAATTCAAAGGTAACACTGAGCTCAGAATGGATGACTGAGTTTGTCTTCTCGGTTATTTCTTGAAATGCAATGTTTAGTATGGTATTTAAAATATGCTCTGCAGCAAATAGAAGTCTAGCAAAATGAATAGTCAAATAGTATTTATTACCAAAAGCAAAATCTAAGTTTTAGAGCACCTAAGAATACTGATCACAATTCTAAGGATACAAGGCAAAATATAAAATGCTGGTCAGAGAAAATTCTAACACTCATTCATTCTAGTTTTTATTTGTTCAGTACCAATTCTTGTAACTATCCAAAAGAAAATTTAAAAATACAGTTTAGGGATTCCTGACTCTAAATGGAATAACACAATTTTTGGCTTAAAAAAATGTGTTGCACCAGCTCAGGGGTCTAATGGCTGCACAATGTGCTACTAGGTGTGGAATGCAAATTAGAAGTCCCATCTGCAGTCAGTAAGGTCTTGGAGCACTCTGAATATTCTGCACTCAGCTTCTGGAGAAAAATGTAATTTGAAGACCAATCCAACAGTCCTAATGACTAATAAACTGTTAGGTATATATTAAGAATCAGTCTTAATACTACAATTAAGGGTTAGATTCATTTCTGAGTGGGAGGAATTAACTATTTCACAAATAGCTTTCACTAAGTCTATGAAAAATGCTTTCTTTTTAATAAAAAGAAAAGGAGTACTTGTGGCACCTTAGAGACTAACAAATTTATGCTCAAATAAATTTGCTAGTCTCTAAGGTGCCACAAGTACTCCTTTTCTTTTTGCGAATACAGACTAACACAGCTGCTACTCTGAAACCTTTCTTTTTAATCTTATCCAAACCTCTTTATGGAAATAGTTACAAAAATACAGTAACTAGTTATACTACTTTAGAATTTATAAAAAGGTAGTTAAATTTCTGCATATATGTATTAGCTAGTTTTTGGATCTTAAATTATCTAAGACTTCAAACTGAAGCCATAAATGAATGACAGAGCACTTCAGACTTTTGTTTGAGTAAAACTGACGCCACACTAAGTGTGGCCATTTTTAGGCTGGGGAAAATTCTCTCATCAAATTTACTTATTTTTCCAACTACCATGCTAAATTTAACATATTCTTATTTGTAATTAAAAAAGGATGCTATTAGACTTGGCAGGTTCAACCTTTAAGCTACTTTAATAAAAATGTTTAAGCTGATCTCCCATTTCAAAAATGACACTGACTCAAAAACAAAGGCTGCCACTCTGCACAATCCACTGTCTGCTGGGAAAACAATTAATAATAAACTAGGAGTGCTAAATTTTGTCACATTTATTATTGCATATATACTTTATGCATAATTCTGCGCTGCCTATTTGCTTAATTTCTGATCACTTAGGATACTGAAAATACATAACCATGATCTCAGAATGCTTTACAGAATACAAGTAGATCTAACCTCACCTGCCCTGTTTTCTGCTAAAGGTGACAGATTCAAGACTAACTCTTTTATTCTCTTTGGCATTGTTTTCACAAGCCAAATGTGAGCATTTTTCTGCACTAATCCAGCTCCAATGGTGCAAACTCTTTTGTACTGAGGTATTTTAAGCTACCCAGCTCAGTAAGGTTAAATAAGATATTAAAAATGCCTGCACCTTGTCTACATAATAGCCTCAATTGGTAGGACCAGTATAGCTGCACCAGTACAAGTAAAATGGTTACAAATTTTACCTGTGTAGTGGCACTACCCCATCCAAATTAGTCTACCGCAACCATCAACTTAGTATCTGAACGCCTCAACCCTAGTAAGAGAGTTAAATCACTGGGGTAACACTTTCTTAAGTCTTGTTCGGCTACTTTAGATGTTAGTAGATGGATAAATTAACATGTTTTCTTGCTTACTTATATAACTTATGAGTCTGATTCTGCACTGCACTGCTTTGCAAAAGGGTAATGGGATTATAAAGTATGTGTAAACCCCTAACAAAATTAGACTGGTAGCTTTTTACACCTCAGCACTATAACATACAACAGGTGGGCAGATTCCTGCTATCTGTAAGTAGCCCTTCTGGTTTCAATGGGGTTGTGTATGGGCTCACATTCCACCCATGCATTGCATATTAAAAGATTAATGCCTTACTTTGTACTGGTACAGATAACTGTGCAAGAGTCAAGGAGCATAAAATCAAGCCCTACATTTTACTTTAGATGTTTCTTGTTCTCTTATATGGTAAAAAAGAAATAAATCTGTAACATGTTAAATACATGCATTACAACAGGCAAGTAAATCAATAAATTGGGCCATATACATCAGCCTTTAGTCTCCAAAAACACCAGATCACATACACTACAACAGAATTATTCACAAAGAAAAGGCATATTCCTTACCTTCAATTTTGTTTGCATCAGTTCTTTACTAGTAATGATGGTTGTCACCTCACTTTCATTTAATCCATGTACTATTGCTGGGCCTCCTAAAGTAGCATACAGTGTAACAACTGTGGGAGAAAAATAAACGTGATGAATCCTTATAATAAATATTCAAGATATTTCAAAGGTCTTCCAGGAGGGAAAAAAAAGGGCCTCAGATTAGCTTGCCTGAGTTGGTTAAACTGCTAACCTGTGTTGCCAGCTAAGGTAACGGCCAAGAAGATATGTAGTCTTATGGTAAAATATGTTATATGCATTTAAAAGAAATGAATGCAAGTTTTAGTTTCTTATGAGAGAAATCAAGAACAAATGTTGCTTATATGAGTATTTGTAGTTAAGCAAGCAGTAACTGAATATTCCAAAAATCATACGAGCCTGTGTAACCCTCTCTAGACTTGCTCCTCAATCTTCCTAGCTTTTATCATTTTAAATTCAGGAATCTGTTCTTAATTTGTAAAATTTTACATTGTACTTAATCTTCCTGCATAGAAGAGGACTAACTTTAATTGATTAATTTCTTGTTCCAAAAATCATATATTCTATTACTAGACTTTTTGAACTGGTGACTGATCAGAAGCTATTAGTAAGTTGTAATTAATACAAGGTTGAACTTTTCTTAGTTTAAAAATGGGTTCAGGATTTCCCTTCAAACAATTTTGACGAATAGCACTTACAATGTCTGTCCAATTCACAAATTTTCTGTGTCTGGTTAGTATAGATGAAAAAAAATTTGTAACTGGGAGGCTCTGAAATCAAGCTGCTTTTCTCTCCCTTATCCTCTCCCATCCATTCTCTATATATACACATACATACATATAAAAAGCTCTACCATATGATGCACTTCTAATGATTCCCATTGCTATTATCCATGCACATTATCTATAGCTAAACATCTGAAAACAATTAAATGGAAACAATCCTGATTCACACACTTTGTATGAGTTTGCCCCAAATCATTTCAGCTGTAATGAAGAAATAGGAGTTGGAGTGGGAGGATCAGCACTGGTTGCAATTATACAAATGCTATAGTAAATTCATATACTGATATTATTACTATTAAACAAACCCCTACACTGGTTTTCAATTATATGCAACATTCAGTTAAATTATAATATGCATAACTGTAGTTTTCAGAGGTATGTAGTAGTTAAAGGTAAAAGTCTTCTTGTGCACCAAATGCCAAATTCAAGTATTTTATTTAAATGAACTCACCTCAGATTTGTGTCTTTGAAATAGGGCTCACTGAATAGAGTATAAACATTTGCATAAACAGCATTGCTTTTACTTATAAATTATGTAAGTAAATAAATGTTTAATCTTGAAAGTCTAATTCAGTTATCTGCTAATGAAGTGAAAAAAAAAATTTTATTTCCTGATTTGCATACTGTAGAATATATAGTATGTGACACTTTATAAAGTAATTATTTGAAATATTTGTTCTTCAAAACAACAACTACAACGGTTTCCCTTAAATTTCCTAAGCTTCCTCTATATGACAAAAATAGGATCAGTTATCCTTTTTATTTTTGCGGTGTTTAGTAGATTACATTAAAATCACCAGATCTGAACTGCCTACTGCTGGTCTTTTCAAACATTGATTCCAATTCTGCAATCAGATCTGCATATGCAGACCCTTGTGCCTCTGTGGTAGACCCAATGAAGTCAAAAGGAGTCTGTAGGTTCATCTGTGGATATCCAACAGCACGATCAGAGAAGAATTGTTTTTTCATATGATAGGAAGAACACTAATAAAAGAATGCATAAAACACCAATCCTGGAGGAGGAAGGAGGGGGGGAAGATGGGTAATTTTGAATGTGTATGAGCAAGACAATATACCAATTTTTGTCCTTGTGGAGTGGGGCAGCTGCCCCATTCTGGCATGGAAGGGGTTAAAGCAAGCCAGAGAGGCTGCACAGAGCCCCAGCCAATCTTGGAAGGTCTTACTGGAAGCCAGTCAAGTGGAGGCTTGAAAGCAGCCAATCAGGGACAGGCTGGGCCCTATAAGAGGGCTGCAGGGTAGAGAGGAGCACACACTCTCCCTGGAGGGAAAAGGGAGAAGAACTGGCTCTCAGAGAAACATTTAAGACAGAACAGAACAGGGCTGGGCAGGATCAGTAGAGGCTAGGAGAGCTCTAAGCTGACGACTGCCAGACTGGGGCCCTGACACAACGGGGCAGAGAAGGTGCTGGGGCTACGGGGAAGTGGCCGAGGGAAGTAGGCAGTAGAGAAGAGCTGGAGGAGGGCAGTAAGTGGCTGCCGTTAGAGGGTCCCTGGTTGGGGCCCAGAGTAGCAGGCGGGCTTCTTTTCCCCCAACTTGCGAGTGATGAGCATGGCTAAGCCAGACTGCAGTTTGCCCTTGGAGTAAGGGGCTAGACTGAGGACTGCAGTGAGCCACTGAGGGGAGTGATAGAACCAGAAGCTGCCAGTCCCCCGGAATGGGGGGGGGAGAGGGGAAGAGTCAGCGGAGCAGATACAGCTGGAGAGCACTGTCCAGAAGCGGATGCCGCGGTCCGGGAGTGACATAGGTCCAACTGTGAGGACGGTTGAGACAGAGAGTAATGGTAAGCAAAAACACCACTAGCAAAGGCGCACCGCTTAAAGCACTAATTCCCAAACCAACCAGCAGGAGGCACCACTGTGGTGAGTGTGCGCCCTGTTACACCTTGCTAAAGTGTTTTTACACAGGTCTTATAAAGAACTGAACAATCTGCCTCTTCGTCCAAAATGTTTTGGGTTTCTCTATACCCAGAACATGCAAATGAATGGGCTTACAGCTGAACTAAGTAATCTCATGCACACTTCCATGTCCAGGGACTATTAGCCCAGCATTTTAACCAAAGTATGGTTAAGTAAAGCTTTTCTGTACTGGAAATCAGCATCCACTAGTATTCTACTTGAAACAATGTAGTAAAATATACTCTTTACGGTTGTTTTTTCCTACCTTCCTTATTTTCCTTGGAATTACTTGGGGGAAAAAAATATTTCCTATTGGTGAAGGCTACATTACACCAGAGAGCCATTGGTTTATTGCATTCACACAACTATTTAAGTAGGCAGAATTATAGATACAATGGATTAATTCTCGTCCCACTAAAGTCAACTTCATCAGGGCCAGGATTTCATGGTGAGAAAAACTGCACTATTCTGTTAAATACCTTCCATATTTTAAGAATAACTCATGATTAGGAAAGCTGTAAACCTCAGTAATTACTTCATACTTAAAAAAATTATACACCCAAATTTTATTATTACAATTTGTGGGAAGAGAACAGATGTCAAGGCTGATTCCCCACTCTGGCATTTCAAGTGCTGAAGGTGGGGGCCTGCAAGAATTCTAAAAATTAATACTGGCCACTCCAGGCTTGTATTAAACTCCCAAGATTACAGTTTCTCTCTGACCTTGGATGGGTAGATGCTGCCACCACCCAAATGCAAAAAAATCCTTTGAAACCAGAAAGGTGCACTTGGGAATTCCTTCCTGTGGGGTACCCTCAAGCCCTTTCACACACACACACACACACACACCCAACCCCCTCCCGGGGAACAACTGAGAAAGAAAAACAAAGGAAATCAGCTGTTGCCACTAGCTAATTTAACAATATATGCACAAACCTCTTAGGACACCAAAAAATCCAGCCCTGTTCTTAAAGGTAAATTTTATTAAAAACCAAAAAAAGAAAGAAAATAATCTGGAATTTAGGCTTTTGCTAGATTTAAAAAACCCACTTACAAAATTTAAACATCAAGAATAACCTTCTTGACATCCAGTTTAAAGATTATAAGCAAAACAAAAAGCATTTGGGGTTAGCATAGAGGAATCCACAAACCAATAAGAAATAAACCTAACTGCATCTTTCTAGACATTCCCTAATTTACAGCATATATATGTGCGGTTTCAGATAAGTAATCTCTAGGTATGATTTGATGGTTTTTCATCTGGCTTAAGCGTCTCACAGCATAACTGCTCCCTGTTCCCCTCTTTCCCGGAGAACCACAACACACAGACAAAGGGAACGTTTTTTTCCCAATTTTAAGAAGTTCTAGTCCTCCCATTGACTCTCTTGGTCAGGTGCCCACTCCTTTCCTTTTACCTGTGGGCTTATTAAGCTTTTACAGGTAAAGCAAATAGAGACCCACCACCAAGAGGGATTCCATAGCCAACTGGCTGGCTGGGAGTCTCCAAAAGGGAGCTATCCCCTCTCATTTATCACAACAGAAGAGGAGAAAGGGGCAGAAAGAACCATTTAAAGGGAAGGGGGGGAGGAGGAATTTACAGTATAAGTCTAAAAACAAATCTAACTTTACTTTTCCAAAATGGAATCCCAACCGAGTAGTGAAGAAAGTTTAGTGCAGTTCACCTCCTGGAACAAGTTGCAAGATCACTAATTCTTTTCACCTTTGACACAATCACTTATTACAATGACAAGTTAAAGCACAGAAGGTTTGTGCCATTATCAGAATCAGATATTTTTAAATTTCACTTGGGCTTTTATCTGGATTTAGTTTGCTGAAATTTTTAACCGGAGGAAAAACCCGTTACAGTTTAATGATATTATTGCATTAGCTTTATTTTAGTAAAGTTAGGTCCCAATACCACCAAAGAAAAAGTCTTAGCCTATCGGTGGATATGTAATTCCTGGAACTAACAACTCACTATGGTATACTAAGAAAAAGGCAAAAGCAGCCAGTTTCTTTTCATCAAAAAAGTTAATCATCAACCTTTATTTTTTTTCCTTGTTAAAACAGTCTATCATAGTTTGGAACTGTTGCAGGGCAAATGCACATGCACATTGTTTTCTTTAATTTGGTGGGAGAAAAGGACAGAAGAGTGCCTCTAGTTCCCACGAGCTCTCTCCACTTAGTCCAGTGACCCCTGTTATACAAACAACTTAGCAAAAATTTAGTTTCCCCGAGCCAGCTAGCGTATTGAAACTCCAAAGTACTTGGAAAGAAAAGTATAATCTCTCGAATAATAATTTATATAATTATTCACCTACAAAGCAAACAAGTGAAAAACAAATTAGTTATGTGACAGAGCTGACTAGGCTGAGAGGTTTATATAGTTTACAAGATGGTGCACTGACGTCATGGAGAAAAAGAAAAAGTGAGCTATGACAGCTGCTTGCCACTATCACCAATGCTGATCTGCAAAGTCATCACTACTCAGCAAAGGTATCTAACACTTTCTCAGGCACATCTGAGACTGCATTACATATACGATATTATTAAGTCTGAAATTTAACTTCTATTTGTATATTTGATTTTGGTACTGATCCAAGAAAAGTCAGAAAACAAAAACAAACTTCCAAGCACTAAATTTGTCAGCTGATATGAGGTGAAATCCTCACCCCATTGAAGTCAATGGGAATTTTTTTCATTGATTTCCATGTGGCCAAGATTTCACACATTAAGACTAGACTCATTCACTCCCTACTATGTGTCAAACAGACAAAGTATATTTTTCATGAAAAAGACTTCTGTGAGGGAGTCAAATCCATCCTAGAAAAAAACCCCAGAGACGTCCAACCTCAGATTATCAATGTATTCGGAGGCTATTAGGGAAAACGTAATACATGACCTTATGTTTTTGTGGTGTTACTTAACACTGACTCAGGTCTTTCAGTTGTTCCCAGTGGGTGGGTAAGAGGTTTTGTACATGAATAGATTTTGAAAGAGGGAAAAGTTCAATGCAACTTCTACATTACCTATTTAAACTAGTCATGTAAATCACTCACACATACACACAACTTCTTTGAAGCTTTAAACAATTTACAGGTCTCAAAATAAAAGGTAAGTATAAAAAACTGAATATGTAGGATTTTTCTAATTATCAAATCATCTTAGTTTTGTGCCATTCATGAAATATATAAAATACACCAAAATACAGGAGTAAGTCTGCTGATGGATAGAATGTTTTTATGGACTATCAGTGAGTATAAAGCTTGTATCACTAGTATGTATTTTGTTCATACTGTACCATAAAAGATATCATATTTTACATTCCAAGTGTATGGTGCAGTACTGAAGGAATAAGTCTTCCTTTCCATATCTGCAAATTGGGAAAATATTAATACTCATATGTATAATTTAGCAGCAGCACAATAAGTGAATCATTTACCATATTGCTAAAGTTAGTTAAAATATAATTCATTCTCTTCTGACTACGTGAACAGTGCATGATACTATCATCTGCCAACAAAAAAGTCAGCCAAGTTCACACAAGATCACATTCTGCTTAGACACTAAATAATATGTCAGACAGTGAGCTGAAGCACGTCTCAATGAGAGAATTTAAAACATTAGGCCAAATAAAATAACTCCACACACCACTCTACAGCATGCATTGGGACATTTCACTATGTTAGAATTTTTTAAGACTTCTTAAAATTTGTAAATCTATTTCATTTCCAAGGATAAAATAAATGATCTGTGCATCTGCATCTTATTCCCTTGGGTGTTCATTCAGAAAATAATGGATTCCACAGATGTGGAAGAGGATGGATCTGCACAGGTAACATATTCTGAGGTCTCCAATTAGAGGTGAGTAACCCTGCTCATTTGAGAATTGCCTGTGCAGACCCCTATCCTTGGCAGATTATCTAACAATAGGGATATTTAAAGATTACAGGATTGCTTCCCTAGACTGTGTAGACTCAAACCTTAAAAGCAAAAAAAGACTGATAAAAATATCAGATAAGTCAATTTAGTTGCCCAATTTTAGCTAATACACCTCTACCCCAATATAACACGGTCCTTGGGAGCCAAAAAAAAATCTTACCGCATTATAGGTGAAACCGCGTTATATCGAACTTGCTTTGGCCTTGAGCATTTCCGTTAAGTCACTTCCCACACCCTGACTGACCCCTCAGAACTCCCGACCCATCCAACCTTGCCCTGCTCCTTGTCCCGACTACTCCCTCCAGAGACCCCCGCCCCAACCACCCCTCCCAAGACCCCACCCCCATATAAGCCCCCCTGCTTCTTGTCCCCTGACCGCCCCCTCCATAGACTCCCCTGTTCCTAATCACCCCCAGAACCCCACCCCCTACCCAACCCCCCTGCTCACTGTCCCCTGACTGCCCCATCCCCTATCCACACCGCAGCCCCCTGGGACTCCCACGCCTTATCCAACGCCCCCGTCCCCTGACCGCCCCACTCCCAGAACCTCCGAACCATCCAACCCCCACTGCTCCCTGTCCCCTGACCACCCCCCCAAGACCCTCTGCCCCTTATCCATCGCCCTGGCCGAGCACCCTTAACAAGCCGCTCAGAGTGGTGTGTCAAGCCAGATACGCTGACCCGCTGGAGCACGCAGCCCTGCCCCCAAGAGCGCTGCTTTACCGGGTTATATCCGAATTCGTGTTATGTCAGGTTGCGTTGTATCAGGGTAGAGGTGTATTGTTATAATTTTTATTATAATAGTGCCTACAGATCTCAACTAAGATCAGGACCCCATTGCGTTAGGCACTGTACAGATATTTAGGGATGAAGGGACTGTGTCTCAAAGAGATGATAATCCAAACATACAAGACTGGGGATGGGATGGCACAAAGGGGGACGGGGGGAGTTGTTTTCATAGACAACAAGTCTGTGAACTATATTTGCTATTTCAGCTGTGGATCTGTGAAAAAGTCACATGGGTTCTTTCTTGCTTTTATCTTCCTGATAACACTGAGGACTAGAAGCATAAGAGAGATGACATGGTAAATACTGACACAAGAATCTAGAGAACTGAAGAGAGCGTTGTGTCTAGTGGCAAAATAAATCTATTTGGGGGTTCCTCTGTTTCTGAAATATGGACTTGATTATAGCATCTTTCCAAGACCACTCATCATGAGCATAGTACTTGTGGGTCAGGTGATTTGCTAGGATGCTTTCTTTGTCTTGCAGATGGAGAGATTGTACAGCCCTTAACTGCCCTTTATTCCAATACACCGAGTCTGGACTCTTCCTGCTAATCGAACAGTTGGACTCAGGTGAGCCACCAGCCAAGGCTGGATGTATCTGTTACATGTACAGCTCAGGTAGGAAGAGAAAATGGGGCTCCCTGACCAGAGCTGTCCAGAAAAGCCCATCACAGCAGGGAATCTGCAATACCTTGCTGTGTGTTCAATAGAGCCTGGATTTCATCCTGCTGGGGCCAGTAAAACATGCATAATCACCAACACAGATTTCTCAGTGTGTTCTTGGGCTCTTCCAGCATCTGATCTCTTCTGGATGAGGTCTCCCAAATGAAAGATTCTGAGTCCAGCATTAAACCTTCACTCAAGAGGCTCACCTTATAACTGTTGCAGTGAAATAGGCAACAGAACAGGAATATTGTGGAGGAATATTGTGAAAAGGCAAAAAGGAGACATAGGTGCTCAGTTCATAATAGTGCCTTAAGAAAAAGGAGTAGTTGTGGCACCTTAGAGACTTAAAGTCTCCTCCTACACATCAAATAAAACAGTCTACTTACAATTTTCCCTAAACAATGCATGCATCCTAACAAATGTTATCACAGTCCTTCAAATGAAGCTAACCACTGTTTGCTGGACATCGTAAGTGACTAATAGACATCCTTAAAGAATTAAGAAAACATTTAAATACAGTGCCATAAAGCCTATATTACCACTATATTAAATGTGAAATGTAAGCAAGGAGGCTGCAATGACTCCTGACAGCTTCTGACATTGTCTTGGCTCTGAAATGGCTGGTCCCTATTTTAGGGTCTCTGGTGTAGAGTTTCGGTGCAAATACAGACCTTCTGCAAATGCTAGAGTGTGTACAGATCTCCAAACAGAATCAACATTTTTACTATTTCTTATTTCGTTTCTCCTTTGTTTTCACTTAGATAGATTTTTCGAATGCTGCTTTTACGAACTAGTCTTGAGTGTGTGAAAAATTCATCTCAAGAAATGGCTAGACCAATGTGATCACTTGAGGAAGAACAGCCATTTTCTTCGGCAGATTGAAGAAAAGTGGTGAACGGAAATGCAAGAGATCAGCGGGAATATAAATGCAGTAGGAGAAGAAAAGAGGAAGACGAGAGAATTAAGACAGATAAATGAGGTTTAGGAGACCTACATGGCCATCCAAAACGGGTTCCTCAACTAACATTATTAGTCCTAACCAGAACAATGTAGCTAATTAAAGTACAAGTGATTTAAATCTAGTTAACTTTTACTTAAAACAGAAAACTTAGGGCATGCCTACACTTACCTCCAGAGCGATCGATCCAGCAGGGGTCGAATTTATCGCATCTAGTGAAGATGCGATAAATTGACCGCCGAGCGCTCTCCCGTCAACTCCGGTACTCCACCGGAGCGAGACGCATAGGAGAGTTGATGGGGGAGTATCAATAGTCGACCTGCCGCAGCGAAGACGCCACGGTAAGTAACTAAGTACGTCGACTTCAAGTATGCTATTTTCGTAGCTGAAGTTCTGTAACTTAAACCAATTTAGCTCGCCCTCCCCTGCCCCCTGGGGTAGACTAGGCCTTAATTTGACAGGTCAATTCATGACAGTGAAGTGATAACATATAAGGTTGAAAGAAAACTGGGTAATCTCAGATACACTGATATACACTGTTGGTCTGATATAATAAAATAAATATAAATCCTTATTCAAATCAAGTTTATAACAGTGAAAAAGTCATCTTGTAATGCAAAACATAGCAAGTGTCCAATCTGAAATCTAAACCATATAAAGTGTAGATATACATCTGACTCACTTAATTCAATTAATTCTTATACGGTTTTTTATTTATTTTATTGTAAAGGAACTACAGCAACCTGCACCGATTCGACAGCAAAAAAAAATTGAAGATTGTAAGCAGGGCACAAACTGGTCTGAGGAAGGTATACTTACTTAACTTTTATGTATTTATGGAGACTCTACTACAATTGGGGATTGAGGCTTGATAGAACACACACAGGTTTCTGCATCTAGAGATTTGTAACGTTACACACCAGAACAGAATTGGAAAGACTTAGCTTAGCATCATAGATACTTTTCATTTGAGATTAAAATATTTTATTTTATAGAATATATAAAAATAATAAAACTTCTAATACATGAAGTGACCTCAAGATCAATTTGAATTTTCAGATTGTGTCATGATACCAAAAGGTATTAAAAATATAGGGTCAGTGAAGAAAAGTACTTACGTTGGTAATTGCACATAAAGCAGGCCTGTGCAACGATCATCCACTCTGCTCTAGTCTCACAGAAGATGGCAATGTTAGTCTTCGGTTGCTGCCCCAATATTGCTAAGCCATTTCCAAAATTAGTAGCTTTAATGTAGACTTCATCATATGAGAGCCAAGTGTATTTTCCAAGGATGACCTAATAAAGTAATATAAATTTATGTAAATGTAATTTAGAAAAGGGTAGGTCCCCAAGCTTCAGCGAAGATCTTTATTATGCCTTAACCCATGTGAAAATATGAACAATATAAGTCTAAAAATATTATCAAAGTTTGCCAACATTGTGGAAGTTCCACGTTTTGTCCGTCAAAGTCCAAGTTAAATGGCTCTGTACAAGAAAATTACGTGATTGTTGAGGGACCAGAAATTGGCTGTAGGATGGGTGTGGTATACTGGGAGCACAATACAGATGTAACAAGGAGTCCGGTGGCACCTTAAAGACTAACAAATTTATTTGAACATAAGCTTACATGGGTAAAAACTCACTTCAAATTTTCACTCCATGCATCTGAAGAAGTGGGTTTTTACCCATGAAAGCTTATGCTCAAATAAATCTGTTAGTCTTTAAGGTGCCACTGGACTCCTTGTTTTGTGGATACAGACTAACACGGCTACCCCCTAATACAGATGTAGTTCAAAATGCTAAGACATCCTCTCCTACTCTACTGTCCCTCCCAAAACATTTGCCCACTACCACCCCAGAGAACTGGCACACAGTTTGGGCCCACAATTCACAAGGACTGTGACATCTCCTAATAGATATCACAGTTTTTGTTTCTGCTCCCACACTTGGGAAGAACAGTATTTGAGGCCTTCTGAGGCCATGCTAAACACCACAGTAATTAACCCTTAAGTATTTAAAAGTTTATTCCATGCTAAGAAAAGGATAAAAGCTTAGTAGTAAAAAATTCTCTCCAATACTCTTTTTGCTTTACTGGTTTCCTACCAGTTCACCCACCTGCCAACCCACCCTTCCCAGCACCTCAGCAGCCTATCTTGAGGGCTTCTGGGAAATCTAGGCTCCCCAGTTCCACGGCAGCCATTTGGCTGAGAAGTCTGGGCTCCCCAGCCTTGGCCTAGGAAACCCAGGTTACTGCAAAGCCACAGAGCTTGGGAGCTCAGAAAGCTGACTGAAATGGACATGATGGTTGTCAGTTTCATGACTATCCCCCTCCCCCATTAAATAGCAGCTGTGAAACTGACCTAACTCTAGTTAACTTCATTTAGCTGATGCTTTTTGACAAAGCTGTGAACAAAATATTAGAGGCAGGTACTGGAGTTATTCATAAAGAAAACTCCCTCAACAAAAAATGGGCAACCAAGGAGTCAGGAGCCTGGCAACCCTGGCTCCCAAACTCCCAGCAGATCACCTGACTGGTTGGCACAAAGTCAGGGAGCCCAGGAGCCGATGGCTTATTCTAGTGGCAAAATAAATCTATTTGGTCACACTGAAATATTGGAAACACTGAAATATTCTGGCTGTCTCTGTGTTTTTGAAACAAAATATTGTGCATTTAGCTGGTCTGTAAAAAATTTTAAATTTTTGGATTTTCATCCTGTTTTGGGATGAAAAAATTTCCAAAAGACTGAGCATTCTTTGCAGACCTGGAAATCAGTTTCACTGCCAGCTCTAGATATAAAGTCACCTGGAGCAATGAGCAGCAGGACCCACTTAAGATCACCACCACCAAACTCTATTCTCAGCCTATTATACTAAGGGATCCAAGCAAGGGCCTACTGCCATGTAATATTTATCACTACCTCCCCGTGTGATTTACATCATCCACTCAAACTTAACATTACCTGCCAATATAATTTGCAGAAATACATGTGAAGGTCAAAACATCAAATTACTAGAGATCTGATAAGAGATCCCTAAAATAAGCAATGGAATTTCAACTTTAACCCTTCAACACAGATTTTTGTTTACATGTTATATTTAAAGTTTAAACTAATTTGGCTTACGACATCTGAACAAGGGGAGTCCTGCTTTAGCAGATCTTATGACTAAACCAGTGCTTTCCTTCACCAGAGCTTAGCAATGATACAGGTGTGTTTGGGGAGCTGGGAAGAGCTTTTATTAACAAAGGAAATTTTACCTCTATTAGCTGTCTCAGGTACTGAAGATGCAGCAGCGTACACCCCAGCACAGGTTGTACAAGCCTGCCTGGAACATTGGGTAACAGCACATGCTGTTGTGGCTTCACAAATGGTACTTCAGCTAGTTATATCAAAGCTAGCTTTGGTACATATACATGAACTGAAACCACACCATCTGATTGCTGTGTAGATAGATCCTTAATCTCCCTGCACGTACACATATGCTTCCTTGATTCCCTGAACTCATTTTCCTTACCCCAAATCCCATGGTCCCCTACATCCTTGTTTGTTCCTCTTTCCATGACATGCCAATGTCCTGCCACCATCTGTATGCTACTTCCTCCTGCCTTCCCAAGCACACATTTTCTGAGGATATGAACCAAAGCCTCCTTACCCCCCTCCAGGCTTCCAAATAGAGTGGCAGAAGACAGCTGTGAATGGGGGGGACAGTGACAGGAAAGGGTGCAAGGTGGCGCAAGGAGAGTTAGAGACTCAGCAGCACAGAGGCCACTTGCTCCAGGCTGGGAAGGACAATCCCAGTGGTTCCTACCTGCTCCTTGACCCAATCCTGGGTACTGCAGCAGCCACTCCAGCGCCTCCTGATCCCATTCTCATCTCCGCAGCTTTATGTATGGACAGAGTCCACAAAATATTTCCATTGCCCTTCCGGTTCTGCCACTCCTACCTCCAAGTACCCTAATTCCAAATCCATTTCCCTTCCAATTGCCTGACCTCATGTTTACACTTCTACCTAAACTGCCTCAGTTCAGCAGCTGGAGTTAGAAGATCAATTTATATTATAAGAGGTTGTTCTTTACACACTTGGAGACAACTCTGTCTTTTTCAGCAACATGACCCCCCTTTTTCTTCGCCCCCCCCCCACACCAGTTAACACTACTCAGATTACTAAGGCGATTTTTTCTCAAGGCATACAAAAAATAACGTATAGATATTTACCTATCAAAAGAGTACTTTAGAATTTTGAAAAATATTTTTAGAATTCCCCTTGCACTGCTTCAGTATTTTTATTAAATGGGGTAGGGTGAAATGATACTTTCTTCCTCGTCATTCACTTTGATAGTTCAGAAAAAAAAAATAAGACACATTGGAAATCACTGGTTCAGAACCTTTGTAAGGTAATGCCTATAATGGATTTTTAAAATTATGATGGGTTAGTTTGCATTTTAATTTAGTCCTTGTTAAGAAAAGGGTTTACTGATTTTAAAAACAATTTACAATAACTTTGGTTCTTAATCCACAAAGAGTACAAAAACAACAAAGTGTGAATGTTTACACAGGTACTTTCCACTGTACAGCACTTAGTGCCAAACTTAATAACCTGTTTACCATATAAAGATCCCAATCCTTCGAACGCTTACGTACATGCTTAACTTTACACACTTCAGCAGTCCCTATGGGGACTACTCATAAGTAAAGTATGCATACAGGTGTTTATAGGCTCTACGAGGTCAAAAGTAATATAAGAATCTCTCTTATCACACATTTACACCCAAACATTGTCAGAAATACTAGGTATCGAGGCAGTGCTTAAAGGTCTCCTGAGGAAGTAGTCAACCTTAAGAGTGGAAAACAAAAAATAAATACTGCCCTCTAGTGCCTCTGATTTTTTAATTTATCTAAACAGCAAATTAACTGCTAAAATTATACTGATTATGAAAATTAATATACATGTTCATACTTTTAGTTAAACAGAAAAAATGTCATACAAATACTAAATATTTGGAAATGTTTTAAAACATTAAAGAATAATCATTTAGTGGTTCTTGGACAAATCTCTTTCACATATTTGTCCATGCAGTGTTGTTGTAGCCAGTCTGCTCCCAGGATACTAGAGAGACAAGGTGGGTGAGGCAATATCTTTTATTGGACCAACTGTTGGTGTGATAGACAAGATTTCAAGTTACACAGAGCTATTCTTCAGGTCTGGAAAAGGTACCAACAAAATAAAAGTTATTACCTCACCCACCTTGCCTCTCTACATATTTGTCCAGACATTTAATATATTAGGAGTGGGATTTTTTAAAAGTGCTCAGCCTTGGACCAACTCTACTCTCACTAAAGTCAACTGGGCTAAGCCAAGTCTGAGCACTTTTGAAAATATCACCCTACAAACATTAGAATATTGTTTTTTCCCCAACATTATTGTTTTAAAAAATAAAAATGAATAATAAAAAAAAAGCCAAGTACGCAAAACCAACTCTTGCTTCCCCACATTCACTGCTATAAATCCAAATGCAGTTTTTTATATATAGATATACACTCTCAGATAGAAGAAGCACCACGCATATATCCAAAACATAGGAATTGCCTATCCAGGAACTGGATCAGACCTATAGTCCGTCTCATTCTCATCCAATGTCTTGTTTCTGACAGTGGTCAGTATCAGATGCTTCCGAGGAAAAGTGCAAGAAACCCCACAATAGGCATAAGCAAGCTAATCTGCCCTCCACATAAGGTCTTTTCCTAATACACCTCTACCCCGATAGAACACGAATTCAGATATAACGTGGTAAAGCAGCGCTTTGGGGGGGGCGGGGCTGCGCACTCCGGAGGATCAGCGCGTCAGCATGTCTGGCTCCAACAATGCTGCTCTGAGTGGTGTGTTAAGGGTGCCGAGCCGGGGGGGTTGGATAAGGGGCAGAGGGTCTCGGGGGGCGATCACGGACAAGGAGTGGGGGGACTGGATGTTTCAGAGGTTCTGGGGGTGGGACGATCAGGGGACGGGGGCGTTGGATAGAGCATGGGAGTCCTGGGGGGCCTGTCGGGCGGGGTGTGTGGATAGGGGTCGGGGCAGTCAGGGGACAGGGAGCCGGGGGGAGGGGATTGAATGCGTTGGGGGTTCTGAGGGGTCGGTCAGGGGGCAGGAAGTGACTATTAATAACGGAAGTGCTTGAGGCCAAAGCAAGTTCGATATAACACGGTTTCACCTATAACGCTGTAAGATTTTTTGGCTCCCAAGGACCGCATTATATCGGGGTAGAGGTGTAGTTAGAGATCAGTTTAAACTCTGAAGAATGAGGTTTACTCTCTCTTCCAAAATTTATGTTAGCATTAACTATTACAACTTCAGATATTTTTGTTATTCATATAAATCTCCAGTCTTTCTTTGAATCATGCTAAGGTTTTGGCCTCAATAACATCATGTGGCAGTGAGTTCTACAGTCCCACATGGTGTGAAAATTGTGTTTCCTTTTACTAGTAGTTTTTAATTTCCCATTTTTTAATTTCAATGCACGTCCCCCTGTTCGTGTTATGAGATGGGGAGAACAGAAGCTCCTGAGCTACCTTTTCTATATTATTCATTATTCTACATACTTCTACCATGTCACCTCTCATTAGTCTTCCAATTCTAATCTTTTTACTCTCTTTTCTTATGAGAGTTTTTTCATTACCCTAATCAGTCTCGTCACCTTTTTATGAACAGCCAAACATTCTATTCTAATTCTGGAATATCCTTTTTGAAATGAAGTGACCAATACCCCATGCAATATTTTAGATAAGGCAAACACCACTGCTTATAATGGAATTAAAATATTTTCTATATTATTCTCCATCTCATTCTTTATGCATCCTAACATCTAGTTTACTTTCATAAACACAGCTGCACAATATCATTATAGATGATGATTTCCTAACTCAAAAAAGTTTCGCAGCCAACACAGGGAAATTCTTTTTTAGACCTTGTCTTAACTGATAAAGAGGAACTGATCACAGAACTAAAAATTAATGGTAGCTTAGGTACCTAATCACGACTTGATCACATTTACAATGTGCAAGCGGAATAACGTTCAGACCAGTAATACATATACTTGTTGCTTTAATAGTACCAATATCACCAAGTTGAAAACAAATTTGAGCAAAATCAGCTGAGAGGAAGCATTTAATCAGAAAAATGTGAATGATAATTGGGAACCATTTAAGAACGCCTCAATAGATGCCCCAAAAGCCACAATCGAGAAAGAACAAAGTCCAGGTTAAAAAACAACCTGGTTTAGAGGCAAGTGAAAATAACTATAAATAATATATAACAAATGATTGTAACGAATATAAATCAGAAATGAGGAACTACAGAAAATAGTTAAGGGAAGCAAAGGGACATAAGGAGAAATCTAGGACCAGCAGAATTAAGGAAAAATAAGGAGTTTTTAAAATATATTAGGAACAAAAAGAATTCTGACAATGGTATTGGTCTATTACTAGATGGAAAAGACAGGATTATCAATAATAATGCATAAAAGGCAGAAGTATTCAATAATTATTTCTTTTCTGTGTTTGGGGAAAAAACCAGATGAGACAGTCTCACTATACGATAACACTTTTTCTATTTGACTGTAATCTCAGGAGGATGTTAAATAGCAACTACTTAGGTGAAGATTTTTAAATCAGTACATCCAGATAACTTGCATCCAAGAGTTTTACAAGAGCTGGCTGAGGATTTCTCAGGATCGTTAATGATGATTTTCAATTAGTCTTGGTGCACTGGATAAGTTCCAGAAGACTGGATAAAAGCTAATGTTGTGCCAATTTTAAAAAAAGGGAAAACAGGATGATCCACGTAATTATAGGCCTGTCCGCCTTTACATCAATCCTGGGCAAGATAATGGTATGGCTAATATGAGACTCGATTATTAAAGAATTAAAGGAGGATAGTGTAATTGCAAATCAATCTGGGTTTATGGAAAATAGATCCTGTCAAACTATCTTTTTTTTTTAAAATGAGATTACAAATCTGGTTAATAAACGTAACAGCGTTGATATAATATACTAAGACTTCTGTAAGGCATTTTACTTGATACCACACAACATTTTAAATAGTTAGAATTAAAAAACTAGAATGATATAAAATTAACATACATTAAATGGATTAAAAACTGGCTAACTGATAGGTCTCAAAAGGCAACTGTAAATGGAAACTGTCACTGAGTGGGTGTGTACCCAGTAGGGTCCAGTAGGTGTGTATCAGTTCTTGGTCCTATGCTATTTAACATTTTTAACAATTATCTGGGAGAAAACATAAAATCCACCACCGATAACATTTGCAGAAGACATAAAAATTGGGGTAGTAGTAAATAATGAAGAGGACACATTACTGGTTCAGAGCAATCTGGATTGCTTGGTAAACTGGGAGCAACTAAACAATATGAGTTTTAATATGGCTAAATGTTAATGCATACAACTAGGAACAAAGAATGCAGGCCATACTTTCAGGATGGGAGACTCTATCCTGAGAGGCAGTGACTCTAAAAAAGATTTTGGGGTTGTGATGGATAATCAGCTGAAAGTGAGCCCCCAGAGTGACGATGAGGCCAAAAGAACTAATGCGATCCTGGGATGCACCAACAGGGGAATCTCAAGTAGGAGAAGAGAGGTTATTTTATCTCTGTATTTGGCACTGTACAATTGCTGCCGGATTACTGTGTCCAGTTCTGGTGCCCACAATTCAAGAAGGATGTTGATAAATTGGAGGGGTTCACAGAAAAGCCACAAAAATGAATACAAGTATTAGAAAACATCCCTTATAGATCAGACTCAAAGACCTCAATCTATTTCGCTTAACAAAGAGAAGTTTAAGGGGTTACTTGATTAAAGTATATAAGTATCTACATGGGGAACAAATAATAATGGGCTCTTTAATCTAGCAGAGAAAGGTATAAGAAGATCCAATAGCTGGTAGCTGAAGCTAGATAAATTCAGATTGGAAATAAGAAGTAAATTTATAACTGTGAGCATAATTAACCACTGGAACAATTTACCAAGGGTCAAAGTGGATTCTCCATCACTGGTGATCTCTAAATCAAGACTGGATGTTTGTCTAAAAGGTATCAGAGTAGCAGCTGTGTTAGTCTGTATTTGCAAAAAGAAAAGGAGTACTTGTGGCACCTTAGAGACTAGCCAATTTATCTGAGCATAAGCTTTCCGATGAAGTGAGCTGTAGCTCACAAAAGCTTATGCTCAAATAAATTGGTTAGTCTCTAAGGTGCCACAAGTACTCCTTTTCTTTTTTTCTAAAAGGTAGGCTCTAGGAATTATTTTGGGGAAGTTCGACGGCCTTTTTTATACAGGTGGTCAGAATAAATTATCACAATGGTCCCTTCTGGCCTTGGAATCTATGAATGGTAACATGTAGATTGCTTTCATGACTGCAGCTGCACAATGAGCTAAGGTCTTAGTTGAACCCTCCAAAATAACACCCAGATTCCTTTCCTGAGTTGATACAGTTAAATTAGCACCTTGTAAGATGTACGAGTTTAATTTTTCCCCCCTTCAATGTGTACCTTACTTTGCATGTTGAACTTTATTTGCCATTGTGTTCCCAGTCATCTAGCCTGGTTAGAGTCCTCTGCAGTTCCTCAAAGCCCTCTCTGAACCTAATCTAAATAACTGTGTCATCTTCAAATACTGCTATCCCACTACTCATCCCCCTTTCCAAATCATTAACATATTAAACTTTGGATCTAGTACAGAACATTGAAACACTCCACTAACCTATTGCCATGATGAAAACTGATCATTTACCTATACTCTTGGCTTTCTATCTCCTAGCCAATTTTTGATCCATGACAATACTTTGCCTTTTACTCATGACAACTTAGCTTCTTTAGTAACCTCTTGTGCAGGACTTTGACAAAGCCTTTTTGGAAATCTAAATAAATTATGTCAGCCAGGTCTCCTTAATCTACTACATAATTGACATGTTCAGAGATACTAGAAAATATATAAATACAAAACAGCTGTTTTCAGTTGTTCATTAGTAATACTAAGCTCTTGTATAGCCTTTTTCATCTGCAGATCTCAAAGCAATTTTAAAGATAGGGAAATTGAGGCACAAAGGCGAATTAAGAGATTTTCCCAAACTTGAAAATCACCTAACCACTATAAAAAGGGCCACATCATATTTATACTAATATTAAAACACAAAATGTATATACATAAAACCCATATGTTTATTTCCTCTTAACTTTAAATGCACAAGGGCCAGATCCTCAGACAGTGTAAACAGTCATAGTGTCATTATGTACCTGGCTCACAGTTTTGAGAAGGACTGAATTCTACTCATAAACCACATGGACAGACAATGGTACAATAAAGTTCCTAAAACACTCTGCCAAAACACTTGAATGTAGCTTTTGAAAGCTAGAGCAAAAATGCAACTTCATGGCAATTCTCAAAAAGAGACTTTAAGCCTTTTAATAAAAATGGTCCTGATCTTGCAAATGGCTCTGCAAAAGTAGAGTCCCTTCATCTGTACAGAGTTCCACTAAGGCCAACAGGTCTGCCTGTAAAAAGTCAGTTGCAGGACTGGCACCTAGATGTACAGAGGTTGGAAGATGCAAGCAAGAACCCTGTTATGAACAATAAGTTAATTTGTATTTCTCTGATTTTAAAAAGTTGGACACTGCTTTCAAATTGTTTACAAAAAAAATTCCTTCGGTCTTCGCAAGCATTTATTGCCAGTGTTAAAACAATTTCATCTGAAGCCAGTTCCTTCTTCAAAAAGCACACACACGCTCGCACGCACACATACAATTTACCAACATATGAAAAAACTCTTGAATTACTTGTTAAAATAAAAACCTATGGAGTTATACCTGTGAAACCCCATTCTAAAAGCTAGTGTGGTGACACCTGTAACTGATGGCAAAATCTGGGCTGCAATGGCTTTATTGATTATGCATGAAAAGGAAAGAACTTAGTTTGACTTTCAGAATCCAGGTTGTTTGCAGGACTAGAAACTGGAAACACACTGTTCTCTTGTAAGCTGAGCAAATTTCATATGGAAGCCAGTGACCCACAAACAAGGAGCACCTCTAGGATTTTTCTACATTCTCCTTCTAGAGTATGAGATCATTTCAAACCTAAGTCACCCCTAGAGAGTGCTTAGCGCACAAATTGCAGGTCTTCCAGCCAGGAACACTGACAGGTAGTATTTCCCATAACTGTATATGCTTACCTATTTGTTCTTTTGCGTGAAGTAAAATTTTCAAAAAAAGTGCTCAGAATTTGCCAAGCTCTATTCTCACTGAAGTCAAGGGGATTTTTACCATTAACTTTAATGGCAACAGAGCCTGACCAACACTGGGTGGGTTTGAAGATTCCTACCGTTGCATTTTTATTCCAAATCTTGCAATAAATTCTCTTCTGCATGTTTTCCTTTACTTTGGAGAGACTAAAACAGCAGGCAAATAATAGAAGATTTAGTCTATTACTATTGCTTTTGAAGCATGTTACTCAATATTAGATCAACCAGATGGACTGGCCTCACAAACTTAGAACATGATCCTGCATCTATGTCTAGTCCCGGAAGGTCCCTGAGATAATGGGCCTTAAAAATCACAACATTTTTACCTCTACAGAAGTTATGTTAATCTGCTTAATATTTTTGACTTTCTGAAGACAGACTCATGGTAGCTAAGGGAGCCTGTGTCTGGAGGTGGATGGAAACAAATTTATCCGAATATAAATTTTTAAAATTCTATAATACATTTGTAAAACAGTATTTCTGTGGCATAAAAAGAGTACATGGTGGTGTATTGAGGTATAAAAGTTTGTCAGCACTTGTTTTAGATGATCTGCATAGTTCCCTTTACCACTGATAAGCAGGTGAGGCCATTTGATATTGAAAAAACCTTTATATTTTTACATGCCATCACATATTCTCCCATGTCTTTCCCTCACTAATGAAACATTTAAGATCTACGGAAAATAAATTTCTGGGGTGAAATCCTTGTTCCATTAAAATCAACGTGAGTTTTGTGATTAAGTTCAATGAGGCCAGAATTTTATGCCTGGTTTATAATCTCATGAATATGTGGTCCAATTTACAGAACTAACCTTCCCATTTTGTTCTACTTCAAATTTGTCAATTTATTTTTTCAAACACAAAAGCATACAAGATGAAGAAAACCAATCCTAAATGTCCTCTTCACAACCTAAATTCACTGAATTTTTCCAATTAAATTAGGCTTCCAGCTAAATTGTCATCTATTTTCAAGATTAGCACATCCTGGCCTTTTGAAAAAAATCCTTGGGGTGGGGAAGGGAAAAAGTTTGCCGGTTCTCTTGTTGATGTTTAAAAGGTATTTTCATCAAGAAAGAAAAACACCTGTCCCACGACTCAAGGGAACTAGAAAACTGAATACAGATTTAGTAGTGTCAAATGAAAAACAAAAAAGGGAAAAACTGTATTTTTTCTAACTGCATTCACTTATAGTACTCTTGGGTATTATTCTCAACTGCAGAATATACAAATCTTTCAAACAAACTGATTTTCTGTTTAGTATCCTTTTATCTCAGTATTAGTTTAATAATCAGTAATTTCATGTGCTATCAGTGACATCAATCCACTTCACAATAAACAGCAAATTAACGTCGGGCCTGATTTTCAGAGATGTTGAGCACCTGCAGTTCCCAGTGACTTCAAATGGAACCATGGCTACTCGGTTCTTCCGAAAATCAGAAGCATAACTTTTTACTTTTTAAAGACGATCTAACTCAACTTACTGACATTCCCACAAGTGAAATGCCTCTTCAAGGAGAGAGCATAGTCCAGTGGACAGGGCTCTTGACTGGCTTTCAGGAGACCTGGATTCTATGCCTAGCTCTGCCACTGACTTATTGAGTGATCCAAAGCAAGTCATTTCTCACCAGTTTGTACTCCGCTTCCCAACTGGCAATAATAATTACTACCCTTTGTAAGTAATTTAAGATTTATGAGTACACCATATAAATAAAAGTTACAAATTATGTAAATGTTCAAACGCTTGCTCTGAACAGTGACAAGCTGCCTTTACAAAGAGAACTAGAGGATACAGAATGATTTTAAATAGGAAAACTAGCAAAAAGACCAATGACAGTTAGTTATTCAACTAAAGTATTAGTTAATATGCTCTAGTGCAGGGGTTCTCAAACTAGGGGTCAGGACCCCTCAGGTGGTCACGAGGTTATTACACAAGGGGGAGGTTCGCAAGCTGTCAGCCTCCACCCCAAACCCCACATTGCCTCCAGCATTTATAATGGTGTTAAATATATTTTAAAGTGTTTTTCATTTATGGGGGGTGAGAAACACTCAGAGGTTTGATATGTGAAAGGGGTCGCCAGTACAAAAGTGTGAGAACCACTGTTCTAGGGGATGGGCTTTATGACTTTAGATCAATTAGTTGAAAAATAAGACTTCTATAAAGACATTACATATAGATTTGTTGTAATATGTCTGGCAGATGCATGTTAGTCTTCAAACAATTTTTAGAATCTGTTCTTTACAGCAGAGTTGCAGGGAATTACAGCAGAAGCTACTGGAAGTATTACTATTGACTTCAGAGACCAAAATTAGACCAAAGTCCCATTTCAAAAAATGTACGAGCCAATTCCTGCTATCCTTCCTGATGAAACTCATTGTCAAAACTCTCAGTGATTTCAACAGGAGTCTTACTAGAAAAATGTGCAAAGTACCTTGTAAAACTTTTACAGTCTGATTTGTTTGCTCAACATTTTATATCGCATTTTAAAGAAAATACAGCATTTCTTAACATAAAATGAAAATGCTAAGAAATTCTAAAAACAATCTTATGCAGCAGTGCCACCCCATGGAACAAAACGGCACAGCATCAAGTGTGGCAATCAAAAAGAACTGTTATCTCAAGTTTCATTAAAATTTCCTGATTGAAGATTTAGAGAGCAAGAAAAATAAGTAGGTCAATTTCTACACATTTTTCAGCTTTCCACTACTTCCAAGACACTTACTTGCATAACAGAATAGTCTAAAGCTTCCTAATGCTTAACCTTTATGGCATTAATTATGCTTAGAAAACAAACCCACAAAGACTACTTGTGGCCAAAATGTTAATCTGTACTCAGAGGCAGGCCCAGTTTGCATGAAACATTAACTTGCTCTTGTGCTTACTTTACAGCCCAACAAAGTTGGGAACGGTGCATCAAGATAGATTATACTCCTTATGAAAGCAAATGTTTCTGTATAGTATTTCCCTTTTACCAGGGCATTATCTCCAGAGCTGTGGAAAAGGTTCCCCATAAATTAGAGCCCCTCTGTAAGACAATTTAAAACAGAACATATGCTAACTCTTGTTTACTATTTTATTTTATGGATATTTTATTATTTTAACCACGTTTTATGTTTTTATAAATAAAAAGCCACATGTGCGTGGTTAAAAAATCTTTGTTAACATTCAAAGTAAAGCAGGTTCCCCACAAAAAGATTATCGTCACCAAAATTAATCTTTTTATTGGGAAGATGGCAACCCTTTCTGGAAGTCCTAGAGCGCACAATACTGCCCTCTACTGGTTCCTGGTCAGCACACACTTGACTGAGAATACTACATCTGCCATGAACTGCATTGGAGCATGCAGATTTCATGTACATATATGCAAGTCCTCATAATACCATCTCAAAATCATGCTATTATAGAGTTAAATAATGTGAAAAAAAATGGAGAAAATATTACTTGACTTATCCCCTAATGCAGTGGTATGTTTCTTAGGAGCTTACAAAAAGCAAGAGTCAATCATCAAGGGAGGCCTGAAGTTACAAAACTACAGAAAAGGCTACTGTACTGAAATAATCCCTATATAGTATTTGAGTTGTTCAAAATGTACTATTGGAATGATTTACATTTTTTTTTTTAAATCTGTAGTTCACCTTTAAGGTGACTGCACCAAAAAACAATCAAACAAGACTATGCAATTATGATCTGTGATACCAAATTGGAAGTCCTTGTGCAAACAAAACTCCCATTAAAGTCCTGCATGTCTGGTGCATAACTGGACCCTTCATTTACAATTCAGTTTATTAGAAAGGCACATACTAGTTTGTTTTTTCATATTATATGTTGTCTACAAAAGTTTAGAGAAACAGGAGTAAGGTTTTTCACTGACTAAAAATGTCACAATAGAAAACTTAAACCTATTTCCTCCTCCACCTCTAGATTTTTAACAAGCAGTACATTCCCCAAAAAATCAGAGAACAATCTTGCACAATAATTTCACCATCACTTTTTCCTGTTTCACTGAAACCATAAATGAGGATATCTAAAGAATGCAAAAAAGAGATTTTAGATTTGTCTTAAACAGGGATTAATGAAAGAGGGAATTATAACCTTTGCCATGGCTACTTAATTTCAGAAAGAAACCTAGTTTTTCAGTCTGTATCACTCTAGTTAGAACTGTTGCAATGGAGAGTAGTCTTTACTGGTTTTAAAAAAAAAAGTTAAAGGCAGACAACAAAACAACTTACCTTTTTAAAAACTCTTCCAGAGGGCTGGATTTCATCTTCCTCTTTCAAGACTTCACGTGTTCCTAAGAGTTTTTTGTCCTTAAATTTAGTTTTAGCATACTTGAAAGCTTTGTCGAGTGTGTCACATCCAGGATATAAAACGGAAGCTAAGCAATGCAAACTGTTAACAGACCTGTATGAACTACCAGGTTTGTTTGTCACAGGTTTAGCTTTAATTTGTTTTGATTTTGCTAAGGTCTGTCTTGAGCCAGATACTATGTACCATGGAACGTATGTTATAAACGTGTACACCAATATTATGAAGTTTATTAACTGCAGAAAAACAGGATTGATAGTATGCGTTAGCTTCATTTTGTCTGCTTGTGAAGGTTGTAGATCACACGGGAGTTTGACAAATTTGTTGATTACATGTAGATCAGCGAAGACCTGAAAGAGAAAGAAAAAGTCTGTTTGCAGTCCTTTTAAAAAATATGTATTTCCCATTTTCTGATTAAGAGTTACCAAAGTAGTAGGTCAATTTATGCATTTAAGAGTTTAGGGTAAAATCCTAGTCCCTTTGTACAAAGATCAAGCATCTCACAAGGGACCAGGAGTGGGGATAACAATTCTTCTCTTCCAATCTATGACTTGCAGTATTTATTTTGATTTATCTGGCAATTATGCAGAAATCTAGGCACACTAAAAATCTTATTTTTCAACACAATATCTGGATTTAAACAAATTTCCAGTTCCAATTTTCAAATAGATGCACCAACAAAAACTGAGGACACGCTACCCAATCACATCAGAATATCATAAGATTCTGTGCTTAGACATTCACCTGTAATCTTCAACTCCTTTGAACTATCAACCTACTTAAGAGCCTATGAGAAAAGTAGTAACACCCATTGCTCCTCACATAGTCATCAGTAAATCCATCAAATTAGTATGTTGGCCAAGTCCCTATAAAACCCTACATAGTACCTTGAATTGGGCCATTGCAGAGCTCTATTCCAGACTACACAGGAAACTATGCAATTCCACTGTATGGCAGGCACAGTGCATGCAGTGGAACTATATTGCTTCCTCTACATGAGGGCATTACATGGCCTAAAGGATTTCACTTTTGGTACTTGTATGCAAAAAGTGCATTTTTACTATAAACATAACCATCCCATAACAACACAATGGTGCCTATTTCCACTTGGAATTCACAGCTCTGAACTTTCTCCTGGAGTTAGGTGCCTAAGCCTTTTCTTGAAAAAAACTGAAGAGGTGTTGGCCTCCTTATGACCTTTAGCCCAGAAGGTGGGGCACTCACTAAGGATATGTGTTCAAATCTCCTTTCTGCCTGATGTGGGGCAGGGACTTTTACCTGGGTATCCTACATTGCAAGTGAGTGCCCTAAATACAGCGTTATGGGGTGTCTCTTTCTTTGTCTCCTGTTTGAAGCTATTCCACTTTGTCTGAATAATAAAATAGCCATTGGACCAGATAGTAAGAATAATCCAAGGGGTAGGGTGTTAACCTATGGTGTTGGGTACCAAGCTGAAGCCCCTGCTCCACAACAGGGAGAAGGGAGGGGGGAATTTGAGCCCTGGTCTTCCACGTCCTGGGTGAATGCTTTAACAACTGAGCTAAACGTAATAAAGACAACCATTTTTTGAAAGGCCTGATCCAGTCAGTGGCTTCCAAAAACTCCTACCGAGTCAGGCCCTGCTGTAGAGATAGCCAGGGCAATGCCTACTTTGAAGATCATGCTGGAGTTCTGGCATGAGGTAGGTGTTCAAGTGTCACACACTCTTGGTTTCTGTATGCGTACCCTCTGGCAGAGATTTAGGAACCATGGGGATTTTATTGATTGAAATTTAGGCACCATTGACTTCAACAAGGGCAGTATTTAACTCTTTGTCCATAGTGATATGATTAGAATCTTAATTCCTCTGTCATGCTTCCATGTCACTAAGCCCTGGTCTACACTAGGACTTTAGGTCGAATTTAGCAGCGTTAAATCGATTTAAACCTGCACCCGTCCACACAGTGAAGCCCTTTATTTCGACTTAAAGGGCTCTTTAAATCGATTTCCTTACTCCACCCCTGACAAGTGGATTAGCGCTTAAATCGACGTTCCCAGCTCGAATTTGGGGTACTGTGGACACAATTCGATGGTATTGGCCTCCGGGAGCTATCCCAGAGTGCTCCATTCTGACTGCTCTGGACAGCACTCTCAACTCAGATGCACTGGCCAGGTAGACAGGAAAAGAACCGCGAACTTTTGAATCTCATTTCCTGTTTGGCCAGCGTGGCAAGCTGCAGGTGACCATGCAGAGCTCATCAGCACAGGTGACCATGATGGAGTCCCAGAATCGCAAAAGAGCTCCAGCATGGACCGAACGGGAGGTACGGGATCTGATCGCTGTTTGGGGAGAGGAATCCGTGCTATCAGAACTCCGTTCCAGTTTTCGAAATGCCAAAACCTTTGTGAAAATCTCCCAGGGCATGAAGGACAGAGGCCATAACAGGGACCCGAAGCAGTGCCGCGTGAAACTGAAGGAGCTGAGGCAAGCCTACCAGAAAACCAGAGAGGCGAACAGCCGCTCTGGGTCAGAGCCCCAAACATGCCGCTTCTATGATGAGCTGCATGCCATTTTAGGGGGTTCAGCCACCACTACCCCAGCCGTGTTGTTTGACTCCTTCAATGGAGATGGAGGCAATACGGAAGCAGGTTTTGGGGACGAAGAAGATGAGGAGGAGGAGGAGGTTGTAGATAGCTCACAGCAAGCAAGCGGAGAAACCGGTTTTCCCGACAGCCAGGAACTGTTTCTCACCCTAGACCTGGAGCCAGTACCCCCCGAACCCACCCAAGGCTGCCTCCTGGACCCAGCAGGCGGAGAAGGGACCTCTGGTGAGTGTACCTTTTAAAATGCTATACATGGTTTAAAAGCAAGCATGTGAAAGGATTACTTTGCCCTGGCATTTGCGGTTCTCCTAGATGTAGTCCTAAAGCCTTTGCAAAAGGTTTCTGGGGAGGGCAGCCTTATTTCGTCCTTCATGGTAGGACACTTTTATCACTCCAGGCCAGTAACACATACTCGGGAATCACTGTAGAACAAAGCATTGCAGTGTATGTTTGCTGGCATTCAACCAAAATCCGTTCTCTCTCTCTCTGTGTTATCCTCAGGAGAGTGAGATATAATTCATGGTCACCTGGTTGAAATAGGGTGCTTTTCTTCAGGGACACTCAGTATAGCCCATTCCTGCTGGGCTGTTTGCCTGTGGCTGAACAGAAATGTTCCCCGCTGTTAGCCACAGGGAGGGGGGAAGGTTGAGGGGGTAGTCACGTGGTGGGAGGAGGCAAAATGCGACCTTGTAACGAAAGCACATGTGCTATGTATGTAATGTTAACAGCAAGGTTTACCCTGAAAGAGTGTAGCGACTGTTTTATAAAATGTGTCTTTTTAAATACCGCTGTCCATTTTTTTTTCTCCACCAGCTGGATGTGTTTCAATGATCACAGGATCTTCTCCTTCCCAGAGGCTAGTGAAGCTTAGAAAGAAAAAAAAACGCACTCGAGATGAAATGTTCTCCGAGCTAATGCTGTCCTCCCACACTGACAGAGCACAGACGAATGCGTGGAGGCAAATAATGTCAGAGTGCAGGAAAGCACAAAATGACTGGGAGGAGAGGTGGCGGGCTGAAGAGAGTAAGTGGCGGGCTGAAGAGAGTAAGTGGCGGGCTGAAGAGAGGGCTGAAGCTCAAATGTGGCGACAGCGTGATGAGAGGAGGCAGGATTCAATGCTGAGGCTGCTGCAGGACCAAACCAGAATGCTCCAGTGTATGGTTGAGCTGCAGCAAAGGCAGCTGGAGCACAGACTGCCACTGCTGCCCCTCTGTAACCAACCGCCCTCCTCCCCAAGTTCCATAGCCTCCACACCCAGACGCCCAAGAACGCGGTGGGGGGGCCTCCAGCCAACCAGCCACTCCACAACAGAGGATTGCCCAAAAAAAAGAAGGCTGTCATTCAATAAATTTTAAAGTTGTAAACTTTTAAAGTGCTGTGCTTAAAGTGCTGTGTGGCATTTTCCTTCCCTCCTCCACCACCCCTCCTGGGATACCTTGGTAGTCATCTCCCTATTTGTGTGATGAATGAATAACGAATGCATGACTGTGAAGCAGCAATGACTTTATTGCCTCTGCAAGCAGTGATTAAAGGGAGGAGGGGAGGGTGGTTAGCTTACAGGGAAGTAGAGTGAACCAAGGGGCGGGGGGTTTCATCAAGGAGAAACAAACAGAACTTTCACACTGTAGCCTGGCCAGTCATGAAACTGGTTTTCAAAGCTTCTCTGATGCGTACCGCGCCCTCCTGAGCTCTTCTAACCGCCCTGGTGTCTGGCTGCGCGTAACCAGCAGCCAGGCGATTTGCCTCAATCTCCCACCCCGCCATAAACGTCTCCCCCTTACTCTCACAGATATTGTGGAGCACACAGCAAGCAGTAATAACAGTGGGAATATTGGTTTCGCTGAGGTCTAAGCGAGTCAGTAAACTGCGCCAGCGCGCCTTTAAACGTCCAAATGCACATTCTACCACCATTCTGCACTTGCTCAGCCTGTAGTTGAACAGCTCCTGACCACTGTCCAGGCTGCCTGTGTACGGCTTCATGAGCCATGGCATTAAGGGGTAGGCTGGGTCTCCAAGGATACATATAGGCATTTCAACATCCCCAACAGTTATTTTCTGGTCTGGGAAGAAAGTCCCTTCCTGCAGCTTTTGAAACAGACCAGAGTTCTTGAAGATGCGAGCGTCATGCACCTTTCCCGGCCATCCCACGTTGATGTTGGTGAAACGTCCCTTGTGATCCACCAGAGCTTGCAGCACTATCGAAAAGTACCCCTTGCGGTTTATGTACTCGCCGGCTTGGTGCTCTGGTGCCAAGATAGGGATATGGGTTCCGTCTATAGCCCCACCACAGTTAGGGAATCCCATTGCAGCAAAGCCATCCACTATGACCTGCACATTTCCCAGGGTCACTACCCTTGATATCAGCAGATCTTTGATTGCGTGAGCTACTTGCATCACAGCAGCCCACACAGTAGATTTGCCCACTCCAAATTGATTCCCAACTGACCGGTAGCTGTCTGGCGTTGCAAGCTTCCACAGGGCTATCGCCACTCGCTTCTCAACTGTGAGGGCTGCTCTCATCCTGGTATTCATGCGCTTCAGGGCAGGGGAAAGCAAGTCACAAAGTTCCATGAAAGTGCCCTTACGCATGCGAAAGTTTCGCAGCCACTGGGAATCGTCCCAGACCTGCAACACTATGCGGTCCCACCAGTCTGTGCTTGTTTCCCGAGTCCAGAATCGGCGTTCCACAGCATGAACCTGCCCCATTAGCACCATGATGCATGCATTGGCAGGGCCCATGCTTTCAGAGAAATCTGTGTCCATGTCCTGATCACTCACGGGACCGCGCTGACGTCGCCGCCTCGCCCGGTATCGCGTTGCCATGTTCTGGTGCTGCATATACTGCTGGATAATGTGTGTGGTGGTTGATGTGCTCCTAATTGCCAAAATGAGCTCAGCGGCCTCCATGCTTGCCTTGGTATGGCGTCCGCACAGAAAAAAGGCGCGGAACGATTGTCTGCCGTTGCTCTGACGGAGGGAGGGGCGACTGACGACACGGCTTACAGGGTTGGCTTCAGGGAGCTAAAATCAACAAAGGGTGTGCCTGTACATCAAGGAGTATTTCAGGCAGGACTGCACGGAGGGTTCCAATAAGAAATGGTGAACCAAAGTTATCGTTGTTATTGGAACAAGGAGGTTAGCCTGGCCTCTGATTGATACATGGCTAGATTAACCTCGCTGCGCCTTCTCTGTGACTGACTGCAGTGTGATCTAGACAGGGGAGGAGGAAAATGAGTACAAAACAAATCTGGTCTATTTCTTGTTCTGACCCACTCCATCTATCCTTTACATCTTTGGCTGGCAGCAGACAAAAAAGGCGCGAAATGATTGTCTGCCCTTGCTTTCACGGGGGGAGGGAGTGTGGGAACGGGGTCCTGACAATATGTACCCAGAACCACCCGCGACAATGTTTTAGCCCCATCAGGCATTGGGATATCAACCCAGAATTCCAATGGGCAGCGGAGACTGCGGGAACTGTGGGATAGCTACCCACAGTGCAACGCTCCAGAAGTTGACGCTTGCCTCGGTACTGTGGAAGCGCTCCGCCGAGTTAATGCACTTAATGCACTTAGAGCATTTTCTGTGGGGACACACACACTCGAATATATAAAACCGATTTCAAAAAAACCGACTTCTATAAATTCGACCTAATTTCGTAGTGTAGACATACCCTAAGTGTCATTACAGGATGGTTATGTTTATAGTAAAAATGCACTCTTTGTTACAAGTATGGCCTCTTTACATACAAGTACCAAAAGTGAAATCCTACTGAGGGAAAAACTTCTGGCCCTAAGATTTCTGAAGCACTGTTTTGCAGGGCTGATTTATCATGTACAAACAAAAAAATAAGCGTGCATATATACAGATTTATTTATTTATTTTACATCGATACGATAATTCTCTCTAAATAGTGTTCTCTAAATAATGTTTATAACTCAAACTCAAAAGGTGGTGAGGGTGCCACAGAAGAGGTAGTTCAAGTTAGGACAAGTCAGCTTTCTTTGCTAGTTGCTCATTATGCTCATTTATGTTTTGAAAACCTAATGAAAAATGTTATTTTTCTAGCACAAGTTATCCATTATCTTATGGCATTAACAAGATTAAATTATGCAGGAGTATATTCCTTCACCATCAAAGTGGAGGAACTTGTATGTTGATGCCTCCAAGAAAAGACAGTTACCTTTTCCATAACTGGTGTTCCTCAAGATGTGTTGCTGATGTCCGTTCCATATTAGGTGTGTGTGCTCGCCACACGCAACCGTGCCAGGAGTTTTTCCCTCAGCAGTATCTGTAGGGAACCAGCTCTGGCGCCCCCTGAAGTGGCATCTGTATGGCGCAGTATAAGGGGTTCCACCGGACAGAGGACCACGCTGCAGCTCTACAGACGTCCTGGATAGGGATGTGCACCAGGAAGGCTGCCAAAAACACCTGAGCTCTTGTCCAGTGGGCTCTGACAATTGGCAGCTGTGGAACTCTCAGTAGATCGTAACAGACCCTTATGCATGAGGTGATCCAATTGGAAATCCTCTGCAAGGATACCGGATGACCCTTCATCCTATCCACTATAGTGATGAAGAGTTGAGTCCATTTATGGAAAGGCTTGGGACATTCTAAGTAAAAAGCCAAGGTCCTCTGGACATCCAGGGTGTGAAGACGCCTCTCTTCAGTGGTCTTGTGTGGTTTGGGACAGAACACCGTGAGGAAGATGTCCTGGTACATGTGGAAGGTGGAGACCACCTTTGCCAAGAAGGGGCCGCAACTGAACCTTATCTTTGTCGAAAACAGTGTACGGCAGTTCTGAGATCAAGGCTTTAATTTCAGAGACCTGTCTCGCCAATGTCACTGCCACCGGGAACGCAACCTTCCATGACAGATGGGAAAGGGAGCAGGACCCCAGTGGTTCAAAGTGCGGGTCAGTGAGCCTAGAGAGAGGACCAAGTTAAGATCTCACTGCGTGAAGGGAGCCTGCACCTGCGGGAAGAGTCTCTTCAGCCCTCTCAAGAATCAGACCGTCATGTCTGGAGGGACCCGAGGTTGGGGTGCAAGAGCTGACCGTGGACCTGCAATGGCAGGTCTGGTCGGTTGGACAGGGGCCAGGGAGTGGCCGCTGACAGGCTCATGAGCATGCCGAACCAATGCTGGTAATGCCACACTGGGGTAATCATGATAACCTGCTCCCGGTCTCTCTTGAGTTTTTCCAGGGTCCTGCTGATGGGTGGAATCAGAGGGAACACATACATCAGGCTCCCCAACCACCACAGGAGGAAGGCATCGGCGAGGGAGTCCTTGCTCAGACCCTGTTGAGAACAAAACTGGTGGCATTTCCTGTTCTGTCTGGTAGTGAACAGGTCCACTTGGGGAGTTCCCCACCTTTGGAAGATCATGCAGGCTACCTCTGTATGGAGTGACCACTCGTGGTGAGAGGAAAAGTCCCTGCTGAGCTAGTCTGCCAGTGTATTCCTGATGCCGGGGAAGTGACAAGCTTCTAGGTGGATTTCGTGGCTGAATCAGAAGTTCCACAGATGGAGCACCTCCTGACAGAGAGCTGGCAAGTGCACTCCCCGTACTTGTTGATGATCAAGCTGTCTTGTCTGTCAGGACTCATACCACCTTGCTCAACAGGTGGGGCAAGACGACTCTGCACGCCAGCCGGACTGCTCGGAGCTCTTTGACGTTTATGTGTAACCGTGCCTCCTCCAGGGACCCCCCCCCAGCCAAGGTCTGAGGCGTCCGACAGCAACTCGACGGAGTGAGGAGGGCTGTCGAATGGAACCCCTTCCAGAACTGTCCTGTTGGTCCACCATTTCAGCGAGCTAAGTATAGCCTGGGGAATGGCAAAGATCTTCTCGGGACTGGGAATAGACTGTTGCCTGCCATTGTTGTAGGAGCCTGGCATGGCAGACCACATAAGTGCACACTGCCATGTGGCCCAGCAGGCACAGGCAGGCCCTGGCTGTACGCAGAGGGAATGCAGAAACTTCCACAATGAAGTTTGCCATTGTGTAGAACCTTTCCAGTGGTGGGAACGCTCTGGTGCTGATGGAGTCAAGAACCGCTCCGATGAACTCTATCCTCTGCACCAGCATTAACGTCAGCTTTTTGTCGTTCACCAGTAGGCCCAGAGAGTGGCGTGCGGCTTTAAGCACAGCGACATCCCTTTGGACTTGAGACTTGAACCACCCTTGACGAGCCAGTCATCGAGGTATGGGTAGATCTGGATAATCCGGCACCTGAGGTAAGCTGCCACCACCAACATGCACTTGGTAAACACCCTTGGTGCTGTTGCCAAGCCAAACAGGAAGACCATAAACTGGTAGTGGTGGGGCCCCACTGTCCTCAAAAGATCACTATGTGGAAGTATGTGTCCTTCAAGTTGAGGGTGGCATACCAGTCTTCCAGATCCAGGGAGGGGATACTAGAAGCCAGAGAGACCACGCGGAACTTTAGCTTCTGTTGGTACTTGTTGAGGTCTCATAGGTCCAGGATGAACCGCAGACCGCCCTTGGCCTTTGGGATTAAAAAGTACTGGGAATAGAACCCTTTGTTCCTGTACTCGAGAGGAACTTCTTCCACCACACCCAGCTGTAGTAACCCCTTTACCTCCTGCACGAGGAGACTCTCATGAGAGGGGTCACTGAAGAGTGACGGGGAAGGCAGGTGAGAAGAGGGGTAGAAAGGAACTGGAGAATATAACCCTATTCCACTGTGTTGAGGACCCAGCGGTCCAAAGTTATAGTGGTCCATGCCAGGAGGAAAGGGGAAAGGCAGTCGGAGAACACTGGGAAAGATGGATCTAGGGAATAGTCTGGTAGGTTGCCCTTGGGAACACCCTCAAAACAACCGGTTGGCAATCTGCTCATTACGGGTTGAGCCCGACTGGGCTGAGGATGGAGGCAGGTGGCTCGGGTGGAGCTTGTAACCCTTGTCTTGTTTATGGGGCTGGCCCTGCCGAGGCTGGCTCCCCAGCCCTGAGGCTGCTGTGGTTTGAACCTCTTACACGCTGGGGCTGGGACGTAGAGACCCAAGGTTTTCAGGGTGGTGCAAGAATCCTTGAGGCGATGCAACTTGCTGTCTTGTTTGCTCCGCAAATAGGGCCCCACCGTCGAAGTCCTGACTTCTGGGCCTTGGAGGACAACCCAGAGAGGACCAGCCAAGAGACTCACTGTGTGGAGACAGAGGAAGCCATGGTGCGGGCAGCAGCATCCGATGCCACCTGGAGGGCTGCCCTGGCCGCAGTCGTGCCCTCATCGAGGACTGCTCGGAACTCCTTCTTGGAAGCCTTGGGGAGCAACCCTTTGAACATAGCCATGGCTTGCCACTTATTAAAGTCATATCAGCCAATGAAGGCTTGGTGGTTGGCCACTCTCAGCTGAAGGCTGGAAGACGAATAAACCTTACATCCAAAAGAGATCCAGCCTCCTCGAGTCTTTATTTTTGGGTGCGGCCCCAGGTTGTCCCTGTCTCTCCTTGTGGTTAACCGCCTCAACCACAAGGGAATTACGGGGCTGGGTGGGAGTACAAGTACTTGTGCCCTTTGGTCAGCACGAAGTACTTGTGTTCGGTCCTTTTAAAGATATGGACCTGGGAAGAGGGGGTCTGTCACAAGGAATTAATGATTTTGGAAACCCCTTCATGAAAGGATAGAGCCACCCTGGCAGGAGCTGAGGACATCGAACAGAGTCTGAGGGCTCTTCAAATTCCTCTGCCTGAAGCCCCAGGTTAGAAGCAACCCTCTTCAAAAATTCCTGGTGCGCTTTGGCGTCATCCTGAGGAACTGGGTGACGGGGCTCCCGTTATAGCCTCATCCAGCAACGACAAGGATGATGCCAGTACCATGGCAACCTCCACGTCCATTGGTAGTCCAGCAGCTTGCTCCCCTGGGTCCTCCTCTCCAAGCACAGGAGAGGGACGGGATACTGAGGCTGCTGGCCTCTCCGAGGCTCCCAACACCAATAGGGCAGCCTGGGAAGGTTGGGTGAACCCCCGTGGGTTCCATGGATACCATGGTGCCGGCCACTGCGCTTGGGGCCGTGGGACAGATTTCAGTGCCGATAATGTAGATGGCACTGCCAGTACCAGAGCTTATCCGCAGGCAGGGGACCTTGCTCTGAGCCGGAGCTACCAGTGGAGCGATTGGTACCGGACAACCAGGATTGGGCTGAACGGTGGCTCTTGTCCAACCGGGACCAGTCACTGCGTCCTAAAGTCGACCTGTCCGAGTGAGACTGTCTCTGTTGGGCTCCCGGGGAGCAACGGCGTTTGGAGGATCTGCGTCGGATACCCGACGAGCCATGCCTCACACTACTCGACCGGTATGTCTAACAGGACCAGGAGCTATTACGGGCCAGTTGCCAGGAGTATCGTCCTCAGTAGGGCAGCCTCTTTCTTGGAGCCAGGCAACAACGGCCCAGCGATCGGTGATCCCTAGTGTCTGATCAGTGCCTCAGAGTGTCTGCGCCAATCTACCGGCGAGGTACACCTTGAGTCCCTCGATCGGTGCCCCCAGTGGGGGGGACCGAAGAGGGCTCCACTAAGCCTGCCTCTTCAGTCCTGAGGTGTGACGGCTTCGGGCGAGCGAATGAAGGCGGGATATCCCTCTCGATGGGGATCGGTATTGCTGAGGCAGAAACACACGCATATGTCCCAACGCAGGTTTTCCCCGAGAGGGATACCATGGGAGCCGGTGTGGGCAACACCGGGAGCGTCAGGATCTCTTGAGCTGCTATAAGAGCTTTGGGCATCGATGAGACCTGAAGCTGGCTAGGGCCTGCACCGCTATCCGGGCTCGCAGGCAAAGCATGGGATGGGCTGCACTGCTCGACTTGAGCTGGGGCCTGACTTCTGGAATGGTGGTTGAATTATGAAGGGACATATGAATCTTTAGCACATCTGGCATGTAAATATCTTGCAATGCTAGCTACAACTGTGCTATACGAACACCTGTTCTCACTTTCAGGTGACACTGTAAACAAGCGGGCAGTATTATCTCCTGCAAATGTAAACAAATTTGTTTGTCTGAGCAATTGGCTGAACAAGAAGTAGGACTTAGTGGACTTGTAGGCTCTGAAGTTTGATATTGTTTTGGTTTTAAGTGCAGTTATGTAACAACAACAAAAATCTACATTTTTAAATTGCACTTTCACAAAGAGATTGCACTATGGTATTTTTAGGAGGTGAATTGAAAAAGACTATTTTGTTTTTTTACAGTGAAAATACTTGTAATAAAAAAATATAAAGTGATCATTGTACACTTTGTATTCTGTGTTGTAATTTAAATCAATATATTTGAAAATTTAGAAAACATCCAAAAATATTTAAATAAATGATATTCTATTATTGTTTAACAGTGCGATTAATCACCATTAATTTTTTAATCGGTTGACAGCTCTACTTAATCTCTTTACTTCAGTTTCTCCTTCAGTAAAATGAGGACACCACTACTTACAATTGCCTACACCAAAAGGGTGTTGTGAAGATTAACTGTTTGTAAAAGTAATTTTGCATTTACAAAATTCTGTAGCACTGATATAATTCAAACAGGAAAAACAAAGAATAGCTTTTGCAAAACAGATGGTTGCTGCAGAGGCCAATAGAGCTTCAAGTGTTTTATCTTTACAATTTTCTGGGGGATGACAGAATGCTTAACAAGCGTGACAACTACAGCATCCACTTTTGGTAATTTGGCAGTCAGCATTTAACTTTAGTACAGTATAGATTTTTTGTGCTTGTTTAATGAGAGATATTACCACTCCAATTTGAAAACATCTTCCAAGAGGGAATGAAAGAAAATCCATAGTTCCTTTCTGAAGGAAGGAGGGAAGTAATATTTTAGTAGTCAGTCATACTAAAATGATCGCAAAAAGAAAAGGAGTACTTATGGCACTTTAGAGACTAACCAATTTATTGAGCATAAGCTTTCGTGAGCTACAGCTCACTTCATCGGATGATCTAAATGATCTCATTTGCAAGATGGAAATTCTTGCAGAAGATAAACTGTGACAAAAGGAACTTTTGTTGGCAACATAGAGATTCTGTCTCTTTCCTTGCATGGCTAAAAGGTGGGTAAAAAAAAACAAACAAACACACATGATACTTTCACTCCTCGTTTGTTTTTCCTTCAGCAGTTTGTCTCCCACACTGACAGGAAAAGGGATCTTAGGCAGCGAATTAAATAGGAGCACTGGTTCTGCATGATTAAACATGGCAACATTTTCAGCACAATTGGATTAACATCATCCCCAACAGATAAACATTTGCCTTAGCCATACAGACCATGGGCCCTTTGTCTCCTGAGCAAAAATGTCAATGAAGCTACCAGAGGAAATAGGGGAAAGCCTCACATCAACTACTCCTGCAACATCCACCTTGTGACTGAAGAAAGCATGTATCACCATAAGAACATAAGAATGGCCCTACTGGGTCAGACCAAAGGTCCATCCAGCCCAGTCTCCTGTCTTCCAACAGTGGCCAGTGCCAGGTGCCCCAGAAGGAATGAACAGAACAGGTAACCATCAAGTGATCCATCCCCTGTCGCTCATTCCCAGCTTCTGGCAAACAGAGGCTAGGGACACCATTCCTGCCCATCCTGGCTAATACCCATAGATGGACAGTGATTCTTGAGCAGATGGTCATATTTATAGGTAAAGCAAACAGATGTTTATATTTTTCCACTGGAAAAATATCTGAATTGTTATCTCCAACCCAGGGACCACTCACGTGGGTATGTTATTGAGCCAGCTCCCCTTTTTGCCAGGTTAATGGCAATTAAGAAGGCCTTACAGAACACAATCCAATCTCAGAACTGATGGACTGTCAGCTAGAGGAGATATGGGCCTATTCCTTCCTGATGATTTATTCAGGATATGATGGCCTAACTGTTCACTTGAATCAAAACCGGTTTGTGAGATACCAAGACTCTAAAAGACGCTCAGTGCACAGAGCACTGTCCCCATCTTCAAACAAGCATTTAAGGACATTTTTCAGGAGACTCCAAACTCTTGTAGGTTCTTTATTCCTGATAATGATGTGGGAGGAGGAAAGAATCCAGTTTCACTGTGAAGAGGCCAAGTTGAGTTTCTAGGGCTAGCAATTACCAAAAAAAAAAAAACATTTTTATGTGTAGACTCAGCAATTCTTATATGAATAGAATTCTTATCTCAATGCAGCCAACCACAGAGGAATACACACTGTTGTTTTTACAGAAAAAAATCACTTCCCCTCCCCTCAAGTAGATTTCTTTAAAATCCTCTCAACAAAAACCACTTATATTGACATCTTAAAAAATGAATAAAAGATCATTTTCAATTAAGATACAAATGTTTGTAGACTAATTTGTTCTATATAACAGACTAATTTTTGAATATGAGCTTATGCTTTAACATTAGATATTCCAGAAATTCAAAGTAGGAAAATGTAACTAAATAGTTAGCAGTTGCTGAATATGAAAGCCAAATGCAATTCAGACTGTCCATTTTATATAGGACTGGTTCCAAACATCCGGCTTTGGAGTAACAAGAAGCCATATCGGTCCTGGAGTGGTAGAACTATTTCTGGAATCAGATCCTGATTATTAAGTACAAGATGCAAGATAGCTCAGCAGCATAAGTTAAAATCTTTGAGGAAAAGATGCTACTAATCAATGAAAGAACACTGCAGAAAACTTAAAGAGATAACTCTGTTTACATGCACATGCACACACAATCGCTATACAGTTGTACATGATACTTTTTGATGGAGCAGTACTGAAGTGTGAGAGAGGGAGAAAACAAGAAATCCTCCGTGTTCTCTCCTTCAGTCCTCCAAGTCAATGCAAGTCAGGCATATTTATTTTGGATCTTGGGGAAATGGGACTGGCTGTTTCCAGCGCTGATCCTTCCTTCTTAGACTATAATCTGTGATTTGTCCTGGTGATGTACTTACCATGCTAATACTATTCTACCCTTTACTTTCAAAAGTAAACTTTTGTGAAGTGGGAAAGAAATAAATCCTTACAAAAATGTGTTTACTAACTGATCTGCTTATCTTGTGACAACTACACTAGAATAAATGCACACAGAGTGTCAAAAACAAACAAACAAAAAAAAACAAACCTCATGCAACTTTTCATCGTGGCAGGTAAAGACGTGAAAGCCACTGCCAGATGCTTCAGTCCCAGCTTATCCCACAGGAGCTGTCACAGGCAAGTGTGGTGAAATCTACAGAAGAAAAATCCCAATTAAATAAGGCAATTATAAAAGTATAATATACTGTAACTGTTGTACTTTCACCCAAATCACTTTTGTAGTTTAAGATTTGTAATTTTCCAAGCAATGATATTCATGTTACATAACAATAGCAATTGAGTAACCAGATCTTTTTCAAAATTTAGCAACATTTACTAGTAGAAGTTGTATCTGGGTAAAAACAAAAGGATTAAAAATATCGTATTATTGGCTTGTTTGACTGTAGTGGGGTAGACACCTGCTCCTACCCTGAGGGGCTTAGAACAGCCCAGGAGAGGGCTGTGGCTGGGGCAAGCAGCCCAGGCTGAGTAGGGAAGTAGGCTCAGCTGGGGCCATGCCCCAATTTGGGCTCAGCTGGCCTTATAAGTAGGCAGTGAGCCAGGAGCTGAGTCACTCTCTCTCTTGCCTTTGGACACGGAGGGACCTGGCTGCTGGGAGCAGAGAGTACCTAGATTGGAGCAGGGCTGAAGAAAGGCCAAGGGAGCTGGGGAGCTCCGGCCAGGAAAATCCCAGACTGTGGCCTAGTAGAAGGCCAGGCAGGTACTGGGGTTGCAAAGGGGGCAGCCCACGGGTAGGCCGAGGCAGCAGGTCCAAACTCCTTCTTGCCAGTGATGAGTGGCTTTTACACTGCAGTCTGCCCCCGATACAAGGGGCTAGTTGGTGACTGGCAGCAGCCTTACACTGAGGGAAGGTGAGGATAGTGGGTAGGTACCCTGAGACAGTGGGTGTACTACCAGGAGCAGCCATCCAAGAGACAAGGGGCACTGGGTCTGGGAGGGACACGGGGTCAGCAGTAAGGTGGATCACCAGCCTGCAGAGGGCGCTCCAGAGCCTGGTGAGCTAATTCCTGACTAAGACCAGCTGGAGGTGCCGCAGGGGTGAGCTGGCTGCCTTACACTGACTCAATATGCTAATTGCCAGATGTGATAACACAATGGCAATACAAAATGAAATGTACAATTGCAGTGTGTGTAATAAGAAACCAAGGAAATCCTAGATTACAATCAATTCTACAGAGAGACTTGAAGAATTAGGAAGACAGTGATGGGTTTTCTCAAGAATCTGACTGAATTTTTTTTTTTTTAAATTAAGTCACATGGACTGCAGTCTCCAAACCAAGGACTGCTCTTCTCTGCTTAACAAGTTACAAGTGTCATTGAACTCCTTTTTTAAAATAGTTTAAGACAATCATGCTGAAAGTTTATTCTATTTTTACTATAACTCAGATTCTTCTCAATTCTCATGTTTCTCTACTCTAGCACCAGTTTTGGTGAGTCTACTGGGGCATGACAATGCCACAGGGACAAGATGATTCAGCTGAGTTGCAAATTATAGGCAGCGAACTCTCAAGGACTCCTGGTGTTAGTTTGCATGGTGCCTATTACAATGGGGTCCTGATGCTTCATGCAGGTCCTTAGCTGGAATCACCACAGAAATAATGATGAAGGTTGGTTGTTTTTAAACATACCATTCATCCCTGTTTAAGGGTTAACAAAAGAGCTGAGCACTGACTAAGAAAATTGTGAGGGAATTCTGAATTCATTTGGAGTGAATGCTACACTTCTGTGGAATAAAAAGTTTCATTCAACTGTTTTAAAGAACTAGAACAATGAAATCCCAGTAATTGTCACTGGAATCTTTCTTTGTCACTAAAAAACTAACAAAATAGTAAGAGCCTCAGACAGTAAAAATTGTATCCCCTCCTCTTCAGTACCTCATCTTGAGCAGTTTTAAAGAAAATCCTATAGCAGTTTGTTGAATCCCTAGATCTTCAAACATTGGGACAGATTCTCAGCTGGAGTAAATTGACTTCAGTGGAGCTATACCAATTACGTCAGTCAATAATCTGAGTCACTGAATTATGTTCCCAATTATTCAAACTGAAGTGGGATGTCAGGCCTATATGTTTAACGTAAAGTTGGTCACAAATTTTCTGACTGAGTTTTTCCATTGGAAAATGCCAATTCAACAAAATTTGAATGTTCTGCAGAAACACATTGATTTCATCAGATCTTCCGATGTAAACCAGGTTGGTTTCCCAAGAAACCCTGTCTGGCTTTCTGACAGCTTCCCTGCCTTGCAAGCTGCCACAAAGCCCAGCAACTCTGGCTCAAGCTAGGGCTGTCATAGCTTCTAGACTCCCTGCCATAGAGAAACCGAACAGTCCTGCACCAATGGGAGCCCTGTCTGGAGCCAGGGATCTCTGGTCTGCCAGGTCTGCAACAGGGAGCCTAGAAGTACAGCTACCACGTCTCTGGGGTGCCTCATCAATTTTGTTTTGGTGCATTTAAACAAAAAACTGTTTAGATTTTTCTAAATTAACCTTTAGAATTCCCATTCTATGAGAAAATTTAAAATTGAGGTTTCTTTTGAGGGCAAATTTTTTAAAGAAATTTTGGAAGTATTAATACCCTTTTACAAGGCACTGGTAAGACCTCCTCTGGAATACTCTGTACAATTGTGGCCCTCTTTGTTCAAGAAAGATGAATTCACACTGGAACCGGCGCAAAGAAAGGTTTCTAGGATGATCAGAGAAATGGAGAGCCTATCTTATGAGAGGAGACTAAAAGAACTTGGCTTGTTTAGCCTCGCAAAACAAAAGCTGAGATGGGATATGAATGCGTTCTATAAATAGATCAGGGAGGAAGAAGAGCTATTTAAGGTAAAGGAAAATGACAAGAACAAATGAGGTGAACTGGCCATGAATAAATTTAGGCTTGAAATTAAAACATTTAGAACCATCAGTGGGATAAGGCTGTGGAACAGCATCCCAATAGGAGTTGTGGGTAAACAATCTAACTAGTTTTAAGATACAGCTTGCAAAAATTATGAATGGGATTGTATGATGGGCTTGGCGACCTTGGTCTCTTCTGGTTCTACACGTTATGTTCTTAAAAATATCATGCTTCAGGGCTTCAGCTGGTCCCCTGTAAGGGTCAGGAAGGATTCACTCCCCACAATGTATTCTGGTTTGTTTGTTTTTTTCTTCCTTCATCTGTAACATTAGGGATGGCCATGGCTGGAATGGGATAATAGACAAAAAGGGCCAGTGCTCCAAGAATTCTCAGTACCATCTCATTCTCAGGTGCGCGGCTGGTGGGTCTTGCTCACATGTTCAGGACCTAACTAACTGCCATATCTGGCATCTGGAAGGAATTCTTCACCAGGTCAGAATGGCAAGGGCCTCAGGGAGGTTCACCTTCCTCTGTAGCATGGAGTGCAGGTTCCTTTCCAGGACAATCTGGGTTTATCTCACTTAGTGAATTCCATGCCATTGCAGAGATCTTGGGCATTGGTGCACCTCCATCCCTCTTGTTCTCTGCCTGTGGCATAGAACAGTTTAGTCTCCTGAGGACTGTAATACTTCAGACAAGTATTGGGCTTGATGGTCTTGGCTGGGTGGTCTTTAGTAGTCTGTAATATACAGGTCAGGCTGGATGATCTGGTGGTCCCTTCTGGCCTTATATTCTATGACTCTAGGTATGAGGACCTGTTTTGACTAAGTAATGTAGATATTACACAAGGAGTAGAGAGATTTGGGTGGAATACAAAGGAAACAAAAGTCCTTTAGGGCTCAACATGCCAAATTGGATTTAAAAATATTTACTGTTTCAGGCACTTGCCATAACAGCTATGATTTGCCTTACAATGCAACGGGATTGATCCCCAGTGAAGACTACAGGTGTCATTGAAGACATACATTTGGTCTCCACTATCTTTATTACCACTGATTATGCACAAGATGGGGACCAAAAAGAAAACAGCATCACTGTCAAAACTTAAGGGGAATTCATAAACTATTAGACAAAATATTTTTACTTTAGACACTGAAATTAGTGAGACATGATCAGCATGGAATCCCATATATTTTAGTTTACATGCCACTTTTCAGGGTAGACCAGAATTTAAACACTGTTTACCTTTAAAAGTCAGGCCAGGATAGCCATAGGAATTTTGCCTACTCTACAGTTTTGCGAGCATAGCTATGCTGGGAAGGACATAGCTCTGCCTGCAAAACTTCTAAGTGTAGACCAGTCCCAGGAAACATGTAGATTTTTCATCATTGTCCTACATCTAGTGTAGTTGTTCAGACAGAACAGAGTGAGAGAGAAACACTACCACAACGACTTGGTAGCATTTACCACCCACTTTACCCTGGGGTAAAATGGCTGCAGATACAGAACAATTATGAAGTAGGTGTAATTACTGAAGACTTTGCCAATATAGAGATTACATCAACAGTTAGAAATTATGAAATTTCACATTGACAAACTAAAATCAAAAGGGTTTCTCCCCTCTTCCTTTTTAGCAGGATAAACCTTTTAAAATGCAATTTTTTTTAAAAAAAAGAATTATTTGAAGGAACATATTTTCAAAATCAGGACATCAAGTACATTTCACAGATGCGTATACAAAAAAGGTATATATCCAATATGATTTGAACACAAACGTAAAGTATTCAGTTCATCCATGCTATGTTACTTTACACCTGAAGAGAACTGCCCCCACAAAATCTGAGTTCATAAAACGCATTGTAACGTAATAAAAATACTCATCGTTCATGGTCACCTACAAAGTCATGAAAGTCAAGAGGTTTGAAACAATATTAATCACATGCATGCAGATTGTCAAGGAGCCAGTGAGGCAACAATCAAAATTAGCTTTTTTACATTCCCCCTCAAATCTTTCAGTTCATGGACACGAAGGAAATATTTCCAGCTACTGCTGAGGAAGAGTTTGTAATGCATAATTATTACTTTTAGTAAACATGAAGTTTTTATTTATTATCCCTTTAGGTAAATACTGATTCTTGCTTTAAACTTTACATTTGTAATCAATTTAGTCAGCAAATTTACACATTTTCCCTGTTTGGGAATCTGTAAACACTGTTACAGATTAGTTCATTAGCCATATCTGTGGAAATTATTATTTTGTACAAAAGAATTTCAGCTTATGGGTGGCTTACTGTTCGCTCAAAGTACTCAATGTTCTAGATGTTATCACTGGTTACCTAACTCACATCATTTTGTCTCTGTACCCTTATTAGATGACCTAACACAAACCCACAGAAAGATTTCAAGATGGCCACACAAGTACAATTTTGGTTCCAATATACATTTGCATGAATATTCATAAAGCTTTCAAATTCAGTGAACCTTGCAAACAAAAATTAATTTGCTTTTTATGAACGTTGACAGAAAGCAAAGAAAAGGGGTTGAGAGTATAGGTTTTATTTGAAAGAGCATTTGAATATTTTTTTGATTTATTCACCTAGATCTATTTTTAAATAATTAACCAAGTCAATATAAACACTTGTAATACACAAATTTAAATCTAAAAAAGTTTGTCTCTACTAGTTTCCACCTGCATTTTCACTGCCTCCTTTAAGTAGTGACCTACTGCAGCATTTCATTCTACTATATTTCCGCTGAAATCCCCCATTAGCTAGCCAAAACATTTTAGTTAATTTCCAGCAAGTATTTATTACCAAGAGGTGATGCAGTGATAGACAAGATATACTATTTAAGTCATGATTTATATTAGCAACACCATATTTAATTTGATTACTTTGATATTTCACTCAAATCCATTTTACTTAAGCTTAATTATTAAATTCACATATTAAGAATACCACATTAAGAAGTTTCAGCACAATATTTTAATACTTGGAAATTATTCTTCTAAGTGGACAGACACTTGAAAAAACTGAGTTTGACATTTTGAGATGGGATAGAGATTGAGAGTGATTGTAGTCACGTGTCAGCCACTTAAGTTTTTGGGGAGAGGGGAAGCAAACTGCACTGGGTATACTTTCCCAGTGTTTTAAGGTATAACCAACATCGCATTTGCTAATGCGATTCTTAAACCAACCAACCAATTTCAGCCAACATGCAGTGAAATTTACTGTTTTACTGAACTTTTAAAAATGTATTAGTCTAATTCCTGGTTTTAAATTCCTCTTTTTGGACTTAAAATACATTCTTGCTTAGTTCACAGTTTATTGTCTTTGTGGTAAAATTCTCATATGCTCTCTCTTTTCTAGTCAGTACATACAAGTAGGAAACAGATAGAAAAGTGACTTATTTTACCAGGGAAATTGCTCTAAATACACTGAGGTAAAAAGGGCCTCTAGTATGATGGATGTCCTCTGGAAATAATCTTTTCTTCAAACTACCCAGGTCTGGGCTGATGCCCAGTCTTGAAATATGAACTAAACCATGTATTTTTAAAAAGACTTCCTCATAACTGTTTAAAAAATGTTTTCTTATTAAAAAGAACCGAACAACGTCAAAACATTTCACTGATACACACAGCAGGATTTCCCTCCCCAGGAAATGGGAGAAAGTATTTAGTCACTGTCCTTGAATGATGGCCGGGGCACAGGGTCCGTTTTTCTGAATTCTGCCGCAAGCACACCCTTACAGAAGTGAAAGGAAATTGAAGGCAAGGAGCCGAGAAGATCTCGGAACTAGAAGCCGGGGACAAACTACGCTTGTCTCCACCGCTAGAGAGGGTAACTGAACCCCGGTCCCTCCGCTTCCCACTGTGCCCCGGCTGCCCAACGATCTTTTACCCTGCAATCGCTTAAAAGGTCTGTGCGCCTCAGCCACTGACCTTACCTGCGGCCCTCTTCCGAGGAGCCCACTCGCGTTCCCACACACACCCCCGCGAAGTCTGGCAAGCAGCTCCCACAACTGCCATTCATGTAATGGAGATCGGGGTTAACAGCAGCTCTAAGCTAGGCAGCGTCTCCGTAGCAACGGAAAATCTGCTTTGTGACGCGTTCACACGCGCCCGCTTCCCTCCTGTCCCTAGCCCCCACCCCACCTGTGACCCGACAAAGGCAGTTGGTCTTCCTTACACGTAGCTGCTGCAAGTTGTGCTGGTGCTAAGGTCTATCCAATTGTCTTCAGAGGAGTCCTAGCGCCCACCCCCCGCTCCGATCCCCTCAGTCATTTCCCTGTAATTTCTAGAATGCTGGCATTAGCTCCCGGATCCTTTACGTACAGGAACCCCCCTTTCTCTCTCTCCTCCTCATGGCTTGTGCTCTGCGTGGTGCCTCCATTAACAAATTACGAACAGAGACAGTTATTTCAGAACCTGAGGGTAATAAATGCCTCCCTGAAACACAGAAAAACCAATTCACGGCTTCAAACAAAACATTAAAACACCGCTTTAAAATTAATTCCCCAACTGAGCGAGTTTGGGACAGGTCTGCTGTTGTTTACAGGCTTGAAGCTTCTGTCAGTGTTGCAACATACCCTAAGCTATCATCAAGCTTAGGAAGTGGGAAGACTGCCAAAGTCACTTCCAATCAACAATAAATACTTAAAACAATTCTATCTGACCATACATAGGCTATTCAGATTTAACAAAAACCCTTCAGTAAGGGGAGCTCGCTCGCTCTGAAGAGCAGGAAAGTATATTGTAGCTACAACTGAGAAAGTGATCTGCAGTCAAGAAGCTACCCGGCTTTCACAATCCTTGCCAACTGGATACCCTGATCCTCATAATGGAAATTTCTCTGCACCCTCCTCAACCCCTACTTTCTCATTGTAAGAGCTGAACCAAATAAAATGGTTAGAAGACTTTCTACCCCTCCCCAGCACCCTGTGCATGTGTGTGAAACTATTAGTTCACCTTGGAAAAAGGTACATACAAAGGACAAAAGTCACTACACATTTCAGACTTGTTTTTCCTAAAGACATTAAAGCAAGTCTTGCACAGATACTCTGCTTAGTTGAGGACATTTAAAGAACAATCATATTTACTCATTTTGATGCAAGATTAATGTCTGTACCTGCATGTATATTTCAGCAATTAAATATTAAAATTAAAAAAAAATCACTAAAAACAGCACTCTTATCTTATGATCCCTACTTTCATGATTCAGCCCAATCAACTGCTGCAGGTGCCAATGAAGCTATTTCTAACTCAGCCCTTCCAGCAGATCTCATACAGAGAGAGGCAACAAAAGAGGGGACTGGTAGAATCATTATGGGAATTCCAAAAGCTAGTACTACCACTGGGATCTTGGTGACAGATGCAGCTAACCTGATTATGTGCTGTAGCGGGGGAAAAAATTAAACAAAGAGATCAGGAAGTTCTACACCAAACAATTGTCAAGAAAACAAATCTTTGCATTAAGTGTTTACTTTCACACAGAAATATATTAAAAGCTCTGCTAAAGCGCAGATCCTCTAACCAAGGAAATAGAACAATTTGTTCAGCAACAAAACAGTCATTCAATCAACATTTCTCAATTTCAAGGTTTCATTCTCTGTTTTTTTATGAATGTATTGATTACAAGAAAATAAAGTGGTTTTATGTGACCAGAAAACCCAGCCTGGGTTACAACCCAGGCTAACAGTTATATATGGCAGTTTGATTTCTACTCACACTCCAGTGATTAAGCTGTTTTTGGAACCTTCATGTATGCCAGCTGCACTAGAAAATTTCTCACTATTGTTCAAAAAGGGCACAGGCATTTTTTACTATCAGAAGAACTACTAGACACAATGACAGAAACAAATGCACCCTTAGGGACATACAAAATGCCATACTAGATCAGATCCCAAGTCCATCCAGTCACCTGTGTCTAACAGTGACCTGTTCCATATGATTCAGAGAATAATACCTAGCTCTTACATAGCACTTTTCCTCCACAGATCTCAAGTGCTTCACAATTTTTAGTGTGTTTATCCTCATAATATCCAGTAAAGTATGTAAGTATTATTAATCCCATATTACAGATGGGGAACTGAGGCACTGGGAAGCTAAGTAATTTGACCAAGGTCACAACAGAAGTTTGTGGCAAAGCAGGGAACTGAACTCAGGTCGCCTAACTGCTAGGCTTGTGGGCTAACCACTGGACTATCTTTCCTCAGAGATAAGAACCATGCAGCAGGTAATTGTGGGATAATATGTTCTCTATATTGGCTCTTATCCTGATCTCTAATCACTAAAGACTGGCTTAAGGGTGTTGTGTTATGAGACAGGGAGAACAGAAGCCCTTGATCTACTTTCTCTAGTTTATGTACTTCTATCATGTTCCACTCTGATTGGTCTCCTCAAACTTACACCATAAAAAACAAGTGAGAGATTTCCTACGTGTAGAAACACCACCATTTGATCAGTTTGTTTAGCTGAACCAGTGTTGGCCTCCAAGCGTAGACAAGAACAAATCCATGGTCAGCTCAAATTTCATTAAACTGACTGCTGACAAAAAAAACCCTACTGAAACAGTGCTATTTCAAAGCATTAACAAGGGCTTAGAACATTCTGCAAGGAGACTGATCTTGTGGTTATGGGACTGGACTGGGACTCCAAAGACGTGGATTCAATTCCCAGCTCTTGCACATTCGGTGCATGTGTAACCCTGGGCAAGACACTAAGGTCCAGGATTTTTAAAGGTATTTAGGTGTTGTTACGCTCAGCACTGCAAGGTTTAAGTGACTAAGACTGTTAAGTGCCACTTCCAAAAGTGACAAAAAGGGCTTGATCCTTTAGAGAGAGTCCTATTGACCACAATGGGTTTTGAATGAGGCCTTATCTAAAAGATTTCCCTACTTCATAAGGAGTATTTTGAGGACAAGTTTATTAGTATTTGTAAGATATTCAGATATTACAATGGTAGGGGCTATATAAGTAGAGGGAAAGCCATGTAGGATAAGCAAGGAGTTAACTTGCTCGAAAACAAGGAAGACCGCCAAATTGTGTCAAAAGGCCTTTCAACATTTGACAGATGCTGCAACATTTTAGGGCAAGGTGCAAGTTTTATTTCTGAATTTTTTGACTAATTAATAGGATGAATTAAGCCAGCCAACAACCTAAAGAGTAAGCAGCTTGCTTCAATTTTTATTCTGCATCTCTTTCCTTCATCCTGGAGTGGTCTTTTGGTTTTCATCTCCCTGTGCATTTCCTGCTTGACCACTTCCCCTACTTGTACCCCTCCTCTTTCTGTTGGGTCAGCTTCTTTTTTCTCCTGTCTGCTCCTCCCTTCAGTTACCTCTTACCCTATGACTGCGAAATGAATCACTGCTTCCCCCTCTAGTTACAGTACCGCAACAGCTTTACTTCCCAAACACTGACAGCAGAAAGCAGACTCTTAACCTTTGTAATCAAATGCTGTTGATCTGCCACTACTTTTTATAGCTGCCTGTGCAGAGATGAGGCAAAGAGCCTATACCTCTAGCAAAAGCCTGTTCTAACTGTACTCATACTATAATTACCAGCAGTGTGTCAGGACTGGTAGTAGCAGTGCTTTAAGCACTTCTTTCTCCAAAGAAATGTTTGTAAGAAATACATGAACCCAGCTATACCATTACTACAATACTGGTATTTTTTCTTAGAGCAATTGCACTTTGAACCCATCTACACTGCAAAAAACTCCTCCAGTATAGGCAGGACCCCAGAGACGCAAAGATTTCAGTTAGCACACCAGTGAAATAAATGGAAGCAATTCACATTTCTTACAGGCAAATACAGCTCCTTCCTTTAGGGTAGCACAGGTCCCTTGTACAGTCTCAGTGAAGTTCAACTGTACAGTACAGGAAACAGAGAAGGATTTGGACAGCCCATGCATGGGAATCATTATCCTCTGTGCACTGCACAGCCCAGCTCCATGGAGTAAACCTTCATGTTGCGGTGGAGAAGAAAATGTGGGTATATAAATCTACCATCCATATGGGGGGGAAAAGACCTGAAAAGCTATTGGAGAATAGCTCCCCTTGTAAATACTCTTATGCTGCACTAAGAGTGTCCACGTTTAGCTTACTCCACTCTGGAAGCAAGGTGGATAAAAACAGATTTTTTGTTTAAAGGATTTTTAAAATTTAAATTAAACACAGGCTTGTTTGTTTTTAAATAAATCTATTTAAAATTAAATTTAAAATTGACAATATATGTTAAGGCCTAAACTTATTAAAATCATCTAAATTAATACGTTAAGTAGTACATATTTGCTGCCAAAGTTTTAAAAAAAGTCAAACCACTGAACTGGTAGATGTCACTGGCTAAGCACCTTGAACCAGAGCTTGCTAAAGTGCTAATGTGACCCACACACCTGGGTGTGGTGTTCGGTCTTATCTAGTTGCATGGAGACCACTTAGAGAGAAAGAGAGAGATAAAATGAGTCTGTTCCAGAGGTTCCCTGTTCAATCCTGCCCGCTGATGACCAGGGTCTGTCAGCATTACAAGTGGGGGCTCGTCTGGGATTTCAACTGGGAAGTCTCTGAAGCTTGGGTGCACTTCCTCAGCTAGGGGAAGTATGTAACCCACACACCTTCTGGGTGTGGTGTTCTAGCCCATCTAGCGGCACTGAAACTACTTAGAGAGCGAGCAATTAATGAGTCTGTTCTATAGCCTGAGCTAACAGCCAGTTGGCTTTTAGCTCATCCACTAAGTTCCAGAGGTCCCAAGTTCAATCCTGCTTGCCGACAACCAGGGTCTGTCGACATTACACTAAATCAGCTTTTGACAGTAGTAACGCGTTCTCCAGGTGCAGAGAGAATATACTTTTCTTCATTTCGGTTTATTCAACTAGTTCAGTTCAATGACTGGTTCACTGAAATTTAAGAAACCAACTGGGAGCAGAAAAAGCAGGAGCACTTGTTTTCCTCTTCCACTAGTGAGAGACAATATGATGTACAGTACTAGTTCTAAATCCTTGAAGGATATAGTGACCAGAAGCAATGATCTCAATTCACTACTACAAATCATACTACTTTTATTAGATCAGTTAGTTTTAAAAGAAAAAAATGTTCTGGTAAACTTTTTATAAGTTATTTTTTTTATGCATCCAACACATTTAGTTAATTTAAAAAAAAAAAAAAAAAAAAAGCTTGTTTTTTGCATTCTTAATTGAATTTGAATTTCCATCCAGATAGAGTTTCATGAAAACAATAAGCAAAAAAATTAATCTAGTAAACAAGAAATGCATCATTCACCATTTTCTAACATAATAAAAAATGCAGAAGTTAAGAATCTAAATAAATCCAAATTAAGCTATATAACTGCTTAAATAAATGCAGAGACAGTGTATTCTCCTGGTTATCAAAAAGAAACAAATTTCATGTAAAGGCTACATTTAGTTGTAAATCAACATGTTTTAATGGTTACCAGTAAACAAGAATCAATCTTTCTTCAGGAAAATAGCTAAAAAGGAAACCAAAATTGCTGGCACTTTAAATTAAAAAGGTCGTAGAGCAGTTTTTAAACTAAGGGCTGGGGGGAAGCCGACAGGTGCGGAAGAGCATGTGGTTCGGACAGAAGTATCCTTAAGAGGAGGATCTATTACTGGAGATTCTCTATGTCCTAGTAAGGAAGAGAGGATGGAAAATGATAAAATACAGGTAAAATCTGATCAGAAAAACAGTCAAATGAAAGAGAGTCTCATTTGATTACATCATATAATGGCAGACAGCTAAAAAGTAACAAGTTTTTAAAGTGCTTATATACCAATGCTAGAAGTCTAAATAATAAGATGGGTGAACCAGAGTGCCTCGTAGTAAATGAGGATATTGATATAATAGGCATCGCGGAAACTTGATGGAATGAGGATAATCAATGGGACACAGTAATACCAGAAACAAAATATATTGGACAGACAGAACAGGTCATGCTGGTGGGGGAGTGGCACTATCTATGCTTTCTTTCACATATAATCAAATGAAGTAAAAATCTTAAATGAACCAAACTGTACCGTAGAATCTCTATGGATAGTAATTTCATGCTCTAATAATAAGAATATAGCAGTAGGGATATATTACCAACCATCTGACCAGGATGGTGATAGTGACTGTGAAATGCACAGAGAGATTAGAGAGGCTATTAAAATAAAAAACTCAATAATAATGGGGGATTTCAACTATCCCCATACTGACTGGTGTACATGTCATCTCAGGATGGGATGCAAAGATAAAGTTTCTTGACACCTTAAATGACTGCTTCTTGGAGTAGCTGGTCCTGGAACCAACAAGAGGAGAGGCAATTCTTGACTTAGTCTTAAGTGGAGCACAGGATCTGGTCCAAGAAGTGAATATAGCTGGACCACTTGGTAATAGGGACCATAGTATAATTAAATTTAATGGCCACCACTTCCCGCAGCCCCCATTGGCCTGGAAAAGCGAACCACGACCAGTGGGAGCTGCAATCGACCGAACCTGCGGACGCTGCAGGTAAACAAACCGTCCCGGCCCACCAGCGGATTTCCATGACAGGCCGCGTGCCAAAGGTTGCTGATCCCTGAACTAGCCAAAGACTCAAAAAGTAATAGCAAAAAAATTTTTAAGTACATCAGAAGCAGGAAGCCTGCCAAACAACCAGTGGGGCCACCGGATGATCAAGATGCTAAAGGAGCACTCAAGGATGATAAGGCCATTGCGGAGAAACTAAAAGAATTCTTTGCAACGATCTTCACGGCAGAAGATGCGAGGGAAATTCCCAAACCTGAGCCATTATTTTTAGATGACAGATCTGAGGAACTGTCGCAGATTGAGGTGTCAGAGGTGGTTTTGGAATAAATTGATAAATTAAACAGTAATAAGTCACCAGGACCAGATGGTATTCACCCAAGAGTTCTGAAGGAACTCAAATGTAAAATTGCAGAACTACTAACTGTAGTCTGTAACCTATCATTTAAATCAGCTTCTGTACCAAATGACTGGAGGATGGCTAATGTGATGCAAATTTTTAAAAAGGGCTTCAGAGGTGATCCCAGCAATCAGAGGCCGGTAAGCCTGACTTCAGTACCAGGCAAACGGGTTGAAACTATAGTAAAGGACAATATTGTCAGACATATAGGTGAACATAATAATTTGTTGGAGAAGAGTCGACATGGTTTTTGTAAAGGGAAATCATGCCTCACCAATCTACTAGAATTCTTTGAGGGGCTCAACAAGCACATGGAGAAGGAGGATCCAGTGGCTATAGTATACTTAGATTTTCAGAAAGCCTTTGACAAGATCCCTCACCAAAGGTCCTTAAGCAAAGTAAGCTGTCATGGGATAAGAGGGAAGATCCTCTCATGGATTGGTAACTGGCTAAAAGATAGGAAACAAAAGGCAGGTATAAATGGTCAGTTTTCAGAATGGAGAGAGATAAATAGTGGTGTCCCCCAAGGGTCTGTACTGAGACCAGTCCTATTCAACATATTCATAAATGATCTGGAAAAAGGTGTAAACAGTGAGGTGGCAAAATTTGCAGATGATACAAAACTACTCAACATAGTTAAGTCCCAGGCAGACTGCGAAGAGCTACAAAAGGATCTCTCAAAACTGGGTGACTGGGCAACAATATGCAGATGAAATTTAATGTTGATAAATGCAAAGTAATGTGCACTGGAAGACATAATCCCAATTATACATATAAAATAATGGGGTCTAAATTAGCTGTTACACTCAAGAAAGAGATCTTGGAGTCATTGTAGATAGTTCTCTGAAAACATCCACTCAATGTGCAGCGGCAGCCAAAAAAGCAAACAGACTGTTGGGAATCATTAAAAAAGGGATAGATAATAAGACAGAAAATATAATATTGCCTCCATATAAATCCATGGTATGCCCACATCTTGAATAATGCATGCAGATGTGGTTTCCCCATCTCAAAAAAAGATATATATTGGAATTGGAAAGGGTTCAGAAAAGGGCAACAAAAAGGATTAGGGGTATAGAATGGCTTCCATATGAGGAGAGATTAATAACACTGGAACTTTTCAGCTTGGAAAAGAAACAACTAAGTGGGGGGATATGATTGAGGTCTATAAATCATGACTGGTGTAGAAAAAGTAAATAAGGAAGTGCTTTTTAATCCTTCTCACAACACAAGAACCAGGGGTCACCAAATGAAATTAATAGGCAGCAGGTTTAAAACAAACAAAAAAGTATTTCTTCACACAATGCACAGACAATCTGTGGAACTCTTTGCCAAAGGATGTTGTGAAGGCCAAGACCATAACAAGGTTCAAAAAAGAACTAGATAAATTCATGGAGGATAGGTTCATCAATGGCTATAAGCCAGGATGGGCAGGGATGGTGTCCCTAGCCTCTGTTTGCCAGAAGCTGGGAATGAGCGACAGGGGATGGATCACTTGATGGTTACCTGTTCTGTTCATTCCTTCTGGGACACCTGGCACTGGCCACTGTCGGAAGACAGGAGACTGGGCTGGATGGACCTTTGGTCTGACCCAGTATGGTCGCTCTTATGTTAAAAGAAGAAATTCAAAACATAATTCAATTTGATGATTTAAAGTAAAGTTTCCTGCTTGGTGATTTAAATCACTTTGATTTATATCAATCCACCCTGTTGGGTAGTGGGATTAAACTAAACCACACAACAGCACTCAGTGCAGTGTAAGGTCTGGTCCACACTACAGTTAGGTCGACGCAAGGCAACTTACGTCAACCTAACTATGGAAGTGTCTATACTTAAATTTTGCTCCCACCAACATAACTGTCCCGCTATGCCAACTTAACTCCTCCTCCAAGAGCAGCGTAGAGCCACGGTTGACGTAGTTAGGTTGACATAGTACTGTCAGCGTAGGTATTGCACTGCTTACATCTACTGTTACTGGCTTTCCGGTGCCATCCCACAATGCCCCACACTGACAGTACAATTGATACAAGCGCTCCTGGTGAGGACGAGCACTGCCAACACAAGGAGCAAAGCGTAGACACGCAGAAGCAGCAGTAATTTAATTTTGTAGTGTACGCATGACCTTTGAGTTTAGATGTTTGAGTTTAATGTGATCTAATGAGTGTGGAATAACTGTTGAGTTTTAAATTCACACCCTAGTTTCTTTTGCAAAAGCTTCCCCAGGTAGACAAGTCTTATTCCTCTCTCGCACACACAAGGAGCAAAAGTGTTGGAGGTTACTTTACCTGGAAGGCTAAAACAACCACCACAAAATGTCCCCATCCCACTACAGTAACTCCCCAGTGCAGAGTCCAGCTACTTAGACCATGCACTTAAACAGTGTTACACTTCCACTTGATAAGTGAGTGAAATCAGATCAAACGGTGTTCAGCAACATTTCAGAAATGATAGTTAAACCGGCACCTGTTACTGACACCCACTGACTGCAACAGGTAAATATCCTAAGGTAGGCAAAGATTCTGTCAGCCAACTAAGGCTACATCTACACTGCAACCTGGGATGTTATATGTAGTTCATGTGGACATATCCGCACTAGCTTTAATCTAGCTAGCTTGCTCAAAATAGCAGTAAGGACATGGCAGCATAGGAGGCAGCCCTGTAGATACATACTTACATTGCTAGATCACATTGAAACCCATGCGACCACGTCCTCGGTGCTTTTCTTTACCGAGCTAGCTAGATTAAAGATACCATAGATAAGTATACATGATCTGCAAATTATACCCTGGTTGCAGTTTAGACAATACTGCAATGCTACATTTGGAAGGGTTTCCTCCAAACTAAAAAGGCTAGAAACTGGCGATCATTAAATAAAAAGTTCAATTTTGCAGAAATTGGTAAACAAGCTCCCTAATATCTAGCTCTTATATAGAGATTTTCAACAGTAGATTTCAAAGTGTTTTACAAGGAAGTCATTACCATTACCCCCATTTTACAGACAGGGGATGTGACCTGCCCAAGGTCACCCAGCAGGCCAATGGCAAAGCGAGGAACAGCACCCAGGTGTCCCAAGTCCTACGCCAATGCTTTATCAAGTAGGCCATACTACCTCCTAAACAGGGAAAATGTATTTTTCACTGTTATTAGGTAAGTGGATTTATCAAGTCTTACTAATTCATGCCCCCCACACTTCCTATAAAAAATTATTAAAATACTTTGAACAAAAGAGAATATAGTATTTACAGGCAACTCTGAAAAGTACAAAAAAGTAAAACAAAATTCGACAGGGTAACAGACTCATGACAGTCACACAATTCTATCATGTTTAATGATCTATACCTTGAAGGCATGGGGCACATGTTCTATTACTTGGGATAAAATTGCATATTCAATTTAGCATCTCAATATTGATATACAAATTTAAATCCTGAAAAACAGGTTCATGGTCAACATGAAACACCATTTTGAATCAGAGGGAATCTCACTATTTGAGAAATTGTTGGTTAAATTGTATGTTGTTTCTCTTTTCTTTTTTTCTGGCAATGTCTCAGAATTCTAACTCCCAATGTCCTTGACATACAGAAGGTCAAGGTACATTGTGGTACTGAAATTGTAACACAAATAATACAATGCATAAAGGCTCTCTACTGTATAAATAAAGTGAGGTGGCAGGAAAGTACTTTTTGATATAATATCAGAATATGGATGTGTAAAGTATTAGGAGATTACAAGTCATTGTGATTAATGAAACATATGGAAGCAAATTAAAACTAGAAGACACCTCCCGACCCAAAAAAAAGTTATAGGAAAGAGTTTTGGGGGGGGAACCCTGAGGCTTTGAGCCACACTGAAGAGGGAAAGATAGCTAAAGAATGAATACATTCTCTCTGAAAACTATGAAGGTAAGAATTATGGAGATTTTATTATTATTATCATCATCTTCTAAGAGTCTCCTTCCAAGTACTTCCACTGGGTGGCAGACTAAGCTTTCGCATGAATGGACGGGGGGAAACGACAATTATTTAAAGAACTTTTCTGTTATACAACTTATTATTTGATCAGTTCTTCAAAGTTTCTCTCCCATTTTTTCTAGAAGCCCCAGGATAAAGGAAGCAGTCCTTCAGGGAGATTTGAAAATGATAGTGAGATGGGAACAACAAACATGTGGGAGAAGTGAATGGGTCAATACAGAAATTGATTTAAAATACATCAGCAGAACATCTACTTAAGTCTTGAAAAGCAAAGACTAGAAGATTGAAATAAATTCAGCAATGTATATTAGTCCTGAAGGATCTGAAAGGATGAGTACACAGCATTATTAAAATCTTGGGTGCAGTTTTGAGGGGGTTTCTTTTTTCAGTGCACATATTTAAATGTTACAAACTTTCTTTAAATGCATTTAAAAAAAAGTTTCCACTTATTTTAAAGAAATTATGACTCATTTTTAAGAATAAAAACTATTTAATTACTGTCTTCTTTGAATTATGTATTTTTAAAAATAGCCCACTGATCCACTTCAAAAACTTGTACTCCCAACTGTGCCAGTGAGTTTAGGAGATCTGTAGATCTTGCCATCCACCTTGTAACATTTTTTAAACACAGCAAGAAGTAGAAGTTTCAGGTATTTTCATTGTGCAGATTTTAAAAACAACTACTAATTTTCAAATTTTTGTTTTGGCAGGTTTAATCATACGTAAGCCTGCAAGTCTGTGACTTTCGTAATGGCTAGTGCTGGCTCAGCTGCTGCCCGGCTTGGGCAGCCCCTGCACCAGCAGTTTGGTTGTGTGGGTGGGGGCTCAGGGATAGGGGCAGGGAGTTGGGGAGTGTAGGGGGGTGCTTACCTCGGGGTGGGGGGGCTCCCTGGCTCCCAAGCAGCTCCTAGGCGGCGGAGCGGGGCTCCGCACCACCTCACGCACTGCTCACACCCACGGACCCCGCCTCCACAGCTCCCATTGGCTGTGGTTCCCAGCCAATGGGAGCTGCAGCAGCCAGCACTTGTGGCGGGAGCAGTGGAGCCCCTGCCCTGACCCCTGCCTCCGCCACCTAGGAGCTGCAGGGACACAAGAGCCGGGTAGGAAGCCCCTGACAGTCCCACCAACCCCCTTTCCCCCAGCACCAGCAGGGTCCTGGGCCACACACCACAGCCCAGCCCTCCTCTCCCCCAGTACCAGTGGTGGTCCCAGGCCACCTCCCCAGCACCCCTGGTTACCCCCGCAGAGCGCCCATGGCCCCAGTGATGAGCTGGAGCCGGTTCTCAATGGTTCACGCAAACCGGTTGTTAAATTTAGAAGCCGGTCTAGAACCGGCTGTTAAAGGGGTGGGCAAACTCTGGCCCGAGGGTCACATGCGGCTTGCGGGACCGTCCTATCCATCCTGCCTGAGCTCTCGGCTGGCGAGGATCCCCTGTGAATATTTACTCATTCGGTGGCACTCCGAGCCTTCCACGGCAGGTCCTTCAGTGCTGCCGAAGACCCGGAGCAACTGAAGGTCGTGCCACCCAAGTGCTGCCGAAGGCTCAGAGCAACTGAAGGAACCAGTTCTTCAGCTTCTGGCAGCTCATCACTGCACGGCCCTCTGCACAAGTTTTAGTCAGGGCAGGTATTTTTAGTAAAAGTCATGGACAGGTCATGGGCCCGTGAATTTTTGTTTACAGCCAGTGACCTGTCCATGACTTTTACTAAAAATACCCGTGACCAAAACGTAGCCTTAATCATACGTTACTTAAGAACCCTATAAGAATGAGCAGCAGCGACTGCAAAGAAACCAAGCTGGACGGATAAAGTGCTTTAATGTGCTTCAGATAAGACATCAAGGATATTTTCCATAAGCTTTGCAGAGAACAGCCTCACCAGGGTGCATATGGGATAAACAATGACAGGATGAATGACCCACTGAGAAGGAATTTCACAACCATTAGGACATCCATAGCACTATCATCCCATTTTGTTGAAAATCTCATCTGAAGGAATTGAAGGTGTGAGCTGGGAGTTCTCTCATAAGAAACATGGAAGATTGCCACGAGGCACTCCTCAACTCACCTAGTGGTCTGGCTGGGTGGAATTAAAAAATTCTTCCTTCCCATTGAGTCAGGTAGCCAAGAGGACACTTTTCACCCCTCCACAAGAACTAGAGAAGAAGTATTCAGGTAGTTTTTCTCCTAGAAGGTAAACAGAAATAATTTGTGGAGTCAAAACCCTAGAAAGACTGGGAAGCTGAGTCTTCCCCAGACATATGAAAATGCAATATTCTTGTACACTTGTGATAATCTGTGTTATCGAGTGCTACAGATTACAATCTGCTCACAAAGTCTGTTTTCTTCAATTTCCATCAATCTCTGTATTACACTGCATTTATGACGACTAACCTCTACAGTAACCAATACCAGTCCTCCACAGGTTGACAGATGCTGTTTAAAATGCTGATGTGTAACCAACCAAATCACAATTAACTTCTGAGTAACTTATTTTTGGAAAAGTATTTTTCAAATCTATCCTCTACATGAGCTCTCATTTAGCACTAAGAACATATAAAGTAGCTGTATCACAATGCACCAAAAATGACCTTCCTGCCCCCCCGAAAATAGAAAATTTGGTAATTTTTCAGAACTTTATACCTCTGAAGTTACTTAGCTGATTTGCTTCAAGCTTAAAAAAAATGCATCTGTGGAATGATGCAAAGCATTTGAATTTCCATGCCAAAATATGGTTTTTTATAACAAACTTAATACACTGTGTGAATAGTAAAGTGTTACAAGTAGGGCTTAGGCCAGATTTTTTTCTAACAGCCTTAACTATGGAATCAGAATTGTTACTTACAACCCCCTACAATCAGAGCCAATCTCCAGCACATGGGGCACACGTACACCAGAAGCAGAATACATGTAAACACCACATCTCAAACTCCACATACTAAACTATTAATTAGGAACTTCGCAAGAGCTCCTAAGGCAAGGCTGGGGACTTCTCTAGCATAATTTTAGATCTACAGTCATGTTCTCAACCCTGTTCTCAGCACTGGCAGTGTTAGCATTTCCACTAGGCTGTCCCAAAAGGCCCCAGTTCTCAAGCTGGACTCTCTGGAAGGTCCCCTGAAGACTGTCACAATAACCGGTTTCAATTGCCCAATACCCTAAGTCCTAGCGCAGGGGCGGGCAAACTTTTTGGCCCAAGGGCCACATCAGGGTTGCAAAACGGTATGGAGGACCGGGTAGGGAAGGCTGTGCCTCCCAAAACAGCCTGGCCCCCACCCCCTATCTGCCCCTCCTACCTCCCGCTCCCCGACTACCCCCCTCAGACTCCCCGACCCATCCAACCCCCTCGATCCTTGTCCCCAGCCCTGCCCCGCATCCATCGCCCCCTGCTCCCTGTCTCCTGACCGCCTCCTCTCCCCTCCCCGAACCTCCGCCCCATTCAACCGCTCCCTGTCCCCTGACTGCCTCCCAGGACTTCCTGCCCCTTATCCAACCTCCCCTCCCCCTATGTCCCACCCCCTTACCATGCCGCTCAGAGCGGTAGGACAGACTTATTGGAAAGCCTGGGAGGTTGGTGGGCGTAAGCCACACTGCCAGCATGGCTGCGGGGGAGGGGCCAGGAGCTCAAGGACCGGGCAGGACGGTCCCGCGGGCTGTAGTTTTCCCACCTCTGCCCTAGCGACTTTGCTCATTCTTTATTCTGAAACAGTGCAAAAAGGAGCAGCAGCTCAGATTCTAGTCTGGTGAGCTCCTTCACAGAAAGGCAGTTTACATGGTAATGTTAAAATCATTCTCTTGTCTCCTCTAGAATTCTACAGACGACCGAAGGGAAAAAAAAAACAAACAGGAACAAACCTTTTAAAATAGTTTTAGACCTTATACTTCATGAAAAAGCAAAAAAAAAAAAAAAAAAAAACCACAAACACACAATTTGTCCCCACTCCCTCTTTGCAGATCACCTTAGGACATAACGCAGGTCTGGAAAGGGTCAATCAAAGAGGATAATGCTTATTGTCTATACCTGCTGGTGGTGGGATAAAGAAAGAATGAGAAATCGTAAACTATTTTTAAAATATAAATGGAATGCAACGTTGTTCACTAACAAAATAACAGGAAGGTGTGGTTTCAAGAAGAATGAAGGAACCCAGTTTTTCTATAAAGTAAAAATATTCACCTTACAACAGTGCCCATTAATGCAACATTAAGAGCAAAACATTAGCGTCAGGAAACAAAATATAAAGTTCTTAAAGAAGCATTACTTTGGCTGTGTTAACACTTCCTATTTATTTTATGAGATACAGTTAACATTTAAAAAAGCACAATGAGATCCAGTGTTTGGAAACTGAAGTAGACAAATTCAGATTAGAAATAAGGCACACATTTTAAGGTACACAGTGAGAATAATTAACCACTGATGTTGTGAATACTCTGTCTCTTTACATCTTTAAATCAAGACTGGAAATCTCTTTAAAAGATATGCTATTGTTCAAACAGAAGTTATGGGCCAGATGCAAACATTATCGGGCATGGTTCTTTGGCCTGCATTAAGACAAATAGATTAGATCAGTAGTTCCCAAACTAGGGGCACCACTTGTTCAGGGAAAGCCCCTGGCGGGCAGGGCTGGTTTGTTTACCTGTCGCGTCCACAGGTTTGGTTGCTCACAGCTCCTAGTGGCTGCGGTTCACCATTCTCGGCCAATTGGGACTGAGGGAAGTGGCACAGGCCGAGGTAAACAAACCGTCCTGGCCTGCCAGGGGCTTTCCCTGAACAAGCAGCGCCCCTAGTTTGGGAACCACTGGATTAGATCATAATGGCCCCATCTAGACTTAAAATCTATGAATCTATTAAGCTAGAATGTTAACTAGATTAGATAGTATGTGCAACATTTAATATCGTTTAACTTTTATAAAAGGCTTTCATAAGAAAGAAAACCCCAATCTAACTTCATTCAGGACCGGTATGTAAGGTTATAAATAAAGTGTCTACTTCAAGTCTGTTCATAGCCCTCTTAGAGTCCTCAGTATTGTTGGATACACTAATAGCTATGGATGCAAAAAAAAAAAAAAAAAAAAAAAAGGTCTTTTACTCCTTGCTAGGACACTGCTCCATCCTGTCACACTCTGATATGACCATGGTGATCTATAATGAAAGCTGGTTGTGAAATTTTTGTCAAAAATGCAGAGTCACCAAAACCAAAACTTTTCACAGAAACTGATCAGTTTTGAAAAACTTCAGTAAATAAGTTCTCTCAGGTCCAGGATTGAATTTCTGGTCAAAACAAGACCCCTGCAACTCCACCCCTGGGCCTCCAGAATAGCCAACAGCCCAGTGGTTAAGGCACTTACGTTGTATATGGGAAACCCTGATTCAAGTCCCTCTGAATCAGTCAGAGCAAGGACTTGAGCCTGGATCTCCCACATCCCACTTGAGTGCCCTAATCACTATTAGGCTGTTATTCCATAGAAGGGAAAGGGGGTGGGGGAGGGAGCCTCTCTTTGGTTTTTCATAACAAAAATGTCAAAAAGTGAAACCTTCATCCCAATGCAGAACAGGAAAATTTTGACATTTCAAACATTTTTGCATGATGACAAAACCATTCCCACCCAGCTGTTTGTTACCTCAACTTGACTACTGCATCCTTAGGTATGTTGTGTTTAAATCACTGAACTTAAAAAGACTCTAGCTGATACTAAAGAGAGCATCCACCTACTTAGCAGGAATCTGAAATTATATCAGACTAATTGTTGAACAGCACATATTGTGTTCCAGCTCTGCTCTTAAAAGTCTTCCATGATAAGACCCCAACCTTCAACAAACATTAATGTTCATGGAAATTGAGGTTGTTTTCAGCAGTTACGCTTACTAGACCAATGAAACATTAACTCACAAGAGTAAAACCAGTAAGGGTTGAAGACAGAACTTTCAAGGTAGCTGGCCCACAAACATGGAACTCACTTCCAGAACACAAGATATCACTGCCTTCAAAACAAAACTTCCCTCTGCAACACACATACCCGAACCCAATTTTCCAAGTATTATCTCCCTTAGAATAGCAAGAGAGGCAGTGTGATCTAAAGGATAGGGCACTGATCCAGGAGTCAAGAGAAATGGGTTCTATATCCAGCTCAGACGCTAACCTGTTGTGTAATCTTGAGCAAGTCACTTGGCTGCTCCCCATCTATTTCCCCTTGTGAAGATATGCACTACTCCTTTAAGGGACAGGGTGGAGCCTACAGCGAAGCAGAGCCTGGGGTGTAATCAAGGAGGCTCTGCCCCAACCTAGGGCTGGGTTACATAAACAGGAAGAGGGAAGGAAAGGCCATGCAAGCTGCAGTGGTTTCTCTCTCTTTGGCTCTAGATGAGCCTAATCAGACTCAGAGTATGTCTACACAGGGATAAATAACCCACGGCACAGCTGCGGCTGTCCTAGGTCAGCTGACTTGGGTTCATGGGACTCGGGCTGCGGGGCTCAAAATTGCTGCGTAGACCATTTGGGCTCAGGCTGGAGCCTGAGCTCTGGGACCCACAATTCTCGGAGGACCAGTCATGGGTTTTTTATCCCTGTATAGACATACCCTCAGGGTACGTCTACACTATACATTTAAGTGGTCCTATGTTAGGTCAACTTACTATAGTGGTTCATGTCCACACTACCCTTTTTCTGTCAGTGTTGCGCATCCTCACCAGGAGCACTCCCATCAATTTAAGAGGGGCAGTGTGGGGTGCTGAGAGCCAGGACTTTCAGCTCTGCATGCAGCTCCCCACCAGGAGCCTGACTTACCTCCCCACACACACCTTGGCTCCCCACTGGGAATGGGGCAGCCAACTGGACTCCGGAAACGGAGCTCCCACCCAAGCACAGCTATGCTCCCAGTGGGGAGCAGGGAGCCAAGAGTCAGGGGAGCAGCCGGGCTCCTGGCAGGGAGATCCGCACCCAGAGCCTAGTCAGCTGCCTAGTCCCGGTGGGGAGCAGGGAACTGACAGCCCAGGTGGCAGCCCAACCGGGAAGAGGGAGCCTGAGCCAGGAGCCTGGGTGGCAGCCCAGCTTGGAGTGGAGCAGCAAAGCTGGGAGTCGGCTTTTTGGTCAATTTCACGACTCCAGCTTGATAAGAATGATAGCCAACAGATGTAAGTAATGCAGTGTCTACCCTGCATTGCCCTAACTACACAGGCATAAGCCCCATTACTCTTGTGGAGGTGGAGTTTTATGTCAGTGTAGTAGGGCACTTACATTGGCAGGAGCAAGGCTGTAGTGCACACACTGACATAATTAGGTCAATGTAAGGCAGCTTACCGTACACTGACCGAATACTGTAGTACAGACCAGGCCTCAGAAACTTGGTGTTATAGATTTAAGTTTGGATCCTGAGGTGGAAACCTTATGAACTGTTTACTGTAATGCCTCCTGTCCTGAAGCCTTATTAAAAAGGGAATATGATATTTTGTTAATGTGTATTGACTTCTTCTTGCTCAGGCTATTAAATTGAACATATTGATGCCAATCAGGGGAAATATTAAAGTGGTGCACACCTGCCAGGGAGGATAAAAATCAATGATTTTTCAAATAAAATAAAGAGATTTTTTTTTAATTTAAAATTGCATTTTTTGATAGATTGGTTTTTTCCTCAAAAAGCATTTTAAAGAAAGATGCATTATAGCTCAAAGAGGTCTCATCATGGAATAAGGATTATAAATTCTAATTCTATAGCATGAGAATATATTCATGTAATGTTTAAGAAAAGTTTTCTAAATGAGTTCCAATAGTTCATGGATTAGGGACCCCAATTTTATGGGGTTCTAGGGGCTTCTGTATAGATTATTTAGATTAATCTTTCTATCTACCCAATGGGACTCGGTATCTTCTAGACTGAGCACTATCAGAGATGCTTAGTTTTGCAGTTCTCAAACTGTGGATTTCAGTCTCCAGAGATAACATGCTTGTTAACAACAAAAATGTTTTTAAAATAAATAAATAATAGAGGTGAGAAATAACAGACCTCAACCCTATTGTCACTCTGTAAATTTGTGTACACAGAGTCAATCCCTTACCCCTTTCTAAAAGTGCAAAGTTTCAAAAAGTTCAATGAACAGAAGATTGTTGGGGGCAGAATAGATCTGGACAAGGAGAAGCCTGGAGATAAATATGAGAAGGGAGGGACAGGCAGTAGAAACAAAAGTGAAATTGTTTGAGCAGCATATTCCAGAAATCGTGAGGTCTTTCTGAGTGTAGCCTTCATTGATTTGAGATCTACCATACCATTCTTTCACTAGAAGGGAAAACCTATAATGACAGCAGGCCATAATAGAGACCCAGTTGGGGAATATTTTAATGAAGTTCCTCTACCTGTGGGTAAGACAGGTATGCGTGCAAAATGCAAACAGTACAACAAAGAAATGTAAGGCTGGTTGCCCAAATGAAACAACATCATGAGAAGTGTTCCCTCTCAGGAGGGAGCTGCGTTGAAGATGATGAAAGGAACATGTCTGAACATGTAGAATCTTCAGGTTGGTAAACTTTTTTATTTCATACTTCTTTCTTAAGGACTGCCTGTCTTCCTTCTGGACTATTCTTGAATTCTCACGTTTGAGCAAAAAATATAGTTGTTACTCTATGGTACTATCATTTTAGATGCAGTTGTGATAATAAATAGCTGAAATAGGTAGATCTTCCTTTTACAATTTCACCTTTAAAGCAGTACTGAGTGTCAATAATAATTAAACAACTACATTGACTTATTTTGTTTAGGAGAATCAATCCTCAACATACAGGATTCTGAAGACTATCCACCTTCAAGATCACCACCATTTTCTATAGTTTCAGAGTTATCTGCCAATGATAGTGTTTCAGTCACAACATTTATGTCACATAGTATCACCTGTAGCAAAAAGGAAAAAAAAATCTCCATCACCCAGAAAACCACCATAGATAAGTTTGTGATAAGAACCAGCAGATTACAAAAAGAGGTAATTGATGAAAAACTGCCCAGTTTGTTTATGCAACAAACTCTCCTTTCCCTAGGATTGAGAACCCACACTTCATTAACATGGTTCAGTCATTAAGACCAGGATACAGTCCACCCAACAGAGCAGATGTCGCCGGCAAGTTGCTGGATAAAGTGTATGAAAGAGAAATTGAGCAGTGTGCAAAAGGTCTAGAGGGTGAAATTGTTAACCTGAGTCTTGATGGGTGGAGCAATGTCCACAATGATCCTGTTGTATGTGCTTGTGTGACAACAGAAGGGAATGTCTTTCTTACAGAAACAATTGATACATCAGGAAATGCACACACAACAGAATACTTACAAGTAGCAGTAAAAGCTACAAGAAACTGAGAAAAAATTCAAATGTCTGGTACGCAGCTTGGTCACAGACAACGCTGCAAATGTATCTAAGATGAGAAGAAATTATTTAGAAGAGAGTCCCAAACTAATAACATATGACTGCAGTGCTCATTTGATGCACCTCCTAGCCAAAGACTTCAGTGTTCCAGAAATAAAGGCTAATGTTGTTGAAATTGCAAAATACTTTCATGACAACCACTTTGCAGCAGCTGCTCTGAAAAAAGTGGGAGGAACCAAGCTAACTCTCCCACAAGATGTGCAATGGAACTCAGTAGTGGACGATTTTGAGCACTATATCAAGAACTGGCCTAATCTGATGACAGTTCGTGAAAAAATTGTGAAAAAAATAGATGGCACTGTCACAGCCAAAGTTCTCAACATTGGGCTTAAGAGAAATGTTAAATACGTGCTGAGTACCCTGAAGTGTATTTCTGTAGCCTTGAACAAAATACAGGGAAATCGCAGTTTTATTGCTGACGCTGTTGAAATTTGGAAGGAATGGAGTGAGATCTTAAAAAGAGAAATATGCAATGACAGAGTTAAGTTACAAGCATTAAAAAAACGAATCGGACAAACACTATCTCCAGCTCATTTTCTTGCAACTCTTCTCAATGCTTGGTACCAGGGTCAAACCTTAACTGCTGAAGAAGAGGAGTTGGCTATGACATGACCATCCAACAATCATCCATCCATCCATAACATCAAGTATCATAACCTTCAGAGCTAAGGGTGAACCGTTCAAAAAATAGATGTTTGCTGATGATGTTTTAAAGAAAGGCACACCAGTGAACTGGTGGAAGTCACTTAAGCACTTGGATTCAGAGACTGTTGAAGTGATCATCTCACTTTTAAGCGCAGTAGCTTCTTCTGCCAGTGTAGAAAGAATATTTTCTTCCTTTGGACTAATTCATTCCAAATTGAGAAATCGTTTGGGACCTGAAAAAAGCAGGAAAGCTTGTTTTTCCTTTTCCAGATTATGAACAAACAGGAAAATTAAGGTGAAGACGACTGATTCAGCTGCAGAAGCCAGTATTTTAAGTTTCGCACATTGACTTGGCTGACAGTCGATTTTGGGTTTTTTAACTATATTTCATTTAACTATTTTAGTTAAAAACAATTTTAATAAAAACAAACCTGATTTTAAAAAACTTGAATGTTTAACTAAATGTTTACATTCAAAAATTAAATATGCTTGTTTTGTTAAAATATTATGTTTGCTGTTCAAGAAAAAATCCAGAATACATGATATCGTTTTATTTAACTAAAAGAACAATTTAAAATGTCTGTCTGGTGACGTTCTCCTCCTAATACAGCATGGCAAAAAATCCTCCAAATATTAATGATTAACCTGTTGATTTGGAGATAGTTCACCTCCAAATGACTTCATAAATATCTGTTTCAATTACCTTTGGTAAATGAAAAAACGAATCATTCACTAAAATGAATCTGAAAAGTTTTCAAAATAAATTACTTTAAAAATGTACCTTCTAAAAATGAAACCTGAGTTGTAAAGAATACGTATTAAGGTTATAACAATTAACAAGAATGCACTTTTATGCATAAATCCATGATTAAATCGAGTCTTCCTGACTAGTGATTTAAATCAAGTCCACCCTGACACCTACACCATCACACCAAGGCTTGCCCACACTTTTACCCCTCCATACTTGTTGTTTACCATGTCTATTTATAAGGTAAGCTCTTCGCGGCAGGGATTGTCTTCCCTTTTTTTTTGGTAGTGCTTAGCCCAACAATGCACCGATCTCAGTTGTGGTCTCTAGGCACTACTGTAATATAACTACACAAAAACATGGTCTAATTTAAGTGAAACAAGAAGCAATTAACTAAAATCATTTTCTAGACCCTGTTTGAAGCTGTATACATTGTAAATTCAGAATTGATGAATTCATCGTGATGGCCTCCTTTGCCTCTTCATGCAAAGGAGTCAGTTTGTCCCACAACAAGAAATTTTACTGAACTAGTACAGCTTGGTAATTAACTATACTCATATGGAGGATAGCTGATGAGCATGACTTCCTCCTCTACATATCTTGCACTCTGTCTCTTGCTTCTGTGGGACTAAGCAAGCGAAATCAGCCCAGCTTTACTACTGTGGGCTGCAGATTCAGTACAAAAATTAGGAACAGTATCCGTATAAAAGTACTTTAATCCTTTTTTAGAGCATTGGGTAGAAATGGTCAGCTGTTTTGGAAGGTGGACTGAAGATTAGGTTCAAAATATATTGGTTGAAAGAGTGGCTTTCCCTTTCCCAATTGCTTGAACTGGACAATGTTAAAAGTCAGCGAGATTTTTCAAACCCCAACAATTTTTCAACCTCAACAATTTCAGGTTCAAAGCTGCCAAGTCTCTCTAAGAGACCTTGTATTTTTCAAGGAATTTGAAGGAGGCACAGTTGTGGTTTTGCTTGCTTTTAACCAGCCAGGAAGGATGCAGATCCATTTCACAGGTTGCAGCTCTAGACATTTTTCAGAGCTCCTGAGCTTCAGTATGTGTGATGGAGCCAAATTCAGCCAGAAGTAATAGGGTGAATAGTACAGCCTAGTAATGGAGTCATTAAGATTAAGCTCAAGTTGGCATTCTATGGCTCTATGTGAGGCTAGAAGAGATCCACACACAAAAGCACAGATCCTAAATATTACCCCTCTAAGGCAGAGCAAGCAATTGTACTTGTATGTATATAGTACCTTCACATAAGGGGCAAGACTTGAGGCCCTGGTAGGGTGACCAGACGTCCCGATAAAATAAGGACTGTCCCGATAATTAGTTGTTTGTCCCGCATCCCAATGGATGTACTGTCCCGATATTTTGTTTCGGCGGCACTCCAGCTTTTTTTTTTTTTTTTGCTTGGGGCAGCAAAAACCTAGAGCCGGCCCGGGAGGGGGTAGCCCCTCATGTGTCCCAATATTTTGTTCTTGTCATCTGGTCACTCTAGGCCCCGGAGCTTAAACTTCAATCATTCCTACAAGCACAAAATCATAGCAGAACAATAAAGGCTCAGTGGAGCTACCAAAAAAAAAAAAAAAAAAGTAACTATCGGCCAAAAAGAAAAGGAGTACTTGTGGCACCTTAGAGACTAACCAATTTATTTGAGCATGAGCTTTCATGAGCTACAGCTCACTTCATCAGATGCATACTGTGGAAACTGCAGCAGACATTATATACACACAGAGATCATGAAACAATACCTCCTCCCACCCCACTGTCCTGCTGGTAATAGCTTATCTAAAGTGATCATCAAGTTGGGCCATTTCCAGCACAAATCCAGGTTTTCTCACCCTCCACCCCCCCACACACAAAGTGACCACTCTCCCTACAATGTGCATGGTAATCAAGGTGGGCCATGTCCAGCACAAATCCAGGTTCTCTCACCCCCCCCCCTTTTTTTCCCCCGGGGACACACACACACACAAACTCACTCTCCTGCTGGCAATAGCTCATCCAAACCGACCACTCTCCAAGGTTAAATCCAAGTTTAACCAGAACGTCGGGGGGGGGGGGGGGGGGGTTAGGAAAAAACAAGGGGAAATAGGCTACCTTGCATAATGACTTAGCCACTCCCAGTCTCTATTTAAGCCTAAATTAATAGTATCCAATTTGCAAATGAATTCCAATTCAGCAGTTTCTTGCTGGAGTCGGGATTGGAAGTTTTTTTGTTTTAAGATAGCGACCTTCATGTCTGTGATTGCGTGACCAGAGAGACTGAAGTGTTCTCCGACTGGTTTATGAATGTTATAATTCTTGACATCTGATTTGTGTCCATTTATTCTTTTACGTAGAGACTGTCCAGTTTGACCAATGTAAATGGCAGAGGGGCATTGCTGGCACATGATAGGTAGGAAAAAACAAGGGGAAATAGGCTACCTTGTTTTTTCCTACCCCTTCCCGCAGACATTCTGGTTAAACTTGGATTTAAACTTGGAGAGTGGTCAGTTTGGATGAGCTATTGCCAGCAGGAGAGTGAGTTTGTGTGTGTCTCCCCCGGGGGGGGGGGGGGGAGATGATCACTTTAGATAAGCTATTACCAGCAGGAGAGTGAGTTTGTGTGTGTGGTTTTTGGAGGGGGGTGAGAAAACCTGGATTTGTGCAGGAAATGGCCCACCTTGATTATCATACACATTGTGAAGAGAGTGGTCACTTTGGATGGGCTATTACCAGCAGGAGAGTGAGTTTGTGTGTGGGGGGCGGAGGGTGAGAAAACCTGGATTTGTGCTGGAAATGGCCCAACTTGATGATCACTTTAGATAAGCTATTACCAGCAGGACAATGGGGCGGGAGGAGGTATTGTTTCATGGTCTCTGTGTGTATATAATGTCTTCTGCAGTTTCCACGGTACGCATCCGATGAAGTGAGCTGTAGCTCATGAAAGCTCATGCTCAAATAAATTGATTAGTCTCTAAGGTGCCACAAGTACTCCTTTTCTTTTTGCGAATACAGACTAACACGGCTGTTACTCTGAAACCTATCTGGGCCAAGCATCTAAACTGCACTAATTGCCCTAACATGAACTGGAAAATAAAAAGATTTTACTACCCACCCCACCCCTCCCAAGAAAAGGGACCTACAGGAGTAGCAACAGACAATAGTGAGTACTTGCTTATACCACCAGCAACAATAAGAAGGAATTATGTAGCAGTTGGTGCTGTGGCTCCTTATAAATAATCAGATACAGGATGTGAGGAGAAATGCAGGGCGTGCATGCAGCTCCTGTGGAGCCCACCATCCAGAAAGTTTTAAACTGATATTTAGATCATCAGCTACCGTACTGTTTTAGGGGTCTATGCACCAAGGCCAGAACACACATTCTAGAACAGGGATCAGCAACCTTTCAGAAGTGGTGTGCCAAGTCTTCATGTATTTACTTTAAGTTTTTGCATGCCAGTAATACATTTTAACATTTTTTAGAAGGTCTCTCTATATAGGTCTATATATTATATAACTAAACTATTGTTGTATGTAAAGTAAACAAGGTTTTAAAAATGTTTAAGAAGCTTCAATTAAATTAAAATGCTGATCTTAAGCCGCCGGCCCGCTCAGCCCGCTGCCAGCCTGGGGTTCCGTTCACCTAGGCTGGCTGCAGGCTGAGCGAGACCTGCAGCTGGGACCCCGGGTGGCAAGGGGCCAGCAGACAGAAACCCAGACTGGCAGTGGGCTGAGCGGCTCAGTCCGCTGCCAGTCTGGGGTTCCATCCGCCGGCTCCTGCCAGCCAGGGTCCCGGCTGCTGGCCCCGTTCAGCCTGCTGCCAGTCTGGGATCCCAGCCCTGCCCATGTAGAGTGGATACCTACCTTCTCCCTGGTTCTAGCCCATTCTCTTCCTCTCTCTCTGCACTGAACTGAGGGTGGGAAGTGCACTGAGCACAGGGCTGGGGGTGAGGGAGCAGGCTGGGGGTTGGGGTGTAGGGTCTGGCCAGGAGCTAGAATGAGGGAGGGGGCTCAGGGTTGGGGCAGAAGATTTGAGTGTGGAGTGCTTATCTGGGCAGCTCCCATTTGGTGCGAGGGTGCAGGTGGGAATGGCGGGGGGTGTGTGCAGGAGCTCCCGTTTGGTGCTCAGGGTGGGGGTGGGAATGTGGGGAGTGCAGAAGTCAGGGCATGGAGTGTGGAGGGCTGGGTATGTGTGGGGGGTGCTGGAGTCAGAGCTGGGGTCTTGGGGGGATGCAGGGGTCCGGGCAGGAGGCTGGGATGTGTGGGAGGTACAGGGGTCAGGGCAGAGGGCTGGGAGTGTGGGCTAGGGTCGTGGGGGTGCTCCCAGCCCCCTGCCCAGAGCGGCTCACAGCAGGGGGCTGGAGGGGATACGCCCTGATTCCACCCCCGCTTCCCCACCTCTTCTCTGCCTCCTCCCCAGAGCAGTGAACGCGCTGGGGCTCCGCTTCTCCCCCTCCTGCACAAGGGCCATCAGCTGATTGGCTGAAGGGAGGGAGAGGAGGAGGAGGGGCAGGAACCCAGCACACTAGGGAAAAAGGCAGGGGAGGTTGCCTGTTCTGTAGCAGCAGCCAGCAGGACCAAGCTTCTTCACCCTGCCCCCACAGGGGGCAGAGAAGAGCGGGCCGGGGCAGGCAGGATTTTTAATTGCACGCTGCTGCCTGGGTTTGACAGCGGGCTGAGCAGGCCCGACGGCTGGGACCCAGCAAGCAGCAGTGTGCCATTAAAAATTGGCTTGTGTGCCATCGGTTCTAGAACAGGGGTCGGCAACCTAACACTCTTTAATGAGGACGTAACGCTGCCAATTAAAAAAAACTAATTGAGGGAAAAACCTATATTAAACTAATACAGATCTAGTTTCCTCAGCTAGCATGCCCATCAAGCTAAAGATGTCAGAGTATGCAGAAACTCAAACTTTGCCACAACTATCAGATTTTTGTAGTGTTGTCGGCAACTGCAGACTGATTTTAAAGCCCCCTGTACTAATAACTGTGTGAGTGAACCGCTGTGCTCAGGCAAAGCCCCTTTTGACTCTCACCAAAGACTCTCAGTGGATGATCGAAGAGTGAAAAAAGTTCAGACCAATATATCAAACAGTTAAAAGGAAAACAAAAGTTCCCTGTTTTTTAAATCTGAAAAGTATAGCACCACCTTTAAGGAATTATCTGAAACCGTATTTTAGCTATTTCTATCTGGTATATACCCCATTATCTATACATTTTTCAACTTTATAAAAGAGCTACCTCACTGATTTAATTATCGTTGAATTAAGTAATAGATGACCACTAGAAATACAGTAACATGTAATTTTAAAGTGCTGATGAAAAAATCATTTTTAGTACATTTTATGGGTGTCACGTAGTTGTACTTGTACAGAGAAAGGCACAACACGACTGGAGAATATCTACAAATTTCCTTTCCCTTACCTAAACTTAAAGAACTAGCAAAACTGAAAATTTTACATGTCTAATTTACTTAAACTTTTTGTTTTCTATATTTTTTCAATTTGGACAATGTAAATAGACTATCTGGTTTCTCTTTTTAGACACTGTCAAGTGAGTGTCAGGTCCTGGTTCTCATGCACTAGTACAATGCTGCAAAGTTTGCATTCGCCACTGGTTGGGAATATTTATTTGTTAAAAAGTTACACTGGAATGTGATATTATACAGTTGGGTGTTTTGGGTTTGTTTTGTTTTTAGCATTGTTGTTTTAAATACAAAATCCAAATTCGGCCTCTCTCTTCTCCAGTCACTTGTTCTCCCTCTCCTACCCCACAAAAACAAAAAACCAAGATGTACCATCAGACAGGACATATTCAGGACAGAACAAAACCTTCTGCTTCATGTCCGTCTTTTTGTGCGTCATTAACTCCAAACGCTTTCCTTGAAATAAGCTACATTATATTTACCATTCCCACTGTGTGGAGAGATACAGCACCAGTACGATCACCCATGAAATCCTCTCAGCCTAGACAAAATAAAGTCTACTCACCTCATATACAGGTTTCAAAACAACTAGAGCACCACAATAGACATGACTGAGCATCCCCATCCCTTCTCATTGCTCCTACTGCAAGGGTGTAGTGTGCAATAGGAAGTTTTAAAAAAAAATTCTCAGGGATTGTCTACACTTACGGTGCAGCTGCACCGCTGTGGCACTTAGAGAAGACTCTACCTGCACTGAGAGGCGAGCTCATAAGTACTCCACCTCCATAAGAAACAGTAGCTATATCAACAGGAGAAGCCCTCCCACTGACATAGTGCTGTCTACGCTCGGGGTTAGGACAGTATAACTGCATTGCTCAGGGTGTGTGGATTTTCCACATCCCTGAGCAAAGCAGATATAAATACAGAAACTGGTAGTATAGACCTGTGGTTCTCAACCACAGGTACATGTACCCCTGGGAGTACACAGCGGTCTTCCAGGGGGTACATCAACTCATCTAGATATTTGCCTAGTTTTATAACAGGCTACATAAAATGCACCAGCAAAATCAGTACAAACTAAAATTTCATACAGTCAAGGGCTTGTTTATACTGCTCTATATACTATATATCAAAATGTAAGTACAATATTTATATTCCAATTGATTCATTTTATTGTACGGTAAAAATGAGAAAGCAAGCAATTTTTCAGGAATAGTGTGTTGTGACACTTGTATTTCTCTGTCTGATTTTGTAAGCTAGTGGTTTTTAAGTGAGGTGAAACTTGTGGGTACACAAAACAAATCAGACTCCTGAAATTGATACAGTAGTCAAGAAAGGTTGAGAGGCACTGGTGAAGACCAAGGGCGTGTCTACACTTGCCATTTAAAGTCCAAAAAGTCCCTTTTTTGCGCAAAAACTGTGGAAGCGTCTCCCCTTGCCAATTACTTTTTGCGGTGAAACTCAGAAGTTTCACCGCAAATAGAAAACCACCTCCACAAGAGGCATACAGTTCTTACCGGTGATACTTTTGCGGTGATGTGCAAATGGAGACACGTTCTTCCTGTTTACACAGCTTTTAACCTCTGGACGATATCCCACAGTGCCTATGTGACCACTCTCGCCAGCAGCTCTGCTGCTCTGATGCCAGGTAAACTGCCATCTGCCCCTCCCCCTGTAAAGCCCGCCCCTCCCCCTGTAAAGCCTTGGAGAACTTTGAAATTCCCCTTCCTGTTTTCTTGGCAAATACTCACTTATCATCTGGCCAGGTGACAATGGCTGCTCCATGGAGCAGCGGATCCCCTGCTCGGAGCAATGCTGAGCTACTGGAGCTGATCAGTGTTTGGGGAGAGGAGGCTGTGCAAGGACGCAAGATGCCCCACGATCATGCCCCCTCCTTCCCACAAGACCTATCCTCAAAATGGAGAGAGCTGTACTCTTGAATAGCTGCCCTCAGTGTGCTGCTCTCATTGGCAATGGAAGTGCTGCAAATGTGAACACAATCTGTGGAAGTAAGTGAGAACACAAACCAGCACTTTTCTTTTACTGATTCTCTATCACCAGTGAAACTGACAGCGCAAAAACTCTGCAAGTGTAGACATAGTCCAAATCGCAGTCTTGCAATGTTGGGAGACCTAATGTAGCTGGGACTGAGACTTACTCTGAGACTAAAGGTATTTCTATGCTACAGCACTGCACCTGTGCCGCTATAGTGCGGATACTTCCTACATCAACAGAAGGGGTATTTTTGTCCATGTATATAATCCACTTCCCAAGAGGCAGTAACTAGCCCAACAGAGGAATTCCTCTGTTGACCTAGCTGCATCTAGTCATGGTTAGGTCAATTTAACTACGTTGCACGGGGGACAAAGTTTTTCCACAGCTCTGAGTGCTGCAGTTGTCAATCTAATTTTTAGGTGTAAACAAGGCCTAAGTTATTGTCCCTTTAAAGAGTTACACATGTCATTAGACCAACTGCACATGGGAAGCAATATCTGTAGTTTCATTTCCTGGGACTGTTATTTTGCATTGGAGGATCAGGGAAGGAAACTGAAGGGACAACTTGGAACTTACAGCAAGCAGCTCCTAATGCAAAAAGATGCCATTCATGACCCCAGCTCCCTAACTAAATCCCAAATTCCTATTTACTTGCCCTTCACTGAAGCTGTAGCCCAATTTAAACAGCTTCCTACATTCAACCAGTCTCAACATCCCAATCCAGCCATTTCCCTTTCCTGCCATCAACCCCACACGTTACCCAATACATGTGCCATACACTCTTCTCCTCTTGGTCCATCCTTACTCCCCTCCCCCTTGAGCCCTCCCACACCCACCAACTTCAGCCCCACCAGCCTCATCCCCTCCCCCTTGAGCCCCCGCTAACCTAAACCCTCCACCAGCCCCCTCACATCCACCTTCCTCACCTGCACCTACCTCTCTCGACTCCCCACCCCCTTGACCTCCCACACCCACCAAGCACACCGCTCCAGCTCCCACCTCAGCCCCCTCCACACCCACCATCCTCATTCCGCTCTCCCTCCAGCTCTCCCACACCCACCAATCTCGGCCCCACTATCCCCACACCCAACAACTACACACACACACCCAAAACCTAACTCCCCAGCTCCTGGAGCCCCCCCACCCCCCAGCATCGTCGCCGCCACCATAAGGCCCCCTCCCACCAACTCACCCCTGTGTCCCCTCCCCCACCTACTGGAGCCCCCGCCCCCACACAAGGCCCCTCACACGAACGCACCCCTGTGTCTCTTCCCCTCCCCCCGAAAATGCACCCAAGCAAAAGAGCAGCTGCCGGCCGCCGGCCGCTCTCACCGCGCCTTGCCGGATCCGGTGTCCAGGCCGCGACGCTGGGGTCCAGCCTAGGCTCCGTGCCCACAATGCCAAGCGGCTCCCTGCACTACCCACCCAGCCGCAGCCCCATGTCCCGGCACCGTGGAGCCAACACAGGCCCGGCTTAGGCCCCGCCTCCCCGGCCGCACACACCTCGCACAAACCGACGCAGCTGCGGAGCACCCTCATTCCATATACATGAGGAGCGCTCAGTGATTGGCCGAAGCGGGGTGGCGCGTGAGGGGCCGGCTCAGTAACATTATTAACGGTTGCCACGCAGGGGAGGGGAGCGCGCGAGCTGCACAGGGGTTACTACAGGGCGTTCGCTGCCGGGGTCAGGCGCTGTAGCGCGCAGGGCGAGGGAAGGCGGGGCCTCGGGACGGGGAAATAGGCTGGTGGGGCTGAGCGCGCGAGTAACGGATTTTCACTGACACTGTGCTACAAGTAACAGTTACCATTCAAATGCACTCGTGTCCATGGAGTAATTTATTATGCAAATAATGTATATTACTGCACATTGTGTAAATAATTACTATGCAAACTATTGCCTTGCAGGCACCCTCCCCTCATTTAGTGCTGTAATATAATCCCCAATCACTTTGTAAACTCAAAGATTTACAAGCACTTGAACTGTGTCATTTTAGTTAATTTAAAGAAGGAGCAACATTTTAAATTAGGGAGATTCATTTTGTGTTTACAGATGCTGTACCATTTGAAAATAAGTATCAATGGAGCAACATTATAATCAGAAGCACAAAATGAAGCAATTTTTTTTTTAACTTCTAGAGCATGCATACACTATAATATGAACATTTTACCACTCTTAAGTATGTTGAAGTAAGTGTGAAGTGGTAGAGAGATAACCACTTCCCCCAGGCCACTTTCTCCATTTTTTTTTCAGTTGCTCCTATTAATTTTTAGCAGGGCACAGTTCATACCAAACAGTTAAAATGATTCTGGTACCCTGATCTATTACTCCTGTCTTCTCAGAATACAAGGACTCTTTTTATGTTAGGAGAGAACAGGAATATTCCCCTCAGGTCATCTGAGACTTATAGGCACCAGAAAGACTCATAGCTTGGCCTGGGCTGCCTGCTTCATGGTTTCCTTCTTCTGACATATGTGAGTTGTAGAGGTGTCCTTGTAATTACATGAATCTCCTTCAGAAAGGGAGGAAAATATTGCAAGATGGAAATAGTATATGAGAGATTTCTGAGCTTATTATAAGCAGCATGAAGGATCACAGGCCAATACAGGTGATAGCAACATTATAGGTAATATCACAGCATTAGATTAAAAATTCAAGAGTTCTTCTATAGTCATGAGGATAAGAAAAGGAACAATAGAAGCCTGTGTACCTGGAAATGGAAGAACCAGTCACCCACTTGTTCCAAGGAAGGAAAAAAAATTAATAATTTCAGAAGGAGGGAGTTGAAGTGACATTCTGCCAAGGGATTCACTTGTTTCAACAAACACATGCCAAATTAAAGACAATAGATAGGATGTGAATGCAAAAGGGGAGAATTCAGAGTTGTGATGAACTCTCTGGCTTGAACTTCTAGTCTTTTAAATTTTACTTCAAATCAGTCAAAGGACAGTTCCACAATAAAACAATAGCTATTTTATGTAAACACAGACAAGACTTCACAGGGTTCAGATTGCACTCAGCAAGAGAGAGTGCCTCGTGCATTATTATAGTTGGTGCGTGGATGACAGAATGAATCCTCTTTTTCTTGTGCTTACCTATGGGTGTTCTGTAAGAAATGATCACGCTGGGTCAGACCAATGGTCCACCTCACCCAGGATCCTGTCTTCCGATTGGTTTTGCTGGGAGCCTCCAGAATTACACTCTGTCTCCCGGAGGCTACTGAAGCCAAACCGGGAGATTTTAGGCTGCTAAAAGTCTGTCAGCACAGCAGGGCTAAGGCAGGCTCCCCGCCTGCCCTGACCCTGCCCTGCTCCTGGAAGTTGCTAGCAAATCCCTGCAGCCCCGGGGAAGGTGGGGGCAAGGGGTCTCAGTGTATTGCCCCCATCCCAAGTGTGACTCTGCAGCTCCCATTAACCCAATGGGAGCTGTGGGGGCAGTGCCTGCAGGCACAGACAGTGCAGAGTCCCCTGCCCCATCCCAGGGACGTGCTGGCCGCTTCCGGAAGCTGCACTGGGCCAGGGAGCCTGTCTTAGCCCTTACTGTGCCACCAACCGAGGTAAGTGCTGACCAGCCAGACCCTCACCCCCTCCCAAACCCCAATCTCTTGCCCCAGACCTGAGCCTACTCCCAGACACAAGGCGCAGGGCAAAGGTGTTTGGGTTTGTGTGATTAGACAGTTTGCAAGCCTGCTTCCAATAGGTGCTTCAGAGGGAATGAACAGAACAAGTACTCATTGTGTAATCCCTCCTCTGTTGTCCAGTCCCAGCTTCTGGCAGTCAGAGGCTCAGGCCACCCAGAGCATAGGGTTGCATCCCTAACCATCCTGGTTAATTGATGCCATTGAGGGTCCTATCCTCCATGAATTTATCAAATTCTTTTTTGAACCTTGTTATAGTTTTGGCCTTTACAACATCCCTCAGCAATGAGTTCCACAGGTTGACTAGGTGTGATGTGAAGATGCACTACGCTGAGCGAGAGTCTCAGTTCCAGAGACTCATAGGACACCTAACTTGGAATTAGAAATGGCCCTGACCCAATCCCCTAGATTTAAAATCTACCAAAACTTAGGAAAGAGGGTGAATTTTTTACTCCAAATCTGGATCTCATTTCAAAGTTTGTACCTTGTCCCCATCTTTATAAAAGGCTGAACTAACATGCTGGATCTAAACTTGGCTGAATTTTGACATACAAATGCAAACTGTGTGTCACAGACCCATCTCCACTCTAAGTGGAAACTTCCCAGGACAATGCATTTGTTAATTTTTCCCTGCACAACATGGCAATATCAGGATCTCTAAAGACAACCTCTCCAGAAAAGCAAGTCTGAGAAACTAGTAATTGACGGCCCGATTTCCAGACATGCTGTGTACTCAAAGCTCTCATTGACTTTGTTTGGACTCCATTCAATAGAATGTGCGCATGCACAGAGTGCATGAAGCAATCTCTGCTTTCTGTAGAATTGAAGGGAGTGGGATAACAGCAAAACTAGCCTATGCTCCACTCTACATAGCTGCAATACTTTGATCAATTTGCACCCCTAACACTGAGTCCAGAGCACCCAGAATAGATACTATAGTTGGGTATAGATTGCTTTCAGAACACTGAACAGAGAATCCAACCCAGACAGAATCTTGTGTGCAGGACCTCATGCCTGGCAGGCACCCATTATGAAACAGCCTTTACTTCCCCCAAAGGCTGTCCAGCACATTGAGGCTGAAAACTTAGTAAGATTCAGAAAGGAACTACACATCAATATCACCTAGAGTTAGTGAATGATAAATTTTAGGATATTCATACTTCAGGGTTTAAGCCAATCTTTAACAGAGATTAAAAGGACACCTAATGTAGGGGTGAGATTATCTCAAGTCTGCCTAATGCAAGGTTTCTTGCACTGTCCTCTGAAGCATTTGATGTGGCCTACTGCTGGAGACCGATTACTGAACAAGATAGACTACAGGTCTGATGCATTCTGGCAATTGCTATGTTCCTAACTCAGTCCAACAGCTGAGCAGAAAGGTTACCTGGTACAGACTGTGCATGCAGACTGTGCATGCATACGAAATTTCAGACATCTCTACAAAACAAACAAACAAACAAAAACACTGCAGTGTATCTGAAATAGATTTCTATAGGAACTTAAATTAACTCCCCCTGCAGCTCAGGAACCTCTTTGGAAGTTCTTGACACTTTTATGCAGAATGGGCAAAATTCTGCAGCCAAAAACATGCTAGATCTCTTCGGGTACATCTTTACAGGGATAGATTTATTTAAATAAAGACACCCACAAACCCACGCACCAGCAGTTGGCCTGGATCAGCTGACTCAGCCTCCATGGCTCAGGCTGCAGGGCTAAAAATCACTGTGTAGACATTTGGGCCCGAGTGTCTATACAGCAATTTTTGAGCTCCACAGCCCAAGCCCTGGGAGGCTGAGAGAGCTGACCCGCTCTTGCTGCAGCTATGCTGTAAGTCTTATCTCTGGGTAGACATATACCCTGTGTTGTTTTAAGGCAATATTATTCTTCTGGCTAAAATGCACTGCCTACTTATTTTAACAATCCCCTGACTGAGCAGCCTAAAAGGTGCGTATCAAGGGTGGCATGCCACCTGAGGCAAAATCTGGAACAGACCTTTGTTCAGTTCCTTGTGAAAGTACAAAGTAATCAGCTCAAGAAAGGAAAATGTTAACTGTGATTTCACTCTCCACGTGACTTTTTATGTAAGAGGTTTATATTGCTGTCCATTATTGGAGTGTCTGAACACCTTCCATGTAGCAAAGTCCCAAGGGGACTTCATGCAGTCTGCCCTACTTCTCATTGTATGGGGTCAGAACTCTGCTTGGAGTAACTTTTTTGTTTTAAAAAAGCGCGGAGGATGGTGGAATAAAAAGCGTGTTCAAAATGTGAGTGTCGCTTGTGGTGGCATCACTTCCCCTCAAAAAGCAAGGCTTTGCAATGTTTCCCAAAGATGGTCAGACTCAGCTCACCTGATCTCCTCTGGAAGATATTGATTGCTTTCGAAATTAGGACCAAGGCTTTACATGGCCATCACATGCTGACTGGAAGCCAGTGGAAGGACTTAAGCAGAGGCCTGATGTGCTCATGAGGACTTGAGTCATGCAGAAGGTGAACAGCTGGAACTTTCTGTACCAGCTGGAGCCTGTGCATCATCTTCACGTTCACCTTCAAATACAATGCAGCCTGGAGATGAGAAATGCATGGGCAGGTCCTCATCTAGGATGAAAGGTTCAAACCCATGTGTCAGTCCACTGCTTGATTACACAGGGTTTAAGGATTGGTGAGGTAAATGGGGAGTTTTTATGTTTCTCAGTACAAAGGCAGTTGGGCTTCCCTTTGCTAAAAAGTTAGAAATGTTCCTAACTTGGAAAGCATCCTGCAGACTGTGCAGATCTTCCCAGAGAATCAGAGACCTGTAACCAGCTTCTCCTCTCTCTGTTGCACCAAGTGGCCTTATGGTATAAAAGGAACACTTCCTTACTATCTGTTCAGAGCCTAATGACTCGTCAGCTCGTTACTTTCCTGTCTGGGGGATTACATTAAAAAGTGTGAAGCATTTATAATGGATTCAGACAAACTATTTCTTTTTATGTAGAGTTGATACTATCAATCCATTTAGATTAAATACCATGAAATCTTGGATTAGACTATATTGAAAGATGCTGATATTGACTTCTGGAATTCTTTTGCACATTCATAGGAAGTGTATCAGTTGTTAATACTACCACAAGAGGCAAATGTATGGCATCATTTTTGTGTACAGCTAGATGGAATACTTAGAATATTTGTTATTCATTTCTCTGGCATCAATGATTTCAAGTACCAAGAGGTGGGAGTTTTTCCTCTATAAAATGAGAGCATTGGGATTATATTGTATCAGAGAAAAAGATTTTAGTGTCTGTGACACACTAAATTGTTGTTCTGTTGTGATTATGTCAATATTTTTTTCCATCATTGGAAAATATCAATAGTGGGAAAATACCTGGTATCTTGGTCAGAACTAAAGTTTCTCTTAAGTTTTAAATTTGTTGAAGAACCTTGGAAATTTTCACTGTATGATATAATAGTTCCATGCTGAATATTCATAAGAAAACCAAAGTGGAGGGGAGGGGGAAAGGTGATTTTGTAATAAACAGAATTATTAATTTTTAAAATTATTCATAATCTGTATTTATACTTAAAAATCTCAGATGTACAAGAGATATAGGCTAGTACTTTTGGGAAACTCTGAAATTTACCTTTGTTCACAAGCAAAGAAAATGAGAGATGATCAGAGCTCGATGACAAACTAAAGTATTAGCATGATGTTATTATAAACCAAATATTAACATGATCTTGCAAATGAAGGGAGTGAGTGCAGCTCTTAGATTATTCAGGCAATCAATGTGAAAATGTTCATTAACCCCTAAAATTGCACAAATTTTAGTACAAATATTATTTAGTGAAAAATGCTCTGATACAAATTTTCCAATATTCTTATTTCCTGTTGTAAAAAGTTTCAGTCATCCAGTCAAAGAGCAAAAACAACGCCTTGTGGCTTGGGTGACCAACCACAGAACATGAACAGCTAACAGCTCATGAACGATTTTTAGATTGTAAGTATTCAGGATAATTTGCAAACAATACATTTAAAGAAAGTCAGAATCAGTAAGCAAACAACCCACTCTCCAGAAAAAGGGACTAAATAACAAATATTATTGGTAACAAATAATTTGGCCAGCTCTACATTAATATACTGTACACACAAAAAACAAAACCAGGAGCCACATTATGAAACAGACTGTGAATGGGAGAATACACATGGGAAATTCTCAGTTAATTCATTATGAGCAGAGTCTGCTATATCTTGATAGAGGGAGTTCTACAGTTAGAACTAATAGAAATCTAAACATCACAGATGCTCATATATAAGCCCGTAAGTAAAACTCCAATGAGGGACATAGTTGAACAAAATAAGTACTTTCTTAAAGTAAACAACAAGAACTAAAATTACAATTGGCAGACTGCATGTAGAGCATGGTGATGATATCACTTGACACAACGGACAACTAAGAATGGGTTGGGTAGGGCTAAGCTTCAAGCCTGGGTAGGATTTAATAATACACCTTAAAATTTCTGAAGGGAAAATGACTATTAGCAAACTTACTATATGACTCACTGGATAACTGGACAATACAAATGATGGAGCACTGCTCATATGTCTCATAGCACTATGACAAAAAAAGCTTTAAAAAAAATGTAACCACATGCTAAGTGAACATTTTAAGAGCAGAGGTGTCAGATTTCTTGAGATTCAACAGCTTTCTCAAATGTATACTGTAGTGAAACAAAGACTCACTGTTGTGGCGCCTCCTGCTGGTTGTCTGGGAATTAGCTCTTTTTTAGCCTCGGAGTGCCCTCTGCTGGCCAGTGTCTTGCCTGCCTCAAGCCCCATGTCCCTCCTGGACCCCAAGGCCCTTTGAGGGGGTACTGCTGGGGCAGAACCCCAGGGTAACTCTAGGTCTTCACTCCCAGGGGAACCCCCAACCCTCTATCCCCACCTCACCTCAGTGGCTACTGCTAGTCATCATCCAGCCCCTATTCACTGGGGAAGTCTGTCATGGCCACTCATTATTGGCAAGGAGGGGGTTGGATCAGCTACCTCTGCAACCCCAGTACCTGCTTTGGCCTTTAACAAGGCCTGCAGCCTGGGGGTTTACCAGGCTGGAGCTCCCCAGCTCCTCTTGCCTTTCCCCAGCATTGCTCTGCTCCTGGTACCCTGAGCTACCAGGTCCTTCTCTCTCCCTACAGCTAGGCCTCCAGCTCTCTTATCAGGGCCAGCTGGGCCCTGATTCAGCCGGCCACACCTGTGGTCAGCTACTCAGTCAGCTTCCCTCAGTTATTCTCACTTCTGTTATTTCAGGAGCAGGGTAACCACCCCACTACACATACATGCCCAATCAGACTCCCATGAGGTTTTGATTTAAAAATCAGCTTACTATAAAATCCCATTCTTATTCCAGGGATCCATTTCCAATAATGTCTGAATAATTTGGCATTTTGCATGCCCTTTTGCAAATTTTAGGGGGCAAAGCTAATACTAAGTGGGTGGTATAAATCAATTGGGCTGAAAGAAAATGAAGAATTATGGCAGCAGAGACAAGCTGGATTCCTGAACTTGTTCATTTCCAGCAATAGTATTATCTGAGGGGAGAGAGAGGTTGTTTGTTTAAGTATAGAATTATTATAAAAGAAGCAATACAGATTGGTAGCTGGTCACCACTGAAATACAAATTCAACTACTTTGCTTACTTGCTTGGGAAAGAAGTTTGCCTACAAATAAAGGAATGAATGAGTGAATCTCCAAGTCTGATTTAGAGAAAATGAAACGTTCTGGCAATATGCCCAAACCAGTTCAGTATTTACTATAATTAGTAATACTGTCAACATATTCTAACATAGTAAGGACTCGGGCTAATCATACCCCTTGACTTTTGACAGTGGAAGACATCATGAGATTTATGACAAGGTGCTCAGTGGTTAAGTGCAGAATTTAACAATCAATTGGCACCAAAAAGGAACAGTTTAGTTTTGATAATGTTTAAGTACTTAAAAGTTCTTTAGGTTCCTTAAATTCATCTCATATTCTCTAATAGCACAGATAAATTTCCAGACTAATGCAAATAAATCAGAATACCATCTGTATAACAATAGTATAATAACCCAAAGAGATTGAAATATCCACCCAAGATAAATATATACACATTCTAAATAGGTTGGGGCCTACAATAAAAACCTGCAAAGCAAAACATGGAATGTTGCAATATTATCAGAATTTTGGCACCAAAGGAAATAGGAGGTAGCATTAAAAATAGGATATAAAACTGTTCTTGAACATTTTGCATGAAAGTCTCAAATAGTTACCAACCCCCGCAACTTTATAGTTTGGTTGATACTATCAAAAGCAAAAGAAGAATCAAAGGCATCAAACATGAACATTGACCAGAGTCTGCCCAGAGCAGGCAATAGTGACAGTCTCTGGACAAAGACATTTCTGTTGTATGCCCACCTTGAAAATCTGACTGAAATTTGTCAAATAGAAGATGCCTTTGTGTGATGGGGTTGGGGTGAAGTCCTGAATGAATGGCATGTGTTATTGTCTGTCTGACATAGTGACCAACTGGCCTGCCTTAGAGAAGGAAAGTGTCCCATTGATGGGGTTGAGGGTAACTGGTCCTGAGTTCATCACATGCCAGAGAATTTTAGTTAGGTCTATAAGACAGCTGTTGGTTTACCATTTATATATTAGAGAATGAGGCAGAGTTGGAGACATAGCTTCTCCCAGAACATACCAAAACCCACCTATTCCTAGAGAAAAAAGGTGCAAAGCACCGCTTTCCATGATACCAAAAAAGACAGGGGTCATCCGATGAAAGTAATAGGCAGCACATGTAATACAGACAAGAAGTACTTCTTCGCACAATGCAGAATTAACCTCTGGAATTCATTGTCATGTGGCGTTGTGATGGCCAGAATTATAACCAGGTTCATAAAAGAACTAGATAAGTTCATGGAGGATAGGTCCATCAATGGCTATTAGTCAAGATGTTCAGGAATGCAACCCCATGCTCGGAGTGACACTAAGCTTCTCTGGTACTGGCCACTGGCAGAGATGGGATATTGGGCTAGATGGGCCCTTGGTCTGACCCAGTATGGCAGTTTTATGATCTTATGTTCCTGCGGCAACCTTGTTCTTTGCTGGACTTTTGACCAGATAAAAATGGCATGGTATGGTAACAGTATTATATAAAGAGATGGGTGTATAACTGTTATGTACAGAAAAGTTGGTTTTAACTAACCAAGAAAACCTTTCCCACCACAGCAGGGTGAAAGCTGACTGAGCTTCCAGTGTTTTCCTGTGGGTTTTTATTCACCTAACTACTTTGAGGTGTTTTCCTAAAATAAAAATGTATTATAAATAAATATAAATAAAAAATAAAAATAAAAAAGTTTATATGACTTCAATCTGGAATCAAACAATCCTTACCAAGACTTTCAAGAATAGGAGCCTAAAGTTAATCTCCTAAATAAGTAGGTTGTTTTTCAACTGTGTAAGTCACTGTGAAATGCTGGGTCCTTCGCACTTCTGAAAATCAGACCAGTTAATCGGGTATCAAGGTATCGAGGTATGAATTTAACTTTTTTGGAAATCTTGGCCTCTGTATCTCACAGCCTTATGCAGACAACCTACAGTCAGATATATCTGCTTCATTCCAACTTATAATAGAAAAAAGATCAATTGTAAGCCTGTAATTAACCACAGTTTTCAGGGAACTTTTTTCAAATGAGGAGACAACACTACATGTTTAGAAAACTCCTCTAGACATTTACTTCTATCAGTTTAGTTAAGACTCCTAAGAATTAAATTATACTAGGCTTGATGTTCATGAGCACAAAGAAAAATTATGACCTGAAGCCAAGTCAACAAGCTAAATCACAGTGAAGGGAATAAATGAATGCATTTCCTCTGTCCAGACAGAAGGAGAAGTGGCTAACAATATAAATACTTTGGAAAAGACAAGCACTAACCCAGATCTAGAGCTATATTATCAGATATAAAAGAGTGGAGATCATTTATTATGAATTAGGATATTGTGAAAATGAGTATCTAGTTAAGTAGAATGAAAGTCTTGAAATTTTTCAAAGCATTGGAATGTGCAAATTGCAGTTCTGATGAACTTCTGATTATGGTGAAGTTGTTCCTGGAAAAAATATGACTTCCCTGTCATGATTCAGTTGTGTTCCCTGTTTTTAGATGGCGATAATTTGAGTCCCAGTCCTATTTTTAGCCCTATATAGCTTTGACTAGAAAAAAATTGGTTTGGCTTGAAAATTGTCAGTTTTCTGTGAAGGCTAAAATGGATTTTCCTATAAAGTTGGGGGAAATGGTAGAAATCCTGAATTAGCAGGTCACTAAAAATATACTCTGATTTGAAATGTTGGCTTTGATTATTTGGTATGGAAAAGAATCAACATAAAACTAGAAATTGGTGTAATACTTGTTTTCTTGGATGTGCCAGGTGCAGACAGAGAGAGATTAATGATTTTGCAACAAAACTTCCAATATATTAGAACATCCTCTGTAGTTCATGTATAAGAAGTACAAAGTGACGCCCCCGACTCCCCATGCACACACCTCCCATCACTATATGTACAAGCAAAGTTATTATTCCTAAATTTCACTCTTCCACCTTTCTCATCTAATTCCCTAACTCCCAAATCCCTAAATCAAACTGAACAACAATCATTTCCCACGTCACTCGACAGCACAACTGGTAACACCCAAAAGCCTGGAATGCCTGCCATGAATACTTTGAGAAGTATGTCACAAATCCTGTTCCACAGGTTGGGTTTTTAATAAGACTTGAACTGAATAACTACAAACGTGGGAAAGGGAGAGAGCTACAAAAGTACTTTATAAACCAATTCCTTCTTGCCTCTCTACTTTACAAGGCAGGAGGCTGCCACGGAAATGACACTTAGGCACCCGACTTAATCCATTTGCAAATATCAGATTCTGAATCATGATACCCACTACTGGCAACAGATAAACCAGAAAATTTAACCATTTCCTTGCTTTTATTGGACTACATGCAACTTCCTATTTTCAAGTTTAATATTTAAGTAAATGTGTTGCTTTTGCATGGGGCCTAAAGTCCTCTACCAACAGCACCTGCACTGGCATGTGAAGCTTTCTTTCACCCCATCTGCATCATTGTTGGGACTGATCCAAAGCCCATTCAAGTCAACTGAAAGACTTCAGTAGGATCTGGACCTGCCTTTGTAGAGGCATTATCTCTATCAGTTAGAGGGCAATTCAGTTTCATGCTCATTTATGGCTTCTCTATGGAAACCGTTTTACATGTGATATACATTTTAACAAATTTCATAGGTGGCCTGATCCAGCTCCCACTGAAGTCAATAGAAAAATTCCCACTGGAATTCAATGAGAGCTGAATCATACTCTAAAAGCTCTTTCAGCTAGGCACTGAGGCAGTCATCTCATTAGACAAACTGTACAGAGTGTGAAACATCCTCCAATGAGATCTTGTCCCTGTATTTCATTTGATTCATTTAATCTAGACTTACTAACTGAGCAAGCCCAACAGCTCAGCCACAAGATATGCAGACACCCCGTGCAACCGATTTTAAAATAACCCTTCGCAGAGAAGTGAAAACCACATGGTGCCAGAGCAACACATACTGCAAGTGTACAACAGTTGTCTTTTAACATACCTGATGTGTCAGATTATTCTACATAGTTTGTCTTATGTAAAGTTGCTGAAAAGCAAGATTCCTGTTATCAGAGGTATGAATAGAAACTTTTTGACTGGCTTACAAATAATTATGGTTATAAAACTTGAAATTTTGTAACTGTTCAAATCCTCAAGGGTGTCTGTCTGGCTCTCTCAAAAAAAGTATGTAATGGAAAATACCAGGAGGAAGAATCATGAAGAGTATGATCTAAAGCCCATGCAAGATAAAGGGAGTCTAATTTAGGAGGGAAATTCATCTCTTTATCAGTTTCTCTCTAAATTTATCGATTTCCAGTACTTGGAATACTTGTAAAGCTTCCCCAGAAGAAGTAGGAAATGACTAAGATCAAGACTATTATAGCCACTATATATAGGTCACATGCTGCTCTCCAGAGCTGAGCTTTGCTGGAGGTTAGACTGTGTGTCAGCTCCCTGCCACACCACTCTATCTTCCTCATCAGTTAACTGCTCAAGGCTCTCCCAACCCAGACATTGCCCCTCAGGTAACAATCAGTAAGCTCCAGCCCAAAGCTCCTCAGAGATGTTTCTCTGCAGTGTACAGCCCCTACCGCTCTGTGTTGACAGAAGATACTAAGTTTGCTGCTCTGTTAAAGAGTCAGTACATCACAGTTTATTATTTTAACTGGGGTAAACACACTCTCCCCTTCAAACAGTACTGAGTTGGTTTACAGTAAAAGTAAAACAAGTTTATTAACAAAATAACATGGATTAAGTGGCACCAAGTAAAGCAGATAAAGATAGAAATGGTTACAAGCATAAGTGAAAACACATCTAAGAGTCTAAAACTTAATCTAGCAAGATAAAGTCTTTGTTTAAGATGGTTTCTCTCACCTACAGTCTCCTTTCCAGCTTTTTACTGGCCAGCCTGACCAGGACCCAACACAGAGATAAAAATCACTTGGTTTCTTTATCTCCTTTAGGTGAAGAAGCAAGATAGTCTCTCTCTATTCCTTATATTCCCAAAGGGATGTCTTTTTCTTGCAAGTCAGGGAGGCCTCCTGAGGATTCAGTCTCCTGTGTCTCCGAGGTGCACGAGCTATGTTTCAGAGTAACAGCCGTGTTAGTCTGTATTCGCAAAAAGAAAAGGAGTACTTGTGGCACCTTAGAGACTAACCAATTTATTTGAGCATAAGCTTTCGTGAGCTACAGCTCACTTCACCGGATGCATAAGCTATGTTAATTATCAATCTCTCCAGTTCTGGCTCAGGACAACCTCTGCTGGTTTAGCTTGAGAACTTTGCTTACAGCTAATGTGTAAACTGAAATAAACCCACATTCCTTTGTCTAGGACAGACCTGTTCATCACCTTTATCTGGGCTAGGCTGTCTTGTCTTAAACATGTTCTAGTAACTTCATACAGAAGAAATTCATAACTTCACATATGTTAACTTGTGCATTTTACAATGATATTAATAAGCAGAGTTATTAAGATGACAGAGAGAGAGATACAAAATATAGAACTGAATGCTTATGGTACCAAGACAAATAGGAAACATATGGACAAAATAGAGAAGCAGGATTCAAACAGAAGACTCATAAAATGACTTGTTAGTTTAACCTGCTGTAAAATGTGTAGAGAGCACTTTTGTATGATTATATGCTGACATTATCACCCAGTGTTTGAGAAAAGGCATTAAAATTGAAGGCAGTTGTGATTTCTATGATAAGGGTGTTGCAACATTCTGTGTTTAGATACAGCATGGCTTGGTCTGACCCAGTATGGCCATTCTTAGGTGTATAACATTCCCCTTGCAATTCTGTATATAAATATCTTAATGGTCACAACTTAAAAAGTTTCATTACTGTTTTCATAGACTTCTTCACGAAGCACCCACACTGCCAATAGCTGCTGAGATAAGGACTCAAATTTTGGGGAGTCCTGTTGGTGTAGCATACCACCCACCCTCTCTGAAGCTGCCTTCAGTTCTCCAGAATCTAAAAAACAAAACCAAAAAGCCACACCCACAGATCTTTAGTTGTTGTGGATAAAGAGAAAAGTTTGAAAATCTGCCTGAGTTTGCAGAGATGAAATGCCTGTTCATTTCAATGGATGCCATCTCAGATGCTAATGATGAAACTTTAAGTATCAACATTATTAACAATTTCAGTGATCATCAAAATATGAAGAAAGGTGAAAAACGTATCATATTATGAAGTTCTACATAGTCTACTCTAACTATAGCTTACTTTGGCACTACAGACTTGTGGATTTGGGAAAGCACCACCAGTTATTTTTCATCCCAGTCATGAAGGAACCAGCATAGTACAGGGAGAATACACAATCATATTTTGAACAGCTGCACAATCAGAGAGCAGCGTCTTACTTTGTTGTCCCAAATGGATGCAATTTATGTATGTTATGGTTAGAAAAGTACCACTACTTTCTGGTCCAAATTCAAATCCTGGCTGAGTTTACAAGCACATGTAATGAGTAAATTCCCTTTCTCTCAAAATATTTAAGAACAGACAAGAATGACATTAATATACAAATTTTTAGGTTTATGAATTTCTTCACCCAGCTGTTTCACAGCCCACTTCACTGGAAGTAACAATTAATCAAACAGATGGTACTTAAACCGTGAAAGTAACAGTTATTTTAGAATGATAGAGACTCCAACTTACAATCTTATTTTTTCAAAGACAGGCTTTTATGAAAGCTATTCTACAAACATTTGGGTAAAGCATAGCTCATCATGGTACAGGTTAACTGTCACCATTTCATGTTAGTAAAAATAATATCTGGCATTTACATATAGCATCTTTCATCTTGAAGGATTCTAAAGGCCTGATCCTGCAAGGTGCTGAGTGTCCTCAAGCGTCACTGAAGGGCACCTCTCACAATGTTGCCAACTCGCATGATTTTATCTTGAGTCTTGTGAGAACGGGTGTTTTTCCTAAATTACCAGCTTCTGGAGCCATGTGAATATGAGATAATCTCTCTTTTCAGATTTAAAGAAAGTAAGCTGTTGTGGAGAAAAGCTCACAGAATCCAGAAAACATTTTTAAAATCCCAAATTTTATTTTCTTGGGCTTGAGTCATGATTTTTTGAATGTTTGGGGTTGGCTATGCTGTTCTCAGGGGGCACTCTTTATATATAGGGCCAGGGATCAGTTCAAAACACACCCAAAATTCAGTCATGACAGCTGTGGAACAACACATACCAACATTACACAAAAGCCTAGAGAGGAAGTGAAGAATACTATTCCTACATTTTCAGTGGGATATAGTATCACTTCAATTGGCAATTTGAAAAAGAAAGCACTGAATTTCATAGAAACTGGTCTTTGAAAACATAGGCACAAAACATGTGCCAGGAGAGAAAGAGTCCAAGGACTAAATAAGCATGAGGATGAAACTGTGATTATGAAAATAACATGTAGTTATATTCCAAGAACTGGACACACCCTGGAAATTCAATATTCAGGTGTTGGTAAGGTACATCTTTTTCCCTTAAGTCATCGCTTGCATCACATTTCAGCTGGAAGAAAGCATGGCTGTAAGATGCTTCTTCCTCCTCCTCAATGATTCTCTGAAATAGCCTAGTGAAGGAGGATGGCTGAGTGATAATTTAGTTACTTAACTCTGGATGTAGAGTAAATTCAAATGCCAAAGACACTAGTTGTCCTGAAGAGTCTCAATCAGTAGGAAGGGGCCTATTTAGATTGTAAGCTTCTACTTAGTTTGCAAGCTTGTTAGGGCAGAGAAGATCACCTTTTTGTTCTCTGTTTGTACAGCACTTAGCATTGTGGGGGCCTGGTCCATGACTAGGGCTCTTAGGCAGTCCTGCAACACAAATAATAATACTCTTTTATCTTACAGCTGTTGGGCTTGATTTTAGTCTCACTTACAGCAGTTTTACACCAGTGTGATTCCATTGACCTCCCTGGATTTACTCTTAATTTACACAAGTGTGAATGAACTGAAAATCAGAGCCCTTACCTTTACTCTGGCTTTCTTTACAGTCTGGTATGATAGTTGCACACCATCTTGACTGGAATGTTGTCACCATACACTTCGGTTCTTCCTAGACATGGGTTGGCCCAAATTCCTTATAATGACAGTGGTTCCACTGACTGCGGCATTATGTCTTGACAATATTATGTAAAATCTCGTGGTCTCATCCACAAGGCATGCAAGGAAGAACCTCTGAGGAACAGAGGCCTAGCCCATGTCATGGCTTTGAGGAGTGCAGCACCTTTCTCACACGGTCTTTTTGGCTGGCTGTTATTAGTTTTGCTAATCACTGATGTCACTCTACTACTTTCCACCAACAAGGAACTAGAAAAAAAGAGCCAAGCCAACTTGCCCTATTCCCGCACAAGCTGCCCAGGGACATGGGATTCCAGTGACTTTTGAGCACCAGGCAGCCCCAGCACCTAGTGACGGATCAAGACTAAATGGGGCCTGGAGCCAATCCAGCTATAGGACCCCCTGCACACACACATACATACACACACACAGACACACAAACATACTCATGGGGGTCCTGACTTCTGCCCACCAAAGCTGCCTCCTGTTCCTCCAGCATTCTCAAATGGTGGGCCCACCCTTGGATCCATACTGTATGTGTACACAGACCCCTCTTCTGGCTCAAGGCCCAGATCCACAATTCCTGTTTTCTTCTGCTCCTGCCAGCACCTCCATTTCACCCACCAGCACAACTCTTGCTGCCTACTGTACTCTTTTCTGCTCACCTTTCATCACACCCCTTCTGTCCCTTACTCATTCCATTCTGTTTCTCCCTCTCCTCTTTCACTCACATGAATTCTATTACTTCTCTCCTCCCAATATTTTCTCTGCACACTTCAACCCTTGCAAAGACCATTATGACAATCGTAAACAACTTTATGAAATGTGGGAGGATCAGGATGCTTTTGTAATTTAACCACAGCATCCACCCGACCTTACTGATATAACCCTTATTCTCTTTCCCCTCCTTCTTCCCTTTGTTTATCTGTATCACTCGTATTATGTGTGACCTGGTCCTTGATCCTGCAAATAGATGTGCCAGTGCAGTTAAAATGGGAGTAAAGGTTCATGCCTATATATCTAGTTGCAGGATAGTAGCCTTAGACTTACACTCTTTCTGGCCAGGGAAAATATCTTTATACATCTGTAAGGCCTCATGCACACTTGTGGTGCTGTACAACTAAAATGAGCTTTCACTAATACATATCGACTCATTGTCTTCAGCAGTCATGTCATGTGTCTTTATACATCTGTGATACAGAGGCCCATTGGAGGTTCCCTGCTCTGTGTCAGCACCTCTTATCAGGCCTGGCACGTTCCGTGTACCCCTACACACTGTTGTCATGACATATACCCAAAGGGTGTCATGTAATATATCATTGGAAAACTAATGACCCACTGATCATTAAGATTCTGACGTGCTGTATGTATGGTCAGTCCACAAGGACTTTATTGAAATGCGCTGCAAATATGTTATTAAAATGCATTTGTCAAACAGTCCTAAACCACACCGGTTCCAAACAGGGGAATGTAGTTCCGCCTGCTTGAATGGGTCTCTGGTGTAAATTAGGCAAGATGTGATCAAAGACACATTGAAACGTTTACATACAAGGCCCACAAAGCCATCAGGAGAGCACGTGGGGAAAAGAAGACTACCTAACAATCTTTATGGTGATTGCAGACTGCACCCGTGGGAAACCTTCCTGCCGCTTGAAGGAGGGTCAGGGAACTTTGGGAAGGTGTAAATAGGGAGAAGCAGCCATTTTGGCATCCTTCACCTGAAGGGACAAAGGAACCAAGCACTGAGATCTGTGAACAGTCCTGGCCAGAAAGTCTGGCGAGCCATGTTTGAGAAGAGACTTGGTTGAAAACACTTCTTTGCACAAGAGAGTTTTATTTGTTAGATCAGGTTTTTAGTCTTAGAAACATATTTTTACTTTTGTTTGCTTGTAATCCTTTCTATCTTAATTCCTTATACTTGGTATCACTTAATCCTATGTCCTTTTGTTAAATAAACTTGTTTTACTTTTAATATAAACCAATTCAGTGCACTGATTGAAGGGAAGGGTGTATTAACTGCAGTTAAGCTAACAAACTGTAATGTATTGTCTCTTTGAAGGAGCAACAAACTGACTAACTTCTGAGTGGGTTCCAGAAGAGGGCTGGACACTGCTTGCAGACAATTTCAGGGTGCTGGGGTCATGCTGCAAACAGTAACTGGTTGGTGAAAGCCAGGGTGTGACTTGCATGTTTGTATGCAAGCTGTTGGTGTCCAGGCTGTGAGCCACATCAGCATGGCATTTGAGGCACTCAAAGATACAAGGCAGGTGGCAGCACAATCTCTCACTGGTCTGGGTTGAAGCAAAGCATAACAAACACTTCTGATGGTGTCAAATTAATCACACACACACACCACTTCCTTCAATTTTTACTTACACTGTGGGTTGAGATGTCCCAAGTAGGCAATAAGAACTGGTCATGCATCTGCTGCACTGGAGAGCAAGCCTGCATGTGCAGGAAGTGTGATGGATTTTAAAAACAATTGAAAGCCTGGTGCCCCATTTGTTTCATACTCATGTTCAACACTAATTATAATAACAACTCTCCTTTATAACAGTCTTAATCATCAAGTCTAAATGACTGTATCTTCTGCCCTTTAACTCTGTTATTGAATTCTCCGCTGCTTGGGTGACAGATTACTTGGGCTGAAATTAGAAGGAAGAAGGATTACCAACTGATGCTAGTTCTTTAGTTCTTGTTGGCTCAGAACAGCTCTTACTGTTCGTTTTTGTTCATTCATTCAGTGGATGGTTGAGAGGATGGGATAATAGGCCTTTGATTTGTTCACAGCAATAATTTCCTGGCTCTCCGAGACTTGTATCCAGCATTGACAGGAGAATATTTTTCTTTGGGGGTCTTGCTGTTCCTAGTGAAGGTATTGCTGCTCCCAAAGCAAGCTATTTTAAAGTCATATTTAAACAGAGAACTATTAGATTGAGCTAAGGGGTGTCATATTCAACATTTGTTTTCTCTTGCAGGTTCCACTATAAATGACACATACTACCTACAGGCTAAATTCTGTAGTTCTTAATCAAGCAAAACTCCCATTATCTTTAGTAGTTTTGCCCAAGCAAGAAACTCAGAATGTGGTCCTAGGTATGTGAACAGATGCCACAGATATTGGTCTATTCAAAGGACTGTTTCCACATCTAAATATCAAATACTGAGGGAGTGAAAGGTTCATTTCAAACATTGTTTGGCTTATAATTATCAACATTTTTATTGAGGATGGATGACTCACCCCATTTTCTGTATCATTTGACTAACAACTCCCTACTTTTCTTTTTTCTTCTCCTCCAGTCCATCCCTTAAGTAATAAATTAAAAAACAAAACACCATGGGACTACTTGTCCGAGTACTCACCCAGTGTGAGTAAGAGCTCCACAATCTGCCCCATCTACATTGATTCTCTGCCTACACACACACACACACACGTATTTTAAATAAGAGTAAGTTGCACTGGTCACCATTTCCATCACTGCAGCATGTCTATACCAACACAGCGAAGCTACAACAATGACTATAAACTCAGTGTAGACAAGGCCTGAGGTACATGAATAGGCTGTAAAAATGTTATTACACGTAAGACCAAAAAGTTTACATATTGTATTTATTATGGAGTCAAATCCCAAAGTCTTTACATTTTTTCTCATCCCTAATTCAAGAAAACTTCCACTGACGTCAGCAGGCCAAATGCTACACTCAGCTACCCCAATGTAAATTTATATTGTAACTACAGGTATGGCTGTATATCTCTGATCTCTGCTGAAGTTTAGACCCATACTTTAAAGCTGGGCCTTCCTTTTTACAGGTGAATTAAACCACCATTGGTGAAATCATCTCCCCACTGAAATCAATAAGAGTTTTGCTATTAACTTCAATGGGGCTAGGATTTCACCCCATATCCAGACACCTCCAGACTTGACAGAAGTTCAGATCCAGAGCTGACACTCCTTTCTGAACGTAAGATCTCATTTACATCCAGGATAGAACTATTCAGCCTCATTGTAACTTTATGGTCCAGAATCTAAAATTGCTGTTGCATAAGATTTTGCAGAATTAGGATTATCTATAAATTGGTGGTTTTGGATCACAGGGGTTCATGCAAACTTTATTCTCAGTATTTGATTTGAATGGAATCATCCCCAAGAAATCAATTGAAACTCACCTGAAACTGCTGCCATTCACCTGGTTTGCAGCAAAACAATGCACAGATTCAACTAGCCATGAAGTTAGGATCCAGATCTGCACTTTCACAAAACTCAAAGGGTTGGATGTGGAGTTCCAATTCAGCCTCATCTCCAATTCTTTCTGCAAAACCATTCATTTGCCCAAATTTGCTTGAAAGTGGAGTCAGGTTCATGAACCTTTTGCGGAACTTGGGCTGAATTTCAAGTTTGTAATGAAACCCAAAACCAGGGGAGTTTCAAGTAGTTTTGTGTTTCATAGTGAAGTTTCACCCATCTCCACTCACAATACAAGCAGAGGTGCCCTTGGGGCACTAGGTACATTCATTCATATTTAAAAGATGCAACTAAGCCAAGATCAATGATAGTTGTTTCCACACCTTTGGCTGATTTTTAATCTTAGAAATAAACCTTCAATTTATTATTACTAATGCAGACTTGAAGATAAACATTTCCCTGCTGCACTCAGATTTTAAGGTATTACTTTCAAGCAATTATCTTATAAAAACCCATCATTCAAAAGCTCTAAAATTGTTTTGAGAACAGAAACTAGATCAAGATTCCATTCTTTATCATATATCAGTTGGACTATTCACATGCATATAAAATTGCAAAAGTCTTTGCAGGCGCAGGACCATAATTATACCACCCTTATACGATAATTTTCAGCTGTAGATCATTACCAAAATGTAAAGAGACAGCTGCAAATCTCATTTCAAGCATTAAGGGAGCCAAGAAATATGCTCCAAATTTTATAAATGTGTTAAAAGAGGAAAGTTGAAAAATTGTGCCATAGACTAAAATATCATGTTATATCCAACCCTATGCATGCTATTTTAATATTACCACTCCAGCATCCGACATCTCAAAATGATGCATTTCTAGTGAACACACAACTGACACATAGGCCTTGTCTACACTACCAGGGTAAGTTGACCTAAATTACACTACTCCAGCTACGTGAATGACGTAGTTGGAATTAAAGTAGCTTAGGTCGATTTAGCACAGTATCTACATTGCGCTAAGTCAATGGGAGAGCATTATTCCTCTCGTTCCAGTGGAGTCGACCGGAGATTTCACTAGACCTGCTAAATCGATTCCCCACTGCATCAATCACAGCAGCATCAATCCCCGGTAAGTTTAGACATGGCCATATTTTCCCCCCTGAGATTTAATTAAAAGCCCTCTAAACTCATAATACCAACGGGAAAATAACAGTGTTCGAATTTTGCTGGGATTGAGCCATGCTGCTTTAAAAAACACACCTTTATACCTTTTATGCTTTCATGATAGGAGGCAAGATTAAATTATATGGAGCTCTCCACAGGTTCTAGCAACTGAGTTACAACTCTGGACAATAGCCAAGTATGCAGTTTTCACTTGGACTCAGCACTGCAGTTTAAAGGAGCCAGAAAAAAATCATATGTACAGTTAGAACTAGTGAGAAAGCATGTAATGTCTTGCAGCATGTAATGTCTTGGTGATGGGGTGGAGCACACTAACTATGTCAGGGGGAAGGTCACATCGTACTCAAACAATTTTCATTTTAAATGAAATAGATTAAAAACACAGCTGTCCATCTACACTCACAGATGAAAGCTGCTTTCCACTCTCACTCCCAGATTAAGTCAAAGCTAATCAGTCTTCTGCAATCCAGTGACAACACCAACATTGATTTCAATGGTTTGGCCCATTCCATCCAAATGTTCATTCTGATCCATGATTTCTGAAGGGGAGATAATAATGGAGGCCCTAGGTGCTCAGATTCATAGATTTCAGGGCCAGCAGAGATCATTGTGATCATCTAATCCGTCCTCCTGTATAACACAGACCACAGAACTTCCCCAAAATAATTCCTAGCGCTTATCTTTAAAAAAAAAATCCAATCTTGATTTTAAAAATTGTCAGTGATGAAGAATCCACCAGGACCTTTTCTAAATTGCTCCAAAGGTTAATTACCCTCACTGTCAAAAATTTACACCTTATTTCTAGCCTTAATTTGTCTAGTTTCAACTTCCAGCCATTGGCTCATGCTATCTATTACCTTTATTGGTTATCATGTTACCTTTCTCTGCTAGATTGAAGAGTCCATTATTAAATTTGTTCCCCAGGTAGACACTTATAGACTAATCAAGTCACTCCTTAACCTTCTCTTTGTTAAGATAAATAGATTAAGTTTTTAGTCTGTAAGTCATTTTGTGATCCTTTAATCATTCCTGCAGCTCCTCTCTGAACCATCCAGTTTATTAATATCTTTCTTGAATTGTGAGCACCAGAACTGGACACAGTATTGCAACAGCAGTTGCACCAAGGCCAAATACAGAGGTAAAATAATTGCTCTACTCCTACGCAAGAGTCCCCTATTTATGTATCCAAGGATCATGTTAGCTCTTTTGGCCACATTGTCATACTGGGAGCTCATATTCAGCTGACTATTTACTCTGACCCCCAGATCTTTTCACAGTCACTGCTTCCTAGAATAGAGTCCTCCAGTCTGTAAGTATGGCCTGCATTCTTTGTTCCTAGAGGAGTACGATTATGTAGAGCCATATTAAAATACATATTGTTTGCTTGCACCCAGTTTACCAAACGAACCATATTGCACTGAATCAGTGACCCATCCTCTTCATTATTTTCCACTCCCAATTTTTATCTCCTCTGCATAGTTTCAGTGATGAATTTTATGTTTTCTTCCAGGTCATTGATACAAATATTAAAAAGTGTAGGGCCAAGAACCAATACTTACAGGACTGCACTGGAAACACACCTGCTTGATGACTCTTCCCCATTTACAATGATATTTTGAGACCTCTCAGTTAGCCAGTTCTTAATCCATTTAATGTATACCATATTCATTTGATATCATTCTAGTTTTTTTAATCAAAATGTTGTGTGGTATCAAGTCAAACGCCTTACAGAAGTCTAAGTATATTATGTCCACTATTATCTTTATTAACTAAATTTATGATCTCCTCCAGAAAAGCTATCAAGTTAGACAGGATCTATTGTCCTTAAACTTATGTTGATTCGCATTAATTACACTACCCTCCTATAATTCTTTATTAATTGAGTCCCATGTCAACTGCTCCATTATCTTGTCTGAGATTGATGTCAAGCTGACAGGCCTATAATTACCCAGGTCATCCCATTTACCCTTTATAAAACTTGGCACAACAATAGCTTTCTCCCAGTCTTCTGGAACTAATTCAGTGCTCCGAGACTTATTGAAGCTCAACATTAACAGTCCAGCAACCTCCTTGGCTAATTCTTTTAAAACTCTTGGATGTAAGTTATCTGGACCTGCTGATTTAAAAATGTCTACCTTTGGTGGCTTCTGTTTAACATCTTCCAGAGATACTAGTGGAATGGGAAGAGTGTTATCAGCCACACACACAGGAGAGTTTCAGAAGTTTTCTGGAGAATGTAAGAGGCTTTTCTTTCAGGTGCAGCACTGTGTGATATATCAAGAAGGCCAGCGATGGAACAGTAGAGTAACCTGCAGCGCATGTGCCACATTCTTTATTGCCTGAAAACAGAAGGGACATCATGTGCATGAAGTGTAAGTTGGTGGCTGGACTGGAGGAGAAGATTCTTGGAATGGAGGGGCAAGTAAAGACACTACTGAGAATCAGAGAAGCTGAAGAGTTCCTTGACAGCCAGGATCAGGAAATACCAGTACCTGACAGAGGCTCACTACTCTGTCAGCAACTCCTAGGACACCTGACAAACTCACTTCATCTAACACGTTGCTCTCATAGTATTTATCTATAAAGAATATTGTGTAAGGTGTCAAATGCAAGCTGGTGACACCCTGGTCATTAAATATCATTGTGAAATGCATGTATTCACAGTATATGAGAAATTTCAGAGTAACAGCCGTGTTAGTCTGTATTCGCAAAAAGAAAAGGAGTACTTGTGGCACCTTAGAGACTAACCAATTTATTTGAGCATGAGCTTTCGTGAGCTACAGCTCACTTCATGCTCAAATAAATTGGTTAGTCTCTAAGGTGCCACAAGTACTCCTTTTCTTTTTGAGTATATGAGAAATGTACCTATATCTATATAATATACACCTACTGATTTCATGCTATAAAGTCTGTAACAAAGCAGAGTGCATAAACAGGTCTCCTGCCAGACAAAAGCCTGTCTATGCCAATATCCCTGCCTGTATGTAAATTGAGTATTGTGAGACAAATACAATGGGAGTTAGATTTGCGAGTGGAGTAAACAGGAAAAACAAGTTAATGAGAGGATGTGAAGGCAACATGGTGCCCGCACACTGGAGAACAAGCAAGGGGCCAACAGAGGTGAGTGGGGGTGAAGAGTTGTATCTGTGTGTGCACTTCAAAAGGATACATTTCAAAGGTTTACTGGACAATAAGAGGAAAGGAAAAGAACCCCTTTGATATCTATTTCACTGAGGAACATCATTGGTGGAGTGGGGGAGATTCATTAATGATTGGATCTTGATTCAACTTAAAATCAGCAAGCTCTGCAAAGGACTTTGAAGGTGAGAAACTGTTTGAGACAAAGGAGTGTAGCCCTATGGTCCCCAAACTTTTCACGTCATGCCCCCCAGGAGCCACAGTCAGAAGCCAGGGCCAGGAGCCAGCCTGCGGTTCCTGGGAGTGGCCCGGACAGGGTTAAGGGGGCCAAGGCTGGGGTCAGAGCTGTAGCCAGGCTGGGAGTGGGGCAGGGGCTAGGAGCAGAGCCGCAGCCAGGTCATGGTTGGGGGCCAAGGCTGAGAGCAGGGCTGGGCCTGAGAGCAGAGCCACAATCAGGGCCGGCAGCCAAGGCCATTGCTAGGTGCAGAGCCACAGCCAGGGATGGAGTAGGGGGCACCCGGTCCCCAGTGGGGGCTAGCGTTGGCTTCACTGCGCCCCCCTCAATGTTCTTCCATGCCCCACTAGGGGCTGTGCCCCACAGTTTGGGGACCACTGGTGTAGCCTGTCAAAGCTTGGTCCAATAAAAGATATTACCTCACTCACCTTGTCTCTCAAATATCTGGGGACCAACACAGCTACAGCAACACTGCATACAAAGTTATGATTAGTCTTAGAAGTGTGTTATACTTTTGTAGCCATTTCTGTTTCCTTTTTTCTTACTCAGTACTCACCTGAATCTATGAATCTCTGTTCTTTGTTCACAATATTCTTTTTATTATAAATTCATCTCTCAATGTTGTGCTGTTAAGTAAAGTGTGCATCCTCAGTTGAATCAAGCAAGCTGTTGTGTACAATCTCTTTGGAGACAGCAGACTTGGTCATTACTGTGAGTGTCCTGGGGCTGGACAATAGAAAGAGATGCTTCTGAAGTGTTGAGGACTCGGGTACACCAGAGTTACCTGCATGGCAGAGAAAAAGGCTAGCAGAGCCTCTGAGGAGATTGTTTGGATGGCTAACAGACAGGGCTGACAGGGAGCTGACATCCAGTTTAGCACCAACATGCCTCTCTTTTGCTAAGGAAGGGAGTTAAAGTGGCTCTCAGTCCTGGGAAAAGCCCTGATAAAGTGTCACATCCCAAATTCAAGGAAGAATGGCACTGGCCATCAAGGAATTGAAGAGAGAGGAAGTCAAGGAGGCCTGGAGGATCGGAACCACCAAAGCCAGTGGGTCGCAGCAGTATTCTACATGGCTGGAGATAGATGAGGATGGGCAGGCTGTGGCTACCTGAGAGAAGAGGACCAGGAGGTATTCCACACAGCTAGAGGTTTAAAATCAATACCAGGTCCTCAACATGGAAACTTTGGAAGCCACATCTCAAGATCCAGCAGGTTCAAGAGAATGGAGAGATATGCCGGACACATGTGGATGGCAGCTCTGCCCAACCTGTAAGAAAATCAAGTTTGCATGTAAGGAAGATGGATGATAGTTGTTGCAGGTTCAGTACTCAGAAGATCTGAAAGAACACTCTGGTTATCCACACAGGTGGATAACAGGACAGTGTGCTGCCTTACCAGAGCCAAGACAAGAGATGTCACTAAGATTGGATGGTTCCTGAAGTCACTAGGCAAGGACCCATTGGTGATGGTTCATATGGGCACCAATGATATTGCATTGTGGGATATCTTGCAGCTAGATAGTAGATTACTTCAGGGAACTTGGAAGCATGCTGAAGAAGAATGTCTAAACAATCTCTCTGAGCTCCTTCCTGTCCCATGAGCAAAGGAAGACAGAAGGCAGAAAATTCTTGAAATGAACTGCTGGCTAGGAAAGTGGTATAGGGTGGAGGATTTTGGTTTTGTGGAATATGGGCAGAGAAAGCTTCATGTTTTGGATGGCCTCCACCTCATTAGAATGGGGACAAGTCTCCTCGGGGACAGGCTGGCGAGGCTAGTCAGAAGGGGGTTAAACTAATAACAAAAGGGGAGGGTAAAATGAGGGAAGATATGAGCCTCAGCACAAAAATGAGAGGTTGAGAACAAAATTAATCAAAGGATGAAAGGATATGAAGAGAAGAAATTCTTTAATTCCCTATAAACCAATTTTAGGAGCCTGGGTTACAAACAAGTGGAACTGGAATTACTCATTTAGAATTATAAATTCAATCTAGCTGGTATTACTGAAACCCTGGTGGGATTATCTGCATGATTGGAATGTTAAAATCAGTGGTTATAACATATTTAGGAAGGATCAAGTGGACAAAAGGGGAGGGGAAATGGCACTCTATGCCATTATTTGTTTCCAAGTCACTGATAATTCAAAAGAAAATGAACTTGAATGCTTATGGATCAGTGTCCTAATAAATAAAGTACAAGATATGGCATTAGCTTTGGTCTGCTGCTACAGACCACCAAAATCACACTAGGGAACAGGACGACCACCGCCTTACACACTTATCTATAAAGTGTGTGTGTGGGGTGAAAGCTCTGTGGTCATGGAGGACATCAAATTTGAGTGACATGCTGAAGATCTCATGATGCCAGTGCTAAATCATCCTTGGAATCTGCAAACATTATAGATGACAACTTCCTAACTCAAAAAGCATTGCAGCCATCAGGACCTTGGAATCTGCAAACATTATAGATGACAACTTCCTAACTCAAAAAGCATTGCAGCCATTTATTAGACCTTGTTCTAACAGATAAAGAAGAACTAATCACAGAACTAAAAATTAATGGCAACTTAGGTACAGTGATCATGACTTGATCACATTCAAAATGTGCAAGCAGAATAAAATCCAGACCAGCAATATATATGTTTGGTGCTTTAACAGGGCCAATTTCACAAAGCTGAAAACAATTACGAGCCAAATCAGCAGGAAGGAATAATTTAGTCAGAAAAATGCAAAAAAATTGATTTCCTGATTATCAAAGAAAACCTTACTAGATACCCAAAAAGCTTCAATCCCCCAATTAAGGAAGAAGGCTATGCTGGTCAAAAAAAAAAAAAAAAAAACCAAGCTGGCTTAAAGGCTAAGCATAAACAAAGGTTTCAGAGTAACAGCCGTGTTAGTCTGTATTCGCAAAAAGAAAAGGAGTACTTGTGGCACCTTAGAGACTAACCAATTTATTTGAGCATAAGCTTTCGTGAGCTACAGCTCACTTCATCGGATGCATACTGTGGAAAGTGTAGAAGATCTTTTTATATACACACGAAGCATGAAAAAATACCTCCTCCCACCCCACTCTCCTGCTGCTAATAGCTTATCTAAAGTGATAACTCTCCTTACAATGTGTATGATAATCAAGTTGGGCCATTTCCAGCACAAATCCAGGTTTTCTCACACCCCTTCCCCCCCCCCCCCCACAAACCCACTCTCCTGCTGTATAAGTGTTAGATTAAAACTTAATGATATTTCAGAAAGGAAAGTTTAAATGTAAACAATGAGAGATTCTTAATAGAGATTGTGGTGTAACATAACATTATGCCCTGTTCATAGAATCATAGAATATCAGGGTTGGAAGGGACCTCAGGAGGTCATCTAGTCCAACCCCCTGCTCAAAGCAGGACCAATCCCCACCTAAATCATCCCAGCCAGGGCTTTGTCAAGCCTGACCTTAAAAACTTCTAAGGAAGGAGATTCCACCACCTCCCTAGGTAACGCATTCCAGTGTTTCACCACCCTCCTAGTGAAAACGTTTTTCCTAATATCCAACCTAAACCTCCCGCACTGCAACTTGAGACCATTACTCCTCATTCTGTCATCTGCTACCACTGAGAACAGTCTAGATCCATCCTCTTTGGAACCCCCTTTCAGGTAGTTGAAAGCAGCTATCAAATCCCCCCTCATTCTTCTCTTCTGCAGACTAAACAATCCCAGTTCCCTCAGCCTCTCCTCATAAGTCATGTGTTCCAGTCCCCTAATCATTTTTGTTGCCATCCGCTGGAAGTTTTCCAATTTTTCCATATCCTTCTTGTACTGTAGGGCCCAAAACTGCACACAGTACTCCAGATGAGGCCTCACCAATGTCGAATAGATGGGAATGATCACGTCCCTCGATCTGCTGGCAATGCCCCGACTTATTTATCCCAAAATGCCATTGGCCTTCTTGGCAACAAGGGCACACTGTTGACTCATATCCAGCTTCTCGTCCACTGTAACCCCTAGGTCCTTTTCTGCAGAACTGCTGCCTAGCCACTCGGTCCCTAGTCTGTAGCAGTGCATGGGATTCTTCCATCCTAAGTGCAGGACTCTGCACTTGTGCTTGTTGAACCTCATCAGATTTCTGTTCAGTAGCTTTAAAATACTCCGCATTTTTAAAAGGTTCTTTCTAGCGGTGAGATTCTTTTAAAGGTTACTTGGTGAAAAAATATACATTTCCTGGGGTGAACTGTTATCATACAAAGTTTAGTTACTCCAGACAAACCCAAGATCTTTAGCTTTTACATACTTACATAATATTCATGTTGACTTGGCTGGCAAAACAATTCCCATTTAAATCTCCCAATCTCCACCCTCAATCCACTGTCTGGCAGGTAACACTTGTAATACTTCTTTTCATAGCTGCTTGTACTTCATGAAGTAAACAGAATCAAGGCCAGAGCTTGTGAAGGCAATAGGAGATCCAGCCTCACGTGATATTTAATATGTACTGTAGCAGAGTCCCAACACAAATTGGACTTCATATGAGATTTAGGGGCCTAAATCGATAGCATCCAAAGGCCTTTTATTATCTTAACCCCGCCCTGAAGTAAATCGCACTCAGTGTGTTCTGCCTTAGATATATACACACATGCATGCGAATCATATTGGCAGCTGGCTCTGCCAAGTCTGTCTAGCAGATAAATGCCCAAGAGGGTATGTTACATATATCACAAAGACAAGATTATACATCACTATCCATGGCACTGAGAAAAAGAGAGCAGGCTTAATAGTGAACACCCAGGCACACTAGGTCATAGAAAAGTTAAAGCAAACAGGAGCTGCTGTGGGTTTTTACACTGCCAGAGACATAACTCACTGAACTAAAGAAAGGACTCCCTGTTCTCTTAGCCTTGCAAGTTTCTAGGACAAAAACAGGTTCGCAAACCCTCACAAAGTTAAGGCCATGCTATTTGCTAAAGGTAGAGATGACATTTTTGGTTGACAGGGTAGTGTTGGTGACTATGGGTTTTGCATACCCTGTCATGGGAACTGCTCTTCTGTTGCACGTCATAACATAATGACCACAGACTCCTATTGACACAGTATAAGAATTGACAGTTGAAGTTTGCACAGGATGCTATGTACCTAGGGTTAGCAACCCTCCAGGATTGTCCTGGAATCTCCAGGAATTAAACATTAATCTTTAATTAAAGATTATGTCATGTGATGAAACCTCCAGGAATATGTCCAACCAAAATTGGCAACCTTATATGTACCAGGAGACAGGATTTCATTGCTTTACCCCAGTGGTCCCCAAACTTTTTACCTCATGCTCCCCCCACCCCGCAGCCGTATCTGTGCCCCCTCCAGGAGGGGGTGATACAGACAAGGATAAGAGGGCTGAGGCTGGGACCACAGCTGGGGTGGGGTGAGCAGAACCTTGGCCAGGGGGCCAAGGCTGCCAGTTGGGCTCTGGGTGTGGGGCCAGGAGTGGAACTGGGTGGTGCTCCCTCTCTGCACCACGTGGGGGCTGGCCTGGGCCTCAGCTGTGCCCACCCCACCTCCCCGCAAATGTTCCTCTGCCCCCTCCTTGGGGGAGGCGCCCCATAGTTTCGGGACCTCTGCCTTACCCTGAGGCTTCAAGAAAATGGCAGGAGAGGATGAGAAAATAAATGATATCATCATACAGACACAGACCGACAATTTCCAGTTCTCTTCTCCCAAGAGAACCAGTTAGCAGCAGTGATAAAAAATGGAAGTTGAATGAGAGGTGCCATCTAGTGGAACTGGAGGGACAATGAAAGAAAGCAAATTTTGTCCCAGTACTTGAGTAGAATAATGCCCTTATGTGATACTAACCAAGGTCCCCTTACTCCTTTACAATCAATTGTGCATGCTAACCCAGTTCTCTCTCTCTCTTTCACATCCTTTGCCAACTATACAATGTGTTCCGTCACAACATGTCACTCCAATCCTCCCTCCCTTTCAGCTGCAAACACCTGCTATTCCCAATCATTCATGTAGAATGTGCCATGCTCAGGGTGCACGCACAAAATAATCATTTAATGGGGCTGCTGTCCGAAACCTAAAAACTTTTCAAGACTCAGTATTACAGGGCCTGAATCTGACCTCATTTACTCTTATGTAGCTCCCTTGGCTTCAGCAAAGCTACTGCTAGTTTACACCAGTGTTAATGAAGCCGAATTAAGCCCCCAGCATTCAGGGTCATGCTGAAATCAACAGGAATTTGAGAACTAAATACAGTATAGTGAGTTACAGCTTGACAACAAGCCACATACCGTAGCTTCCCCAGTCTGCAGTACCATTTTAGCAGCTTTGTCCACTCTCAGGTGTTCATATCATATGTATATGATATAACAAGTAAGATAGCATAGTAGGAGAACAAACCATGCTTCATAGCTTCCCAAGGCAGCTCCAACATTCTCCCAATCAACCCCCAATCTCCTCCTTTACACACCCCTGTTATTTTTCTAGCTGCCTACATACTTGAGGTTGATCCCTTGGTGCAGAGATGGGCAAACTATGGCCCATGGGCCACATCTGGCCCATGGGAGAGTCCTGCCCAGCCCTTGAGCTCCCGACAGGGGAGACTAGCCTCCCCTGCTGTCACCCCTGCCCCACAGCCATGCTGCCAGGCAGGCAGTGCAGCTGACTCCGGCCGGGCGGCGCGGCTGCTAGTCCTGCCGCTCTGAGCAGCATGGTGAGGGGGCAGGGAGTGGGGAGGTTGGATATGGGGTAGGGGGTCCGGGGGGGCATGGGGAAGTTGGATGGGGTGGAGTTTCTGGGCGGGCAGACAGGGGATGGGGAACGGGGGGGAGTTGAATGGGAAGGAAGTTCTGGGGGGGGGCTGTCAGGGGATGGGGGGGTTGGATAGGCATGGGAGTCCCAGGGGGCCTGTCAGGGGGTGGGGGTGTGGATAGGGGTTGGGGCAGTCAGGGGACAGGGATGGGGGGAGATTGGATAGGGGGTGAGGTCCTGAGGAGGCAGTTAGGGGCGGGGGGTCCCGGGAGGGGACGGTCAGGGGACAAGGAGCAGGGGCGGGTTGGATGGGTCGGGAGTTCTGAGGGGGGCAGTCAGGGGGCAGGAAGTGGGAGGGGGCGGAAAGGAGGCAGGGGCCAGGCTGTTTGGGGAGGCACAGCCTTTCCTACCCGGCCCTCCACACAGTTTCGCACCCCAATGTGGACCTCAGGCCAAAAACTTTGCCCACCTGTGCCTTAGTGCCTCAGTCCATTTTTTACTTACCTTGCTGATTCTGTCCTTCCATTTCCCACTTAGTCATTGTCTTGGGACTCTCAGAGGCGTGACGTTGACATGTACAGATATACCCGGGCTACCTTTGCTCTAGTTAGCTCCAGTAAAAATAGCAGTAAATCCACAGCAGGTGGGTGGCAGCACAGGCTGGACAAGCCCACCTCGGACCCTGCGTATGTATTTGAGCGGCTACGCTGTGGTTGTTACTCAAACTAGCTTAGGTATGTCTATGCATGCTGCAGTCACACCCCTCATTGCAGACATACCCTCAGTTGTGCACAGTGTGGTATATTTTTAATACACAAACATATCTTGACATCAGTGGGAATCTCCAAACAAATGCTGTACTCTGTAGTATGCTAACAATTACATACTCTCTCTTTCCTGACTGCTGTTGGATATCCCATGTGCTCCTCCATTTGCTCTGGACATCTGTCAGACAATCTCCTGCTACATAACAATGGATGTGTAGAATACAGATGCAGGAACTTCATTAAAACTTGGATTATAACAAACTGAACAAATTCCAACTTGGATAACTAAATTCAGTTAACCTAGTATTTTGATCAATCTGGTTCTCTTCTTCAGTGCGAGACCTAAACTGTTGTTTAGTGTAACTATTAAATACTTGCTGCATTTTACCCTAGAGATGGATGCATTTCAGTGATAAAAGTAATATTCCCAGTGTATTAGCTTATAAAGCACTTTGGAGATTTTTCAGGAAGAAAGGTGGCACATAAATGTAAGCTATTGTAAAGCCTGTAAGTGTATCATTTTTAAATTTTTTTTTATCAAATCCGCTTCTTGTAGAGCTTTTCTAATAGTTTTACAAGCTTTTTTGTAACCTGGGGTATCTCAGCCTTTTTCTGGATCTAGACTACTGCTCTAGACTGAAAAAGGACACTAAAATGGTACACAGAGGTTCTGTGTTCATTGTCATTTAATGAATCCTGATCAGTTTTGCTCAATTTACTATTAAAAAGATGTTTCTTTTAGCTGCCAGGCCAGCTAACTCAATCTGGAAACAGAAAGTTAAGCTAGATATTTTCTCTTTCATGCACCAACACTAGTTGGCAAGCCCAATTAGGCCTTCAGTTGTAGCTGTGTAACCCACCCCCACGTTCTTCAAATCAAGCTCTCAATTACACCTGTGAAACCTATTGTTTTTCATGGGGTCATAATAACTGATTGTGTAACAGTGCTGTAATTGGAACTTGCTAGCCATTCTGTTAACGTGCAATGAGGAATTAAATCCAGCGCCCTCTGTCTTTACTGTGATGGATCTCAAGTGCTAATAGAAGTAAAAAATAGTTTAACTATATCTTAGTAGCTGTTATGACTTTGAATACATGCAGGGAGCCGATCCATTGAGTAAAATACTGTAAACTTATACGTAGCTACTTTTCAGAAGAGACTGGCACATGAAAATTATTCCTCAATAGTCTAGTGAAAAAATGGCAGGGATAAAATTATATGATGGTACCATTGCATTTTATAATGACATTCAGAAGAGATTGTATTTCAGTGGAATGAAAAGGAGCTTAAAGGAACACACACAATATTTCAGTCCCTATGATTTAAAGTAGTTTCATTTCACTTAACATTCTTCTGCTGGTGGATGGAGAATTTCCATGTTTAGTGCTAAAGTGGGATCCATTTTGTAATGCTTAAGTTTAGAATCAGATCAAAATCGAAACTTTCCCAGAGTTCAGATCTAGTGTTTGGTTCAGGGCCATTCTTGTTGTACTAATGTGCTTTACAACATACATACAAACTTTTGAACTCTGGCTAAGTAATGAAGACTCTGCATTGCATCTGCCATGTTACATATCCAACCAAGGAGGAAAAAGGCTGGACAAACATCTCTGGATAAATTTGAGTAGAGAGAGGTCTCAAAGGAACTGGGCAAGCGAAAGGTATGCAGAACAACACTGAAAGAGGGTGTCTAGAAACAGTAAAAGTTAAACACTGCGTGCCTTTCCCACTTCTTGAAAATCACCAAGGACCTTGATTGGAATATATGCTCTATGATTTCACCAGGAGATGCAGGAAATTCCTTTTGGATCAAGTAACCATTGGAATACACGAAAATTATTCTATGAAAAAGTTTTGCCAAAGAGCTCTAGCAGAGAACAGTCACTCATGGAGCTTAGTGGTGAATTAAACAGAAAACTCATCACATGCTCTATAAGTAGGAGAGTGTTAGCAGCATACGGAAGATAAACTTTTCCTTTGAAAAAGATAGTTGGAGGATACTCTCATATGTGACCCAAGGATCTCTTGATGCCAGCTGGCAGAGGGTTTATAAAAGTTACAGGGATCCCCTAGGTTTAGTATTTATATACTAGTCCACCAAAGAGTGACACATAAGGTCTCTATTGAAAGTCTGTGTCAACTGATCATCAAAACCTTTGGGAAATGTATGTGTGGATAATTTGTAAGGCCATATGTATATATATTGGAGATTATGTTTTTAACTTGAAGCTAAAAACCAGATCACCCAGAGGTAACATGCCTGAAACAGGTTCTACCAGGCAGGAGGTGGGAGATACTTATCTTCCTGGCTGACCAATGGAAACATTTTGCATACTGAGTCAAATGATAATGAAGAAATTGCGGGAAGAAAGAAGTGACCAGGGAGGGAGGGCGCCCTGTTTGCAGATGAAGAACAAAAGACTGGTCTAATATATCTGGGGCTGCAAAGTGACACTTGGGCATCCTTCGTCTGGGGAAACAAGCTGCCAGCAGGCTGAGCCGTATCTTATTTAACAAGAGGGCATCTTGTTAGTTGACTTTAGGTTCTAGAACATGTGTTATGATTTTGTTTTATAAACTATTTGTTTCCATTTATCCTACTTGTTTCTTCTTGAATCTCTAGTCTTTGTTAAAATAAACTTATTCTTGTTTCCACTACAAACATATGTAAGTGCTGTGTGTTAAGTGGAGCAGTGATCCTGAGGTGAAACTGATAAGCTGGTAGTACTGTTCCTTTGGGAACAGCAAATCTGTGAATTCTGAGAGTGTCCAGTGGACCAGGAGCCTGACACAGCAGGGGGATACTCAGAGGACTTGGAGCGTATGTATGACTAACCTGCAAAGGGACAGTGGAGCTTGCTAAGAGGAGAGTGCACCCCCTTCTGGGGTGGAAGGTGTCAGCCATTAAAAAACTGACAGCAACAATCCTGGACAGAAAGTGAAGAATAGTGACTATTCCAACCCATAGTCTGAAACTGATGCAGCCTTCTACTTCAGCTTTGTGCAGAGAAAGGTGAATTTCACCCTAAAAACAATGTCTTCATTGAGATTATTCACTTCTAGACATGTTATTGAATGTATGTTATTTTTTAAACAGGCTTCTTCCACTGGAAACACTACAGAAGACAGAAAATTAAGTGGTCTGTAGCAGCTATGGTCATTTCTGCAGTGAAGCTACTTTCCCTTCCATCGCCATCAGGCTGAGTACAAGAGAAAAGTCAGCAGAGGAAATGATTCAGCCAGCATGTGGTTATCTGTCCTAGAGAACCTTCTCAAAGGCTTTGAAATCAGTCACTTGTACATGAAATGTGTTACTCAAGTGCTGAATAGCCCCATTCATTTGACTTATTTACGATGGATATTTTTGGCTTAATTTCATTTCATGGAAACTTGATAAACAAGTCATCTTGTTCATGCTACTTAGGAAGTCGTGCAAATACTCACTCAAATTTCAATGTAAAATTTCATCAGATAACATTATTCCCTTATCTTAATGCCACACATACAAGAGAGTCCTTAGGAGTGAGTACCCAAGAAGGAAATGATTCTGTTCTCTGTAGTAATACATTCGCTGAGGGAGCATGTACACAGCTAGCAGATACATAGTCTTGACCAGATCAATAACAATGGGCTAAATCATGGCTCTGTGATTTGTGTGTGCTGGAGCCTGGATGGAGCTGTGTGGCTGAGTTGGGCTCCATGACCATAGAGTGCTGTATGTATCTTGTACAGGATGTAGATACCCCCATCTCAGGATTACTACATAGTGGCTCTGCACTTCTCACCCCCGGTTCCCAAGTGCCTGACTGCACCTTCTGAACCTTCAGGAAGTATGTCGAGGAGGATGTGTGCATGGACAGGGCCTTCCTGGCTCTGCAGACTGAGGCAGCTCTCTGCAACTGACTGTCTGACAGATCACCATGCAGGACCATAAAACAGATGCCTTACCTCTTAAAGTGTGGAATACTAGGAGAAGCACAGAGCACACTCAGCTAAAGAACACATCACACCAGCAGCTGGGTTATAGAAGGGCAGATAGGCATGCAAAGATACATGCCACAACAGGTAACAAGAAGGGAAAGAGGAGACCAGTTGGGAAACTTGAGGATGTGGCTCCCGCCCTTCTCTCACCCCTGAAACAACTGCAGAGACCTCTGACGTCAAAAGAGAAGGGAAAGATATTCAGAAGGCTACCAGGTAGGTGCTGAGAAAACTCATCTGCATGAGCTGTCTGCTCAAGAGGTTCCATATTCTCCTTTCCGCTCAGTTGCTGCTGTGCACTGAGTACTCTCTCTGCACTAGACCCTAGTGGTTCAGGATTCATTGCGCCATTGCTGAGCTTGGCTCTGCTGATGCAAGGGGTTACTGCATCTCTTGCTCTTGTTAAACCAGGGGCCAGGGCCAGTAATACTCACTCCTGATAACAAGCTGTCCATTTTCAAAGCACTGTATAAAAATTAACTAGTCAGTCTATAGATATAGAAATGACCCTGTGGAAAATTTGCTTTCTGTTCAATATATTTGAACAGCTTTAATATGAGAGTTTGCATGATACAGAGTCCCTCAAACAGGTAACTGGTAATATTCTTCTTCCTATGGAAAGGTAAACTTTGCAAATAACAAGGTCAACATTAAAACAATCAGTTTTCTCTAGTGCAGCAGCAGCAAAAAAAAAAAAAAAAAGTGACCTAAAGAACACATGTAAATAATTAAATACCCATTTTTAATTTTCAGTTATAAAGGAAGGGATGTATAACTGCAAAGAAGGAGAATTCACGCTACCTAACAAAATAAATGGGAAAATGCTATGTTCCTTTTATTCATTGGAGAAACGGTTCTGTGCTAACAGGGAAACTGGAAAAAAACAATCTCAAACTTGTATAAAGACAGCAACAAGCACCGGGCACCTAACATATTCTCAGATATTAACTTCCACATTAACTTTTTTTTTAAATCAACATTGTATGTTTTTCAATGCCTCTTAGATGTCATACATCCATCATATCTGGTTTTGACTATTGAACTTCCCCAAAATGTGTTGTGCTTGTGAAAGGTGTTGGACGTAAACCTGCGAGCCTGAAGTCCTCCATTTATTTACACCATGGGAAATGGCAGCATAAGCTTCCCCCATCTAGGACAAGTCCCTCCAGGAGTGAGAGAGTAGATTGGTCTCCTTTCAGCCTTTGGCTTATTTACGGAGACTGGCAACACCACTGCCTGGTACTGCCTAGTATTGCCTCTTATGATACAAATAGGTGTCTACCAAGAGATGAATTAAGGCTATCAATGAGTGGCTGCCTAAAATGTTGTAATATTTACGTACCCACCACACAGGATTAATATTTGACAGCACTTTGACAGTATAAGACACCAGTCACCCTCATTTCCCCATTTTTCTCTACTTCTCTCATTCATATGTACTGCTTACTTTGTATTTATATAACACCAAGACATGATATTGAGCCATTGTTTTTAAACCTGTGCGTTTGGTACTGTGATACAGCTGTTGTTTTCATCCATCCAAACAGAAGGACTCAATATTTCAAATTGACATTTGAAGGCATTTGTTGCTGTATTTTTTTTTTTTTTTTTTTTTAGTTTTATCAAATCTTTCCTTTCCTAATGTGCATTTTAGCTCCAATAAAAAGAATACTAAAAAAGACAGACGCCCGAATCTTAAGTGGACTCTGAGCTTGGGAAATGTCTACACATGAACCTGGCAGAACGGTTGCCACTCTAAAGAGCTTGTCATTGATGATATAGTAAAGCAGCAGTCAGAGAGCGACATGAATTTCAGTCTCTTTCTTCTCCCTTATCAGCAGTAGTCAAGAGCATGATTGCAAAAGGTCTTATCCAAACCAGTGTCGAACCCTGCTGCTTCCCCACTTCTACAGCCATACAAAATTTCTCACCTGATGCTTTGTAATGACTCTCCCTTTCTAGGAACTGGCTTATTAACATTAACAGTTCAAATGATTTCCCAGCCTGCTTCTCCAGACTCGATAGTTCATTAGGTGCTTCCTGGGTTCTGTGGCCCATTGCACTCCTCTAAAGGGTTTTGTTCCTGAGTCTGGCTACAGAAAGCTCCAGCTATGGAGCTTATATATAGGACCCCTTCCTTCTTCTGCCTCTAGATCCCCTGCAGGAGCCTCACTTCAGGTCTCTCTCACTCCTCAGGCCACCTGTCTAGATTCTAATGTGCCTGTAGGGCAACTCTCACACCCTCACACGCTCCTTTGAGTCTCTTCCAGAACTCAGCAGGCCTGATTCTGAGCCACATCACGACACCACTGGTCTCGCTCTCTTTCCCTGGGGAGGTGGACTAAACCAGGCACAGTGAGAAAACATTTAAATTCAGCTAAACACAAGCCTACTTTGGTACAAAAACACATATATTTCCCCACACCTCCCAACCAGTCATAATTATAAAAAAAACAATATAGGGACAACTGAAATTCATAGCTCACAATTTCCACGACACACATAACAGGTTAAGATATAAAATCCAGTAGGTGGAAGGAGGATCAAAACTTACATTCAAAAGTTTTTGCAACTTCTGTTGGGAGAACTAAGATGTTATGACCACCATCCATAATGGAATACGTGGGCATTAGCAACCCGAGTGAGTAGGGAAACCGCAGATTTTACAGTACTTACTTGCAGGGTATAAAGGAAGCCAGGTTGTCCCTTTCTAGGGAAGTAGCCTTCTCGGTTTCAGTGAGACTACTTGTGCAAGTAAGGCAAGCAGGATTTGTCTCCTAGAGTCAAATCCCCATTGCATTCACCTTGAATACATACAGGGTTGTCAGCAGGAGCTGTCAGTGAGTGGGGTACTTATACTCCAGCTCTGGAGTCTATTCTCAGAGAGAGTGGGACTGATGCCACCTGTTTGGACCAGCATAGTATGCAGGATAACTGTCCTGGCAATCTGCAGTCCACTAGTGCATGCTGAAGCAGGCGGGGCATGTTCAGGGGTGCATAAGAACTGATCACTATGCACACCTGTTTGGAATATGGAGATGTTTTGCTCCTTGAAAGAAAGATCAGTTTGTTCATTGGAAGTGGCGTAGGACCTAGGGATTCAAAACCTTCCATAATGCTGTATTGTATTTGGCTGGGTGATGAAGAACAAGTGTGGAGATAAGAAAAAAATAAAGTGAGAGGCAGATCTGAGAACTCCAGCCTGCTAAGGTGTAAAAGGAAATAGTGCTAGCACAAGAACTGTGGATAAGTTAATAAGGACCAGAGAGGGAAAGGGAGAGGAATCATAACTGCAGACACCCATTAAATGGAGCAGAATCCTTGCCAACATCTAACAGATAAAAGTGACACTGTTCTTCAGAAGGGCTGGGGAACGACATCACAAAAGAAGTTCTTTTCTTCATACTCCAAATCAATGCTTTCTCCCTACTCTTCTCACCTATCCATTTTCAGATCACTAATTTTCTTATTTGACCTCCTCCTCTTCCTTTTTTGTACCCCATGCTGCTCAGAACCTACTCTAAGGGTTTGTCTACACTACGAAATTAGATTGATCTTATAGAAGTCAATTTTTGGAAATCAATTTTATACAGTTGATTGTGTATGTCCCCACTAAGCGCATTAAGTCGGCGGAGCGTGTCCTCAATACCATGGCTAGCATCGACTTACAGAGCGGTGCACTGTGGGTAGCTATCCCACAGTCTTCTCTGCCCATTGGAATTCTGGGTTGAGCTCCCAATGCCTGATGGGGCAAAAACATTGTCGAGGGTGGTTTTGGGTACATGTCGACAGTCGCTCCTTCCTCCCTCTGTTGAAGCAATGTCAGACAATCGTTTTGCGCCTTTTTTCCTGGATTACCCATGCAGGTATATCACGCCATATCACGGCAAGCCTGGAGCCCCCTCAGCTCACCGCTGCTATTGTGAGCATTGTAAACACCTCGTACATTATCCTGGAGTATGTGCAGAACCGGGCTAAGAGACACCAGCAGGAGGACGATTGTGATGAGGACATGGATACAGATGTTTCTGAAAGCACGGGCTGTGGCAATTGGGACATTACAACGGCAGCAGGGCTGGTTGATACAGTGGAATGCCGATTCTGGGCCCGGCAAACAAGCACAGACTGGTGGGAGCACATAGTGTTGCCGATATGGGATGATTCACAGTGGCAGCGAAACTTTCACATGTGTAAGGCCACTTTCCTTGAACTTTGTGAGTTGCTTTCCCCCACCCTGAAGCACAGGAATACCAAGATGAGAGCTGCCCTGACAGTTGAGAAGCGAGTGGTGATAGCCCTGTGGATGCTTGCAATGCCTGACTGCTACCAGTCAGTCGGGAATCAATTTGGAGTGGGCAAATCTACTGTGGGGACTGCTGTGATCCAAGTAGCCAATACAATCACTGATGTTCTGCTATCAAGGGTAGTGACTCTGGGAAATGTGCAGGTCATACTGGATGGCTTTGCTGCAGTGGGGCTCCCTAACTGTGGTGGGGCAATAGACGGAACACATATCCCTATCTTGGCACCGGACTATCTTGCCAACCAGTACGTAAACTGCAAGGGGTACTTCTCAATGGTGCTGCAAGCACTGGTGGATCACAAGGGACGTTTCACCGACATCAACGTGGGATGGCCAGGAAAGGTACATGACGCTCGCATCTTTAGGAACACAGGGCTGTTCGAGCAGTTGCAAGAAGGGACTTACTTCCCAGACCAGAAAATTACTGTTGGGGATGTTGAAATGCCTATAGTTATCCTTGGGGACCCAGCCTACCCCTTGCTTCCATGGCTTATGAAGCCGTACACAGGCAGCCTGGACAGTAGTAAGGACCAGTTCAACTATGGGCTGAGCAACTGCAGAATGGTGGTAGAATGTGCCTTTGGATATTTAAAAGCTCGCTGGCGCTGTCTGCGGACTAGGTTAGACCTCAGCGCAACCAACATTCCCATTCTTATTGCTGCTTGCTGTGTGCGCCATAATATCTGTGAGAGTAAGGGGGAGACGTTTATGGTGGGGTGGGAGGTTGAGGCAAATCGCCTAGCAGCCCATTTTGAGCAGCCAGACACCAGGGTGATTAGAAGAGCACAGCTAGGTGCGCTGCGCATCAGAGAGGCTTTGAAAACCAGTTTCATGACTGGCCAGGCTACGGTGTGACAGCTGTGTGTGTTTCTCCTTGCTGCAAACCCACCCCCTTTGTTGATTTTAATTCCCTGTAAGCCAACCACCCTCCCCCCTTCGATCACAGCTGGCAAAGGAAATAAAGTCACTATTGTTTTGAAACCATGCATTCTTTCTTTATTAATTAAAAAAAGTGAGATAACTGACACAGTAGCCTGGGTGGGGTGGGGTGGGGTGGGGTGCAGAAGGAGGGAATGACAAGGCCATATTACTTATTGTAGCCACACTACAAATCAAAACTGTTTGAATGACAGCCTTCTGTTGCTTGGGCCATCCTCTGGAGTGCAGTGGCTGGGTGCCAGGAGCCTCCCCCGCCACGTTCTTAGGCATCTGAGTGAGGAGGATATGGAACTTGGGGAGGAGGGCAGGTGGTTGTACAATGGATGCAGCGGGGGTCTGTGCTCTTGTTGGCTTTCCTGCAGCTCCAACAAATGCTTCATCATGTCCATTTGCTCCCCCATTAGTCTCAGTATCACCTCCTGCCTCTGCTCTTCATGCTCACTTAATGCTTTCCTGGCCTCTGCCACTGAATGCCTCCATGCATTAAGCTGTGCCCTATCAGTATGGGAGGACTGTATGAGCTCGGAAAACATGTCATCACGAGTGTGTTTTTTTCACTTTCTAATCTGTGATAACCTCAGGGATGGAGATGATAGGGGGAGCAAAGACTGGGGGGAGATAAAAAGGGAGAGTAAAATTTAAGAGGATACATTTCTGAGACCAAACGGGACACTCTTTCACAGTGAATCAAGCAATTCACAGCAGACAGCACATGTGCTTTAGGTACAAGGTCGCATTTTGCCTTTTATATTGAGCACCTGCCAGTATGGTGACACATCACACACGGCTGGGCAACAGAATTCGGTTTCCAGGCAGCCATGGTAAGCCTTTTGATATGCAGGGTTGGCTTCTTCCACCTTCATAACATGTGGGAATGGTTTCAAACTGCAGCGCCATCCTTTTCCATTGCAAGCAATGCTGGTTGGGTTTTACTTTTAAAAGGAGGGGCTGCGGTTTCCGGGTGGATGTGCAGCACACACCTCCCCCCACCCCACCACATGGCTATTCTCTGGGATGATCCCTTCACCCCTCCCCTCACCGCGTGGCTATTCTCTGGGATGATCCCTTTTAGCCAAGTGCAAACAACCCAGCATGAACAGGGTCCTTTTGGATTTGTCCCTGGAGGATTCTCGCTCCATCCCCAGACACGTTAACAGACTTTTCCAGGAGCTGTACTAGCCGCGAATGCATCCCGATTCTTCGGGGCAAATCAAACATTAAACACAATTGCTTTTAAACCCTGTACTATAGTTATAAATGTGCACTCACCAGAGCTGCCTTCTTCAGCTTCAGGGTCGGGGATCCTGCCTTGGGAGGGTATTGGCTCCAGGGTGATGAAAAGGTCCTGGCTGCCAGAGAGAATGGATTCACTGCTTGCCTGCTGCGCATTCTCCTCCTCATCATCCACAAAATCCTCCTCCCTTTTGCGTGAGACTCCCCCCTTGCAGGTGTCCACGGACAGTGGTACGGTAGTGGTAGGGTCTCCCCCTAGAATGCCATGCAGCTGTTCATAGAAGTGGCATGTATGGAGCTCTGACCTGGAGCGACCATTTGCGTCCTTTGTCTTTTGGTAGGCTTGCCTGAGCTCATAGATTCATAGATATTAAAGTCAGAAGGGACCATTATGATCATCTAGTCTGAGCTCCTGCACAATGCAGGCCACAGAATCTCACCCACCCACTCCTGCAATAAACCTCTCGCCTATGTCTGAGCTATTGAAGTCCTCAAATCATGATTTAAAGACTTCAAGGTGCAGAGAATCCTCCAGCAAGCGACCCGTGCCCCATGCTGCAGAGGAAGGCGAAAAACCCCCAGGGCCTCTTCCAATCTGCCTTAGAGGAAAATTCCTTCCTGACCCCAAATATGGTGATCAGCTGAACCCTGAGCATGTGGGCAAGATTCACCAGGCAGATACCCAGGAAAGAATTCTCTGTAGTAACTTAGAGCCCACCCCATCTAACATTCCATCACAGGCCATTGGGCCTATTTACCATGAATAGTTGAAGATCAATTAATTGCCAAAATCATGTTATCCCATCATACCTTCTCCTCCATAAATTTATCCAGTTTAATCTTGAACCCAGAGAGGTCTTTTGCTCCCACTGCTTCCCTTGGAAGGCTGTTCCAGAACTTCACTCCTCCGATGGTTAGAAACCTTTGTCTAATTTCAAGTCTAAACTTCCTGATGGCCAGTTTATATCCATTTGTTCTTGTGTCCACATTGGTACTGAGCTTAAATAATTTCCTCTCCCTCTCTGGTATTTATCCCTCCGATATATTTATAGAGAGCAATCATATCTCCCCTCAGCTTTCTTTTGGTTAGGCTATACAAGCCAAGCTCCTTGAGTCTCCTTTCATAAGACAGGTTTTCCATTCCTTGGATCATCCTACTAGCCCTTCTCTGTACCTGTTCCAGTTTGAATTCATCCTTCTTAAACATGGGAGACCAGAACTGCACACAGTATTCCAAATGAGGTCTGACCAGTGCCTTGTATAACGGTACTAACACCTCCTTATCTCTACGGGAAATACCTCGCCTGATGCATTAGCTTTTTTCATGACCATATCACATTGATGGCTCAGTCATCCTGTGGTCAACCAATACTCCAAGGGACTTCTCCTCCTCCGTTACTTCTAATTGATGCGTCCCCAGCTTATAACTAAAATTCTTGTTATTAATCCCTAAATGCATGACCTTACACTTCTCACTATTAAATTTCATCCTATTACTCCAGTTTACAAGGTCATCCAGATCTTCCTGTATGATATCCTGGTCCTTCTCTAAATTGGCAATACCTCCCAGCTTTGTATCATCCGCAAACTTTATTAGCACACTCCCACTTTTTGTGCCGAGGTCAGTAATAAAAAAATTAAATAAGATTGGTCCCAAAACCGATCCCTGAGAAACTCCACTGGTAATCTCCCTCCAGCCTGACAGTTCACCTTGCAGTATAACCCGCTGTAGTCTCCCCTTTAACAATTCCTTATCCACCTTTCAATTTTCATATTGATCCCCATCTTTTCCAATTTAACTAATAATTCCCCATGCGGCACCGTATCAAACACCTTACTGAAATCTAGGTCAATTAGATCTGCGTTTCCTTTGTCTAAAAAATCTGTTACTTTCTCAAAGAAGGAGATCAGGTTGGTTTGGCACGATCTATCTTTCGTAAAACCATGTTGTATTTTGTCCCATTTACCATTGACCTCAATGTCCTTAACTACTTTCTCCTTCAAAATTTTTTCCAAGACCTTGCATGCTACAGATGTCAAACTAACAGGCCTGTAGTTACCCGGATCACTTTTTTTTCCCCTTTCTTAAAAATAGGAACTATGTTATCAATTCTCTAGTCATACGGTATAACCCCTGAGTTTACAGATTCATTAAAAATTCTTGCTAATGGGCTTGCAATTTCATGTGCCAATTCCTTAATATTTTTGGATGAAGATTATCTGGGTCCCCCGATTTAGTTCCATTTAAGCTGTTCGAGTTTCGCTTCTACCTCAGACATGGTAATATCTACCTCCATATCCTCATTCCCATTTGTCATACTATCATTATCCCTAAGATCCTCATTAGCCTCATTAAAGACTGAGACAAAGTATTTGTTTAGATATTGGGCCTTGTCTAGATTATCCTTAACTCCACTCCATCCTCAGTGTTTAGTGGTCCCACGCCTTCTTTGTTTTCTTCTTATTTATATGGCTTTAAAACCTTTTACAATTGGTTTTAATTCCCTTTGCAGGGTTCAACTCTACTTGACTTTTAGCCTTTCGCACTTTATCCCTACATGTTCTGACCTCAATAAGGTAGCTTTCCTTGCTGATCCCTCCCATCTTCCACTCCCTGTATGGTTTCTGCTTTTTCTTAATCACCTCTCTGAGATGCTTGCTCATCCAGCTTGGTCTACAACTCCTGCCTATTAATTTTTTCCCCTTTTTTGGGATGCAGGCTTCCGATAGCTTCTGCAGCTTTGACTTAAAGTAATCCCAGGCCTCCTCCGCCTTTAGATCCATAAATTCTTCAGTCCAATCCACTTCCCTAACTAATTTCCTTAATTTTTGAAAGTCAGTCCTTTTGAAATCAAAAACCCAAGTCGCAGATTTTTTTTTAATCCTTCCGTTCAGTTTGAACTGAATTAGCTCATGATCACTTGAACCAAGGTTGTCCCCTACAACCAGCTCCTTAACTTTCACGTGGCACTGCTGTGTGTCTCTATTGTAGCCTCTCTCCACCATGCCCTGTGCGATTTTGGCATATATATTGCATTTCTTCTTTTTGATCGGAGTTTGACCTGCACAGATTCTTCTTCCCATACAGCAATCAGAACCAGTGTCTCCCTTTCGGTCCATGCTGGAGCTCATTTGCGATTCTGGGGGGACTGCATGGTCACCTGTGCCGCTGAGCTAACCACGCTGACCAAAGAGGGGATGAAATTCAAAATTTCCTGGGGCTTTTCCTGTGTACCTGGCTAGTGCATCCGAGTTGAAAGTGCTGTCCAGAGCGGTCACAATGGAGCACTCTGGGATAGCTCCTGGAGGCCAATACCGTCAAATTGCATCTGCACTACCCCAAATTCAACCCAGCAAGGTCGATTTTAGCGCTACTCCCCTCACCGGGGAGGAGTATAGAAGTTGATTTTAAGAGCCCTTTAGGTCAATGGAACGGGGTTGGTTGTGTAAATGCATTCATTTTTAAATAGACCTAACGTGGCTAAATTCGACCTAACCCTGTAGTGTAGACCAGGGCTAAGGCAAACCTCCAGCAAACTGACAAGGAAATAGCAAAACTCCCATTGACTTCAACAATGGTAGAATCGATGCCTGGATTTGTGTTACAACCCTGCACTTACAGTGACGGGTCTGACAGCTAGCTTGGCTGGCTGAGGCGCAGCAGAGTTGCCCATGGCAGGATTGCAGGGCTGTTGTACTGACTCAGAATGGCAAGAGGCATTGCTTATATGCTAGAAGGTAACATACAGATTATTTTTAAGACACCAACATTCTGTTTACAATTAGCTTGGGGAAATTTAGCACAAATTAAGTGGAACACGTGTTAATCAATTGTAGATAGAACAGAATCTACATAGTCCATGTGGCTGTCAGTAAACAGCACTTGATAGGACTGATTTTATTTACTTTTTTCCCCCACTTCTTGTTTTGTAATTAATGGAAATACCCCGCTGCCCAACCACAGTAACTCTGTCTCCTTAGTCTGACTGTGCTGCTCCCACCAGCTCTGTTATGCAAAGTCCAAGATTAACCTTCAGATTTAACTGGGAGGTGAATCTATGTCTTTTACACCATGCTGATCAGATATACCCATTGGAATCAGTACTCACATGTTACAGAATCATAGAAAATTAGACTTGGAAGAGACCTCAGGTCAACTAGTCCAGCCTCCTGCTCAAAGCAGGACCAACCCCAACTAAATCATCCCAGCCAGGGCTTTGTCAAGCCTGACCTTAAAAACCTCTAAGGATGGAGATTTCACCTCCTCCCTAGGTAACCCATTCCAGCGCTTCACCACCCTCCTAGTGAAATAGTTTTTCCTAATGTCCGAACCTAGACCTCCCCACTGCAATTTGAGACATTGCTCCTTGTTCTGTCATCTGCTGCCACTGAGAACAGACTAGCTCCATCCTCTTTGGAACCCCCCTTCAGGTACTTGAAGGCTGCTATCAAATCCCCCCTCACTCTTCTCTTCTGCAGACTAAACAAGCCCAGTTCCCTCAGCCTCTCCTCATAAGTCATGTGCCCCAGTCCCCTAGTCATTTTTGTTGCCCTCCACTGGACTCTCTCCAATTTGTCCATATCCTTTCTGTAGTGGGGGGCCCAAAACTGGACACAATACTCCAGATGTGGCCTCACCAGTGCCGAATAGAGGGGAATAATCACTTCTCTCGATCTGCTGTCAATACTCCTACTAATGCAGTCCAATATGTCATTAGCCTTCTTGGCAACAAGGGCACACTGTTGACTTGAATCCAGTTTCTCATCCACTGTAATCCCCAGGTCCTTTTCTGCAGAACTGCCATTTAGCCAGTCGGTCTCCAGTCTGTAGCAGTGCATGGGATGCTTCCATCCTAAGTGCAGGACTCTGCACTTGTCCTTGTTGAACCTCATCAGATTTCTTTTGGCCCAATCCTCCAATTTGTCTAGGTCACTCTGGACCCTATCCCTACCATCGAACATATCTACCTCTCCCCCTAGCTTAGTGTCATCCACAAACTTGCTGAGGGTGCAATCCATCCCATCATCCAGATCATTAATGAAGATGTGAAACAAAACTGGCCCCAGGACAGACTCCTGGGGCACTCCGCTTGATATCGGCTGCCAGCTAGACATCAAGCTGTTGATCACTACCTGTTGAGCCAGATGATCTAGCCAATCTTCTATCCACCTTCTAGTCCATTCATCCAATCCATACTTTTTTAACTTGCTGGCAAGAATACTGTGGGAGACCATATCAAAAGCTTTGCTAAAGTCAAGATACATCATATCCACTGCTTTCCGCATAGCCACAAAGCCAGTTATCTCATCACAGAAGGCAATCAGGTTGGTCAGGTATGACTTGCCCTTGGTAAATCCATTTTGACTGTTCCTGTTCACTTTTCTCTCTTCCAAGTGCTTCAAAATGGATTCCTTGAGGACGTGCTCCATGATTTTTCCAGAGACTGAGGTGAGGCTGAGCGGCCTGTAGTTCCCCAGATTCTCCTTCTTCCCCTTTTTAAAGATGGGCACTATATTTACCTTTTTCCAATCGTCCGGGACTTCCCCTGATTGCCATGAGTTTTCAAAGATAATGGCCAATGGCTCTGCAATCACATCAGCCAACTCCCTCATCACCCTTGGATGCATTAGATCTGGACCTAGGGACTTGTGCATGTCCAGCTTTTCTAAATAGCCCTTAATTTGTTCTTTCACCACTGAGGACTGCTCACCTCCTCCCCAAACTGTGTTGCCCAGTGCAGCAGTCTGGGAGCTGACCTTCTCTGTGAAGACTGAGGCAAAAAAAGCATTGAGTACTTCAGCTTTTTCCACATCATATGTTGTGTCCCCCATTCAGTATGGGTCCCACACTTTCCCTGAACAACTTCTACAGGTATATTAGAAACAAGAATCCCTTCTTGTTACCCTTTCTCAAAATCCCTGGAATCAGTGGTTAATTTGAGCAACAGGAGTCCAAATATCATTCTGCATCCTCTCTTTACACCCACATAGTGTTTTAGTCCACACCCATGCTTGAATGTCATCAAGTCCAGTGGCAGAGAAGTAATTGGTGAACAGCCAGAGATTCCCAGACCATGGCAAGAAGAAAGGTACCAGCAACTAATGTAGATGGTCCAGGACCCAATGTGTGGGTAAAACAAGCATTTGCTCTTCCTTCTCCCCATCTTTGCAACTGTCAACCCCTCCCGAGTTTCCTTCCCTGGACAAATTCTTGATCATGCCCACTGCTAAGTGCAGAAACCCTCCAGACTTTCTGCTAATGATAAGCAGCCAGATGTGACCCCCAAACCCTGATTCCAAAACTCTTTTCCTTGCTCAGTGATGAACAGCCATGCAGATCTCCCCCCACCCAACACCTTCAGAGATCCCAACCCAGAAAGAGGAGCCTGGTGCATCAGGTCATGGGCTTTGTAACACTGCAGCAGTTACAGAACTGCGTATGGCCTGGCAATGAGAAGAAGTATATGTGGCTTCAAGGAGGAACAGAAAAGAGGAAGTGACTGCTGACAATTTGCCAGCAATCTATCTAGAGAGAAAACAGCTGCTTCTCCAGAGAGCAGCAATGCTAGCTCTCTCCAAGGCATCTACAGCCCTGAGAACAGGAAAAAGGCAAGGGAACTGACGGGGTTTTGTTTGGGGCGCGACTTGCCTTGCAACCCTGGCTGCCTCACAATGCTTTACTGCTGTAGCTCCCAATCTGGGATTCCCCCAACCGGCCTACAAGCATGCAGGTCACACCTTGAAGTGTCTGTGTACTAGTCAGCCCTGGTTCAGCAGCTCTGACCCCCGCAGCCTGTCTATACTCCCACTCTGGCTTCCATCAGCCTCAGTTACTACTTACAGGGTGACCCCAACACACCTCCCGTGCTGAACTTTCTCAAAACTGTGTGCTTCCTGGACAGCTCAGAGTAATAATAAGGTCTGTTTGTCCCTCTAAAGACACAAAAGCACATCACCATTTATTAACTTAACTGGGGTAAATACACCCTCAATTTAAACACTGCACTGATTTGGTTTATAGTAAAAATAAAACAAGTTTATTAACAACAAGACAAAGGTTAAGTGATGCCAAGTAAAAGGAATGATGTTAGAAAGGGTTACAAGCAAATAAAAGTGAAAATGCATCTAAAAGTCTAAAACTTAATCTAGCAAAATACAGGCTTTGTTCAAGATGGTTTCTCACCTATATTCAGGTCCCAGACTTCAAACCTCCCTTGGTTGAAGGACCCACCTTTCTCAGCTTGCAAGAGCTCTTTTCCCTTGTGTCTGTCTAGTTATGGATGCCAAAGACATCTGTCTGTGCTTACATCTTCCAAAGTTCAGTGACTTTGTTTCAAGAGGCAGGATGACCGCCTGCTATTCTTTCCTTCCTGTGGGCTACCCATCCCTCGGGATGTAAATGGAACTTCCCTTGTTCTGAGTCCACCATGCTTATTTTGCATAGGTGACAGATATATAGCTGCCTTTGCTGCTCCTGTCTGGGAGAGAACCCGTTTCTCCCTGTTCGGCCACAGATAGTAAAACATAATATCATTAAATATCCATATTTCCTCATATAGTAAGAATACATACACTTCAGAATTATATTAATCACGAGCGTGTCATTAGCTTTCAGAAAAGGCCTCACTCTACACACTTTTATAATACAGTAATATAGCATACAATCATTTGATTCAATTGCTTAGCACATGAGGTTCAGCCCTCATATTTATAGTCCAGTAAACCTTTGCAATATAGTCTTCTGAAGGTTACCCCTCAAAGTAAAGATTATTCAAGCTGTGAGGAAGATTACATGGAGTATGGTAGTGAAGGAAGCTCTATGCTCTTCCTTCCCCTACTTGTGGTTGCTGAAGTGCAAACGATTCTGTTTCTTGCCATCTCCTCCCTCTGCTGTCTTGATGTCCTATTTACTGCTTATATGTAAATTGAGGTAAACATCTATTCCTTTGTTTATGATAAACATGTCTAACAGCTCCCCCAACACACTTGGTTTACACATACTTCAGTCATAATTCCAGCATATATTCGTAACTCTGACTACCCACCACGTACATACATCACAGAAGGATATTAATGATCAGTGAATTATGAGTTTTCAAATGATACCTCACAAGGCATATTCTGTAAACAAATTATTACAATAGTGTATAGGTGTGAATACAGGGGCGCTTAGTGTCACAAAAATATACTGGATTCTGTTGTAAACTAATTGTAGTTGGTTTGATGCTGGCTGCTTTGTATTTGTAGTCCCCCATGACAACATGTGTCTTGAAAAGTTTTTCTCTCTCTTCCTCCTACTGTTTTAACCCCTACATGAATCACACACACATTCCTTTTGCTGAGACTCCCTTCTGAGCCTGTCAAGCAGCTCCTTAATTGTCCAGTGATATGATGCATTCCCTACTTTTGCCCACCCGAACAGCATTGCCTCCAGAGTATACTGGGTGGCACACAGTCCTGGAAGCAGAACCCTGAGACTGGAAATGAAACTCAGGACTCATGCACAGCCAGTCAGAGCTCATGAATGAACTGCAAACAAAGGCTTTCCTCCATGTGGAAAGCATTTACAAATATATACATTACTTTCTTAAATATAAAAAATATTAATATAATTCTCTCCACTAAATGTCATTATTTTTGGGACCCAAGCATTAGGGTACCTGAGAGTTAGGCAAAGATTTTCAGTAATGGGTGCCCAAAGTAAGGCTCCAATATCCATATTTTGGTAACAAATATGTGGCCTGATTTATGGGGAAAAAAATTTCTTCAATCTGCTTACACTCCAACATTGTGCTCACGATGATTAGACACTTACAAAACCACAAGACATCGAGATATTACAGCATTCAGATCATGCCCAACTCCAACTTTTTTGCTGTCTCATTAGGACATTTTTGCTATAACAATACCACAGAGACCTAAATCAGACTAATTCTGCAGTATATAGGAGCATGCGGGCTTACATTTTATTAGGGAGAAATTCATGTATCCATGAAGTGTTAACCTTTCTTCTGAAGGATGAATACAATATACAGGATGGAAGTGAATGTCACTGCTCTGACATTGTGGGAATGGAGCAGCCTACACTTTCCCAGCATCTGGACATGATAAAAAGATTCCCATAAAATGTTGATGATTCAAATTGGGAAAGGCCCACTAGATTATCCCATTTTCCTTCTAGTGCAGGCTTTTGGTGCGGTGAGGATTTTTCTTTCAAAATTTAATTAGTACAAGTCGTCCCTATTTTGCTCAGCACACTGTTCCAAAAGGTCATTTCTGATGAGTTATGTCCCTACAGTTAAGTCATTATGCTTTGATAGGAAGACACATGATTAATGTAGGAGTTTTACTGCTCATAACTCCATTTCAGAGGTACCCACCCAGCATTTCTTAAACTCCCAGAGCCCAGTTGTCAGTTCTGGTTGAGAACTGGTTTGGTGCAGGGAATGCGTGCACGTATGGCGGGGAGGAAGGATCTCTTTCTCTCCAGCCCTCACCACCATGAGTTGATTCCTTGATCCACAGCCAACCCCATCCAACTGATCCTCTGCTCCCCTCATCTGCTCACCACATTGACCCTCCCTCTCAGGTTCCCCCAGCAAATTCATCTTCTACTTTCCTCCCTAACAGCAAACAGATCCCCTTCTCCACTCTCTAAAAATTCATCCTTGTTCCATTCCCAAAATTAATGCTGTGCCACCAACACTAGCAAATTGATCCTGTATCCCTGGCTCTCCCCAAGACAGAGAAGGAGAGGCAGTTTTCATCAGTTTTCATCTGCCTCCCCTAACTTGGCCGCCACTGCTCTATAAATTGGAGAAACATCCTGTGCTAAGCATTCTCCTCCCCCATTGGGTCCAAACAGAGTCAGCGGAGCTCCTTTCCTTGAGCACTGTCCAGCAAGGAAGCAGGTAGATAGCAACTAGAGCAGAGCAGCCAGACCTTCCCTTCCCGCCTTGCTCCTAATCCAGGTAATGGCAGGCAACCAGTGGAGTCACATATTGAGCAACTGCAGCAATGGAGAGAAAGAGCAGCTTTTCAACATGATCAACACTCATTCAGAACCAACTGCAGGGGAGGAGAAAGTGGCAACCCTTATTGCCTCCCTGATCAATGGGCCTGACACTTTAGATGGGGAAACTGAGGCACGGGGCAGTTAAGTGGCTTGCTCAGTCTAACAGCAAGTCAGCAGCAGGGATAACGTTTCAGAATCTGACTCCTGGTCCCTGGCTCTAGCTGCTGGACTCCAATCTTTTTCATCACTGGAAAGAAGTATAAACTAATGTATGTTCTCTCAGTGATGTTTCAGGACTGTACTGAGCAAAATGGGGGCTGTTTTCCTTCTCTTAAAGATGCCTGACCTAAGAGTTTGGTATTCATTTGTAATAGTCACAGCCTAGTCATGCCAAAATTGTATGATTCCTACAGGTCTCCTTGGTAAAGTAGCTCCCAAACAAACAGCTATTTACAGAATGGTGATTGCCTTTTCCTATAAAGTTATTGTATTTTAGAAACCCATGACCCAAAATTCAACCTTTACTAAAAATTACAGTTATTTCTCTCTCATCATGCAACATATGTATGTACATGTACACACACACCCCCAATACTAAAACCTCACAAAGCCCTATTAGCCCTTCAAAATGAGGGGTGAATCTGTTAAATATCATCTTATAGTCTGGGTGAACCACTTTAAGTAGGGCCCATTTACAGGGTGACCATATTTTCCCAAAGAGAAAAAGGGAAACCCCTGGGCCGGCCCATGCCACACCACCCCCCTCACGCAGGGCTCCCCGAGTCTACCCTGCTACCCACCCGCAAACCCCCCTTCCCAGTCCGAGCCCCTCTGCTGCCCGGCCGCAATCCTCCTGCTGCCCGCCTGCCCACAGGCAGGTCCAAGCCCGCCACACGCATGCCCACAGGACTGGTGGTCTAAGCCCCCCCCCCCCCCCCCGCATATGGGGCAGGCCAGCCAGCTCGAGCCGCTCTCCCTAGCCCTCCCTCCAGCCCAGGGCTAGCATTGCCACTCTGCCCTCCCCCACTACGTTCCTCTGTACCCTACTAGGGGTCCCATGTGCATGGGGGGTTGGCAGTGAGGTGAAATACTGCTCACAGCCTGCTCCCCACACCAGCAGAGCCCCTCCGCTCAGGGGATTAGGGATCCCACCACAGCTGAGCAGGGACCTGTTAGGATATAGATATTCAGGCCTGTCTGTAAAGGCCTATACTCTAAGAATTTAGGTGTATTCTTATCACTTGGCTAGTGATAGAGGTATAAAAGAAAGAATCAAAACCACTGTCTGCCAGTGTAAGGGCCTTCTCTTACTGTGACAGTTTGTGGCCCTGTGCTTAGGCTCAGGCCTTTGGCTAAGCAGCAGAGGCAGCCATAAACTGGGAAGCGAACGGTCACATCCTCACATTCCAAACTAGTCACATTGAAATAAGGTGCTATTGGGCTGTTAGGCACTATCAGGACAGGATTGTATTCCTATCACCTCCAGAGAAAGGGAAGTGCCTAGAAAATGTAAAAGGAAACTTAGTTTGATAGCATCCTGTCTGGCAAGAACTCACTTATCAATAGCTGGGATGTGAAATCCTCACTTCTGTATTGTTTTGTCATTATAGTTCCCACTTTGCTGTTGTTTGTCTGTATAATCTCTGTCTGGTTCTGTGATTGTTCCTGTCTGCTGTATAATTAATTTTGCTGGGTGTAAACTAATTGAGGTGGTGGGATATAATTGGTTACATAATCATGTTACAATATGTTAGGATTGGTTAGTTAAATTTCAGGAGAATGATTGGTTAAGGTATAGCTAAGCAGAACTCAAGTTTTACTATATAATCTGTAGTCAATGAGGAAGTGACGGGGTGTGGGTGTGGGTGGGGGTGGGCATGGGCATGTGGGTGTGTGAGATGGGAACAGGGAATGGGGGTAAGAAAATTGGAATCATGTTTTGCTAAAGGGGGAGATGGGAACAGGGAATGGGGGTAAGAAAATTGGAATCATGTTTTGCTAAAGGGGGAGATGGGAACAGGGAATGGGGGTAAGAAAATTGGAATCATGTTTTGCTAAAGGGGGAAATGGGAATAGGGAATGGGAGTAAGGAAGTTGGAATCATGTTTGGCTAAGGGCAGGAATGGGAACAGGGACACAGGTGTAAGGCTCTGTGGTGTCAGAGCTGGGAAGGAGGATACTAAGGAAGGAAACTGGAATCATGCTTGCTGGAAGTTCACCCCAATAAACATCGAATTGTTTGCACCTTTGGACTTCGGGTATTGTTGCTCTCTGTTCATGCGAGAAGGACCAGGGAAGTAAGTGGGTGAAGGAATAAGCCCCCTAACAGGACCCCCATCCCCATAGGCTGTCCCAAGCATCTGGCAGAGAGCACAGTAGGTGTACGGAGGATGGGGAGCACACCCTGCCCTGGCTGTTCACCCATGCAAGGTGGGAGCTGCCGGCGGCGTTGCTTCCTGGGGTGGGAAGCGGGGGTGGTAGGGCAGTAGCGGGAACGGTGGAGACCGGGCTGCTCCCCTCCGGCCATGCTCTCGCTGCCCATCCCCAGCCCTGCTGCTGCCACTGGAGGAGGAGGGCAGGGAGACTCTGGTGTGGGCACGCGTTGGGGAGAGCAAAGGTGGGGGCACAGCCACTTGCTGCCCCCCACTGCAGCTCTGTGCTGGGATCCCAGAAAATACGGGACAATTGGCCCGTATTTAACAAAAAGTTGGCACACCTGGAAGAAGGCTTAAATACCGGATTGTCCCGTTAAAAATGGGGTGTCTGGTCACCCTACCCATTTTGGACAGCAACCTCAAACTATCCATTGTTTTGCATATTCAGGTTCTGTTCTTCATGGCCATAAGCTCTATATACATAGCTTCATTTCTACTGAAGATTAGCATGTGTTTTTCTTGGTATTCAGAGAACAACTCAATGTCACACCGAATAGAAGTTTAGTAAATCCCCTAACCTTAACTTACACACTCGTTGAGTAAAAGATAGGAACAAAGTTGCTGCAGTCAAGGGCCTTGTCTACACTAACACTTTTCCCACTGGTGATCTAGCACCAGTGCAGCTCCACCTTCTGAAACTAGGGCTGGACCACATGATGGTGAAGACACCTGTGTTCTGTCTACACTAGCATTCGCACCAGCAGAGCTGCTCAGCCACTAGTGGGAAAAGTACTTACAATTTTCAGTGCTGATTAAGCCACAGGGACCACTCACACAGAGAAGGTCTGCAGGACCAGACGCTAAATGAAGAAGGATTCTCCATGACTAAGAAGATGGGAAGGAATTCTATCAATTTAATCAAACACACACAGAGTTTTCTTATAGAAGAGTGGTTGCAAATTGAGAACTGTTTTGTTTCATCACAAGGCCACTGTCTTACATCTGGACATCCTGAATTTGCAGTTATTTAAAGATGAGCGATTCATGGTCTGGTATCCCATATTTATCTTTGTGTTCTTCAAATAATTTACTTAGTTCTCGCAGGTATGTTTGATGCAGCTGCTCGATCTCTTCAAGAGTAGGATTCAAATTCTGTTTTACAGTGATAGGTTTCCCCACTGCAAACAACAAACAAAATAGCAATGACGTTAGCTACACTGACATCTATTTGCTGCAGATAAAAGTACTCTTTCATATTGGCCAGATGCTTAGTTTTGTTGTTTTACAGATGGTTGATGAAATCCTGGGTCCACTGAAGTCACCAGCAGAACTCCCTTTGACTTCAATGGGGCTAGAATTTCACTGAGCATTAAATCAGCAAGCAGGAAGTCTTGATTTAAATTGATCTTAATCTTGTTTTGCACTTGTACTTTTTAGTTATTTTCCCAAGAAAAGTTGATTTTCAATGGTTGGAAACCATTGAAACATGCTGACCTGCAAATAAATAGAGCCTTTGCACTAAATTTGATGCTTCTTTTTGCTAACCAGGAAGTTACACATTTATTTATATAGCTTAACTTACAATTGTTCAGATCCTTAACTTTTAATTTTTTATTGTCAGAAAATGATGAATGATTCATTTCTCATTTACTAAATGGATAACTTTTTACTTGTGATTTGAGCTCTATTTGGATGGAAATTCAAATTCAATTAAAAATGCACAAAACCATCATTTTAAAGTTAGTTTTATTCCATAAATAAAAATCATCAAATGAGCTGGATACATAAGAAAAAAGTTAATCTAAACATATTTTGCATTTAAAACTAATTAAACAGAGGAATTATTATCTGTAGTTAGTGAATTGAACTGATTGTTTTGGGTCACTATATCCTTCAGGATTTTAGAACTAGTAGATTTCATCATCTCACACCTTGTTTTTATTCATACACTGGAAGAGAAAAACAAGTTTACTGTTTTTTCAATTCCCAATTGATTTTTTAACTTTGAATGAACTAGTCATTGCACTAAACAAGTAGGGTATAGTCTTCATTTCAGTTTATTTTCTCTATATCTGCAGAAAAGGATACTGCTGTCCTAAGCTAGTTTAGCACTTCAACAAATTCTGGTTCCAGGTGATTAGCCAGTGATTTCCACCAGCGCAACGGTCTGATTTTCTTTCAAACCTGGCAGCAAACATACTGCTTTTTTTCTTTCTTTCTTTTTTTTTTCTTTTTCTTTTCCTTTTTTTAAAATTTAAATGAATAGATAACAGTAAGTTTTGGCCTCAACATAGGTTGTCATAACTACAAGTTTAATTTTAAATAGGTTTATTTTTAAAGAACATAAACCTCAGTTTCATTGAAATAAAAAGTCCAGGTTTTTGAATGAATCGATTTCCCCACCACCCCACCCCAGACTATATGGGCAGACAGAACAGGACACAGGGAAATACAGACTGACTAGCGTGTTGGAATGAAGACGGAATTCCATTGTACTAGAAAATGGCTTTACCTGATAAATATCTAGGTTTTCAACCTTTGGCTTTGGGTAGCTTGCAGCATGACCTTGATTAAAGGGTGGGATTTTTCAAAAGCATTCAGCATTGGCCTAACTCCATTGAAGTTCATAGCAGTTCAACACTGTCTTTGATGAGAGAAGAATTGGGCCAATTTTGAAAAAAATGCCCCCAAATTTGATCTGTCAGCACCTTATATATATATATATGTTTCAATTAAACATTTAATGATCTGTCCATTAAAAACTCTTTTTAAAAGAAAAAGACCCATTCTATGGAGCTACAAATCCTGCATGCCACGTGCATCCTGCAGATGTGGAAGAACCTGAAGGGTGCAGAACAGAGATTACAGGAGCTGGAGGAGGCACATTCCCTGACCTGGAGCTGTGCTGTGTGCTGACTTCTGTGTTTTACTGTGGGTGGTGTGGGGACCTGTGGATCTAGCTGCCAAACTTGCCCAGAGAGAGGGATGAGGGGCTAAATATCTTCTGATGAAACTGCAAGGCTATGGAGATGCTCCACTGCTCTTCAATGGATTGGAACATCTCCCTGACTTCCTTAGGAATTCTTGAGCACTCAGCCGTCTCAGGTGGGCTGCATGCTGAGGAAAGGATTTGGGCAGGGATTAAAGTGCAGGGGAGTGCAAACAGCAGAGGGATGCTCCCCTTCCCCTCTTTGGCTTGTGTAAACAGTGCTCCCCTACACCCCACCCCATGGTTGATGCAGTCAAAGCTCTCCTCCTGTTTCAATCTACTGTAATCATTTATTACAGTGTGGCCCAGTTGGCATAAATTATTTATAAAGCCTTTTGCCTTTATCTCCTCCCCACTGCCAACAGAACAGGATAAAGACATTAGGAAAGACAAACATTTATTTCAAACCTCATGTGCTTGAGTTAGATGCACAGCAGCCAATTCTTTCTGGCAGACCAGATTTGTAAAGGAACACCGTTACTGGATTTAACCACAAATCACACATTTTAAACATTCCCATAAGAATGACAGAAACCACTAAGGAACTTACCAACAGTGTGAATAGATTTCCTGTAAGGCATCAAGCCAAAACTGTATTGAAATATTCCTCTAGCATGAAATAGTGGTAAAGTAAACCCCACTGCCTTCCTCAGTCTCTCCTGTAAAGTTCTGAGCCACGATCCTTCGGGGTTTGCAACTTGCTTAAACAGTTCATTTTCACCAAAAGAAAATATTGGAACCAAGTGAGCCCTGTAAAGTAAACAGAATTAATAATCACAGGGCGCTCAATGAAGCATGACTTGCAACTCACATCTACAGCATGATGAGTCAGATTAATAAATGCAGGTAATTTCCTCAATGCTTATAAAATTCATCAGTATTTGCATTATGCATTCAACTCTTCACTGAAATGCAGCTGAAATGCTTCTTTGTGCAGCTGGAAGGGGGCGCAATATTTAGTAAAAACAAAAAACATAGCCACCTACCGCCTCCTGCACAGCGTTCAAACCGCAGCAAACCTAAGTGAAGGTTTCCATTAAAGACAGAGGAATCCCTTTTTTCTGATTTTATGGCAACTGCTAAAATCTTATTCGTGACAAACAGCTGTTGGATTTGGGCCATCACAGTTTCACCGAGTTTGCTGTAGTTTCATAGCACCTTCTCTATCCTTATAGGTGACATTCAATGGGGGTTGGGTGTCTAACTCTATGTAGTGCCTGTGAAAATCCCAGTGTTGATCTTTTAACATTAGAGGCTGAATCCTGTTTGCAGGAGTTGCTCTAGTAGTCTGTTTCAGTTTTGAACTCAGCCTCTCCACATCATAAGGAATTCTTGGTCTTCTCCTCAGTGGGAATCTGTGGCTTGAAAGGGGTTATATAGCACCTGCAAAAACTCTCCAAATTCCACCCCATCCTAAGCATCGGAACTGCAATGGTTCTGCTGTTGTCAGGGTGAAAGGGGAAACCTTTATTGAAAGCCCTGGCTACTACAGCTGAGCTGTCAGTCTGGTAAACGTATGTGGCTATTAGAAAGCGTGTGGAACCAATACAATACTATTGTATAAAATTAAAATAAAGAGTAATCTTAAGTGATCTCTCCAGAAGCTTAACAGCTCTCAGTTTTTTTGCACTAAAATCCTAGGCAATCAATATGTTTCGTAAGCATTTTCATCTTACACCACGTTTGACAATCTCTCTATGGTGAATGGCACATGTCCACATCTTTCAGCACTTAATATCAGTGAATGCAAAATTCACAGAAATTAGGCTTGTTTATACACGAGCTAAATTCTGCTGTTACATAGTAGCTATGTATCTAGCAAGGTATTTCCTCAGTAACTAAACACTACACCTTAACAAGAAAGAGTTGAAATCATGTCAGTTCTTTGGTCATTATTGTCTTGGAGGGAGACTTGCTATAAACCAACCTCAGATTCTTCTTGAAGTAGTAGACTTATAGCCCTGGCTGGGCTGTTAAAATGGCAGTCTTGCAGCAAGATTACTCAAGGTGAAGATTTTAGAACTTGGAATGCATCAGTTGGGTATGCTAATAAGAGTAATGAAAATGAATCCTCCTGAATCAAGGATGCAGCTGTCTGGTATGTACAATGGATAGTCATGAGTTGTTTGCGTGGAACTAAGATAACTATTTATGTGGCTTCTTAGACTCTGGGATTCATAAGAAATACCCTTCCCTACCCCACACCCCTTGCCCCTCGAATGGTGTCTGCCTGGCCTAAAATTTTGAGGCGGCTTTCTCAGCAATGACAGTACTGCATCATACAGCTGCCACTGAAAGAAACATCTGAAGACTCTGTAAGCAGAGTGGATTTATAGGCTGCCAAGTTTTTGTTAGACCACTAAAGATGATGAACAGGAAAACCTTGTGGTGCAAAGGCATTTCTCTACGTGCCTGTGAATGTACTAGCTTTTGTTTTCATCTGAAAGACTTCCTACAGAGGGTTGATACACTGAAATAAGTAACATGGAGTTTTGGTTGTGAAACTCAGGAGAAACTAGTTTATTCTCTACTTGTGCTGTGTAATTATGATTTTTCTGTTTTGTATTCATCGTTTGTATGACCTTGAATCAACTGTCCTTGCCAGTAGTCCCATTGGAGAGAATGGAACTACTGAAATGCTTAAGGGACTTGATCCATCTCCCACTGAAATAAATGGAAAGACTCCCTTTGATCTCCACAGCAGTTGAACAAGGGGAGCAGGATTTGGCTCCTTACCTGAAGTTCTGCGTGTCAGTTAAATAGTAGCAACTCGCCATTGTGAATGACCTTGGACAACTCACCATTGTGAATAAGAACACAAAGCCACACTGTATCACACAGAGCTGCGCTTGGTTTAAATGGGAGCTTCATATAGGAGTAGGACAGGCGTTCTCAAACTTTATTGCACCGTGACCCCCTTCTGACAACAAAAATTACTACATGACCCTGGCAGAGGGGACTGAAGACTGAGCCCGCCCGAACTCTGCCACCCTCGGGAGGAGGGGGGGTGTGTCAAAGCCTGAGCCCCACTACCCCAGGCAGGGGAGACCAAAGACAAAGCCCATGTGCTTCAGCCCCAGGCAGGGTCCCATAACCTGAGTCCCGACACCCAGGGCCGAAGCCCTGGGGCTTCAGCTTTGGCTGCAGGTGAGGAGGCTTGGGCTTCAGTTTCAGCCCTGGGCCCCAGCAAGTCTAAGCCAGCCCTGGCAACCCCATTAAAATGGGGTCGAGACCCACTTTGGGTTCCTGACCCACAGTTTGAGAACCACTGGAGTAGGAGGATAGACCTTGGTCTCTATTTTTGATGATTTCTTCTGCTTAAACAAGTTATTAATATTACTACTATACAGACTTATGAAGGAGGCCTGAAATGCATCTGTATGCTTGGTTTTTACCTCCCCCACTTTGTGGGTCATCTTTAAAGGAAAAAGATGCCCTTTTTTCCCCAGGATTATGGCTCTGTTTCTCCAAAGCACTTAAGTGTGTGCTTAAATCCATCCCGATTCATCAACACACTTAAGCACACAATTCTGCGCTTTGCTGAATCCGGGCCTAAGGGTTATCACAATCAAGTCAAAGAGAAAAAATACTCTTTAAAATCAGTAGTGTTCAGAAGTACAGGAACAGTAGAGTCAGCAGAACTGCTATGGGACAGCCAGTAAATAGTGTGGCTGAGTGACTCAGCAACACAACCTGAGGAACTACAAAATGTTACTACATAGAGCGTCACAGTTTGTTTGCTGCTGTGGTTTAAAACAAGTCAGTCAAATCATTAGGATGTCCCAAAACCGCCACTGACCGTTGGATTATTTCTGGAAATGATAAGAAAAGGGATTTCACAACTGCCCCTGTATTATTTCTCTATTCTGTTTTAATCAAAGTACATCAGTTCTGGCTCTTATTTTAGACATCTGCATCCCAGGTCAATGCACAAATAACATGGTCAGATTCACAGTTTCTATGCTGTATTAACACTGCAAGAAGTGCAGTCACAGCCAACAGTGCTAATGGGACACCCACCCATTTTTCAAAGCCATTTTAATAAAACCTCTCCTCTTGAGGATATTCAGGGTTAAACTTCCGGGATAGGCATCCAAAGACTCTTCTGCTCCTCCAATCACAATCACTGCAATGTTTCCACCTCTGTCATTGTTCAGCACATGGGACAAACTCTTCTTGGAGGCTGACACCAGTCCTTAAGGATCAAACGTTTGTAATAGGGGATCAGTAAACCATTTGTATAACACCAAGAGAAGCTAGACATAGTTTTAAAATATTTTGAATGGCTAAGGCCCAGGATGGAGTCAAGAGACATGGGATTTGATCCTGGTTCTGTAACAAATTTGTATTTGACAAAGTTTTCTGTGCCTCTTTCCCCTTCATGCTAAATTCTGTTTTCCTGCCACGCTGGAACATTGTGAGATCTTCAGAGAGGAGGGGTCCACACAATGTAAATACAAATTCTTAATAATCAGGCATTTCTCATCTCAATGATTCTAATAATGCATTTTCTTCTCAGAAATGCGAGACTACAGAATCATGTGGAGAGAGTCAACAAGCTGAAGCTAACGCCATGGCAGATGGAGGGGTTAATTGAAAAGCAGGCGCATATAAACAATAAAAGAGAATTTGGGAGTTTGAGCAGGGTGGATATAGGATGTTGCAATCTAAACTAGGACCCATAGTGCCAGAACTGAAGTCAATGGAATGACAGTGTAATAAGGAGCAGAATCAGCTCTCTTAAACTACTTCATTAGCTTTTCCTTGAGGCACCCTGGCCATGCCACCTCCCAAGCCTGTGCTGCCCATCCCATTAGTTGGGCTGCACTTCCCATTATGTGGGCTTCACTAATTCTCTATATAACCCATCTCGGGCAAAAGGAGGCCTTCCCTTCTTCTCTGCTGACACAACCAACCCCTCTTCCATGGCTGACTTTCTGCTGCATGGGACCTTCACATCAGCTGAAGCCATGACAGACTTGGACTGAATCTGGCCCTTTGAAGACTGAGCATTACAGAAATTAGAAAGGAAAACATACCTTTGCCTAACCTAACCTAATCTCCCGCAGGATTCTTCCCCACAGCATATTTACTAGCGCTTTGTGCAACCACACTATCTTAGAGTAATATTTTTTAAAGAACAGTCTAGGGATCAAATCCAGCCTGTGCTTCTTTAAACTGGCACTGAATGCCTTTTCTTTTGGATTCAAATAAACAAATGGCCCCAACTTGAGCTGCTGTTTCCCATCTTTTCTGCTATTAGGGAAGTTATAATGTGAGAAAAGTAATGCAATTGTGTTGCTACATACTAAGAGAAATATCTTGCTAACAGACACTGAATTAAGTTTAACTAATGTTCCAGGGAGACTTGTAAATATGACCAGGAATAAGTTAACTGACTAAATGTGCTTCAAATGCTGATAGGAGAGCTCAATGTACAGATTTTTCCATATTCCAGCTGTGTCCTCACAGAGTACACAGCAGTTATTACATTGTTTGAAATGGGGGAAATTCTATGGCCTGTATTATACAGGGGATCAGATGAGATGGTCATAATGGTCCCCTGTGGCTCTAAGACCTGTGTGTCTATAAAAATCACTCAGACTATTCTACAACACTGACAATTTTGGGGCATGTCAAAATTACTTCTCATCGAGAAAGTAAAAGGATTGTTCCTATGGGTCAGAGTGGCAAAGCCGTGTGGAAACACTTCTGTACTGAGCTATATTTAGATTATGAATAACATTCTGTCAGGTCAGATATGCTCAGTTTCCATTACCACCAATTCCTGACCTGTGCAAGTTTAACAAAAATCCACTGAAAAATTATATCTTGGTGGAAGGTGATTCCTTTGCAATGTCATATGATTATAATTGGAAGTACATTCAGATTATGTTGTACTACATATTAGCCGTTTCTCTTCTCTCATACAATAATTAGTTCATTTCATCTGCAGATCTCAGCAAAAAAGCCTACAGATATTCTGATTTTAGCAATGGGTGAACGGAAGTACAGCAAGGTTGAACCACCAGCCTTAAGACACACACACTGAGTTAATGTCAGAGCCAGGAATAGAACCTAAGTCTCCTGGCTACACAGCACTCTTCCCACTATGCCATTTTGCCTTCTTGCTATAACTTCATGAACTTAAATAAAATAACTCATGATTTACACCGTAGCGAGAGGAGAAGCAGGCTCATGCTTCCTTCCATTCCTCCCGCTTTTACTATTATTTACTATTTGTATTGTGGTAACACCTAGGAGCTCTAGTCATGGACCAAGACCCCATTGTGCTAAGTGCTGGGCAGACATGGAACAACAACAAAAAGGATAGTTCCTTCCCCCAAAGAGCTTGGGGTTTATGGTGTAACTACACGTAAAACAAAAGTGTAAGTGAAGTCCTTCAGACCCCGGTAAGTAATCAAGTCCTTCACTGGAATGATGTTTGTACTGAGTAGGACTAGAATGTTCTTGGGACAGGAACTATCTCCAAGCTTGTTCTTCAACACCACAGAACATAGTATCATTGTTTAATAAACAATACTGTACTTAACTCCACCTGCCCTATTCTTCCCATGTAACCAGTACTTAGGACAGGAGTAAAACAGCTCATGGGTAGGCATGGGAAAATAATAGAGAAAGCTCAGTAATTGTCAGAGAGGAAGGATGGTCCAGTAGTTAACACCTAGCCTAGCACTTGGGCTCAAGTACTTGCTCCATCAGAGACTTCCTCGGGTAAGTCACTTTAGCCCTCTCATGCCTCAGTTCCCCATCTGTAAAATGGGGATAACAACACTGCCCTACCTCACAGAAGGATTTTGAGGAGGAATACTAGAGCTGACTGGAAAAATTCTGATGAAAAGGTATTTTTTGTCAGAATTTGCCAATTCATCGAGATCAAAACATTTTGCGGAGACGGTTTGATTTTGATGAAGTTCCTCTGGAAACCAGGCAGAGTTCTGACAGAAATCTGTCTGCATTCTGCCAACCCACCTCCTCAGTAGTCAATGTGGCAGGCTGCAGGAGAACCCACATTTCCAGAGTCCAGTGCTCTGGGTCAGCCTGCCCTGGAGCTGGGGCTCCATCCCTTATTGAGGAAAGTTTTGAAATTTTTGGTTTCCATTCTGAATTGGAACAAACCCAAATTTAGAAATAGCAAAATCTGAGTGAGGCAGGTTATCTTTCCTTAATAAATACAGCTCTGATAAATACATCAAAGGCTGTGAGGTACTCAGATATTGTAATAATAGGGAGGCCATACAAGTACCTAACATAGCTAGTTTCTCCTTCAACTCAAAAATTGATCCCACCATAAATAAAAGCTTTACGCTCCCATCCTGCAATCTGATCCTTGTAGATGAACCTCTGTGACCAGGCAGAGCTCCATTGATTGCATTGAGAGCTCAGATACTAGGGGAAGCTGCAGAAGGCTATCTGGCTCCCAGGGGTGAAAGTAAGTCTAGGGACCTACCGGTACTGGGCTGGGGTCACCTCTGGCCCCCCAAAGGGGTGGAGCCTTGGGTGGAAGGGGCGGGGCGGGGGGGTCAGAGCCAGCTCCGGCCCACCCTGTACCGGTAAGTGCCTCCTTCCCCCTACCCTCCCTTCCCCCCACCTGGGTAACAGTGGCAGCCGGGGGCTCTGGCAGCAGTTTAAAGGGCCCGGGGTGGTAGCAGCGGCCAGAACCCTGGGCCCTTTAAATCGTCCCCAGAGCCTGCTGGAACCCTGGGGAAGCGGCGGTGGGGCTCCGGGGACGATTTAAAGGGCCCAGGGCTCGGCTGCCGCTACTGCCCTGGGCCCTTTAAATCGCTGCCCCAGCCCCGCCGCTGCTACCCCAGGGCTCTGGCAGCAATTTAAAGGGCCGGGGTCTCCAGCCGCTGCTGGAAGCTGCAGGCCCTTTAAATTGCGCCTGGGGAAGCCGATCCACCCCAGTACAGCGCACCGGGGCGTACCGGCTTACTTTCACCTCTGCTGGCTCCTCTAGTAGACCCTGAGGAAGAGTATCTCCCAGGTAGATGGCCTGGAGGAGGGAGACAGGCTGCTACAGTAGGCCCTGAAACAGAAAGGAGAGAGAGGCAAAGGAGAAAAGCCCTTGGAATCTATAGCCCAGGGTGGGCTGAGGAACAGCTCTTGTGTTTGATGTCTGCCTAAATTGTACGTTTGGAGAATAAAACTGTGTCTGGAAAAAGACTCTAGGTGTGGTAGTGAGTTCTTCCTGTGCAGGTGAGATAGACCTACAGGCCTTACTTATCAATATATGTGGGAGGTGCCCAATCCTGCTACACTTACTTACGCATGCAGTTATATTGACCACAATGGGGATTACTTTGCATGAGCAAAGATGACTCAGTTTAGTAAGGGTCGGGATAAGTCAACTGAACCTTGTGTAAGCCAGTGCAACTCATTAAAGTAAATGGACTTGCAACCACTTGCAACAGATCTGAATGTGCAGCTGTAGGCAACTGGTTAATTCTTTTGTTGTGAGTGTCCTGCTCCTACATAATGTGAAATATTATGGTATTCATAGAATCATAGAATATCAGGGTTGGAAGGGACCCCAGAAGGTCATCTAGTCCAACCCCCTGCTCAAAGCAGGACCAATTCCCAGTTAAATCATCCCAGCCAGGGCTTTGTCAAGCCTGACCTTAAAAACCTCTAAGGAAGGAGATTCTACCACCTCCCTAGGTAACGCATTCCAGTGTTTCACCACCCTCTTAGTGAAAAAGTTTTTCCTAATATCCAATCTAAACCTCCCCCACTGCAACTTGAGACCATTACTCCTCGTTCTGTCATCTGCTACCATTGAGAACAGTCTAGAGCCATCCTCTTTGGAACCCCCTTTCAGGTAGTTGAAAGCAGCTATCAAATCCCCCCTCATTCTTCTCTTCTGCAGGCTAAACAATCCCAGCTCCCTCAGCCTCTCCTCATAACTCATGTGTTCCAGTCCCCTAATCATTTTTGTTGCCCTTCGCTGGACTCTCTCCAATTTATCCACATCCTTCTTGAAGTGTGGGGCCCAAAACTGGACACAGTACTCCAGATGAGGCCTCACCAATGTCGAATAGAGGGGAACGATCACATCCCTCGATCTGCTCGCTATGCCCCTACTTATACATCCCAAAATGCCATTGGCCTTCTTGGCAACAAGGGCACACTGCTGACTCATATCCAGCTTCTCGTCCACTGTCACCCCTAGGTCCTTTTCTGCAGAACTGCTGCCTAGCCATTCGGTCCCTAGTCTGTAGCTGTGCATTGGGTTCTTCCGTCCTAAGTGCAGGACCCTGCACTTATCCTTATTGAACCTCATCAGATTCCTTTTGGCCCAATCTTCCAATTGGTCTAGGTCCTTCTGTATCCTATCCCTCCCCTCCAGCGTATCTACCACTCCTCCCAGTTTAGTATCATCCGCAAATTTGCTGAGAGTGCAATCCACACCATCCTCCAGATCATTTATGAAGATATTGAATAAAACCGGCCCCAGGACCGACCCCTGGGGCACTCCACTTGATACCGGCTGCCAACTAGACATGGAGCCATTGATCACTACCCGTTGAGCCCGACAATTTAGCCAGCTTTCTACCCACCTTATGGTGCATTCATCCAGCCCATACTTCCTTAACTTGCTGACAAGAATACTATGGGAGACCGTGTCAAAAGCTTTGCTAAAGTCAAGAAACAATACATCCACTGCTTTCCCTTCATCCACAGAACCAGTAATCTCATCATAAAAGGCGATTAGATTAGTCAGGCATGACCTTCCCTTGGTGAATCCATGCTGGCTGTTCCTGATCACTTTCCTCTCATGCAAGTGCTTCAGGATTGATTCTTTGAGGACCTGCTCCATGATTTTTCCAGGGACTGAGGTGAGGCTGACTGGCCTGTAGTTCCCAGGATCTTCCTTCTTCCCTTTTTTAAAGATTGGCACTACATTAGCCTTTTTCCAGTCATCCGGGACTTCCCCGGTTCGCCATGAGTTTTCAAAGATAATGGCCAGTGGCTCTGCAATCACAGCCGCCAATTCCTTCAGCACTCTCGGATGCAACTCGTCCGGCCCCATGGACTTGTGCACGTCCAGCTTTTCTAAATAGTCCCTAACCGCCTCTATCTCCACAGAGGGCTGGCCATCTCTTCCGCATTTTGTGATGCCCAGCGCAGCAGTCAGGGAGCTGACCTTGTTAGTGAAAACAGAGGCAAAAAAAGCATTGAGTACATTAGCTTTTTCCACATCCTCTGTCACTAGGTTGCCTCCCTCATTCAGTAAGGGGCCCACACATTCCTTGGCTTTCTTCTTGTTGCCAACATACCTGAAGAAACCCTTCTTGTTACTCTTGACATCTCTGGCTAGCTGCAGCTCCAGGTGCGATTTGGCCCTCCTGATAACATTCCTACATGCCCGAGCAATATTTTTATACTCTTCCCTGGTCATATGTCCAACCTTCCACTTCTTGTAAGCTTCTTTTTTATGTTTAAGATCCGCTAGGATTTCACCATTAAGCCAAGTTGGTCGCCTGCCATATTTACTATTCTTTCGACTCATCGGGATGGTTTGTCCCTGTAACCTCAACAGGGATTCCTTGAAATACAGCCAGCTCTCCTGGACTCCTTTCCCCTTCAAGTTAGTCCCCCAGGGGATCCTGGCCATCCGTTCCCTGAGGGAGTCGAAGTCTGCTTTCCTGAAGTCCAGGGTCCGTATCCTGCTGCTTACCTTTGTTCCCTGCGTCAGGATCCTGAACTCAACCAACTCATGGTCACTGCCTCCCAGATTCCCATCCACTTTTGCTTCCCCCACTAATTCTACCCGGTTTGTGAGCAGCAGGTCAAGAAAAGCACCCCCCCTAGTTGGCTCCTCTAGCACTTGCGCCAGGAAATTGTCCCCCTACGCTTTCCAAAAACTTCCTGGATTGTCTATGCACCGCTGTATTGCTCTCCCAGCAGATATCAGGAAAATTAAAGTCACCCATGAGAATCAGGGCATGCGATCTAGTAGCTTCCGTGAGCTGCCGGAAGAAAGCCTCATCCACCTCATCCCCCTGGTCCGGTGGTCTATAGCAGACTCCCACCACTACATCACTCTTGTTGCACACACTTCTAAACTTAATCCAGAGACACTCAGGTTTTTCTGCAGTTTCGTACCGGAGCTCTGAGCAGTCATACTGCTCCCTTACATACAGTGCTACTCCCCCACCTTTTCTGCCCTGCCTGTCCTTCCTGAACAGTTTATAACCATCCATGACAGTACTCCAGTCATATGAGTTATCCCACCAAGTCTCTGTTATTCCGATCACGTCATAGTTCCTTGACATCACCAGGACCTCCAGTTCTCCCTGCTTGTTTCCAAGGCTTTGTGCATTTGTATATAAGCACTTGAGATAACCTGTTGATCGCCCCTCATTGCCAGTATGAGGCAGGAGCCCTCCCCTCACAGACATTCCTGCCTGTGCTTCCTCCCGGTATCCCGCTTTCCCACTTACCTCAGGGCTTTGGTCTCCTTCCCCCGGTGAACCTAGTTTAAAGCCCTCCTCACTAGGTTAGCCAGCCTGCTGGCAAAGATGCTCTTCCCTCTCTTCGTAAGATGGAGCCCGTCTCTACCCAGCACTCCTCCTTCATGGAACACCATCCCATGGTCAAAGAAACCAAAGCCTTCTCTCCGACACCATCTGCGTAGCCATTCGTTGACTTCCACGATTCGACGCTCCCTACCTAGGCCTTTTCCTTCCACGGGGAGGATGGACGAGAACACCACTTGCGCCTCCAACTCCTTTATTCTTCTTCCTAGAGCCACATAGTCCGCAGTGATCCGCTCAAGGTCATTCTTGGCAGTATCATTGGTGCCCACGTGGAGAAGCAGGAAGGGGTAGTGATCCGAGGGCTTGATGAGTCTCGGCAGTCTCTCCGTCACAATAATATATCAATCATAATATATTATGATTTTATTTTGGAATACCAGCATCTACTACCATTATATTTTGAATGACATTTTGCATCTAAGTTTGTCTTTTTATTTACAGCCAATGCAAAAATACTAAATAAAAATCAAAAACACTTGAAAATAATTACTATTATCCATCATGACCAGTGCATACACAACCTGTAATGACTTATCAGCTTTCACTATAATTATGTTTTAAAAAATTAAAGATCATTGCTCAATCAAAAAGTCTTCTAGCTTAGATTCCTCGTATAGTATAGTCACCCGTTCACCAAACAATCTCACTGCATGACAGATTTGCTATGGGCCTGATTCTGCTCCCTTGGCAAAGCTCTCATTGACTTCAGTGGTACAGAATTGGGCTGCGTAACTGCAATTACAATTCCCACATTATTATGTATTAAAATCATTCAAGAATTTCATTACAAGTCGCTTTCAATGATGATTCACTATATCAGAGTTCATTAAAAGTACAACAAAGCATACTGAATTGCTTTTGAAACAATCGTTCACTGTAAACAGATTTTCTACAGGGCCAGTCCTGGTTCTATTGAAGTTAAATGGCAGAACTTTTCATAGACTTCAGTAGATACAGGATAAGACCCTATATCTGAGATCACTTTATACAACTCATTTTAAACAAATGCCGTATCTGAAGCAGTGGCTAAGAAATCTTGGCTCCACCTACCAGTACTCAAAACGTAATCTCTGAAGAAAGGGCATCCGAACCAGACGGGCAAGATGTGAAGATATGGAGTAAAACCAGGGAATAATTCTTTAAAACCTGTATATTCTGTGCAAAAGTTTCCAAAGGCTCCAGCAGCAAGAATACCATGAGGGTGATATCCGAACAGATAGTTATGGCTTGGATCCAAATCTGACGTTTTTATGAGCTGCAAATAATATAAATGGAGTCTGAGTTTAAAACCATTTTCATCACACTGGTTCATAAACACAGGAAGGATTTTAAGAGTAGGGAGGCTGCACATAGTAGATCACTGATACTTTTTTTCCCTGTTATGAGCATCTTAGGTGATCCTAAGCAAAGTAAATATAAAGAGCTTAGTTCTGTCTCAGATTAATAGTTCTGTAATCTCTACAATATTTGAGCTTCTATCTTGTGGCTAGAAAGGTTCAGCTTAAAAGAACCAGTCCCCAGCTACTCTTCCTGTCACTAACCCCAGATTTTCTTCATCTAAGCTCGTGTTACAGAAGAGAGGTCAATTTCACGGCCCAAAACGTTCATGATAAAAAGCCATCTTGAGCTGCATTTTCACAATTTAGTGTGAAACTTTTTACTCACATGAATTGGAAAGTAATCCGTAAAGTACTTCCAAATAGTCCAGTTTCTGACCCACTTTGATCTTCTCCCTCCAGTTTGGGGGGTCTCCCAATCAAGATAGAGCCACAGTGCATAGAGGACAGGTATGAACCAGTAGTTTCCCAAAAGCAAAATGATAAAGACTCCCCAGCAACACTGTGCTACAAGAAACAAAAAGAAAACTACAGTGATTATTCATTACTATCTCACGATAGGAAAGAGTCCTTGGACCCAGTTTTGTTTTCATTTACACCTGTGTAAAACCAGAGGAACTCCATAGCAGTTACTCTGGCTATCCACCAGTATCAAACTGAAGTTGGCCTATTGTCTATTATTTGAATCTCTATCAGTGAGGAGAGATGCTGCCTGACAAAGAAGGTACATATTCACTTGGGTTTATTTTTACCCCAGCATATGTGTGAGGGATGGATCTTGTAAGGTGCTGAACCCCTTCACCTCTAATAGGACTAAACAGGAGCTTGGGGAAAAGGTCTGAGTAGTCCAGCACTCGGCAGGGTGCCAGCAGCAATTCAGGTCAAAGGAGTCTTATTCACTTAAGGGTAGGGGGAAGGAGAGAGCAAGAGTGAGCAACGACTTCACATATTCTGGTGGGTGAGGAGATGGAGCAGGGCTGACTGAGAGGGAGGCAGCATGATGGGGAGGGAGTGGATATACATTCCACACGTATTTTATCAGCCATTTAAACAAAACAGAATCTAACGCATATCTAATTAGATTGCTTATTAACTCTTTACAGGAGTGCTGACCTGCATTCCTGCTCTGGTCCCAGCCAGAGCAACACACAGACAGAGAGAAGCCTTTGTTTTTTCCCCCCCCTCCAGCTTTGAAAGTACCTTGTCTCCTCATTGGTCATTTTGGTCAGGTGCCAGCGAGTTTATCTTAGCTTCTTAACCCTTTGCAGGTGAGAGGGTTTTTCCTCTGGCCAGGAGGGATTTAAAGGTGTTTACCCTTCCCTTTATATTTATGACAGCGTCTTTACTAACTGTGCTAATAAAATTGCTTAAAGTTTGGCTTTGTCTTCAGTGATGACATCATTGTGCACTTTGGGGTTCCCAACCAGATACTGAACTTAACCTGAATTCTGTTGTGCGTGATTCTAGGACTAGAACCCTGCAATACCCTGTTCTTTAGGCTTGTAATTAACTGGAAACCAGTGATAATCAATAACCACTAAAGAACTGGGCAACACCCTGGCATGCCAAACAAGTCTGATATCCCAGATCTCCCCCTTACATGGTGGTCTGGCCTATTATAGGGCCTAGTGGTTATCAGGACTATTCATACAAATGCCACCCCTTTGTCCATATCTAACTTCCTCACCCTAATAATGTTGGGGTGTCTTTATCCTACAGGTTAGTATGTTAATAATTTTAACTTACATACATCAATTCAGCCCCAAGGCAAGTTCATTGTTAAGCATCTGCCAGTATTTCTATCCTAAAATATCTGTCAAGGCTAATTCCCCACTCTGGCACTTTGAGTGCTGAAGGTGGGGGCCCGCAAGGATCTAAAAAATTAATACTGTCCACTCCAGGCTTGTGTTAAACTCCCAAGGTTACAGCTTTTCTCTGAACTTGGATGGGTAGATGCTGCTACCACCCAAGTGCAAAAACCCCATTTTGAGAACCCAGAAAGGTGCACTTGGGAATTCCTTCCTGTGGGGTACCCTCAAGCCCTCCCCCCCCCGCCCCCAGGGAAGAGCTGAGAAAGGAAAACAAAGGAAATCAGCTGTTGCCACCAGCTAATTAAACAACATGGGGATTTGGGCACCAACACAATCGGGCTTGACCACTGACTGTGGGACTCTTCGATGACTCCCAGCTCCAACATCCTTCTTACTCCCTTTTTGCCGCTGGGACCCGATAGGGCCTTAAAGTTACCTTTGCCTCAGGGTCTGTAATAATGTGGTGATATGATTCGGTGGTCCGACCTGGTTTGGTTGAAAACACGTCCTGGTATTGGTTGATCATCTCAGTTACCGCCTTCTTCTGGTTTGGTGTCAGATCAGTGGATATCCTGATCTGCTCCTGCATATTATTTCCCTGGATCAGGGTCTCTTGGGCCACTACACATGCCTCTCGTTGGTGCCAAGGCTTTAAGAGGTTAATGTGATAAATTTGTTCTTGTTTCCGGCGTCCTGGCTGCCGCACCTTGTAGGTTACTTCCCCCTGGTTCAACCACCTCATAGGGCCCCTGCCATTGGGCCCAACGCTTGCTTTCTGCCATGGGTACCAACACCATCACCCAATCCCCTGGTTGGAACTGTCAGACTTTTGCCTGGCGATTGTAATGGGTTCGCTGGGCCTCCTGTGCCTTTTGCAAATGTTCCCATACAATAGGGGTGACCCGGACTATCCGTTCTTGCATCTGCAACACATGGTCAATTATATTTCTCCCCTCATTGGGTTCCTCTTCCCAGATTTCTTTTGCAACATCTTGTATGCCATGGAGGTGCCGTCTATATAATAACTCAAAGGGGGAAAACCCAGTTGAGGCCTGAGGTACCTCCCGGATTGCGAACATAAGGTAGCGTAGTAGAATGTCCCAATCCTTCCCGTCCAGACTTACCACTTTCCTTATCATTGCTTTGAGGGTTCGGTTAAACCTACCAACCCATTGGTCTGCGGATGATAGACTGAAGTTCTTAGGGTATGGATATGGAGCAGCGTACAGAGGTTCTTCGTTAGTTTCGACATAAATTGGTCTGTTAATATCTCCTTTGGTAGCCCCACTCGGGCAAAAATCCCCACCAACTCTTTAGCTATTGTTTTAGAGGCCGTGTTCCGCAGGGGGACAGCTTCTGGGTAACGAGTAGCATAATCCAGAACGACAAGTATATATCGGTGGCCCTGGGCTGTCTTCTCCAGGGGTCCCACTAGGTCCGTGGCTATTCACTCGAAGGGGACCTCTGTGATGGGAAGGGGTACTAAAGGTGCCCTCAAGCAGGGATGGGGACTGCACAGCTGGCACTCTGGGCAGGATGCACAGTACCTCCACACTTCTTCATGTACTCCGGGCCGGAAGAATCATTGCAGGAACCATGCCAGAGTCTTCTCAAGCCCCAAATGCCCCCCAAAAAGATGACTATGGGCAAGACCTAATACAGCATTCTGGTGTTTTTGAGGTACTAGGATCTGCTGTACGTTCTGCCCCTGTACTGGTACAACCCGGTATAAGAGATTCTTCTTCATTATGAAGTAGGGTCCTGGTCCCTGGGTTTTCCCTTCCATGGGGACCCCCATCTATTTCAGTCACCTCCTTCCTAATGTTGTCGTACTTTGGGTCTTCAGCCTGGTCCCGTCCAAAATTTCCTCTCCCAGGGCTAATCTGCCCGAGATCTAGGAGGCCAGACTCTGTTGCCTCTACTGGTTCAGAGGCATTAGGGTGTGGGTCAGACTCAGGTGCTTCTCCCTCCTGGGTGGCCTCCTTTTCAGCTGCTCAGGTCCGCCTACCTACGAGAGCGACCCTCTGGCTTTGGATCAGTATTCGGGTTCCCAAGACCTTAGCTGCCCTCCTTTCCCTTTTTGACTTTCTACCTTGTCTGGGAGTGGAGAACAAATCTGGGGATATTTCAGAGAAGATTGGGGGTTGACAGTCTACTGTGGATGCCTCACTGACTTCAGGGTTTCCCCCTTTCTCCAATTCCCCTACCAGGAGTAAGTCTCCAAACCCTGGGAAGTTCCTCCCTATGAGCACTGGGTATGGGAGTTTAGGGACTACACCTGCTGCTACCTCAGTAGTGTTCCCCTGAATCTTGATTTTTACTGGGATGGTGGGGTAATAACCAACTGTCCCATGGGCACGTTATCCCCGTACGCTTAGCCAACAGCAGCTGACTACGCTTCACGAGCTTCCCCGAGACAAGCGTGATAGCACTTCCCAAATCAACCAGTGCCATGGTCTCTACCCCATTTAGCTTCACTGGTCTGGTGTACATATGTGGGGTTAATGAGACCCCTACAAGGTGGATTACTGAGCATGGCTCTGCCCAGTTCCCCAGGTTACACTGCATAGGCTCCTCAGCGTTGGGATACTGTGCAGCTATGTGTCCCCACTCCCTGCAGGTGTAACATCTGTATGGAGCCGCAGGCGTTCCCCGGTCTCTTGGTTTGGGCAGTTTAACATCATGATCCTCTACCCCCTCAGTGGTCCGACTCTTTGTGGCTTCTGGTGGACCTTCAGTCCCTCTTTTTCCACCTGGGCTCTCCTGGTGGCCCAGTCACCCGACCTCTGGGGCTTGGTGCTGCTAGTTTAACCCTGGGTGCTTCTTCCTTAACTGATCGGGTCAGCTCCCTCACCGTCCTTCACCTCTCTACTCGTGCGACAACCTCATTGTAGGTGGAGGATTCGTTCTGGCTTACCCAAGCGTGAAGGTCTGGCGGTAGTCCTCTCATGTACCGGTCGATGACAAAAACCTCTAGTATCTCCTCCGGACTCCGGGACTCAGTTTGCAACCACTTTCGTGTGAGATGGATGAGGTCAAACAATTGGGACCGCGGTGTTTTGTTTTCCTGGTACCTCCACTCATGATACCACTGGGCCCGCACTGAGGTCGTTACCCCAGATCTGGCCAGGATCTCTGCTTTCAGCTGGGGGTAGTCTACTGCAGCTTCTTCAGGCAGATCATAGTAGGCCTTCTGGGCCTCCCCACACAGGAATGGGGCGAGGATGCCCCATGATCTCAAGGCCAGGCCTCCCATAGGGCTATCCTCTCAAAGGCCAGGAGATATGCCTCTATGTCATTCTCCCCCATCATTTTCTGCATTGCTGCCCTGTATGATCCGCGTCCCATCATGGCCGTGGTTCATCTCTGTAAGGGCCTTCACTTGATTTACCAGTTCCCACAACATAGCATGGTCTTGAGCAGCCTGGTCCATCAGCAGGCGATTGGCCTCCTGCTGCAGCCGCACTACCTCCTGTTGGGTGGCTGCCTGGACACAGGTAGCCTCCTACTGGGCAGCCGTGGCTTGTATCAGTGGCCGCACTACCTCTTCCATTGTGGTGAAAAAAAAACAACAGAACAAAAAAACCCTCTCTTTTTTTTTTTTTTAAATACCACCACCCTCCTTCTTCCGCCATGCTGTGCACACCAAATCCCACTGCTGACAACAGTTGTGACAAAGTTCCTTCTCTGCCTTGGTGGGTCCTGTGCTAATTGGCGGATTTTCTCGCCTCAGAGGTTCACGGCAGCCCTCAGTTTGGCCACTTTCGTGACGCAAATCTGCCGTTCACTCAGTTAGCCTCATCACTGGCCAGCATGGGGAAAGGAAGAACAATCCCCACAGTCTCTGCTGATCCACCTAGTGGGTCGGGGATCAGGCCAGAGACCTTCCCCTCTGGTGGAACCCACAGACCAGTTCAACTCCTCCGGTATCAAGTAGGGAGTTGGGGGGGATGGAGGGATGGGGGGAACCTGGGTCCACCCTCTACTCCGGGTTCCAGCCCACGGCTCTGTGGATTGCAGCTGTCTACAGCGGCTCCTGTAACAGCTGCGTGACAGCTACAACTCCCTGGGCTACTTCCCCATGGCCTTCTCCCAACACCTTCTTTATTCTCACAACAGGACCTTCCTCCTGATGTCTGATAATGCTTGTACTTCTCAGTCTTCCAGTAGTACGCCTTCTCACTCTCAGCTTCTTGCACCTCTTGCTCCCAGCTCCTTGCACGCACCACAAACTGAAGTGAGCTCCTTTTTAAACCCAGGTGCCCTGATTAGCCTGCTTTAATTGATTCTAGCAGCTTCTTGATTGGCTGCAGGTGTTCTAATCAGCCTGTCTGCCTTAATTGTTTCGAGAAGGTTCCTGATTGTTCTGGAACCTTCCCTGTTACCTTACCCAGGGAAAAGGGACCTACTTAACCTGGGGCTAATATATCTGCCTTCTGTCACTCTCCTGTAGCCATCTGGCCTGACCCTGTCACAGGGGAGAAGAATCCGTGCAGGCAGAACTCTGTTCCAAAAGATGAAATGCCAATATATTTGCCAAAATCTCCAAGGGCATGATGGACAGAGGCTACAACAGGGACACACAGCAGTGCCATGTGAAAGTTAAGGAGCTAGGCAAGCCTATCAAAAAACAAGGGATGCAAACGGTCGCTCCGGGTCAGAGCCCCATAGATGCTGCTTCTATCATGAGCTGCATGCAATTCTAGGGGGAGCCCCTACCACTTCCCCACCACTGTCCATAGACACCTGCAAGGGGGGAGTCTCAAGCAAAAGGGATGAGGATTTTGTGGATGAGGAAGATGACGAGAAGGAGGTGGTTGAGGATAGCGCACAGCAGGCAAGCGGAGAATCCCTTCTCCCTGGGAGCCAGGAACTCTTCATCACCCTGAAGCCAATCCCCTCCCATTCATCTCAAGGCGGGCTCCCAGACCATGAAGTCGGAGAAGGCACCTCTGGTGAGTGTACCTTTGTAAATATAATACAGGGTTTAAAAGCAAGTGTGTTTAATGATTAATTTGCCCTGAAGACTTGGGATGCATTTGAGGCCAGTATAGCTACTGGAAAAGTCTGTTAACATGTCTGGGGATGGAGCAGAAATCCTCCAGGGACATCTCCATGAAGCTCTCCTAGAGGTACTCTAAAAGCCTTTGCCACGAGCCCCGTTCATGCTGAGCTGTTCGCGTTTTGCTGAGAGGGATCTTCCCTGATACTAGCCACACACTTGTGGGGGGGAAGCGCAGATTAGAAGGTGAAAAAAACCGCACTCGCGATGACATGTTCTCAGAGCTCATGCAGTCCTCCCGCACTGAAAGAGCTCAGCAGAATGCATGGAGGCAAACAATGGCAGAGTCCAGAAAAGCGTTAAATGAATGCAATGAGAGGAGGGAGGAGCACGCTGACAGGGGATGGAATGCAATGCTAAGCCTAATGGGGGAGCAAACTGACATGCTCAGGCATCTGGTGGAGCTGCAGAAAAGGCAGCAGGAGCACAGACTGCCACTGCAGCCCCTGTATAACCTCCTGCCACCCTCCCCAAGTTCCATAGCCTCTTCACCCAGACGCCCAAGAATGCGTGGGGGGAGGCTACGGGCACCCAGCCACTCCACCCCAGAGAACTGCCCAAGCAACAGACGGCTAGCATTCAATAAGTTTTGAACTGTAGCGTGGTCTTCTCCTTCCCTCCTCCCCTCATCCACCACCCCACCCGGTGCTTCCCTCCTCACCCACCCCTCCTGGGCTACCTTGTGAGATTTCCCCCCTATGTGTGTGATGAATTAATAAAGAAAGAATGCATGATTTTGAAACGGTAATGACTTTATTGCCTCTGAAAGCGGTGATCAAAGGGGGGAGGTTGGTTGGCTTACAGGGAAGTAGAGTCAACCAAGGGGTGGGGGGTTTCATCAAGGAGAAACAAACAGAACTGTCACACCGTAGCCTGGCCAGTCATGAAACGGGTTTTCAAAGCTTCTCTGATGCGCAGGGCGCCCAGCTGTGCTCTTCTAATCGCCCTGGTGTCTGGCTGTGCGTAATCGGCCGCCAGGCGATTTGCCTCAACTTATCACCCCACCATAAACGTCTCCCCCTTACTCTCTCAGATATTGTGGAGCACACAGCAAGCAGCAATAACAATGGGAATATTGGTTGCGCTGAGGTTTAACTGAGTCAGTAAACTGCGCCAGCAAGCTTTTAAACGTCCAAATGCACATTCTACCACCATTCTGCACTTACTCAGTCTACAGTTGAACTGCTCCTTACTATTGTCCAGGGTGCCAGTGTATGGCTTCATAAGCCATGGCATTAAGTGGTAGGCTGGGTCCCCAAGGATAATTGTAGGCATTTCAACATCCCCAACAGTAATTTTCTGGTCTGGGAATTAAGTTCCTTCCTGCAGCTGTTCAAACAGACCAGAGTTCCTAAAGATGTGAGCGTCATGCACCTTTCCCGGCCATCCCACGTTGATGTCAGTGAAACGTCTCTTGTGATCCACCAGTGCTTTGCAGCACCATTGAAAAGTACCCCTTGCGGTTTACATACTGGCTGCCAAGGTGCTCCGGTCCCAAGATAGGGATATCCGTTCCATCTATTGCCCCACCACAGTTAGGGAACCCCATTGCAGCAAAGCCATCCAATAGGACCTGCACATTTTCCAGACTCACTACCCTTAATAGCAGCAGCTCAGTGATTGCGTTGGCTACTTGGATCATAGCAGCCCCCACAGTAGATTTACCCACTCCAAACTGATTCCCGACTGACCGGTAGCTGTCTGGTATTGCAAACTTCCACAGGGCTATCATCACTCGCTTCTCAGCTGTGAGGGCTGCTCTCATCTTGGTATTCTTGTGCTTCAGGGCAGAGGAAAGCAAATCACAAAGTTCCATGAAAGTGCCCTTATGCATGCAAAAGTTTCGCAGCCACTGGGAATCATCCCAGACCTGCAACACTATGCGGTCCCACCAGTCTGTGCTCATTTCCTGGGCCTAGAAACAGCGTTCCACTGCAGGAACCTGCCCCATTACCACCATGATGTCCAAATTGCCAGGGCCCGTGCTTTGAGAGAAGTCTGTGTCCATGTCCTCGTCACTATTGTGATCACGCTGTCGTCGCCTCCTCACCTGCTTTTGCAGGTTCTGCACATACTGCAGGATAACGTGCAAGGTGTTTACAATGCTCACAACAGCAGCGGTGAGCTGAGCGGGCTCCATGCTTTCCGTGGTATGTCGTCTGCAGGAAAGTAGGAGAGCAGAGTTGCAGCGGAAGCGGTGGATGATGACGGATGCCACGAGAACATATATTTATACAGAACGACGAGAGGACCTGCAAGGGGGATTCATGGCACCAGGAGAGCAGAGTTGCAGCGGAAGCGGTGGATGATGACGACAGTTAGCAGTCCTACTGCACTGTCTGCTGACAGCAGTACGGCGTCTGCACGGAAAAAAGGCGCGAAATGATTGTCTGCCATTGCTTTCACGGAGGGAGGGGCGACTGACGACATGTACCCAAAACCACCCGCAACAATGTTTTTGCCCCATCAGGGAGCTCAACCCAGAATTCCAATGGGCAGCCGAGACTGCGGGAACTGTAGGATAGCTACCCACAGTGCAATGCTCTGAAAGTTGACGCTAGCCATGGAACTGTGGATGCACTCCGCCGACTTAATGCGCTTAGTGGGGATACACACAATCGACTGTATAAAATTGCTTCCTAAAAACTGACTTCTATAAATTCGACCTAATTTTGTAGCGTAGACATACCCTTATTCACCTACCCTAACCAGAATAAGTTATACCAGTATAAGGCACCTTATACTGGTATAGCTACATCCACACTAAGTCCACGAAAAGTGACTGAAAATGAAGTTTTGGATCCCACAAAAGGCATTCTGTTTTTCTGATCAATCAAAAGTATGCGAATACCCCCACAGGTCAAAACCCAGAAGCGCTGGCGTTACTACAGGAGCCCACCATTCAGTGCCCTTTCTCACGCTGCGTCAAATGCCATGCTGAGTACCTGCAACATTTATAGTTGAATTCTGTTCAGTCAGTTTTCAGTCTTAGCCCTGGTCTACACTAGGACTTTAGGTCGAATTTAGCAGCGTTAAATCGATTTAAACCTGCACCCGTCCACACAGTGAAGCCCTTTATTTCGACTTAAAGGGCTCTTTAAATCGATTTCCTTACTCCACCCCTGACAAGTGGATTAGCGCTTAAATCGATGTTCCCAGCTCGAATTTGGGGTACTGTGGACACAATTCGATGGTATTGGCCTCCGGGAGCTATCCCAGAGTGCTCCATTCTGACCGCTCTGGACAGCACTCTCAACTCAGATGCACTGGCCAGGTAGACAGGAAAAGAACCACGAACTTTTGAATCTCATTTCCTGTTTGGCCAGCGTGGCAAGCTGCAGGTGACCATGCAGAGCTCATCAGCACAGGTGACCATGATGGAGTCCCAGAATCGCAAAAGAGCTCCAGCATGGACCGAACGGGAGGTACGGGATCTGATCGCTGTTTGGGGAGAGGAATCCGTGCTATCAGAACTCCGTTCCAGTTTTCGAAATGCCAAAACCTTTGTGAAAATCTCCCAGGGCATGAAGGACAGAGGCCATAACAGGGACCCGAAGCAGTGCCGCGTGAAACTGAAGGAGCTGAGGCAAGCCTACCAGAAAACCAGAGAGGCGAACAGCCGCTCTGGGTCAGAGCCCCAAACATGCCGCTTCTATGATGAGCTGCATGCCATTTTAGGGGGTTCAGCCACCACTACCCCAGCCGTGTTGTTTGACTCCTTCAATGGAGATGGAGGCAATACGGAAGCAGGTTTTGGGGACGAAGAAGATGATGATGATGAGGAGGTTGTAGATAGCTCACAGCAAGCAAGCGGAGAAACCGGTTTTCCCGACAGCCAGGAACTGTTTCTCACCCTAGACCTGGAGCCAGTACCCCCCGAACCCACCCAAGGCTGCCTCCTGGACCCAGCAGGCGGAGAAGGGACCTCTGGTGAGTGTACCTTTTAAAATGCTATACATGGTTTAAAAGCAAGCATGTGAAAGGATTACTTTGCCCTGGCATTTGCGGTTCTCCTAGATGTAGTCCTAAAGCCTTTGCAAAAGGTTTCTGGGGAGGGCAGCCTTATTTCGTCCTTCATGGTAGGACACTTTTATCACTCCAGGCCAGTAACACATACTCGGGAATCACTGTAGAACAAAGCATTGCAGTGTATGTTTGCTGGCATTCAACCAAAATCCGTTCTTTCTCTCTCTGTGTTATCCTCAGGAGAGTGAGATATAATTCATGGTCACCTGGTTGAAATAGGGTGCTTTTCTTCAGGGACACTCAGTATAGCCCATTCCTGCTGTGCTGTTTGCCTGTGGCTGAACAGAAATGTTCCCCGCTGTTAGCCACGGGGAGGGGGGAGGGTTGAGGGGGTAGTCACGCGGTGGGAGGAGGCAAAATGTGACCTTGTAACGAAAGCACATGTGCTATGTATGTAATGTTAACAGCAAGGTTTACCCTGAAAGAGTGTAGCGACTGTTTTATAAAATGTGTCTTTTTAAATACCGCTGTCCCTTTTTTTTTCTCCACCAGCTGCATGTGTTTCAATGATCACAGGATCTTCTCCTTCCCAGAGGCTAGTGAAGCTTAGAAAGAAAAAAAAACGCACTCGAGATGAAATGTTCTCCGAGCTAATGCTGTCCTCCTACACTGACAGAGCACAGACGAATGCGTGGAGGCAAATAATGTCAGAGTGCAGGAAAGCACAAAATGACCGGGAGGAGAGGTGGAGGGCTGAAGAGAGTAAGTGGCGGGCTGAAGAGAGGGCTGAAGCTCAAATGTGGCGGCAGCGTGATGAGAGGAGGCAGGATTCAATGCTGAGGCTGCTGCAGGACCAAACCAGAATGCTCCAGTGTATGGTTGAGCTGCAGCAAAGGCAGCTGGAGCACAGACTGCCACTGCTGCCCCTCTGTAACCAACCGCCCTCCTCCCCAAGTTCCATAGCCTCCACACCCAGACGCCCAAGAACGCGGTGGGGGGGCCTCCGGCCAACCAGCGACTCCACAACAGAGGATTGCCCAAAAAAAAGAAGGCTGTCATTCAATAAATTTTAAAGTTGTAAACTTTTAAAGTGCTGTGCTTAAAGTGCTGTGTGGCATTTTCCTTCCCTCCTCCACCACCCCTCCTGGGATACCTTGGTAGTCATCCCCCTATTTGTGTGATGAATGAATAACGAATGCATGACTGTGAAGCAGCAATGACTTTATTGCCTCTGCAAGCGGTGATTAAAGGGAGGAGGGGAGGGTGGTTAGCTTACAGGGAAGTAGAGTGAACCAAGGGGCGGGGGGGTTTCATCAAGGAGAAACAAACAGAACTTTCACACTGTAGCCTGGCCAGTCATGAAACTGGTTTTCAAAGCTTCTCTGATGCGTACCGCGCCCTCCTGAGCTCTTCTAACCGCCCTGGTGTCTGGCTGCACGTAACCAGCAGCCAGGCGATTTGCCTCAATCTCCCACCCCGCCATAAACGTCTCCCCCTTACTCTCACAGATATTGTGGAGCACACAGCAAGCAGTAATAACAGTGGGAATATTGGTTTCGCTGAGGTCTAAGCGAGTCAGTAAACTGCGCCAGCGCGCCTTTAAACGTCCAAATGCACATTCTACCACCATTCTGCACTTGCTCAGCCTGTAGTTGAACAGCTCCTGACTACTGTCCAGGCTGCCTGTGTACGGCTTCATGAGCCATGGCATTAAGGGGTAGGCTGGGTCCCCAAGGATACATATAGGCATTTCAACATCCCCAACAGTTATTTTCTGGTCTGGGAAGAAAGTCCCTTCCTGCAGCTTTTGAAACAGACCAGAGTTCCTGAAGATGCGAGTGTCATGCACCTTTCCCGGCCATCCCACGTTGATGTTGGTGAAACGTCCCTTGTGATCCACCAGAGCTTGCAGCACTATCGAAAAGTACCCCTTGCGGTTTATGTACTCAGCGGCTTGGTGCTCTGGTGCCAAGATAGGGATATGGGTTCCGTCTATAGCCCCACCACAGTTAGGGAATCCCATTGCAGCAAAGCCATCCACTATGACCTGCACATTTCCCAGGGTCACTACCCTTGATATCAGCAGATCTTTGATTGCGTGAGCTACTTGCATCACAGCAGCCCCCACAGTAGATTTGCCCACTCCAAATTGATTCCCAACTGACCGGTAGCTGTCTGGCGTTGCAAGCTTCCACAGGGCTATCGCCACTCGCTTCTCAACTGTGAGGGCTGCTCTCATCCTGGTATTCATGCGCTTCAGGGCAGGGGAAAGCAAGTCACAAAGTTCCATGAAAGTGCCCTTACGCATGCGAAAGTTTCGCAGCCACTGGGAATCGTCCCAGACCTGCAACACTATGCGGTCCCACCAGTCTGTGCTTGTTTCCCGAGCCCAGAATCGGCGTTCCACAGCATGAACCTGCCCCATTAGCACCATGATGCATGCATTGGCAGGGCCCATGCTTTCAGAGAAATCTGTGTCCATGTCCTGATCGCTCACGGGACCGCGCTGACGTCGCCTCCTCGCCCGGTATCGTGTTGCCATGTTCTGGTGCTGCATATACTGCTGGATAATGCGTGTGGTGGTTGATGTGCTCCTAATTGCCAAAATGAGCTCAGCGGCCTCCATGCTTGCCTTGGTATGGCGTCCGCACAGAAAGAAGGCGCGGAACGATTGTCTGCCGTTGCTCTGACGGAGGGAGGGGCGACTGACGACACGGCTTACAGGGTTGGCTTCAGGGAGCTAAAATCAACAAAGGGTGTGCCTGTACATCAAGGAGTATTTCAGGCAGGACTGCACGGAGGGTTCCAATAAGAAATGGTGCACCAAAGTTATCGTTGTTATTGGAACAAGGAGGTTAGCCTGGCCTCTGATTGATACATGGCTAGATTAACCTCGCTGCGCCTTCTCTGTGACTGACTGCAGTGTGATCTAGACAGGGGAGGAGGAAAATGAGTACAAAACAAATCTGGTCTATTTCTTGTTCTGACCCACTCCATCGATCCTTTACATCTTTGGCTGGCAGCAGACAAAAAAGGCGCGAAATGATTGTCTGCCCTTGCTTTCACGGGGGGAGGGAGGGTGGGAACGGGGTCCTGACGATATGTACCCAGAACCACCCGCAACAATGTTTTAGCCCCATCAGGCATTGGGATATCAACCCAGAATTCCAATGGGCAGCGGAGACTGCGGGAACTGTGGGATAGCTACCCACAGTGCAACGCTCCAGAAGTCGACGCTTGCCTCGGTACTGTGGAAGCGCTCCGCCAAGTTAATGCACTTAATGCACTTAGAGCATTTTCTGTGGGGACACACACACTCGAATATATAAAACCGATTTCAAAAAAACCGACTTCTATAAATTCGACCTAATTTCGTAGTGTAGACATACCCTAAGACTTCTATGGTAGGGGTCTGTGGACACCAGGTTGAATTTCCACCTCCATTTGACATTTTTTAAGGGTCCGCAAATGAAAAAAGGTTGAAAACCACTGTGTTACCTGCTGTGCAAACACAGAGGTGCTGCAACTAGCTGCATCAGTCCCCATGTGAATCACCACTTGGTAATCCACCAGATTTGATAGGAAATATGCCATGCAGAACAGCCACTTCCTGGCTCCTCGACCCGTGGCTCAGTGAGAGCATGCCATAGAGACTCCACTCACTCACTGCCCCACGCCGGCAGACTTAGAGCCCTTTGCACTGTTTTCTTTGCTCCTTAAGCTCCCCCTTGCTGCATGGAGTGAGGCCCCCCCAATAAGTTGCATAGTTTTGTATTTATCTTTGTACACAGCAGTTTCCATTGTCCCTGTGCGCACCTGGTACACGGAAGTTGGCAGTAAAGAAATAAGAATGTTATTGCTGACCTAACTCACCAGCTTGTAAAAGATCTTTAGTTCTTTCACTGCTCTTCTGTAATTTAATTCTTCCAAAATATGGATCAAAGAGGAAGAGAAATAACAGTTATTGCACCTTCACAACAGCTCATAAAACCAAACCTGATAAATGTTATTCACTGTGATTAAATTATCTTCATTTCAAGGGAGAAGGGAAATTAAATCTTTCTTCCTAGACATTGACCGTGTCCTAGCAGACTGATACAAATTGACTTGCTATCATTAATAGATCTGCAGTATTATATCACTCACCCCAGCATATCTGTGATCCTCAAATACAAGGGACAAGTACTGTATGTATACTGGAGTGGACCTACAAGCAATATATTGGGTAGGGGGATGGTGTACGTCACCATCTAGTGGGTTTCCCATCAAGAAGATGTGGGATCGTAGCAATAGCTGAACACATTTCAACAAAGGTTTTGACAAAGTGTCCAAGTCCAAAGTCAGAGGGCTTCTGTCTCCAGGGCTGTTAGCCCAGGACGTTTTGGAAGCATTAAATTTCATTTAATTTCTTTATAAAGGTTAAATAGAAAAATCACACACACAAAAAAGGACGAAATCCGACTCCAACTCTTACTGCCCACCCACGACCTGTGTGATTCTCAAAAGTTTGCAGATTCCACTTTTCAACAGGACTTGCTGCTTTTGAGACATGTGTGCTGTTTTAGTATATGGTTTGTAGGAATAAAGATAGGTTTCTTATCGAAATACTGTTTGTTTCAACTTTTTTCTTTTTGTTTAATACCCAAAGTTCACATTGTTAATATATTGCAAAACTGTGTGTAATGAGTTACTAGAGGATCACTATCAATTTAAAAAAAAAAAATCACATTTCCGTCAGAAGTTTTTTGACCTTCTGTTGTTAAAAGTAGCGTTGATGAATATTACAAGAGAGACAGCCAAGAGCAAAAGGACTTTGCGTATTTTTTTCAGGTTTAATTTTGTGGATTTGACAGCACTCTGTGTATGGTTAATTTCACTGTTTCGGTGCAGTCAGATTCCCATGTTATTTGCTTTAGATCTTTCATACAGGTACATGAGTGTAAAACTATATTTTAAAATAGTAAAATGTGATTATAAAAGCGCGAAAATTGGCTGCAGCACTCATGGATCACCATAGTGTCCAAAAGAAATTTTTAATATGACCAAATTTCACTACTAGATTTCAAATTTACATTATTTTTTTAAAAACACAACTTATTTAAACAGAATGAAAAATTGAAAATAAAAATAAGTCATTAAGAACTTTACTAAACTTTTTTTTAACCTACAGCAACCTTGGCTTTCATGATGATGCACACTGAGGTGAAACATATGGTGTAGTTTTAGCAGGTTCAGAGGAAGAGAATTGGAGGGAGGTTCCTCTTACCTGATCTATGTATTTCTAGGCATCACTCCCAATATTTTTAGGTTCATGTTTATCTCTGATGCTATGTCCCTTACCTTTACGGATGATTAAGGTGATCAGATAGCAACTGTGAAAATACGGGATGGGGTGGAGGGTAATAGGTGCCTGCATAAGAAAAAGTCCCAAAAAACAGGACTGTCCTTATAAAAACAGGACATCTGTTCACCCTACGGACGATTAATAGGAGAACAACTGCTATAATAAAAGTTTACAACAGAATTAGGCATGGGCAGTGGGTATCATAGGCAGGAGGCAGCTGTGCCTCCCTAAACAGCCTACTATGGCCCCGCCCACACTCTGCCCGCAGGCCAGGCCCCCTCCTGTGGTTCCCAGCGCTCTGCCCTGGCTGGCTGGCTCAGGCTGGCTGGCCTGCCTCTCGCATGGATTCAGGGTGGCTGGTTCTGGGGCCATGCCACGCACTGGGGTTGGAGGTGCTGCAGCCATGCCACCTGGAGCACCAGGGCTGCTGCTGCCTGGCACACCAGGGCTGGCTGCGCCACCCAGCCGCCCAAAGGTGGGTCTCGCCGCCCAGCGCTGGGGGCCGCTGTGAGGCTGCTCTGGGATCCTGAGGGGGAAGGGGGCAGAAGGGGAGGGGCAGGGCCTTGGGCACAAGGGGAGAGGCTGGGGGCTAGCCTCCCCCAACTGCTGGGTCACCGACTGCCCATGGAATTAGATAAATTCGTGAAGGATAGGCCCATCTGTGGCAATTAGCCAAGATGGTCATGGATGCGGCTCTAGGTGTCCCTAAACCAGATAGCCAGAAGATGGGTCTGGATAACAGGGTATAAATTACTCAATAAATTGCCCTGTTCTGCTCATTCCCTCTGAAGTATCTGGCATTGGCCACTGTCAGAAGACAGGATACTGGGCTAAATAGACCATTATTCTGACCCAGTGTGGCCATTCTTATGTTCTTAATGTCTTTTCTGCTTTAGGATAGACTTTGGCAGCTTAAAATACAAGAAAAGGGAGGCAAAGGAACTTGGTTCCAGAATTCTGAAGAGGTTTCACTGGCTTAATTAAATGGGTTAAACCAGTGGTTCTCAAACTTTAGCAACCCGAGGACCCCCATTTTGACTTAAATTTTTTGTGGACCCTAAGTCCCCTGCTCAGCCCCAGGCCCTGCCCCCACACCACACCTTCCACCAAGGCCCCACCCCTGCCCCACCTCTTCCAGCCCCAGCTCCACTCTTGCCTCTCCTCTTCCCTGCCTCTTTCTGCCCCTCCCCTGAGTCTGCCCTGTCCTCACTCCTTCCGCTCCCTCCCAGCGCCTCCTGCACACCACTGAACAGCTGTTCCATGGCGTGCAGGAGGCGATGGGAGGGAGGGGGAGGAGTTGCTCAGCAGGGCCAGCGGCCCTGGACATGACTTGCAGACCCCCGGAGTACCCTCACAGACCTCCAGGATCGCAGACCCCCATTTTAGAAACCCTGGGTTAAACCATATGGTATTAGCTAGTGTTAGTCATGGACAAACTGCTTTACACAGGAGAGGTCCCGTCACTGCAGGATATCTGGGATGACTAAACCTACCATGTGACCAATAGCATGCTACCCAGTGAAACCTACCAATAAAGGGAAATATGCCACTTGTTCTAAGCATGTGGGATGATGATTCATTTAAACAAAGACATTTTTGAGATATATAGATCAGGAGCTCTTGAATGATTAGATCATGGCATATCTATATTTGTTCAGTAGAAAAGAATTCTCTACTGGACATCCAAGACAAGAAAGAATGACGACGGTACTCACCTCTATGCCTCATTGTTGGCCAACCCATTATGAACTCTCTCTCCACTCTCATATTATCCACCCAACATTTTTAGATGGATTAGAGACATTTGATTAAGATTCAAGTCAGATAAGATGATCCTCCTGGGTACGGTGAAACATTCTGAGGACAGTTGACAACCTGTGCTTCCATTATGCAAGGAGTACGGACACAAAATGTGGAGGTTACCTTGACAGCTCCCTCAGCATGGAAGCTCTCCCAGCATGGCACCCAGTGGTGAATTCCTATTATTGCCATCCCCAATTTATCCAGAATATCAGACTGATTCTTGCAAGCATGGCCCTTTTCAAAGGCATGTGTGCATTTGTTATATTCAGTTTAGACTACTGAAATAGATGTCTAACTGGACTTCCCCTAAAATTGATCCATGGGGTGCAACAGTTGCAGAACACAGCTGTCTGCTTGTTCGTAGGATTGCAGCAAGGAAGTTCGTTGTACCTCTGCAATCTACACTCGTTTCCAGTATGCCAAAAGGATGTGATCTACTGTATCTGTCTTGGAGAGTGACACTCCATGGTCTTGGGCGGAGCAAGGATTGTGGATTCCTCCCACAACTCCAGCAGATTTCCACTGCACGTGACATTTATACTAGGGTTGTATGAAGGTTCAGGGGTTTGGCCCAACACTATAAAAGCTGCACAGACAATGGGCAATTATGCGACTATAAGCATAAACTGTTCAGACCTCAAATACAATTATTTGTAAACTGGAAAATACATTAAAAATATAAGGGGCTAAAGGCAAATATGTAAAGGTTAAAAAACAACCACCACATACATACACCTGGAAAAAGGGTTAAATTTACATTCTTTTCCCCTTTGTTTGTAGGTAATTAGACCACACCTAAATGTCTATACTGATCCAGACACAATTTTGGGATTTAAAAAAAATAAAATAATATATTGGCAGGCTTTGTAAGGAAGACATGTTTGTAAAACTCAAACTATGGGAATACTGAAATCACCTGACCACCACCACTAATACATAGAATAGTGAGCCTTCTCAGTGGATGCATCACAGTGTACTCCATTGACTTCAGCAAAGCTAAGCCAATTTATACTATCTTACTCATAAAAAGAAAAGGAGTAGTTGTGGCACCTTAGAGAGTAACCAATTTATTTGAGCATAAGCTTTCGTGAGCTACAGCTCACTTCATCGGATGCATACTGTGGAAAATACAGAAGATGTTTTTATACACACAAATCATGAAAAGATGGGTGTTAATCACTACAAAAGGTTTTCTCTCCCCCCACCCCACTCTCCTGCTGGTAATAGCTTATGTAAAGTGATTACTCTCCTTACAATGTGTATGATAATCAAGGTGGGCCATTTCCAGCACAAACCCAGGTTTTCTCCCCTCCGCCCCCATTGGGGGAGGGGGGGCGAAACCTTTTGTAGTGATTAACACCCATTTTTTCATGATTTGTGTGTATAAAAACATCTTCTGTATTTTCCACTGAATGCATCCGATGAAGTGAGCTGTAGCTCACAAAAGCTTATGCTCAAATAAATTGGTTACTCTCTAAGGTGCCACAAGTCCTCCTTTTCTTTTTGAGAATACAGACTAACAGGGCTACTACTCTGAAACCTATCTTACTCATGTGGATAAACATTGATTCTCAGACTTACTCCTATGATTAAACATTTAGTGGCAAGACTCCTAACTGAAATATTAGGAAAAAATCACCATCCAGTGATAAGTTAGTCAGTGGAACTAATTTAGTAAGATAACTTAGCATCACAAACTAGGTTAATTTTAGATAAAAATAAACAAGCATATGAAACAGGTAGAGTCCCATCCCCTGAAGCAGGAGGTTAATGACAGAGTAGTCCCTTATCACTGATGATTTAAGTTCTATTTGCATTGAGATTCACCACAGAAAACTGTCCTACAAAAACAGTTTAATAATCAAAGCTACATCAATCATATACAAATCTTTACATCAGACATTCTGAATTCTTTTTTGTTGTGGGGGTAGGATATTACTCAACATAAATCTAGCTCAGAGTGGGGGATTTGTTTTAATGGGAAGATACGCTCATTGTGAAATTCATTTGTAGCTGCTTTTAAAAAATATATCCATGCATAACAAAAACAAGTAATTTAGAAGAAAAACAGCAACAGCTTTTCAGACAACACAGAGCCAACAAAACTAGAAGTGATCTCCTTACTCCTTCCACTCTGAAATGCCCTGTCTAAAAATAATATAGTAAGAAAGCACCGTGGGAATTCACCAACGTTTACTACATATTCAGTAAGCCAGGCTTAGTCTCCACGTGGCGACTCAGTTTGGAGCAATCCTGCCTGTTGCTTTTTTTTAAATAATAAAGATTAATGATTTTTCCTCCAAGATGTAAGCAGGAAAAAGGCTGTTACCTTGTAAGAGGAAGGAGAAGAGCCACTGAATGACTGCAACTGTCTGAATTCTCCTGGCCAGGGGAATGTTGATGGGAGCAAACTCGACCTTCATGCTGTGTCTGTCCTGTCCTGCAGAGTTACAACCTTCGCTCTTCCTCGGAGAGGCGGATAGCAGCAAAAAGAGGAATGCAAACAACCGACTCCCAGCTCTGATCCCGCCAGGATTAAATCAGGTCCCCAGTGCTCCGGCTGGCCATCGCTCCCAGCAACTTGAAGTTCAGAGGGTGAAGGTTCCCGGCGCCGGGGCAGCCTGCTGCCTTAGGGTGAAACGATCACTGAGCGCAGCCAAAGCCTCGGGGCTTGCATGCGAGTCAGCCAAGCGGCGCAAGAGTGGCAGAGTCAGACCACAGCCCGCATGCACTTACCTTAAGGGAACTCGCTGCCCTCGGCTCCTCCCGCCAGAGGCAGGGCCCGCGCCCGGGAGGGCAGCGAAGGTGGAGAGGGGCAGTCCCGGGCCAGGAGGGCTGCCCGCAGAGCAGGAACCACTTTGCTGGGACGCGATAGGCTGCAGCTCTGGGAGGGGGCCGCCTGCTCCAGCCGTGGAGAGACTGCAAGTCAGCGAGGTGAGGGCCGGGGGAACCCTGACCGCAGGGCAGCCAGGGAGCATTGCAGGCCAGGAGACGATCCCAGCGGGGAGGGACAGCGGCCGGCCAGTGACAAGGGGAGATCCGAGAAGAGGTGGTTGTAATAAGATCTGGCTTGTCGGTACAAATAGGAACCATCAGCTGATCCCTTCTACGTGAAGCTCCACCCTGCACCATTGGACTGTGCAAAAGGTGCCTCGCATTAGGGGCGTGGGTCCAACAACTACGAGCAGAGTAAAAAGAAAAGGAGGACTTGTGGCACCTTAAAGACTAACCAAATTTATTTGAGCGTAAGCTTTCGTGAGCTACAGCTCACTTCATCGGATGCATTCAGCCTACACAGAACTCTTAAAACACCCAAAACCTGCATTAGATTTTCCCCCTAGCTTTAAGCAGCTGCCTCCACATGTCTACGGTCCCTAAACAGTATTGCCAACCCAAAAGGTTCAAAAATCACAAGTCAAACTCCAAAAAATTATGAGATTGGCCCAAATATGATGTTTTAAACTACACTGTAATTTTGGTCTGCCTTTAATCTTTTGAACTGAGCAGGGGGTTGGACTAGATGACCTCCTGAGGTCCCTTCCAATCCTGATATTCTATGATTCTATGATAACTCCCTCTGCCCGCCCTGGTGTGTGTGCATGCACACACGTCCAACCCAGAGTGGGTGTCAGTTACAGCATTAACAACTCTTCCTAATTTAGGGCTTGGCTATGTGACACTGGCAAACCAGGGGCCAGCTCTTGCCAAGGCTTTAGGCCCCTGCCAAGCACTGACAAATTAATTGCTGGGAATCAGTCTGTTTCACCCTGGGCCGGCCCACAACATTTTGGCACCTGAGGCGTGAAGCTCAAATGATGCCCCTCGCTTGGGCCAAAACTTTGAAAGGTCTCAGTTCTGCCTTCTTCCTGTTTTACTCCTCTCGTGGTACTGCTCTGCTACCTACCCCAGTAAAGGAGAGCTAACAACTTAAAATGACTTGTTCAAAAATTTTAAGTAACACTTAACTTTCTACATAGTAAACACTGGCATTTTTATCTGTTTGAATAATCAAAGTGGTGGTTTCCGTGCCTTCCTGGTTGCAAAGATTTGAACTGCTTCCTGAAAGTCCACAGTCTGGGCCAGCTCATGCTCTATTGCAGGGGTTGGCAACCTATGGCACATGTGCCAAAGAAGGCATGCAAGCCGGTTTTTAATGGCTCGCTGCTGCCTGCCGGGTCCCAGCCGCCAGCCCCGCTCAGCGCCTGTTGCCGAAAGCAGGCTGGGATCCCAGCAGGCAGCAGCGTGCCATTAAAAATCCTGCCCGCCCTAGCCCGCTCTTCTCTGCCCCCCCCCACGGGGCAGAGTGAAGAAGCTTGGTGCTGCCAGCTACTGCTGCAGAGCAGGGAAACTCACCCCTCCCCCCCGCCATACTGGGTTCCTGCCCCTCCCTCCCTGCCACCGATCAGCTGATAGCCCTTGCCAGGGAGGGGGAGAAGCTGCTCTGGGGAGAAGGCAGAGAAGAGGTGGGGACAGGGCATATCCCCACCAGCTCCCTGCCATGAGCCACTCTGGGCAGGGGGCTGAAAGCACCCCCACGACCCAAGCCCACACCCCCAGCCCTCGGCCCTGACCCCTGCACCCTCCCCACACACCCAGACCTCTGCCCTCACCCCTGCATCCCCTCACACACCCCAGCCTCCTGCCCTGACCCCTGCATCCCCCCATGACCCCAGTCCTGACTCCAGCACCCCCCTCACATGCCCTCTGCCCGACTCCTGCACCCTTCTCACACACTCCCAGCCCCTGCCCTGACCCCTGTACCCCCCACGACCCCAGCCTTGACTCCAGCACCCCCCACACATACTGAGCCCCCCCATGCCCTGACTCCTGCACCCTCCTCACACACCCCCAGTCCCCTGCCCTGACTCCTGCACCGACACACCCTGTGTCCTGACTCTTGCACCCCCCACATTCTCACCCCCACTGTGAGAACCAAACAGACTACTGAACACACACCCCATTCCTACTTGCATCCTTTGCCCAGATAAGCACTCCACACCCAAACCTCATGCCCCAACCCTGAGCCCCCTCCCTCATTCTAGCTCCTGGCCAGACCCTTCACCCCAACCCCCAGCCTGCTCCTTCACCCCCAGCCCTGTGCTCAGTGCAGAGAGAGAGAAAGAGAATGGGCTAGAAGGTAGGTACCCACTCTATGTGGGCAGGGCCGGGATCCCAGACCGGCAGCGGGCTGAGCGGGGCCGGCAGCCGGGACCCTGGCTGTCAGGAGCCGGCAGCCAGAACCCCAGACCAGCAGCAGGCTGAGCCGCTCAGCCCGCTGCCGGTCTGGGGTTCTGGCTGCTGGCCCCTTGCCATGCCGCTCAGCCTGCTGCCGGCCTCGGTGAATGGAACCCCAGGCTGGCAGCGAGCCAGCGGTGTAAGATCAGCATTTTAATTGAATTTTAAATGAAGCTTCTTAAACATTTTGAAAACCTTGTTTACTTTACATATGACAATAGTTTAGTTATATAATATATAGACTTATAGAGAGAGACCCTCTAAAAAACGTTAAAATGTATTACTGGCACGCAAAACCTTAAATTAAAGTGAATAAATGAAGACTCAGCACACCGCTTCTGAAAGGTTGCCAACCCCTGCTCTACTGAGATGGTTGCAAGGCCCACCAGCCTCTCCTGTGTCATTTTGGAGGGCAGATGTATTTTTATTAACTTCAGCTTGGAGAAGCTGTGTTCTCCACTGGCAACTGTCACAGGAAGTGTTAGAAGTGTGCGCAGAGCAACAAAAGCATTTGGAAAGAGGGTGCACATATATTCCAGAACAGCCTTTGGAGTTGACCCTGCTGAAATGTACCTTGAAAGGGCTTTCAGTTCATCACCTAAAGCACTCCCATCAATATCGCGCAGGTCATCATGTGTCAGCACTGTCTCTAGTGCCCTGCACTGCTGGTGTAGGTCTTCTTCAGGTGTAGTGAGGAGTTAGGGAATATCATACAACATCCCAAATATACTGCTGTGTTCCTTGAGCTCCATGAAACTTTCTTCAACTCACTGTACTGCACAAACTAGCACCTGCTTAAAGAATTCAACTTTGAATTGTTGTTTGGGGTCTCTTATGGGATTATCCCGTGCCTCGTAATCAAAATGTCATCTTCTTCAGTGACTCTTGTATTCTTGAATGGGTGGGAAAATAGCTTCACTGTGAAGTTCCTTTGCCAACTTCTGTGCACTCTTCAGAACATTTTGAAATCCCTCATCTGACCGGTAAGACTGTAGGTATGACTTTGCTTTGTCCAGTAATTCCATTGCTCCAGATATATCAAGGTCAACATCTTGGAGTCTCTTGCTTACAACATTTATTTCAAACAGCATGTCATGCCACAACACTAAGCCACACAGAAATCTGAAGTTATGTATGTTTCTGGTGATTCCATTTCCCTCTGCCACAGTTCTCCCACGAACAGTTCCTGTCATAGCATTATCCTCCATATGGCATCATCTATCTTCCCAATTTGGTGTTTGATAGGCTTTATCGCCTCCACTCAACTTTCCCATTGTGTGACACTCAGTGGTTTCAGTGTCAGAGAGGATGTTCCCAGATGTTGCTTCAAAATTTGCCATCAATGAGTTGATGCAGAGAAAAATACATATAGATGCTTTCAATTACATTAAAAAATTCAGCAGCCTCACTAGAAGCTGATGCTGCATCACTGACCACCAAGTTCAATGAATTAGAACTGCATGGGACAAAAAAAGCTCAAGGGTTTAACTCTCGGATCCGTGTCTGCACTCCTCTGTTCTTTCCTCTCATGTTGGCATCATTATCGTAGCCCTGATCTCTCATGTCAGCTATTACAATTCCTGTATCTTCTAGCTTTTTAAGAAGCACATTTGTCATACCAGCTCCTGTAGTATCATCAATGTCAATAAATTCTAGAAAATGCTCTCTGAGAGTCACCATTGCAGGGACATTTTCACTAAGTTCTGTGGTTGTTGCAAAACACACCATTAAAGTAATTTGTTCCGTATGACTGATGTCAGGTGTGCAGTCCAGAATAACACAGTAATATCTTGCTGACTTGTAATATCTGTTTGACTTTTGTTGCCAGTAACTGTATGATCTCATTTTGAATTGTTTTTCCAAGATAGTGGTGCGTGTACATTTCTTGGGTGGTGACTCTTCTTAGATGCTCCTGGAGTACAGCATCAAACTCAGCCATCAGCGCCACCATTTTAAGGAACTTTCCATTGTTTGGCACATACAGCTGATCTGAAGTGCCACGCAGTGCTAGGTTTTGGGTACCAAGCATTCTCACAATGGCAGTGAGCCTTTTCAGAACATTTTGCCAGTAAAGAGACTCTGATGCAATCTTCTCTTGATGCTGATCATCTATGGTGGCCTTTAACCTTAATCTCATCTCAAGCTCTTTCCACCTATGGATGCTCTCTGGTGATTTGCTGCCTTCTCATGGCATGCCAGATTTCTAGCCAGATTTTTCCAGACCTTTGTTCCTGTAGAACTCAATGTGGCTGGAACATTAGACTGGAAGAGTCTGCAACAAAAACTATATGCAGCATTCTGGGGTTTTGAGTACATAAGCCCTGGCCTCTCCACTTTGTCACCACTGGGGATTCACACCAGTAATGTGTTGGATGGAAACTTCTATTTTCATTGTCTTTCGGGCCCATGCAATACAAGGAAGTCCCTCAGGCTACTTCTCAAGTGGGTCCACAGTCCTGGATCATCTAGATTTAAGGAACTGAACTCAGCAGCAGCTGTTTCTTGCACCTCCACCACTCGTCTCTGATCTACACTTTTCTTCAGGAACGTGCATGGTTACATCCATTTGAGATGGAGATATGGATGCTGCAATAGCTGCCAGGTCACCTGCACTCTGACTAACTGGAAAATCAGGCATCTCCTCACCACTCACATCCTCACTGGGGCCGGAAGGCTCACCGTGAACATTTGGGTCTATCAACAGGTTTCAGAGTAGCAGCCGTGTTAGTCTATATTCTCAAAAAGAAAAGAAGTACTTGTGGCACCTTAGAGACTAACAAATTTATTTGAGCATAAACTTTCGTGAGCTACAGCTCACTTCATCGGATGCATTCAGTGGAATATACAGTGGGGAGATTTATATACATAGAGAACATGAAACAATGGGTGTTACCATACACACTGTAAGGAGAGTGATCACTTAAGGTGAGCTATTACCAGCAGGAGAGCCGGGGGGGGGGGAAGAAAACCTTTTCTAGTGATAATGAAGGTGGGCCATTTCCAGCAGTTGAACGTCTGAGGAACAGTGGGGGATAGGCGGTGGGAAATAAACATGGGGAAATAATTTTACTTTGTGTAATGACCCATCCACTCCCAGTCTCTATTCAAGCCTGAGGAAACTACAATCCATCGGTGATCTTCCTGAAAACACCATCCTGGCCACTATGGATGTAGAAGCCCTCCACACCAACATTCCACACAAAGATGGACTACAAGCCGTCAGGAACAGTGTCCCCGAAAATGTCACAGCAAACCTGATGGCTGAACTTTGACTTTGTCCTCACCCATAACTACTTCACATTTGGGGACAATGTATACCTTCAAATCAGTGGCACTGCTATGGGTACCCGCATGGCCGCACAGTATGCCAACATTTTTATGGCTGACTTAGAACAACGCTTCCTCAGCTCTCATCCCCTAATGCCCCTACTCTACTTGTGCTACACTGATGACATCTTCATTATCTGGACCCATGGAAAAGAAGCCCTTGAGGTATTCCACCATGATTTCAACAATTTCCATCCCAATATCAACCTCAGCCTGGACCAGTCCACACAAGAGATCCACTTCCTAGACACTATGGTGCTAATAAGTGATGGTCACATAAACACCACCCTATACCGGAAACCTACTGACCGCTATTCCTACCTACATGCCTCCAGCTTTCACCCAGACCACACCACACGATCCATTGTCTACAGCCAAGCTCTACGATACAACCGCATTTGCTCCAACCCCTCAGACAGAGACAAACACCGACAAGATCTCTATCAAGCATTCTTACAACTACAGTACCCACCTGCTGAAGTGAAGAAACAGATTGACAGAACCAGAAGAGTACCCAGAAGTCACCTACTACAGGACAGGCGCAACAAAGAACATAACAGAACGGCACTAGCCATCACCTTCAGCCCCCAACTAAAGCCTCTTCAACGCATCATCAAGGATCTACAACCTATCCTGAAGGATGACCCATCACTCTCACAGATCTTGGGAGACAGGCCAGTCCTTTCTTACAGACAGCCCCACAACCTGAAGCAAATACTCACCAGCAACCACACACCACGCAACAGAACCACTAACCCAGGAACCTATCCTTGTGTTGGATCATATTAAAGAAGTTCTGTATTAAAATCACAAATGAGTTTGATTCCCCATAGTTTAAATTCCAGGGTATTACGAATTAAGAGGTCTCTTGGTTTTTGGTACTATTTCTCTCCCTCTATGTGTGAAACTTGCAAGCTGCTAATTGTGTTAGTACATTCTAAGACAGAGTCTGTTCTCAAAGCAATTCACAGAGAGAGAGACTCAAAGCAATACTCTAACAACAGAAACAGCACCCAGAGACTCCCCGCCCTTTTGTTGTATTAACAATTGTGATTAAAATAGAGATAGAGGATGTATGTGGATGGATGCTTGGTGTGGATAATAACTGAATGATCAGGGAGGTGCCAGCCTAAGAATCCAGTGTCCATCGGCTGAAGAAGGCGTCAAATGGAAATAACCAGAGGACCGCCAGAGGGCAGACTGGAATCCACCCAACAGCCTCAAGAATGGGAGAACCAAAGAACAAGATAACATCTAGCAGCACGGAGCCATCAGGAATGTGCTATCTGCTGATTGATTCAGCAACAGCATGATGAAGCAATTCCCATAGACTGGCATAGGAAGAAATTCCTATAAAAAGAGACTCTAGAAAGTGAGAACTTTGGGGTCTGATTCTGCAAACCAACTTCCAGGAGCATCAGATGAGCATCTGACAAGGCCCTGCTCCCTCCTCATGTCCAGGTCACCTGGCCAGTGGCTTGGCATGAGCAACTCTAAGGCTGGTAACTATGATAACAACCTTGCAGAACCTGTGTGTGTGTGTTTATATGAATGAATGTGTGAATAAATATGAGATTGAATGGAATGTTATAGCTATAACTAACTGCTTACTATGATTCTTTCTGAATTCACAATAAATGTGGTATTTTGCCTTTTTCCCTTTAATAAGATCCTGCTGGTTTTTATTTTATTGGTATAACACTTGCAACAAAGCCCATTGCCAACTGTGTCCACATATCTATTCAGGGGACACCATCATAGGTCCTAATCACATCAGCCACACTATCAGAGGCTCGTTCACTTGCACATTTACCAATGTGATATATGCCATCATGTGCCAGCAATACCCCTCTGCTATGTACATTGGTCAAACTGGATAGTCTCTACGTAAAAGAATAAATGGACACAAATCAGACATCAAGAATTATAACAATCAAAAACCAGTCGGAGAACACTTCAATCTCTCTGGTCACTCGATTACAGACCTAAAAGTGGAAATTCTTCAACAAAAAAACTTCAAAAACAGACTCCAATGAGAGACTGCTGAATTTGAATTAATTTGCAAACTGGATACAATTAACTTGGGCTTGAATAGAGACTGGGAGCGGAATGGGTCATTACACAAAGTAAAACTATTTCCCCATGTTTATTTCCCACCCCCCACTGTTCCTCAGAGGTTCTTGTCAACTGCTGGAAATGGCCCACCTTGATTATCACTACAAAAGGTTTTCTTCCTCCCCTGCCGCTCTCCTGCTGGTAATAGCTCACCTTAAGTGATCACTCTCCTTACAGTGTGTATGGTAACACCCATTGTTTCATGTTCTCTATGTATATAAATCTCCCCACTGTATTTTCCACTGAATGCATCCGATGAAGTGAGCTGTAGCTCACAAAAGCTTATGCTCAAATAAATTGGTTAGTCTCTAAGGTGCCACAAGTCCTCCTTTTCTATTTGTGTCTATGTATCTCAGGAGCACTCCTTCCTGCTTAGACAGAAAAGCTTCCTTTGCTTTCTTTCTTTTTCTGAATGCTGCCCCAGAAGGGTGTTTTCTTCTTTCACTGATGACTGCTGTTCTGTGCCAGCTATAGTGGCTTTCAACACTCAGCTGAAGGGGACAAATAAGCAGGCTGGTAGCAGGGCCTGAGTGAGGGAAGATATCAGCGTCTTAAAGGCCTAACTGGCTCCTACTACTTCAGTTGACTGCCTGTTCTCCTCAAGCAGGTTCAGGGAAGCAGCAGAAAACAGGAAGCTTTCGTGAAAAGCTGGTGTTAATCAGTCCAGGCTCCTAGGGGTTCTAGAGAGGTACATAAGAGGCTCCTCCTCCTCTCTCTCCCTGCAGCTTCTGCTGCTTTCTGTTATTCCCACTCACCTTTTCTCCTGCCTGCCTGTTATGTCTCTTGTGTCCTCCTTGCTCCAGCACAGCACTCCACCCTCTCTGTGCATCTAGAGCAGAGAGAATACATATGCACCAGCAGCAGACACAATTTTCTACACTTTGGGTCGTACTGGTGCCCCCCCATAGTTTGGCACCTGAGGTGGCCGCCTTAGTTCGCCTCACAGTAAGGCCAGCCCTGGTTTCACCTATGTGTTAGCATGGCTAAGGTGGGTATTCAACTCATAACATTGTGTTAGTGTTGTAGGCTTTATGAAATGTTTGTAAATTGCTGCACGTGTTAATCTTGCTTCTATCTTTATCACCTGCTATAAAGTAATATTTAAGTTTTTGCTTTATAACTGAAAAAATGTTTAATCTGGAACTTTGAACATGTCAGGAAAGATTGTCTCCTGCTCATCAAGAAAGCTATCACAACTAAGAGCTTGGCTACACTGGCGACTTAGAGCGCATTAAAGGAGCCCCGGGCACCCTAATTTAAGACACTTCCACACTGGCAAGGCACATAGAGCGCTCTGACTCCGTGGCTAGCGCACTCCTGGTACCCCATCTCGGCGAGTGGAATAATGTTTTGTGCGCCCCTGCTGGAGCACTGCGACACCAGTGTGGATGCTCTGGTCTGTTAGTGCGCTCTGATCGGCCTCTAGAAGTGTCCCACAATGCCTGTTCTAGTTACTCTGGTCATCACTTTGAACTCTACTGCCCTCAGGTGACCGTCAGACCCGCCCTTTAAATTCTCTGGGAATTTTGAAAATCCCCTTCCTGTTTGCTCAGCCAGGCGTGGAGTGTTCTCAGCAAATCTTTTCAGGTGACCATGCTTCCACGCACCAGGTGATCCCCAGTATGGAGCAATGGCGAGGTGCTGGACCTCATCAGTGTTTGGGGGGAGGAAGCTGTCCAGTCCCAGCTGCGCTCCAGCCGTAGGAATTATGATACCTTCGGGCAGATATCAAGGGCAATGATGGACAGGGGCCGTGACCGGGACACACTGTAGTGCAGGGTTAAAGTGAAGGAGCTGCGGGATGCCTACCGCGAAGCCTGCGAGGAAAATAGCCACTCCGGTGCTGCCCATGTGACCTGCCATTTCTACAAAGAGCTGGATGCAATACTTGGAGTGGAGATGGGGTCACCCCCGAGTACCACCATGGACACTTCAGAACCCAGGTTTCAGAGTAGCAGCCGTGTTAGTCTGTATTCGCAAAAAGAAAAGGAGTACTTGTGGCACCTTAGAGACTAACCAATTTATTAGAGCATAAGCTTTCGTGAGCTACAGCTCACTTCATCAGATGCATATCGTGGAAACTGCAGCAGACTTTATATATACAGAGAGAATATGAACCAATACCTCCTCCCACCCCACTGTCCTGCTGGTAATAGCTTATCTAAAGTGATCATCAGGTGGGCCATTTCCAGCACAAATCCAGGTTTTCTCACCCTCCACCCCCCCACACAAATTCACTCTCCTAGAGGAGCAAAGCGGGAGCAAGGGTGCTGAGGAGGAGGAAAACACCCCGGCATCCCTAGATGCATGCAGCCAGGAGCTGTTCTCAAGCCAGGAGGAAGGTAGCCAGTCACGGTGGCCGGTGCTTGGGGAAGGACAAACACCAGAGGAGGTTCCCGGTAAGCGGCTTTCATTTTGGGAAGGAAATTATTTGGTGCGGGCTCTTGGGGCGAGGAGGGTTAGAGCTGCATGCATGCCTAAATGCGGAATAGAGCCTTGATGTGCTCTCTCACATTGCAGTAATTGGCCTCAGTGATCTCTTCAAAGGTCTCATCCAGAACTTGGGCAATGCGCTTGCGCAGGTTTCTCGGGAGAGCCACTGTGGTCCTTGTCCCAGTAAGGCTAACTTGTCCGCACCACTGTGCCGTGAGGGGCGGGGGGACCGGGCTGATGAACGACCTGCTGCTGTCATGGGCCTGGGAGGAACAGTGGTGCCGGGAGCGATGTCGCCCATGGGACCACGATCTCGATGCAGAGGACCGGTACCACCTGTAACTGCTGCTCCGCAGTCTGCTCGGACGGGTGGACCGGCGACGGCGCGGTGCTGGCAATCTATGCCCCGGGCTGTGGAGACGGTGCCTTGGCGGAGACTCGGAGCAGGATTCCAAGCGGGAACGGCAACGACGTCCGTGCTGCAACTGGCTGCGGTATCCCCTGCGAGATGAGGACCTCTGGCGACGTCTGCCTCGGTCTCATCGGTAATCGCTCCATGGCGTGGAGTGGTGCCAGGAGTCCCGGTCGGATGGTACCCAACCAGACAGTCTGCTGGGAGTTGAGGGCGATCCACATGGGCTGTGCCCTGAACACTCGCTGGGTGGAGAACGGCATCAGGAACGTTCCCGTGACCAAAACTGGTGCCGCGCCAGAGACCACTGTGGAGAACCCAGCAGTGGCTTGCCTCTGGAGCTGGGGGCCGACACCGGCGGCGCTCCTGGTACCGACATGGTCATGACGTCTCTGGCCACCTGCAGAGTCTCCGGCGTGGAAGGCATCCGGACATCCGGGGAGGCCCAATCTGACGCAGCTGGGCTACTCCGCTCAACGTGAGTCAGAGGCCTAGAGGCTGGAGGGGATCGAGGACTGCCCGACATGGGTCTAGTCTCTGCCCCGGTTTACCTCAGTGCCGCTGCAAAGAAGGCACTTTCTTAGCCTTCTTATGCCCCGTAGATGGGGAGCAGTGCCAACTAGTCGAAGGCACCGGGAGGTCACCGCACACTGATGCCCCAGTGCCTGGTGCCGACTCAGAGCAGCGCGCCCGAGCCAGGGTCAGCGCCAACTCCATGAGAATGGCCTGGAGCCTAATGTCTCTTTTGCTCTTAATCCAAGGTTTAAACAGCTTGCAAATCTTGCAACGATCACTGATATGGGACTCAACCAAACAGAGTAAACATTCTGCATGCGGATCACTCCTTGGCACAGATTGCCTGTAAGTGTCGCACGCCTTAAAACTGGGGGCACAAGGCATGCCCCAGCCCGGGCACTCTAACTAAATGAACTAACTGTAACAGCTAACTAACTACAGGTACTAGCACTGAATGAACAAAAAGTTCTGGGGACAAGCTACAGAAAAGCTGGAGCAGAGCAATTCCGATGCACCTTCACTGGTGGCAAGAAGGAACTGAGGGTGAGGGGGAGCACGCAGCTCCCTTTATACCATGCCATAGAGGTGTCACTCCAGGGGTCACTGGGGTGTTCCCCCTACGGGTACTGCTAGGGGAAAAACTTTCGGCACCGGTGCACGTGGCGAGCACACACACCTATTGTGGAATACACATGAGCAATCACTCGAAGAAGTGGCTTTTCTCATCCAAAAGTTCTGCAGCCACTGCTCATCATCCCAGACTTGTATGACAATGCGATCCCACCACTCAGTACTTGTTTCCCGAGTCCAAAAGCAGCGTTCCACGGTGGTGAGCATGTCCATGAATGCCACAAACAAACTCGTGTCAGATGCCTTACTCAAGTCGATATCATAGTCGGAGCCCTCGCTGTCACTTTGGATCATAAGGAATAACTCGACTGCCAAATGTGACGTGCTGGCGAGACTCATCAGCATACTCCTCAGCAGTTTGGGCTCCATTCCCGCTGACCAAAAGAGAAGACAGAGCGCGCAATACAAAAACATTGAAAAATAGCACCAAATGTGGACAGAAGCACAGGGATTGCTGGGATGCGAACCAATGCATCACGGGGCATTGGGACAGGACCCAGAATGCCCCGCCAGCACCCTTCCCACAAGCTACAGAGCCAGAATGGGAAGAGGTGCTCTGTGGGATAGCTGCCCATAATGCACCGCTCCCAATGCTGCTGCAAGTGCTGCAAATGTGGCCACACCAGTGTGCTTGCAGCTGTCAGTGTGGACAGACTGCAGCGCTTTCCCTACTGCGCTCTCCAAGGGCTGGTTTAACTGTTACAGTGCAGCGAAAGACCTGGATTACGACTTTGTGTGCTGCTTGCTGCACTTTTGGACTTTCAGCTGGTAAGCTGCAGATTCACACTATGACTTGCCACACAGTTACTCACTGTGTGGACATGTCCTTATCAAGTGATTTTGGTCCCCACTGCAAGAGCTTTCACTGGCTGCCTGATAGTGCAGAACTTCAAGCTTGTTTGCCAAACCAAAAACTCTAATTTTTTATGCCACCAGCTCCCCATCTATCTGCTCCTCAGTGCGGCTATTAATTATGCATCCCCTCATCAACTTTGTACCCTCAACCCCACATCTACCTGTCTACTGTTCTGAACAATGTCATGGCAATAAATTAATATGCAAGGTCAGCTGGCTGGAACTACATAAGCAAGGTTGGAAAGGTTAGGTTTTTAATTGGCAAATATTGATACAAATTGATTTCACCATATATGAACAAGCCAACAAAAAACTATTTCTACTTAACGTAAGAGAAGTTTACAAATGGGCAAAGTAAGAAAAATACCGCTTGAGAACTTTATTTATTTTGTATATTTTGACAATATGTTTTACCTGTTATAAAGTTTAACTTTTTAAAATTAATGTCTACTGACAGTAATTATTGTCTAACCCATCCTGTTGTCTGAATCCATCCCATAATTTCCCACAACTGTGAAAAATTGAAGCAATAAAATCTACAAAATGCTTAACTGTCAAAACTATAAAAATTAAAAAATTAGTTCTGCCAAGATTATGTATTAGGTACAAGAGGACTCACTGTCCTGTAAAATTTCCCCAACCCAAAACAGAAATAAAAACCAAAAAATCTGAGTCACATTTGCATAGGACTATCATTATATAGCTCATTATTTAGCTCAGATTTTGTAAGAATTTTCTGTGGGAAAACTCATGAAAGTCCAATTTGAGTAAGAAATTATAGAGTTGCAAGGAACTTCTGAGTCATCATCACCAATCCCCTGGCACAGCCAAATGGGGTATAGGCTATGATTTTCAAATACTAGCCAACCCTTGCTTTGAATGCACCTGATCCCACAAGGCTCAGAATGACTTTAATTGTTGTTAATGGGAATTGAGAGCATTCAGGGCCTCTTAGGAGGTGCTTAGTACCATGCAGGAACATGCTCCTAGAGTGCATGTGAATAAGTTACCTCCTTTGGAAAACCTGTTACGCTACTTGCTTGGTCTTGGGTTTCCCAACTCAATTACATTTATATTTCCATAAACCAGTTTAAAACATTAATCACGACTTCAATGATAGTTCCGTGCACGAAGAACGTGTAGGAGCAGGCATAGGGCTTCTGGATAATTTTTACAAAAAAGGGCCCAATCTTGTGAGTTGATATCAGCGAGGATTTGGCACCTCATCTCCCTTTTCAACAACAGATTTAACAACAGAGAGATTCAGCGAGGCCTCACATTACTAAGATCTCATTATTATTTTTTTTTAAACATGACAACATTTAGTAACATGCTGAAATATAAATAATTAAAACTAAAATACACATCAGCATAACTGAATAAAAATGCAATATCCTTGATTTTTCTTAAAGTTGCGCTTGTTTGCTAATTTGGAAAGTTTATCAGAAATGGGCCGCTGGGTCATTAATGTAAATGATCAAGATTCTGCTGCTACTGATAAAAAAAAGAGAAAAATGAGTTGTCTATCCTTTTCTAAGGGAGTCCACTGATTTTATTTTCATTAAAGTGTTTTTTTGTTTTGTTTTCTTTTTGAAATCAAACCTTGTGAAGGCTACTTTGATCTTAATTTAAATCAATTCCATACGTTATATTATTAAAACTAGTGTCAACTGCTATAATTAATTCTTGTTTAAACAAATAGGGTAAAATGTTTTTGCAATAAAAATAAAATGCATTTTTAAATGAAGCAGCATAGTTATTTGGACTTCCAGCTAGCTACAAGACAGGAAGAGAACTAGTTTGCCTTGCTATATATTCCCAAAGAAAGAGAGGGGATTATTTCTGTGCAAGACAGACTTTGACTTCTTATGTGGAAGAGACATTGCTGTTATGGTCTCCTCTATACAGAGCTATTGCTTTTATAAAGGACCCATAATAGCATATCACTTTTATGGATAAATGATAAACCACAACTGGAGGACCGCATTTTTGCTGATGACATTGTTCTGCTTAGTTCAACATGTCACTTAATGGAAAAAGAGACTCAGTTTTTGGCAGGTACAACAAAACAAATTGGTCTGTTCATCAACAAGGGGAAGATAAAATATAAGGCTATCAGTGTTGCAAAAGTAACCGTTAGAGTAGATGAAGAAATATTACAAGTCATTTTACCCATATAAGGAGTGCTACGTGCAATGATGGTGACACCATGTTAGATGTCAAACAACAAATATCAAAAGCAGCAAAGTGAAAAGATTTGGAAAAGTAGTATTATTGACATTGACACAAAAATACATTTTTAACACCTGCATCATGTCTGTCCTCCTCTATGGAGCAAGGTCATAGAAATCTACAACAAAAATTGATAAGATCAATTAATTCCAAAATAAATGCCTGCGGAAGATCTTCAAAGTCCATTGGAAAGAGTTTCTTGCAACATCAGAAATTCTAAGTAGAACAAACCAATCTACAGCATCAAATACTGTATTGTCAAACAATGCCAATGGACATATTTAGGACATGCTTTAAGGATGCCCCAACATAAGTTCCACAGCAAGTGATAATATGGGTCACAGGCACCGGCTTCTCCAGGCCCCAGGGTGCTCAACTCCCTGCTCTGCCCCAGGACCCGCCCCCACCCAACTCCTTCTCCCAAGCCTATGCCCCCACCCCCACCCCCTAGCACGGTCCATCCCTGCTCCTCCCTCCCCTCCCCCCCCCCAGCCCCTCCTGCACACCACAGAACTAATCATGGCGGGCGGGAGGCACTGGAGGGAGGGGGAGGAGTTGATTGGTGGAGCTGCTGGTGGACGGGAGGCGCTGGCGGGGGTGGGGGGAGGAGGGATGCTGGCTGCCAGTGGGTGCTAAGCACCCACTAATTTTTTTCTGTGGGTGCTCCAGCCCTGGAGTATCCACGGAGTCGGCACCTATGATATGGGCATCACCTGGAAAGAGGAAAAAGAGGGCAACCTAGAAAAACATTATGTAGAACAATAGAGAAGGAAGCCAAATCCATCAACATGAAACTCAGAAGCCTGAAAAGACCAGCATAAGACCAAAATAAATGGTGGAAACTGGTGGACACTTTATGCACCCGAGGATGTGGGAGGATAAAGAAAAGAATGAACACCAACATGTGTGAAACACCTTGAAATCTGAAAATAAAAAAAACCTCTTAGAAAACAATTATAAGGAGTGTCACAGATATCTCCATGATAGCATAATCCATTCTTTACAAAACAATGCTGAAGACAGTTTTTGTAATAGTTGAGGGTGACATCAGGCACTCTTAGATCTTTAGGACAGAATGGAAATGCTTTAGTCACTTCTCTGATATAACTGAATAGTGTTTAAAAGGGTGGTTACATGTTAGGCTTTTTATTCAATTTGTATATATTCTTATACACACTAAATGTAGCAGAACATAAATGTAGGATAAAACAGTAGGTTAATTAATTGATATATGCACTAAAAATGAAGTTTAAGGAAAAGTGGAAGAGAAATAAAAACAAAGCAACAAACCAGGAATTACCAGGTAATAAAACAAGGGTGACAGGATCCTCAGATGAAATCTGGGACTGTGGGCACACTCTACCCTATTTACTCACTGTTCTCACAATGCCTTATTGGTGGCAAACAGCAAACCCCTCCAGGTGCTGTCATCACTCAGCACAACAGCATGTGGAGCCCCACACCCACACCCAGCTAGATTGCATGAATGCTCCCAGAGCCACTCATGAATCATACAGAGAAAGGCGCCAGCCACATCCCCCCAGGTCCCAGCCTTACACCCTAAGAATATACCATCTCGAGCAAAACAAGTTTATTAATTGGTTTGCCACTTCATCAATGGAAAGTGGACATGCACCAACCTTTGGTAAATCTGCTCAGGTCACAAACACTTCAGGCAAACTCACTGGTAAAGATAAACAGTAAAACAAGTTTATTGATTACAAAAGATATAATCGCTTAAAATCTAAGTGGCAGGCAAAAAGTCAGAATTCGTTACCAAAGAAAACAAAATCAGCACACAATCTAAATCCTAAACCTGTAAGACACTAGGCAGTATTTAGATCAAGCAGTTCTCTCACTCCACTGGATGTTACATTTCATAAGGCACAGGTTTCACCCTTGAAACCTGGGCCAGTCTCCTCTGCTGGTGTCTTTAGTCTTCTGAGCAATCTTGTCACTTGCAGTGTAGGTGTGGGGAGGAGAAAAGGCCAAGCATGGGGCCACACTGTGTTCGGTTTTATGCCCTTGTTCCATATGCTTGGAGAACATAAGTCCAGGCATGTCTGGTGGGCGCTGCTGAGTCACCAGGCAAGGTAGAGCAACTCCCCTGGCGTCATCTTGTGCAAGTGAGTGATTTCATTGTACCTCCCTGTTGGACAATGGCTGTTGATAGTTGTTCGACACCTGCCCAGGCATTGGTTAGCTCCCTTGTTGTAATCTCTGGGGATCTAATATCTGGGCAAATCCGCACAGCATATTTTAGTGACAACCATACAACACAATCTCATAACTTCCTATGTACCAATGATATACATATTTAGATAGAACAATGGCTTTCTGCAGATCATAACCTTTCCTCTGATACCTCACATGGCATGCTTTATATGAAATATCACAATTATATATAAATGATAAATATGGGGGTTACGGGGCACTCCCCCAAGGTACAGAGTGTCACAAAGGGGCAGTATGCACAAGAAAATACTAATATGAAATATATGAAAATTCAATTTTTGTCTTAGTACTGCCTATCTGATAAGACAACTAGACTCACTTCTTCTATACTTGTAATAATGACAACTTTTATTACCTGTGTTGAGACCTAGTCTAACCTGTAGTAACTAGTCCTCACATGTCTCACTAACCTTCCTTCTTGGATTTATTATGCTCATTTCAATGGCCATTCAGATCAATGGAAAGATTCACAGACTGGCAATTAAAATACCAATATCCAGGAAAATATACCGTCTTAAGAGTTCTCTGCAGGACTCATGAACACTAGGGGTCTCCTGCTCTTATTTACACCTGTATTACATCAGCATAGCTTTGACTTCAATAAAATTACTCTTTATTTACACCAGTTTAACTTAGAAGAGCATCAGGCCTATTGATTTCACTGGAGTTATTCTCAATTTATACTAGTGTGAGAGGAGAGAGTCAGGTCTCACAACTGCACTCCTTCCAGAAAGAAGTCTCTCAGTTCCTGGGGCCTGATTTTCTGTTGCCCCACTCTTTGTGCGCTCATTTACACCACTGCAGAGTGCAAAATGGGCATGAACACTATCTAATCAGTTCGGTAACATTTTATGTTCAGTTTGCTACAGAATGTGCAGGGGTAATGGAGAAGCAGCTTTAGCTCTCCAAATGCAAATCTGACACAAAACCTGCAGAGCTTCAAGCAAACAACCTTCCTCAAGTGCATCTTGTTTTCCACTATTTCTCACTTTAAATGTCCAGCTAAAGATCCTGGAAACTGCACTTTGCTGTTACCTCAACAATCCCCCTTTATCACTACTTAGAAAGTCCCAGGGTTGCAGGCTAGCACTATAGCTATAACACCCTTCATTATAAGCGGCCTGCTGAAAAGCAGGTGTTTGTTAGTTAAACAGCTAAATTTCACACTGATTTGGGGGTTATATTTGTCCAAGGCACAGCCTACAGGCCTGGAAACTCAGCCTTTTGACTCTGACTGGGTGAGCCCCGCTTTGAAACAACCCGGTACAAGCCTTTAGTCCCCCCACAGAAAAGAAATCCTTAGCGCCCAGCACAGTCACGGAGAGCTTTACGCAGGCGCAGGGACTGCAAGACCGGGCCCACCAGCGGCACAATCACGGCTGGGAAGGGCGGCCCGGTGCCATTCCCAGGGGGCTGCGGTGCTCTGTCAGTGCCGCAGCCCCCCCGCACCGGGGCGCTGACCAGCCCGGGGGGAACGCCCCCCACGCCACCATTTGGGGTGGAAGTGTCACGTTCCGACCTACCCAAAGCCGCACCGCTCAGCACAGGGCCCTGGGTGGGAGCCGCTGAGTAAGGAGCGCGGGACGGCCAGGGAGAGGGCCAGGCCCTGCACTGGGGGCCGGTAGCCCCTAACCCAGCCCCACGCGCTGTCTGTTCACCGTCGGGAGCCGGCTCGGCCAAACCGACCCGCTGACGTATCGTCCTAGGTGCGCAGCTGTCCTGGCTCTGCCTGATCACACCAGACACATCCTTCCTTTCGTTCCGCTCGCACGCCGCGGGTGCCGCACGGGGAGCGCGTGTGCCAGCCGGCCACCGGGGCGGCGTGAGATGGGGAGAGCAGCCGCCCTGGTACAGGAGCAGAAGGAGACTCGGAAAATCAGGCGGTGCTGTTGGGCAGTCCCAAGGCCTGGTGAGTGTGGCGGAGCCGGGGCCTTCCTGCGGGCGGCGCATGCGCAGTGCGGCTGTAGTGCAGGTGTGTGACATGCCGACGGTCAGTGTGAAGCGGGAGCTGCTCTTCCAGGCGCTGGGCAGGCGCTATAGTGAGTGCGGGCGGCGAGCCGCGGTGCCGGAGCGGGGGCTGGGCAGGAGCGGGTGGGGCTTGGCGGGCGAGGGGGGCTCTCTGTTGCTCTGGCCTGTCACCAGCTCTCAGGTCACTGCCACCGGGGCACTTAGTTGCCTTCCCGCCTCTTCCTGCTTCTGTTTCTGGGGGCTGCTCCCCACCGACGGCTAGCTCCGGTGCCTGTGCCTGCCTTTGCTCGGGGCTTTCCCAGTTAGCAGCACGATGCTGCCGATCCGATCTGAGTGTCCTGGCTGTAATAGCGGCCAGCCGTGAAACTGGCAAGACTCTGGGCCGCTGTCATTGGGGGAAAGGAGCCGTCTGTGCCGTGTGGCGTTGGCTGTATGTAGGCTTAGACGTCACTGCAATAACTTACACTTAATTCCCCAGGAGGCGGTGTGTTTGCACAGCCATAAGGGCTAAAAACGCTTTTAATTAAAGCTTGGTTTCTTCAGAGGTTCCTAGCGTTTGCTTGGGGAAGCTTCTTGCTTACCGTGGCTTGGTGGATTTTTCAGGTTCTGTGTGCACATACATGTTATTTGAGTCTCGCTTACTGATAAAATATAGGTATACATTTAAAATTACAATCTAATTGTAAAACAGCGTATTGGGGAAAGCAGTTTTTAATTTGCTTGGCTTCTGAACCCTGAGTTCTGGATTCTGTTTTTCATTGTAATAGTTCATGGATTCAGAAATACATTTTTAAAAAATTAGGGAAGATAGGTAGGCCTGATAGGTAAGATAGTTTAGGCAAATTACCTTTTCCCGCAGCCCTTCCTTTTTCCTAATTTCTCTGGCAGACTGGACCTCCCCATAAGTCATAGGGTGAGTTATGCATCTAATTTATACCCAGCTGACTGAGAAGGTAATGGTTAATAGTGCACTGCTTCTCATAGGCTTGTCTGTTCTTTTGCTGATGTGATGTGTTCCTGCTCTGTTATACTGTGTGGAGACTAATCTGAAAAAAGCTAATGGTACAACAAATTGTATTCAATACTAACTCTGATATATTGTGATCTAAATCTTTTGCTATGAATTTCACAAATCAATAGCTACAATATGTATAGCAGATATTGTTACTAAAATAAAAGTAAAGATAAAATTCTCAATGACTTCCCCCCCTCCCCTTGCAAATAGTATTTAGGATTCTATTCAGGGAAAGTTGTCTTCAGAAGTCTGAGATCTGTTTTTTAGAAACCAGAATTAACCCGAGTATTTTTCTTTCTTCTTAGCTGATGAAGAATTTGATGAACTTTGCTTTGAGTTTGGTCTGGAGCTTGATGAAATTGTAAGTAATATGTTGTCATTTGTCACATTTACATTTGTCTTTAGCCACTTGGCTGTGCGGGATTGATTGCAGTTCTGTTTTGATAGAGGGAACCAGTCTGTTGTGTCTTTGGCAGTTTAGCTGCCCTCCACCAATAAAAGAGCCTTCTCCGTGAACATCATAAGTAGCGTATATGACGCACAGACACTACTGTTCTGCTGTAGTGGCCAAGAACTTCCAATGTTGGCATCCCAGTTACAGACTCTGTGTTGCAAATACTTTACAAACTGTACTTTGGCTTTATTTTTTTTATGCAAGGTTGTACAACTTCCACATAAACTTAGTGTTTTGAGCATTTTATATAGTGACTTAAAAGTAGTGGTTGAGGTCTTGATCCTGCATCAGAATTTTCTAGCACTGGCACCCACATTTTTGCAGAGTTCTGCTGAATCTAATACTGTGTTGATGTTTTTTTAATTTCTGGTTTAGTCTGAAGTGATTAAGTTGATCTTCTGATTAGATCATTTATATGTATTCAAAGGTTCTTTTCTTGTATGCTTTATTTCAGAATAGACTTCAGACATTACTGACGGGTTACTGATTTACAGCCAAAATGGAAGAAATAATTAGGTCCAGTTGTGTACTGGGATCTACTAGTCTAGCCACTTATGCCTGGGCTAGTCTTTGTTTCCAATAATTCAGTTCCAATAATAAACAAATATTCCTTTGCGTTATTGTATTAAGACTTCTGAATCTGAGAGGTACTTTCAATTAGTACAGTTTCTGATGCTTTAAGTACCCATTTCACGTATAAACCCACATTATGCCCTTTAAACCACACTTGTTAATGAATACTATTTATTTTTTTAATTTAAAATTATGCTATTTTCTAAGCATCTTCAATGCTCATTTACTCCATTATTCGTGACTCATTTCGTGATTTCATTTAATTGTAGACGTCTGAGAAGGACATAATAAGCAAAGAGCAAGGTGATGGAAAGGCGGAGGGTGCATCAGATATCATTCTCTATAAAATCGATGTTCCTGCTAACCGATATGATCTTCTTTGTCTGGAAGGATTGGTCCGAGGGCTTCAGGTCTTTAAAGAAAGGTACTGTAGCACTGTGAGATTTTTTTTATACTTTACTTATTAACGTTAAGCAGCTGATTAATAAAAGTGCTATTTGCTTGGCCTGTGAGGGATCTCTGATCTATAACTTCACTGTAATTGCCAAAATGTTTTCTACGTTCCAGAAATCTTGTCCAGAGAGGCTCACAGCAATACTCTTTCACAGAGTAGAAGGCAGCTGTGTCTGATATGCATAGTCTGAGAATGACAATAATGATTCCTTCTCCTAATTTCCTAAAGGAGGTCTTTAGGATTGTTGTTGTTGTTATTATTATTATTATTGATTGTTGATATTGTTATTGAAATAATATACAATGTTATAAAAATGTTCTCTTTTTTCAATTCACAATTTCTCTGAAATTTTCTGTGCAAGTAATTACCATTAACATTAATGATTGATCTGGCTAGACAACCTGGGATCGATCCTGCAAGGTGCTAAGTGCCCTCACCTCTGCTTGAAGGTAGTGGAAGTTGAGGGTACCCAGGATTGAATCCCCTGTGACAGAACCAGTTTTCTCTAGGTGTGTTCTTGTTTTCTTTAAATCTAGGGTTTTTTTTGGGAATCTCTGACAGCAGTGGAGTTGTCTTTTTGAGCGTATGTGTTTCATAGTACACTGTACTTAAGTTAGTAATATCCCGGTAGGAAACTTTTACATATACGTTAACAGTTTTTACAGAATTTTAAATGCTAATAAAAATTGATAACATTTTGACCATAAAGTGCATTGACACTGTTCTAATGTTTCCTCCTGGTGCTCTTTTTGGAAGAATGTTTCACCCTCAGTTGTAAACTTTATTTCCATTTTTGTTTTAGGATAAAGGCCCCTAGATACAAAAGGATTATGCCAGTGAATGTTGACGTTCAAAGGCTGATTATTACTGAAGAGGTGAAATTATTTGCTGAACCTTTGTCCGTATCTTGAAAGCTTCATCACCAGCAAACATACTCTGTAATAACTGAGTTTGTTTTAAATTTTAGTCAGACTAAGGCTACAACTTATTTCCTATGCAATAGAAGTTTAAATGTTTTCTCCATTCAGTGATGTACATTGTAACTAGTGGTCTTCATTGTAGCTCATATGGGAATACTGAACAAATTACTTTGTAAAGGATAACCATGTAATTTCAGGAAAATTCATACCTGTGCATCTCCAATGGTTTTCTGAAACCAAATTCTCTGTAGAGAAAATCCTGTTTCCTTTACCAAACTAAAAGTAAACTATTTCCTTTGGGGATATGGGTACTCTTTGTGCATTTTCCATTTTTATAAGAAAGTGTTAAGCATGTCAAAAAATTCAAGACGCACATTGTTTTCAATGTGAGAATTAAATTTTATAAATTCTGCATATATGAAATTTTTTATCGTTTGTAACTGTACTGCTCTTATAAATTGTAGACTGCTCAAGTTCGTCCTCATGCTGTAGCTGCAGTCCTTCGTAACATAACTTTTTCCAAGGATCGCTATGATAGTTTCATTGACTTGCAAGAAAAACTACATCAGAACATCTGCAGGTTAGTTTTTAAATCCAGTGAGAATAAAGCATATGGTACATCACCATTTATATTGACTTAATATTTTTTATTGTGAAATATTTAATTTTATTCTTGAGGTGGACTTGAGGTTCACTTTTCCAAAGAGATGTTATGTTTACACTCATGCTTAGACAAATATTTTTCAGCAATGCTCTTTGACATTCTTTATTTGTCTTGCTTGATGCTGGCAATTCTCAATGCATTTTGCCATAAGGGGGTGACGTCTGCTACATAAGTCGTGGAAGAAGCCTCTTGGGTAAACTCTCTGCCACAGTCCCATTAGATTTTGCATTTGACTGTTGTGTGTGTTGTTACAAAGCCAGTGTACCACGCATACTGCAGTCAGAATGCTCCTAGGTGTAAGTGCTTCCACGCTTGTAAAAATTGCTATTCTGCTTCAACAATTAGCTATGTGCATGTTTGAGACTGTAGTGCCTCAGAGGACATTACCTTAAATGAACTCCAAATACCTATAGAAAAGTCATTGTTTTTCCTTGTTTCCTTTGTAGGAAAAGAGCGTTAGTAGCGATTGGTACCCATGACCTGGACACCATCTCTGGTCCATTTACTTATACCGCTAGACCTCCTTCAGAAATTAGGTTCAAGCCCCTGAATCAGTCCAAGGAGTATACTGCTTCTGAAATTATGGATCTATATAGGGTAGGTGTCCTTTCCAAACCTTTCACATGCAGTGCTGAAATCTCAATTTCTAGAGGGATTGCAAGACTTGGGATTGGCACCTCTGCGGATCTTGCCAATAGTGGTGGTAATTTTATGTTGTGGCCACCTCTTCACTAGGAACTGGAACTAGATCACAAGTTCACTTTATGCAGAGCACCAAACAGACATATGGAAAGGTAACTTTTGTTTACTGCTGATGTGAGATCACAGTCTAATGTACAGATGTGAAATGGTATACAAGCTAAAAGGCTCCATACCCAGTTATCTCAGTCCTGGAGATGGTTGTATGAAATATGACAAATATTTTATTTGAAGGATTATAACTGGTGTATTCAGCTGTCTTTTTTTTTTAATTCCGCCTCAAAATGCTCCTTTTGTTTTCATGGGACAAAATAGAGGTCCACCAGTTGTCACAAAAATACCTTAAAATTCCTATGTGTGCTCACTGAAACATATTATAGTGAACAAAGTATCAGCCTCATATGTTGGTGGAACTAGTTTTAAATTTTGTTGCTATAGAAATTGTAATAAAAATACAGTGAGGTGGTTTGTTTTTTTTAATTCAATGCGATGAATTCTTATCACTAATAGAACATATCTGGATTTTACCTTTTTAAAAAAAACAACAAAAAAACCCCTATGTATCTTTTTACTGTTGTGATGTCTAAGACAGTGTGATTGACTGACTGAAATAATTTAGCCTTTCTCCATTTGAATCCTTACAGTTGTTTTGAATTGAGCAACTTCTGTTTCTCTCATATTTATTTGACATTACTCACCTAATTTCTGCAACTAGCTCTTGGGGTGAAATCCGGCCCCATTGACATCAATGGGAGTTTTGCAACTGAGTCTAATGGAGCGAGCATTTCACCGTTGGTCTTAGAATTGTTCATGAGCATTTGGTTGTATTTGATATTCAAAATTGTGCTGTGCAGTTCAGTTTTTATTACCCATGTAAGTCACGTGGTATTGTTTTTTGGATAAACATAACTCTTGGAATCAGGCTTCTGATGCAGATAGTCACATTTATCAACACAAAGATTGCTTTCCATGAACATTTTGCCTTAATGCTCAAGGTTCTGGAACATCCCATGAATATTCTAGGGATGAGCTTACTGGCAGGAAACTGAACACATGAAGGGTGAACTGAAGCAAGTGCAGTTTTTTTTTATTTGATCATGTATTTGCAGAAGATGTTGAAATATTCGCCTGGCTGTAGCAGGACAGGGTGGCTGTTTAAAGTGCTCAAGCTTAACAAGATGCCATTCTTGGCTCCCCTCCACAATGAAAAGAACCCCATGTGTGGGTCAATAATTAGTGGGAAGAAGTCATATCAAGTCTGTTTTAAAAAGTAACTTTTCTAATATGGAAGTGTTCATAGTGTTGTCATTTCTATAAAGCACCATGGGACACATGAGCTTTTCATAACAAGTAAAGAGAGCCCCAGTATGCTCTATCTAAGGTGATAGGACAGGACACTGAGGTAGAGAACAAGCAAGGAGGAATAGAGAAGCTAGAAGGAATACACAGAAGAAAACTGTGTTGTCTATGTTCTAGCAACAGATGTTTATATTTAAAATAACACCCACCCACCCCCAACACCCCTCATATCATGGGTCTTTTAAGATGAAATCGTTTGGATCAGATACTGGAGAGCATCTCCGTGTAAACCCATCAGTACTAGGAGACTAGAAATTTTTTTTTCTTTATTGTTCTAGAGCTAACGTTTTCACCTTTAAAACCAATTGCTGTAAACCAGGGACACAGTTACTTTCGCATGCTTAGTGCTCTCTGCTTAGGACAAGAAATGGAAGTTCCTTTACGATGAACAATCACAATGTTCGGCTTGAGTAAGATAGGGTGGCTGTGATCCTCGTACTCACAGATTAAGAAGTAATATTTTGAAGTTCGTGTTAAAATGAGAAAATAGAAAATTGTTTCTGGGCTTCCCTCCTTTTTTAAACAACTTTCTGTAGTGAAGTAATATCTGTGAGCCTAATCCTTTACTCAGGCAAAAACGTGGATGGATTATGTCATATGGTGATGGTTCGTGATTGAGATAATCTGAAATTCAACTTGTACTTTATTTCTCCAGACTGACAGCCAACTTAAGCATTATTTACACATAATTGAAAACAAGCCACTCTATCCAGTTATCTATGATAGCAACAGTGTCGTTCTTTCCATGCCACCAATTATCAATGGTAAGATTACATATTATTTTGCCACAATTATTTTTCTGATGGTGTAGCCAACAAACATTTGAGTATTATGTGGGTTGTTGCATTTTTCTTAAAATGGTGTCATGATTTTTTCATTTATTCTTCACTACTAATGCAATGTATGTTTCTGGTACCCTTGCCACTGGAAACTAAATGACGGACTTCTTTGTTGGGGCTTTCATGAGCAACTATGGGATAGGCATAACAGGTACAGACCTATTGCTCATCGGTCATTTGGCTGAAGAGTTTAGTTCAAGGTGAATCAATAACTGGTAGAATTTGTATCTCTCATTGTGTTGTAGGTAATAGTGAATGCTGGTCCATTTGCCTGGGCGTGAATCCAGTGTAATTATCAGTACTGTTAATCAATTACTGTGAGAGCATTTGGTATATAAAAAATTAGTCCAGAAGGCTTTGATTAAATAAATAATTTTTTTGGGCTGCAATTTTTGTTGGCACGGTTTCTAACAGTGTTTCCTCTGAGTATAAGAGGGACTCATGGATGATTTGAGAAGGGCATTTCTGGTGACTAGTGAAGCAGATCAATACTTGATACATGATCAATACATGATAATGGCAAGAATATTTCCTTAGACAGAAAGAGAGATGTAGTTTCATTTTACCCATAATAAGAGTTTAGACCAAGAGTCAGTATCTCTGATGTAATCAGGGTCTGACACACTCTCTACAGTGACTGATCTGATCACCAATGACATTCTCACTTTGGATGTGTTTTTCTAGTCATCCCTACAAATCTTAAACAGCTGACCTGAATTTTAAGAGGCAGTGCACTTTTATCTATCTCTGATGTTTAACACCTGTTCCAAATTCGAATATGATGTCAGCCACAGTCTCTGATCCTTTTGGAAATGTTCTTGATTAGGCTCATTGCAGCTTCAGATTATTCTAGCTCTAAACATTCCAGCTGCTTGCATTTTAATAATTCAAAAGGCTGAATTAAATTTCACATATCTTGGTGTATTTTAAGGGATGATGTTTCAGAGATGTTTCAAAGTTAGAATCAATGCATCATATAGTTCTTGAAATGTAAACACGTGAATGCTCATTTTAGATTATTGTGGGAACATTAACTAGAGCTGGTCAGGAATTTTCCAACTAAACATTTTTTCTTTGGAAAATGTTGAAACAGAACTTTTTGCCAGTGCATACCAGTTCCTACAAAAGTTTTGCTGAGAGAGGTTTCTCAGACCAAGAATGAATGGATGGGGCTGGAGCTGAGGGGCAGAGAAAGCAGAATAGCCAGTAACCAAGTCGTTGGGGTACTCACCTGGGATGTGGGAGAGGCAGGTTCAAATTCCTGCTCTATTAGATCAGGTGAGTGCCCTAGTGTGGATTTCTCTCTAGTTTATCACCAAAAAAAAAAAAAAAAAAAAATCAAAAGGTTTCAGGTTTGTCCTGATATGGAATGGGAAAATTTTTGAATCCTAAAAACTTCTTTACATCAGTCTAAGAGCGCTCCAAAATTTTACTTGCTCTTTTTTAGCTTTTGTGCTGCAAGTTGGAATCCTCCAAACTGTGAACTGGCCAAAAAAAACAAAACCCAGTAACCAATTCTTTCTTGTCAATGTTGTTCTGCTATCCATGTTATACAGCTCGCATTACCATGGGATCTGAGCACTCACAATTTTTACATATTTCTCCTTTCATCATCATGTGAAGTAGGTCAGTGCTATTCTTCTCCACCTCTCCCCAAGGGGAACTTAAGACACAGACTTGACCAAGGTCACACAGGAAGTCTGTAACAAAACAAGGAATTGAACCCAGGTCTTCCAAGTCCCAGGCGAGTGTTCTAACCAGTGCGCTATCCTTTCTGTCCATCCTTTCGGCAATTTTGAGGGAGGGGCAGAGGTGGGGAAGGTTATTGAATTTTCACAAGTAAGAAGTGTCTGACCAATAGACTGATAAGTAAGTATTGACCAATGTCCTTGGTTTAAATATGGGCTGTTTGTTTTCTCTCTCATTTTAAAGCAGGGAAGACCCTGTGTATCCCAATGTGCTTCCCATTAGGCTTTACCTAGGACATGTCAAGAAAAAGCCCTCAGTTCTTCAGAGTAGTGACTTAGACCTTGCCTACACTTGTGGTGGTATGTTGGGTACATGAACCTACAAACCCCAGTGAAAGACAGGCTGTGTAGCTACACGTGGCAGTGAAAGACTCCACCAGGGCAGGCACAACGAGGAAAGGTTGCGGCAGCGGGGCGCTGCTGGAGCCTTTCACCACTGCCTCCTCACTGCCAGAGTCTTTCTCTGCTGCCAAAGTCTTTCACTGCAGCAGGGAAAGGCTCTAGCAGGGGGACGCTACACTGCTAAAAAAGCAGTGTACATGTGGGAAGCACTGCTTGGTGTGTAGAGAGCCATGAAGGGTCTATACGCTAGAGTTAAAGCTTGTCTCTGCTTGGCTCGCCCAAGCAATGCCTTACTGTCTACACTGTTCTTTATACCCATGTTAGCTGGGTGTGCAATTTCTGTAGTCTACACATCTCCACAAGTGTAGTCCTACCCTTAGGCTATTTGTCAATCTGAGTGATGTTTTAAAAATGTTCATTCTCTTTATTCAGGGGTGCTTTCCTAATCCTGCAGCCTAATAAGCCACAATCATGATGTTGGCACTTGCTAGAGCAAACCACATCCTCTGAGAGTGCAGTGCTAGTTATGACCACGAGGTGGGCATTGTTTTGCTATTTTGCTTTCCCTGACTGGAGGCTGATATTGCCTTCATAGCTCCCACAGACCCATGCAATCTCCCAGAAATGAGTATCCCAAGTTCACTTTGAACCCCAGTCTTCCACACAAGAGTGTGTGTCCCTGCTATTATGCATTCACTCTTGCCTCTTGATTTATAAGAGGAGACTCGAATTTTCTATTTAAGAGCTGTTGGTGCTGCAAGAAAAGTGATTTTCTGGCCAGTGGAAGACAACAGCAATGTCATTGGATTCCGAATAAGGTGAATCAATATCTGTGTTGTTCCAAGAAATATGCTAACCTCTTTTAATATGTGTGTTTGGATTTGTTTATTGTAGGAGACCATACAAAAATAAGCCTAAATACCAGAAATGTGTTTGTTGAATGCACAGCCACTGATATTACAAAGGTAAATGAAGCTTTACTGTCTTTGATATGCTGTCATATCATGGTATACATGTAACTGTTTTCTTCTAGGGTAACAGGACCATCATGCAAACAAATAAAGTAGATGGGCATATATTATACATTTTGGAGCAGGAAAAGTTGAGGGGCCATTTGGGGAGTGTATTAACCAGCTTGTCCTCATGCTTCATTTTTATGACTGCTCTGGGGATAACTCAAGTTTTTTAAAATGTTTCTAGTTCCATTTGTTCAGGGCCAGACATTTTTGTTCCTGAATGGATACTGAGTGTTCAATTTGAGAGTAATTCAGATTAAATACTCTTTCTTGCTGATAGTTGTTCTGTGCTTGAACAGCTCTGAAAAGTGAAAAATACCTTGAGATTATTATATTTTAGCAGAGTTCTCTTCACAAAGAATCATTTCCCCCTTGACCCCTTAGCAATAAAACTTCTTGGGGATGCCTTTCTTCTTGATAATTCTATTCTAATTTGTTTAAAGAGAGAGAGTCAAATGAAACTGAAGATCAAGTTTCCAAGCATGAGTACACTTCTTTGTAGGGGTACAATTCTCATTGTGTCAACCCAGGGGCAACCTTTCCCCACCCAATTTTGGTAATCGCAAGTCCAAGCAACTTTTGTGGATGCACGTTCACTCCTTTGAGAATTTTGGCAGAGTCCAACTTATGCTTTGTAAAAGCAAGAACACTTTTTTAAAATTAATCCATATACTACAAGGGTTAAACTAGATTTTTGTGTTATGGGAGGACATTCTCGGGGCTGATAAATGTAATTAACACATTGAGGGAGGCCTCATTTTTTGAAAGATAGAAGTAGGGAAGCTAATGAATCATCAGGTTGAAAACAGTGTGTTTGTTCTAAATAAGGTAAGTGCATAGGTCAGCAGGCTAAGAAGACAGAATGTCTGAGCCAACTAAGAGAAGAGGGAAAAGACCCATGGAACTATTTACTATGAACTAGATAACAAGGACAAAATAAATTAGAAATGTGAAGATGAGGTAAAGAGGAAGTCAAACCATGAACAGTGCGTGGACAGTGCATGCTGTAAAGAAACCAAGCAAAGTAACCAAGCCAATCCAAAAACATGTGATGCAATGTATAATAAATACAATGAGATGTGTAATGTATATAAAGGGAGAGGGCTTTGTGTAACTTCGGAGCTGTGATGTATCCTGCATCCATCACCCCCTGCATTTGAGTCTGATCAACTCAGCCTAGCATTGCTGTGTGCCGAATAAAATTACCTGAGTGACAAAGTCTGGAGTCGAACTGTGTTCTTGAAGTTGAGTGGAAAGAGGTCTTGGAGGGAATCCCAACAATAAGCACCTTTATTGTGCTTTTTTTACTTCTTTACAACTTATGAACATTAAAATGGATGTTCAGTATGTGTAAAGGAAATGTCTGCCTCAGGCTAAATAGGTTTTTTGATGTCTCACAGAAACTGATTTGAATCTTATGACTCATGCACTAACTTCTCAAAATATCCTCCTCAAAAAACAGATTTTACAGTTTAGGTCAATCTGATCATGTTTTTTTTTTTACAGAAAACACACAGTCCTAGAGTTTATAGACTCTTACTTGCTTTAACTTCAGTGGGACTGTTCATTAGTGTAAGTCTTTGCAAGATCCAGACCCATATTGTAATAAAGGCTCTCATGTCTTTGGGAGCTGAATTTAGCTAAAATCTCTGTGTACTTCAGTGCCATCCAAAGCCTTCCATTTTTCATGTCTTTGAAGGGACTTCTTTGTTACAGAAGCCCATTTTTTTTTAATTGAATGTGACCCATGAGATGTAAAGTTGTATCTTGCATTCTAGATTTCCATTTTTTCGTTAAAGGAATAAACAGAGCAGTGTTCACTCTATTCTAAGTTAAACATCTGAAGCATGACAAAGAAAATCTGATATTTTGTGTCATTTAAAATTAAATAGCAGAACCCACAGATTTTAATGTGGTTGTATTTCTTCATTCTTGTAGGCAAAAATTGTCCTCGATATCTTAGTCACGATGTTTAGTGAATATTGTGAGAAGCAATTCACGTGAGTAGTATAATCCTTTACTGTCAGTGAGATCAGACTCGTTGGTCAAATCCCACATTTTACACACTTTGACTTTTTTCCCTCCTCAGTGTTGAAGCAGCAGAAGTAACTTATCTTAATGGAAAAACCTGCATCTATCCAGTAAGTATTCTAGTGATGACTGGGGGATAAGGATTTCTATACACATGAAGGTTTGGTAAAAGACAGTGGCACAGTCCTCATTTCCTGCTATCCCACTAGCCTGTTCACTGTAAACATTCCATTTCTGTCAAAGCTAAAAATATAGGGCTGCTAAAGTAGTCTGATATCCCAAAAGAAGGGGAAAGTTTGAAACGGGTTTGAGGTCACTGTTGTAGCTTAGAACCCATTTGAAACGTATTATGCCTGATCCAGTAGTAAGTATAGCTACAATCAAGGCATGTAATCTAGGGTCAAAAGCCCATAGAAGTTGCTTTTTCCTGCAATGATTGCTTAGCTTGAAGTTTTGCCCCCACAGCTGTCACCCCCTATAAATTGATGGGCAATTGAAATCATCCTTGGCTTAACTTTTTTGCTTATCAGATCTGGAAAGTTTTTTGATGCCTTTCAGTTAAATAACTTTAATGTTGCTTTTTTGGTCCTTTGCTCTTGGAAGCTCCAATCATACAAGGAACTGCCTGTGGGCAGATGTCTGCTCAGTGACTTCAGAGGGGCTCTGCATGTGCTCAGGTGCCCACCCATGGATTTCTCTGTAGGGTTAGGGTGATAGCTAATGCTTTTTTTGCTTTGTTAAAAATAAGCAGAATGGAAATGGTCCCACGTTTTCCCTGAAAGCAGCTGTGGACAACTGGAGATCTAGTTAGGCTTAGCATAGATATCAAGCAAGTGAAATTTGGTTAATTGAGAGGGGAAGTGACTTTTATTTAGATTCAGACTTCTTATAGTCCTATATTGGTATCTTTTGTTTTGATAATGTCTTTTTGACTCAGTGCGGTAAATGAACAGCGGGGTGGGGAGAGGAACCTCTCGTTAGATTCCAAATCCCTCCCCTTCAAATTAAGTATCCAGTATCTACATCTCTGGGTCAGACCTCCAGAAAAAAATGGAGAAAACCAGACATCATTCCAGATACTTCTAAAGCAGAACAAAAATCTTTTAAACCCCAAAATTTCCAGGCCTTTATATGGCAAAAAAAGAACTAACTCACTTTTTCCCTCTTGAGGCAACTGTTTAGGAGGGTTTGTTTTGTATTTAAACAATTTTACTAACGAATTTATCACAGGGTCTTGTTTTATTTTTTGGTTTGTGTGTGTGTTTTCCTGCTTTCTGTGGCTGCAAGAGCTGCACTGAGTTTTACAAAAGCCTATGTCTGATCTGATTTATACATCTGGTAAAACAAGGAAGAGAGAATTATGTCATCTCTCTGCTCTGCTCAAGGTGTCAGGAATTGCTACCTTCCTGGTAGTTTGATTTGCCCTACTCCCAATAGCAGAATTCCAAAGTCCATTCCAGAAACCTGAGTTCCCAGGCATGACCATTAATCGTGTCAGTGCTTTGTTTTTGGTATTCTCTTTGTCAAATGTTCACTTGAAAGGCATTAAAGGTGCCTAAAAACTTACATCTTAACTAAAAGTAACTTTATTTGAGCATATCAGGATGTTGTTTGTTTAAAGTGTATTATGGTTATTCTAAAATATTAAGCCCAACCCTGCATTCCAGAATTCTCCTCTGTGGCTGTCAGTGGTGTCAGAAGAAGTTGGATTAGAAAGATGTCACAGCTGGATCTTAGTAGTCACAAATGTAACTTTCTGTGTAAACCCTTTTTTTCCCTTGTAGGAACTGGCTTACAGAAGAGAAAAAGTGAAACCTGATTTAATTAACAAGAAAATTGGAATCAGGTATGTTGTGCAAACCTAGCTTTTATTTTAATTGAAATTAATGAGCTGTGGTAAAATACATCGGTTATTGTGATATTTTTATAATGTATATATTGTGTATTCAGTTGAATTTTAGAATGCACTAAAAACTGGCATGTTAACTTGAGTAATTATATCAGCTACCTAAAGATGCTCTTCAACTAAGTGAGTGATTCTTCATTTCCTCCTGTAATTATTGTGTAGTCTTGCTGGCAGAGAATTGCTGTCATGTTTTGTCTAAGAGATGGCACTGATAGGTGATACATATGTATACAGTTTGAAAGTACTTTGAAATTCTTTATCATGGAAGACACTGTGCAAATTAAAGGTAGTATCTTATTTAAAAGCTAATCAATGTGATGTAAAAGTCCCCTAATATTGATTCTGTTGTCTTGTTTTAGTGAAACACCATCAAGTCTTGCAAAGCTGCTGACCAGGATGTGTTTGAAGTCACATGTCACAGGGAATGGGAACAATATAGAAATTGAAATCCCTCCTACCAGAGCGGACATTATCCATGCATGTGATATCATAGAAGATGCAGCAATAGCTTATGGTTATAACAACATTCAGATGACTATTCCAAAAACATACACCATAGCCAATCAAGTAAGATTGTCCCCATAAATAAATCTCTATATTGTCAGTAAATGACTAGTGTACACTAGAAGGGTTTTGAGAAAAACAGAGCCAAAGAATTAAACAATATTTGGACATGCTTTGCTGTTGAAGGCATTTACCATGGATTGGATACAAAACATATGCCCAACTGATCTGAGTAGAGCCAAGACCAGTGGTTGCTGGTGCTTGGAAAAAAGACAGGGTTTAAGCGTGGACCTGTTGTTAGATCTTTAATTGGGAGATTCATTTTCTCAGTCAGCTGGTTGATGCTTTTTGTTTGTTTTTTAAAGCATGCAAGCAACCTTACTAGCAACATTCACTGTAGTGTAACATGCAGAGTTATCAAGGAAAAGCATCATAAATATTTTCAGATTGAAGATGAAAACTGTCTTGATTTCTTCTAGTTTCCTCTCAATAAGCTCACAGAACTTCTGAGACAGGACTTGGCAGCTGCTGGATTCACTGAAGCGCTCACTTTTGCACTGGTACATTTTTCTTAACTTTGGGATTTTTTGGTTGTATACTGAAACAATTAGGGAGCCAAATCAGAACATAATAGTCTTATGGTGTCATGCAGTGTAAATGCAGCAAATGTTATGTGATCTTGTTTTGGGACATGCTTGTTTGCTAATGTTTTGGTATTACAATATAATGAGTGTTGTGTGAGTTTGTGTCCTCAGAGGAATTGAATGGCTGACTGTTAATCTGGCATATATTTGAAAATATAGAGGTGAAATATGGATGCTGAAATGAACTGTTCTAAATTTCACTTAACATGAATAGTACTGAGGTAGAAGACTGTCAGACTGTTTCTCAAGATTGCCAGAGTTTAATAACAAACCAAATGTATTTGGTTACAATTTAATAATGTGGAAACAAAATGAATAGTGATACCCCATATATAACACTGCAGTTCATATAGTTCACAGCCATTCCATTCTGAACTCTTTTTTGGGTATTGTAACTTGTCTGTGAATGCTTGCTTCAGCTGTTTTAGTGTTATGCAAAGCCTCAGTCAGCAAAATTGTTTTTTTTTACAGATCTTTTTAAAGTTTTTAAAAAAGTATAAATTATGCATTAATTGTACTCTTACGTCCCCATGCAACAGTCTCACTTCCAGCTTCCTGCACAGATATAGACTGTTATAGTTGTTACAGTAGTACTCAGACCCTTGCAAGGGATTGGGGTTTCACAGCAAAGAGTACTTCTTACCACAGTTATGTCCGTAACTGCAGTTAGTATAGTTTTGAAAACTGGAATTGTGCAGACCATTAGTTGATAATACAGACTAGTAAATGTTTTTAAAAAATATTAAATGCACATGACCATATTTAGTTTAGCAAATCAGATATCAATGTACAGCAACTCTTCAGAATAGATTTTAAAACAATTTTTAGTATGCTAAATAAGTTCTTTAGAATAAAAGTACTTGGGTGAACATAATGGCAGGTGCCCACGTGCTAATATGGCCACAGAATTTGTACCAGATTGTGCCCTTATATTTGAGTAGATCTAGATGTATAAAGGATTTTCAGAAATGCATGAGATTTATATAACGAATAGCTGACCCTGTACGTGGTGCAAAAAATACACATGCACACATGCACCCTGAAAGGACACTCATCCTCCTTTCAGAGACTGTTATCTGATTTGCAGTTAATATTTGGATAATATTTTCAAAATCATCTAAGTGTCTTATGACACTGACTTTCAATTGGACTTAGGCTCCTACAGCACTTAAGTGCCTTTGAAAATTTTACCCTTTGAAACCAAATACCATAATCCCAATGTAATGGGATAATGTAAAACTATAAAAATTGGCTTCAAACTTCTGTCTCTTGACTTCCAGGAGGTTCAGATGTGATTTTTTTTTTTTTTCAACTTTGGCCTATCCAGGATAATAGCTACCAGTTATTTTTCACTCTACCAATATGCAGTGTAGTAAGATGATCTGTAGTAGTACAATGATAGGGGAAGCACAATGTGTTCCTGTGTTCAAAGCTTTCACAGATTTTATTCATGTATTAGTTCAATGAATGTCTCTTCAGTGTTTTCAACATCAGATAACTGGGATGCTTCAAAATGCTGAATTTATATGCATCCCGGCAGTACATGTTATCTGATCTTTATGAATTGCAGCAGCATGTGATTACAATAGTAAGGGCTGTTCACATAGGTAGGGATTTGTGAGATCGGGCACTTACATCATGTCATGCATGTTTCACATCTGTGTTTCTGCTGTGGCATTGATATCTGAGCTCTGGCGTATCACTGCCAGGTTCTTAAAACACAGATATGAAACACACCTATCATTTCAGTGTCATACATACTGCACCATTCCGCAACCTCATGTACATTTTGGATGAGAAATGTCCATTAGTCATTCTCACACGTAATCCATTCTTTGGTTTGAGCCCAAAACTATAGCTTCAAAAGAGTAACATTGAGTTCTGTATGATTTAGCTAGTGTGTATTCAGTCCCGTCATAGTCAGCTAACAAAGTTTAGCTAGACATCTGAAAACACTTGACCATAAAAAATTCCTGCTAAGGTCAGCAATAATTTTTTTCCATTCAGAAGCCCACTCTTTCCAATGGTGTCAGCTGCTAATTTTGCTCACATTTGCTCAATCAACACCCCTTTTGGAGCACTGCCAACACAAATAGAACACTCTGGGAGGATTGCAGAATACTAGCAAATCCTCAGTTACATGCAGAGTTCATGTATCAATTTCCTAATGCATTAGTAGAGCTATAAATTCTGGAAATCTGGACTGTGAACCTTAGGTCATGTCTACACTAGCATTTATGTCGGCAAAAATTTTATTGCTCAGGGGATGTGAAAAAACACACCCCTGAGCGACATATTTTTTGTCGGCATAAGCGCTTGTTGGCGGGAGTGTGTCTTCTGCTGACATAGCTACCGCTGCTCGTTGAGCTGGTTTTATTATGTTGATGGAAGAGCTCTCTCCTGTCTACGTAACGCGGCTACCGGAGTGATCTTATAGCAACACAGCTGTATTGGTACAGCTGTGCCACTGTAAGCTTGTAAGTGTAGGCATGGCCTTAATGGTAGTTTCTGTCACTCAGTGTGCACAGGTGATCAGTGAGCTAAATAGGTCACTTGTACTATTTTAGTAACTAGCTTTTTAATGATACCTTGAGAGCCTAATGGAGCCATGATAGTTGAGGGCTAGATTGTGTAACCCTTACCAATGCACAGTAGTAGCTTATTCTGCAAGTAGTCCCAGTGGGATTGGTTTCTCTGTGCGAAGGCTCAGTGTAGGACTGATTCCACTGGGACTACTTGCACAGGAAATTACTATTCAATGGAAATCAGAGTGGAAGAATCTGTCCTCTTATTTTTAAAATAGTTGATAATTACCCATGATAAAAGCTAATACACTCTTGCCTTTTCCTGTTAATCTAGCATTATTTTGGTTAGTAATTGATGCATAAATAAACCAGCCCATTTAGATAGAAGGCTGAGGCTTCATTCTTCGCTTTCTTTTGTGCTTACAAGTGAGTATTGCAGATCAGCAATAGCTCTGATGCCCCTTAACATGACTCTCGCTGATCTTGCATTGTTCTTGATATCAAGTTCTATCATCGGTTCTCTGTATATTTTAACCATTTGACTGTGTTTGGTTGGTGTTTTTTTTTTTCTCTCTCCTCAGTGTTCCCAAGAAGATATTGCAGATAAACTTGGTGCGGACATCTCTTCAACAAAAGCAGTGCACATAGCTAATCCCAAAACAGCGGAATTTCAGGTGAGTAGTTTAATTTCAGGTCTAATTCTTGCACTACCAGCTTCCCTAAACATCTGAGAAGGTAGTTACCAATCAGCAAGGTAACATTACGAAAATACAGGTAAAGCCTGCAATTTGGGAGGTAACTTAAATATCGAAAGGGAAGAAAATACATAAAATGTGGTGACCACTTTTAATGCAGTTAGAAGTCAATAGAGAGATTATGCACATGTAAAATACAGTTGCTTGCAGTTTCTTCTGAGGGCCCAATTCTATCCCCCTTATACTTAATAATATTTTAAACAGTGTAAACTTAGTGGAATGAGGTGCTACCCAATGGGATTAGGGGTGACAAAATGGGGCCCTGTTTTGTTACAGTAATTTCCACCTTTAAATCCTAAATCTCTAAATGTCCGTTTGTATCAGCAGAATCTAGACTAGTTGCAGAGTCCAAAATTCAGCAGAGAGATCAAGTTTCACCCAAAATATAGGTTAGTAAAGTCAGGCTTTTTGAGAATCTAAGTTCAGTAGAAGTGTTTTCATGATTTGTAAATTCCAGTGGAAAATCTAGTCCCACTGAGCCAATCTGAAAACTGGGGCACTTTATTAAGACAGCATTTGAAGGCAGGGCACAGTAAATGTGGGTGAATTGCATTTGAAAAAACACTAATGTGAGTACCTCGTGTTTTGTTTCCTTGTTTTTCTATCATAGGTACTTCTGGTTGTCCATCACTGTGGTCTCTCCACATATTTTAAGCATATTACAGTACAGTATCTTACAATATCACCTGTGCTATTGATAGTCACCAGCAGGCCTATGAATGACTGTTCAGAAGTCATCTTAGTATTTACTTTCTGTATCAACAGGAATTGTCTTTATATGTTTAAACTCCACATATTTATGCCCCCATCAGCTTAATCCAAATTTCAAAATTAAGTTTAAACCCATATTTTAACTTCCCTGTGTACCTGGCTGCCACCTTGCCAGGTCTCTTTGCTGCTGCTTTTGCACCACTCATCAGTCATCTGGCTGATGTCTTGAATTTTTAAGATTGGTTCACAGCTGGCTTACAAATAAATAGCTTTCATTTGTCCATTATATATACACTACTGCAAAGCAAAAGAGCTGCTGAGCTCCTAGCTACTAAATCCTCTATTCTGGAGCAAGAACCCTTTGAACTCACACCACTGACAATGAGAAGTAGAGGAAGCATCCCATCCCTCAGCCATTCTCTTGCTTAAAAATTCATGAGGACCCTTGCAATATGATGACACATTCCTTGAAAGTATAACTGATGGTACATGTCACTTTGCATCAGAAATATGTATGAATTGTTTTAGTTCCTTAGAGAAATTCTCAATCTATGTATTTGGAAGCAGTGTTACCTTGTAGTTAGAGCTGGGGACAGGGAATGAGAAGTCCTGAGTTTTTTTCCCTTCCTGTGTCACGGATGTGCCATACAAATTCAGACAAGCCTCTGAAGTGCTCTGTGCCTCGGTTTCCCCTGCAAAATGTGGGTATGAATGTTCATGCACATTCATAAGACACTTTGAGATCCTTGAGCAGTAAATGCATGAATCTACATTTTCAGGTTTAATAATCCTAAAATAAAGAGCGATAAACTTCTGAAATTACTGCATTATTTCACCTGGTTATTTTAAAACTAATTCCAAATAAGCAAACCCAGAAAAGATAAAGCACCTACGCAACCTGCCAGGTTGTTTTACGCATGCAATTTCATGTTTGACCTGTAGGTGGCACGCACCAGCCTCTTGCCTGGCCTCCTGAAGACTATTGCTGCTAATAGAAAGATGCCTTTGCCTCTGAAACTTTTTGAAATCTCTGACATTGTCTTAAAAGATTCCACCAAAGGTAAGAGAACCCCATTGAGCACACAAGAGCTTTTCATATCTTCTGTGCAAGGATTCATGATTTTTTGAAAGAACTCTGGCCTGCTCTGTTTTAAGTTGCTGTTTTTTAAGAGGTGCTACTTCTATAACTCTGTTAAAACAGGTCCTACAGTGTTAGTGGTTTTAATTTTTATAATGTCCAACCCTTTAGCTGTTTTGGCCTATGTCCTTCAGGGAATCTGTACTGTACCCAACTTCATGGGCAAGTGCCTCTCAAGAAATGCTTATTTACTTGATAAATGGTAATAGTGGGTAAATCTCTGTTTATCAAAAATATTGCTACAGAATTCATTCTCGCTTAGCTCATGCTCACAGCACCAGCGTGGAACTCCCTTGCTTCAAAGGCCAGATTTTTAATGGTATTTGGGCAACATGCAGATAGGTGCCTAACACGCACTGAAATCAATGGTTCCTGTGCACTTTTGAAAAGCTCGCTAGGTACCTAAACCAAGTGATTCCAAAGTCTTGGCTTGTCCCCCATAGAGAACTAAGTAGGTCAGAGATCAATAAGAAAAGCTCAACTCATAGCCACCTTGGCCCAGGGCAGGATCCAGGGCATAGTAAGTTTGCCAGTGAGGATTTGTCACTCATCACACGACAGCTCAGACCATGCTACAGAAGTTGGGTCTGATGATTGCAATGGTATTTTTAAATCTTTATTGCACATCTCCACCTGGGACAGCCTTTGTTGATGCTGAGATCCCAGTGTGGGGGTGGGGAGACGTCTCGTGCTGAACTACCATATCTGAGGCCCAGGAGGACCTGTACTGGGAGTGTGAGACATAGGAGAGAATCCTATAGGATAATACCGTCAAATCTGCAGAATTTATAAATAACTTTTTTTCCTTTTAGGGGTTTAGTAAAAAGTGATTATCTGATCTGACAGATTTGTCTAAGTACTTTTTATTTTGTGATACCCTCCCTCACTCGATAGCTAATGTCTCCTTTACCATTGTAATAGATATGTAACCTATGTTAGATCAATACTGGGGCTGTGCACACCCTCCCCTTGTGTAAGTGGATGTCTTGCAAGTGTATTGCTGTTTCTTGGAGAAGACTGGGGCAAGTCCACGTGCAAAAAAAACAAAAAGAAAGAAAGAAATTCTTGGTGTTATAAAATTCCCACACATCTATCAAATCATCTACTTGAGAGTATGTTCCCATTTTATGCAGAGTGCTGAGATAAACATGTCTCCTTCAGTATCATGCTGCAGTCTTAGTTGGGTTATATTTTAAATAGCCAAAGCAGTCAGTTCATGTTTCAAAGATTTTAATGGTATTCTGCCTGGTTGTAGGCAGGATTGGGGCCTAAAACAGCATAATTTTTATTTGGAAATATATAAAAGTGCTGCAAGCTGTAAGGAAAAGAAAACTAAACTATATAAAAAAAAAATCTAACTCAAGTTACTGAATTAGTTTTTCTTCACATGGTGGCTTGGTGGAGAAGGATGTATATAGATCTGTTTCTCTGCTGGCAAGACCTTGTGTGCTGCGTTGCAACCCTGAAGCAAATTTCTGCCACTTCATAATGAAAAATCCTGACACTACCTTAAATACAGTAGCAGAAATGAGTGCTGCTGTGTTATCTGGTTTCAGCTTTTCATGCTGTGTTTAACCTATTTGGTGTCTATGAAACAAAGGTTTACATAAGACGTAAACAAAATAGCAAGTAAATTGCTTTGTTGATGAACTTAATTTGTGGATTATTTTTTAAAAATTGCCAGGAAAAATAAGCAATTTTAGCAAAGCATGCAGACTCTTTATTAAATGCAGACAGTTTGGTGATCCAGGCTCATTACTTGTTGGGCAAGGAGGCTGCCAGCATGTACAAAACATGGTACAGATGGCAGAATAGCTTTAGCATTCTTCATAACTGGTGTAGAGGTTATTTATGTTGGAGGGAAGAGAGCATTCCTTCTGGCTGCATGAAATGTACTAGTTAAATAAATTACTGTTATTTCATGGGTTCTCACTGTAGGATTTTTTTAAGCTTCCACTTATACAAATGGCCACTTAACTGTGTTATAAAAGCCTACTCTTAAAGTGTACTTTAAGTTTAGCAGTAATCATTGCTGTGGATTAAAGATAAATTCTTTGAGATAAGGGCTTTGTATTCCGATGTATTTGCACAGTGCCTGGTACGGTATGAGAATTACTAGAATACAAATAATAAAATTATTTTGTGGTATATATTTTCAGTAAATCTGCTTAATGTCTTTCCCAGATTAATTTTTGGGCCTTAAATCTAAATGTGCTGTAATTCATAGTTTCAAAGGAAAAAAGGAATGAGAAATCAACAACAGTTCTGTAGACATTAAACAATATGGGGTTGTCCTGTTTTCACATATGGAATGAGACTCCCTGCAGTACACTTATGTTATCATTCTGACTAACTTAATTTTACTATTTCATATTTTTGGCATGCAAAATTTCCAGTTAATTTAAAAAGTATGGATCAGAAGATCACTGACACTCACGGAATGTGAAGTAGTCATTTGTATGTGAATAAATATAGCTGTATAAATGCATTGTTTTTTAATAAAAATATTTTTGCCCACACTTCATCTTTAGTAAGGTGAACAAAACATACTTCTCCTCCTCACATATGAGACATAGATTTTGATTTACTAAATTTGGAAAATGCATGCCAGATTTAATAAAAATAAATCCAAATCTGACTAAAGTTTCCTTCTCAAAGGATGAGAGAGAGAAAATGCAGGGTTTGAGTATGTGTCGCACAGTTCTGTGCACCCTCTGCAGAGTTGCATAGAATATTGTCTTGCGGTTTGGTCTTATTGTTAGGTTGGTAAAGTCTTCTCTAGTGTTATTACTATGTTATTGCAGCCTATAAATCAGGTTAGACCAGGCACAGAAACTTCACATCTTCCCTAACCATGATGAAAATATACATTTTACCCCCTCAAAAAGTTCTTTGAACAATTACCTAGTAGAATTTTGCAAGTATGCAGCAGTCTGCCTCTAGCATGGTTGAGATTAAATTGTGGATGCAGTTGAAGTTGTTTGTGTGCATTTTCTTGCAGGCCTTACTGTAATTATATACAAATGCGGATTTCTGTGAAATTGATTGATTGTGAGACTAGTGTTTAACTGAGCAGGTGTACGCTTTCAAAATCCCATCTTTTCTAAACCCTTTAAAGTTACTAGGGGGCAGCATGCACCACTGTTCTATCTTTCATTACATTGTTTTGGCTCGCAAAGTCCTAGCCAGCTGCCCATCCTTTAAGTTATTTTAGAGCAGCATCTCCAGGCAGTGCTTTGAAGTCGGTGAAATACATATATAATTTAGGCTGACATATTTGGCAGGCCCACAGAATTGTTTCATGGCATGATACAAGTGCTCTCTTAAATTATTTACAAAGAACTGAGGCATTTCCAACAAACCCCAGCTTTGGCATAAAGTTCCAAATACTGTTTTCCCCGTAGTGTGCAGTGAATGAACTTCCTGTGATATAATGTATTGACTCTCTGAACGACTGAGCGTTACAGCACTTACAAAGCTTGGAAGGATTGAGTGAACACAAAATGTACTCATTGGTTAAGGTTTGTTCAGTGATTTTGAAAATGTGAAGTATAAGAATTTGAAGTATTTTTTTTTGTCGTGGCCACCTTTTTGTTCGGGATAACGATATGAGGAAGTCATAAATTACCTGAGTAACTGTGAAGTAAAATTCAACCTAACTTTTGTTGCTGTGGTTTCTAATAGCGCCTACAATATGCTAAGCACTGTACAAAAAGATATCTCCAAAAAGCTTGCATTCTCAAAGGACATAACAGCCCAAGGGAATAGGAAATAGTAAACAAGGTTTTCTTCTTATCAGTTGTTTATATATGTAAACTTTTGCATACTTGCAAAATTCTATTAGCTCATTGGTCAGAGAACTTTTTGAGGGGGTAAAATGTATATTTTCATCATGGTTAGGGAGGATGTGAAGTTTCTGTGCCTGGTCTAACCTGATTTATAGGCTGCAATAACATAATAATATATATATTGCATATGTATGTACAAATTATCCTGTAACCGTGATGTTATAGTTACTTATAGGCATCAGGGAGAGGTGGGATACAAATGAAGAAAGTATTAGGTTTGAATTGCAAACCTTGGATACCCGAGAAGAGATATCAGATGTATCAGGCATCAGATCTGTTTTGTCTAGGTTTGCCATTCCGGCATTGGGAATTAACCCTAGTGAAACTACAGTTACTTTTTACAAGCTGAAAGCTACAATTCTAGTATTTAGAAGCTTCTTGGATAACAGAGAACCCTTCACTGAAGGCAGTGTCTGCACAGGCCTGCATGTCTAGCTTCTAGCAGTGGTCACTGGGCTGCAGGTTGAGAGCCACTGTTAGAGTCTAGCAAACATGGTACTAGATTATCTGCCTGCTGCTTTGTAAATATCTTCTGAAGACATGAATGACTTTTGGTCCACAAGGATGAGCTTTGATCTTGCCTGTGAGCTTTTACTCTTGTACTTTGTATTCCTCTTTAATGCAATACATTAGCCACCTAGTAACTGATGGTTCTAAATGCCTTTTTTGTTGTTCACTGGGAGATGGTACAGTAGGTATAGGTTAGTTATATGCCTGAGTTCTTGCTTTGTTGATATTAACCACTCTGAGTATGTCCAACATTTGGCAGAGTTTCTCTTTTGTTGTGTTTAGGATTGGTATAGAATAAGGAGAGAAGTGTCTCGTGAGATCTGTGGAGTACAGCTCAGATATTCTGCATGCAGATGTGATAGCTACCAGATTTACTACTTTGTATTAGAAGAGTGACACTGAAGAAATGGGTTCAGATAGTGGTTTGATAACTTGTACCAGGATCAAACCAAAATCCAAGTGACCTACTTTGAATTTTCTGAGGATTTATCAGTAATGATGTCCTCATGAATCACCTAACATGTGAGCGAGATGAAATCCACCTTTGTTCTACTCCTGTTATTGAGGAGACCGCTGACAAATATTTCCTGAAAAAAGCTTAGTCAGACCCAAACTGTCGGTATTCCAAGATTTGAATAATTTTTTATCCTTCTTCACCCTACTTGTTCTGTACTAGTTAGTACTTGAGCTCAGTAGAGATCTTGGAGCATTCTGAGCTTGGAAACTTTTCCTGAGCCCATCAGGATTCCTGGAGAATAGCTGGCGGGTTTTTTGTTTTTTTTAACTGATCAATCTCCAGCTGTTAGGGGATTTTTCAAGCTTCCCTCCATCTAAGTGCTTAAGAGGGCCTTGACACAGATGCTCTTTCCACTCCAACAGATGAAATAGGATTGTAGGGGACAGCTCCTTCATGCCAGACAGCCAGAGCCTCTGGGGCTGGTAAGATGGTGTTAAAATTACTCTCCAACTGAATTGTCTCCATCAAGGTAAGGGTAGAAAGGGATGGAAAAGGCTGACTGGCTTCATCTGGGTTCTAGTGTTGAGGCTGCTGCTTCTTGATCCCAACATCTGGTGTAGAGACATGAACTTCTGGTATTCTGTCTAGGCTTGGCAGGCTGGTCAGTTGACCACATATTATTTGTCCATGGTCAAGTGTTGTCACACATTCCATCAAGAATGCCCTGATATAGGCAGTGGCCTACCTTTTTGATTGTGGTATGGTAGTGTGTGTTAGCAAGCCTACACAAATGTCTTAAATCACTAACTTTGCTATACATTTATGTCATCTGTTGGGAAAAAGGCAAACTGACAGAAAGTTGAACATCTTGATTGTCCTGGAAGATTCCAGACAAACACTGTATATGTCTTTATTTGTATACCAAGCTATCAATGCAAAGATATAGATGAAGCAGTTGAAGCTGATAAAGAAAAAGAAGATAATGAAAAGCAGGATGCTTGAAGAGTTGGCCTGCTGCCTACCTAGCATAACTGCATTTAAAAATAACTTTTTTCTTTTATAGTTGCTATGGGTTTCTTTTATTTGTTTAATTTTTCTTTTTTTGTAACTCTTCAGCCTTGAATAACATTGACATTTAAATGCTAATCTAACATTGCTAAAAAAAAGATAATTATTCTTTCGTTTTGTAGAACTTCGTTTCATTTTACATTTTTCTGAGTTAAAATAACTCAGTTAAGTAACTTGGTTTTTGTAATTAGACATGAGTATCTACCTTACCCCTCAGGAGACCATAAAGTCTTAGTCTTTTTTGTTACTGTTGTTACTGTTCTAATAAATTAGTGTGTTTAAAATATTTGGACATTTTGGACATTATTTGACCAAATATGCTGAATTGACCAATTATTTTTGGAGCAGTCGAAGGCCAAACCCAAATTCTCTCTGACAGGGATTCCAAATTGGCGTTCCAAATCTCTTTAAGAATGCACCTAGCATCTGAATGGCAGCCATCGTAGCAAGTGGAGTGGGTCAACCCAATATACAGAAGTATGCACTAATCAAATTTAGAATGATAAATATGTGAATCACTGCTGCTAGGTCTGCATTGGAGAAAAGTGGACAGAGTTGTCTGATCAGTGGATGCGGCTTATGAGAGAGAATACAGTTCTGCCTACTGCTGCTATTTTAGGCATCCAGGTGCAAAAATATTTTAGCTATGGTAATCCGACCTGCTGCTCTTCTTTCAGGCTTTGTTTCATATTGAGAATTCTGTTGTCCATGTTTGTTTGAAAATGGGCTCGGATCCTAATGTTCCGTGATTCCTCTGAAGTCTCTAGCATCTCATGATCTTTCCCATTGGCTACACACAGATGTTGAATGAAAAGCACAAGGGGAAAAGCATGAAATATATTTTGCAGTAAAATGAGTCATCTTCATAAATAACTGTAACTTTAATTTTGGAGGCTTATAAAAACATGTCTCATAACATATTTTCTCCAAAAGGAGGAGAATTAAGGCAACCCTCCTCTCCCACTTTAAGGGAGAAGAGATGGACTCTGAGGGGAACAAAACCTAATCAGTAGGCTAAATGTTGGAGGACTCTCTACAATCTGAAAAAATCCATACATCTTGTGTGGTGCTGTACAAATAATCAGGCTCTAGCTGGTATTTTGTTGTGAGCAAATTCTATTCTAGAAGAAAGGGACTGTCAGTGAGGGCAAGTCTACACTGCAGCGCAGCTGAACCTCTGTAGTGCATCTGGTGAAGATGCGCTATTCCAACAGGAGAGAGCTCTCCCGTCAGCATAATTATTCCACCTCAGCAAAAGGCTGAAGCTTTATTGGTGGGAGAGAGTCTCCTGTCGACATAGAGCTGATGTGGACATACTTAGGTTCCTGTAACTTGTGTCGCTCGGGAGGTGTCTTTTTCACACCCTTAGGGGACGTAAGTTAGGTCGACTTAAGCAGTAGTGTAGACCAGCCCACAGAGAGCCCTTCCTGACTTCTGCAAGGGCCAGCTTTGGCACAGCCAGCCAGCAAGCCCCACCCTTGGCACGGCCAGGCAAGGGGTTTCTGCTGAGTGCACCATAAGGGGAGAAGTGACTTCTGAGAACTGGGCTATAGATAGGCTTGGGAGGATTAGATTTTCATTAATAAATGCTGGTAAATGTTGATTTCACCACACACACAGAAATTAACGAAAAAGTATTTCCATCAATGATGATTGAAATTTCATACAGACAAAGTAAAGAAAATGCAGTGTGAGAAGTTATTCATTTGATTTAAGGATGTTTACTCAGAATATCTTGAAATTTGAGATTGACAGTTTGTATTTTAACGGTTATAAAGCTTTAACTTTTTGAATCTCCACATCTGCTGTCATTAAATGATTCTGTCCCCTATATTGTCCATCCCCCCCATAATTTCCCATAACTGGAAATTTTAATTGATAAAGATAAAAAAGCTTAAAACCCATTTTACATAACTGAAAATTGCAATCAATAAAAAAATAGGGAAAATGCTTAAAAATAAACATTGATATCTGTTGAAAATATATTTTTTTTTAAAAGTCTGCCAAGCCTAGATATAGACAGCTTAGCAGGATGGTGGTATACTAACTATACCTTGAATTTCACCATAAGTGAACTGACAGATAAGAACGCATGTATTATCCTTTTCCTCTCAAAAAATTAAAAAGCAGGATTCTGTATTAGTTGAATCTTCTGAGTAACCTTTGACAGACCCAAGCAGAGTGCACTGCCATGGTCTAGTCTGGAGAGGCACAGGAATATAATGATTCTGTAGTACACTTGTGTCTAAAATGTATCCATGTGACAAGAAAATGACAAAGTATTCTGGTGAAATGAATAGTCTAATCAAAATGAATTTAAATTAAGCGGGGGGGAGGGGGAGGCTGCTGTAGTTTTAGTGCTTTGTGTGAACACATGATATATGGTGATTAATTTTGGAAATTACGAAGCTTTTTAAAATATACATTTGAGGTGTTTGATTTGACAGTCTGAGACTGATATCCATAAAACAGGTGCACCACACGTAACTGTAGCGTCTCTGCTCCACCACCGGTATTTCAATCCTGTCCTGAAAGCTGATGTGAAAATACAGTGCACTCTCATTGGATCTTCCATGCTTCTAGGACTACCAAGGAAGGTTTTAACTGTGTGGATGGCTTCTGTGATGTGGAAACCTGTCTTCTTGGAATTAGACTTAGACCAAGATCTCTCTTCACACACAGCCCCAAACATCCATGAGAGTATAATTATATTTGGCTACTTACAGAAGTGGGCTTGTTTTGTACTGGTAAAAGGCTGGGTCTCCCTGTTCATAAATCTACTTTTGCCACCAACCTTAAATTGTAAATTTAAAAAATAATAGATTCTAAGTATCAGGATCTTGTTGATTCTTGTTGAATATACATATTTTGGTTAATCTGCTTTTTAAATCCTTTAACCTTTTAATAACATGTTGGAAATATTCTGAGTTCTGTTGCTTACTTGGCAAGATATTTCTCCTTACCACATTTCTTCTCCATTTCCATCCTAATAAAGTACAGTATTTAAAATTTGTGCAGCATGATTTTTCCAAATGATGGGAGACCTATGAGTTAAAGCATGGCCAGTGCCTATAATCAACTCCGCAGAGTGTGGGATGGATGTCTGTGGGAGAGGCCATTCTGCATTCTCAGTTTCTCCCTGAGGTACAGATGTTTCCATGCACAACTGTAAAAACTGATGCAAAAGGGAAGGATAAACACGTGACAAAACCCAGAAGTACAACTGTTCGTTTGTTTCTTCTGCAGATGTAGGTGCAGGGAACCAGAGGAATCTCTGTGCCATTTACTACAACAAGAACCCCGGGTTTGAGGTCATCCATGGGTTGCTGGATAGAGTCATGCAGCTGCTGGCTGTGCCACCAAGCAAAGAGAGTGGATATCTAATCAAGGCAGCTGAAGGTAGGAGAGCAGTAGCATGGAGAGGGACCTATAAAGGAGTCCTACGATCCCATTACTATGTGGATTTAATTTTATATTGTCATTAACTGTTGGCACTACAGTACAAGAGTTGTTTTGAATATGTGTTAGCATGCTGAAAAATACTATGGGGCAAATGGGACTTTGTATTCTCATTGCCTCTTACACATTAGGAAATGGAATTGGACTTTTTTTTTTGGTCTCCGTATTTTTAGCTAGCTTCTGTGGTGGTGATCTTTACATAAGAGAGAATCCTAGTACAGTGGATATTTCTTACATGAGTAAGCTGCATGTGTATAGGAATGTGCTCTTCACAATGAGTGAATCCAGCAATTTGAGGGTTAGCTGTCAGTTTATTGAATGAGTTTTAATTAACACCAGGTATCTGCTGCTTTCCTATTGCTAGAAGTGCCTGGAAACAGACAAAAGATGACTCGTTACTCCTAATATTCTAGCTTGAAACGTTATCTAATTATTGTGGAACTAGAGCTGCTGCACAAGTGTGCTGTCTTCTAGACAAATGAGCCTGCTGCTGTATTAGTTATATTTATACAATAGGCCTGATGCTTCTTTATGCCAGGTTAGTTACATGTAGGGGACTGGACATGAAATCCTTACTTACTCTTTATTCTTCGTGTGTGTGTGCGCACACGCAAGAGAGAGGAGTGTGTGCTGGCCCACCAGCAGAAGTGGCTGAGCTGTAACCCCTGTAAAAAAAAAACTTGCTGGAGACCCTCTCTGGGCGAGGCATATGAGGGCTGCCCATCCACAGCCCCCTAGCTTCTGCTCCAGCACCTGACCTCCCACTTCCATGCTGCCCGTTGGCCATGCATTTCCTGCAAGAACTGTACTGGCCAAGGCTCCTGTGGAGTCTTTAGTTGCCCTCAGGTAGGTGCACAGTTGCAAGTCTCCATCTGTTATGAACTAGAACCGTCTAAAGTCAGATATTATTCCTAGATCAATGTTCCTGAGTTGCTTGGCTCTGGTGCATGCATTGGAAGGGTTTTTCAAAGCTTCCAGAAGTTTTGAGAAAGTTTCCAGTTCAGGAAGAAATTATGAATTGTATGGAGAATTCTGTGTCAATTTCTAACTGCTATAACCATCTCTTCCCCTCCCTCCTCTTCTACCTCATCTCCCATGTGTTAAGGAGGCGCTGTACACTCAGTGCCCAGCTGTCTACTCATTCTGATTCCACCCAGCTACCAGAATCCTCCAGCCTTACAACCCCTTTTACTTTTTCTTTATCTTTCTGTCTATCTTTTAACACTGTTAAGGAGCAGTTTAATTCCTATACAGAGAATCCTTGGTTGACAAAATTAGAGAATGTACCCCAGAAAGCCTCCAAAACCTTTCATAAATATATCTTTAAGGAGAAAGTTTTGAGTAAAGTTCTCCTTAATTGGTACCATCAAACTTGCAAAACTCAGATGTGAGAAAGGGGGTTTAATTAAATAAGTGAGCAAAGATTCATCCTGTACATCTGCATCAAAGCAATTCATAAACCATCTTGAACTTGCAGCAAGGCTGTCTCAATGCTGAAAATTTGTGATAATTTTTGTGCTACATTTTCTCGATTTTTGAATGAAAGAGGTCAAATCCCAAGGGTAGCACTGTATATCTCAGGGAAAGTGGGGATTGCAGCATTCCCGGGGCAATGTTGTTTTGGGGATTGGTATCCCATATTCAGCCCTTGTTCCAACATGCTGGAAACATGTTTGTTATCTAAACTACTTTCTGGGCTAGGAAAAGGCCTAGAATAGACTGAGATCTCTGCCTGCTGTATATTCTTTCCCACAAGAATTGGAATCTACTTGTTCCTCTATTTCTTGCCTAGGAAATTTACAGTGGAACTTTCGATCAGAAAATTGTTACTTGAGGATGATGGTGATTTATCTCCACTCCCAACTCTCTTTTCTGGTTTGTTGCATGAGTGTGTTTGTGGGAGGTTTAAAGGGGCCCAGGGACCAAAAAAATCGTGGTAGTTCTTGAGATTACTCCTGAAGCAAGGGCTAGCTGTCTTCCAAAAGAAAAGAAGCAGGAATCTGTACAAAAGAACAAGAACAGGCAGGTCATCCATTCTGTTTCTTAAAATAATGACAAAATCAATATGATAGAGAAAAACAAGACTCTGGGGATAGCAGCTGCTATTTTGTCTACTCACCATTCGTTAGTATACAAGTATGTGAGAGAGAAATTATGACCTCTGTCCTGCTTGAGGAGAAGTCTTAGCTCTGCATTTACTGTAACTAATGACCCTGGCACAACATCTTTGACAGTCCATAAGAAAGCATGTTTGAGTCCAAAGCTCTAAAGCAACTTTGTTAGATATACAGTAGAACCTCAGAGTTACAAACACCTTGGGAATGGAGGTTGTTCATAACCCTGAAATGTTCATAACTTGAACAAAACATTATTGCTGTTCCTTCAAAAGTTTACAATGGAAAATTGACTTAGTAATGTTTCAAAGCTGTATTATGCAGAAGAAAAATGCTGCTTTCTCTTTATTTTTATGTTTAACACAAAATTGTATTGTATTTGCTTTTTTTATTTGTCTCTGCTGCTGCCTGGTCGTATACTTCCGGTTCCAAATGAGATGTGTGGTTGACTGGTCAGTTTGTAACTCTGGTGTTCGTAACTTTGAGGTTCTATTGTATGTGCTGATTTTTTAGTTGTGTGTTGCTGGCTTGTCAACTTACTGAACATAACAGCACATGCAGTCTCCTAGCACTTATCCTTGATGAACATATACATGCTCACATTTTTAATGTAACTTTTTTCTATTTTACTAAGTAATGCCCTTTTAATTCTTGCAGATTTTCAAAAGATTTGCTAGCTGAAGTACTGAAAAATATAGTAAGAGCTGACTGTTGGCCAGTGAAATGTAATGCTGAAAGTACATTGTTCAGGTTGACCATATGGCTGTGCCATCAATCCAGTTCTTGTTCCCAACAGGGATAGGAGCAAGACTTCTAATTCCATTTGTAGGCTGGTATTTTCAAAGGATCCTCAGGGAGTTAGGTGCCTAACTCTTATTGAGTTTCCATTGGAGCTGAGCACCTAACTCCCTTAGGCTGTTTTTGAATATTCTAGCTGTAAATTGTTATTGAACAGACGTGTCGAAAGTGTTTGTTTTATAGCTAGAAATATTTCTAAATGTCATGCATTCTATACTGTATCCATCGCCATAATGTCTGAGCACCTTACAAAGAACAGGAAAAAGATCACAATAAAGAATTCTTATACAATATATAATTATTTTCTTGATACTAGTGCCGTTTAGTATTCCTTCTGTCTCAGCACATATTGGTTCCTTTAATAATTCCAACACCCCCATAATAATCCTCCTATATCCGCTTACTCTGGAGATACCTAATGAATGGATTAAGACTTGCTATGTACAACAGGCTGCAAACACTTTGTAGCTTTTGGGAGTGGATAAGTAGAATCCTGTTCTGTATGTTTGAAAACACTTCCCTCCTTCCTGTTACAAGAGAGATCCAGAAACTCTCTCAGAATGACTTGTAGATTCCATGCATTTCTACTGACATTGGAATTTAACCTTGGTAACAGTTCAGATGGCTGATGCTCTGGTGCTAGAGTGAATGCAGTGTCACTGCACTAACTTACTTGGAAAGTCCTTGACTGCGGAGAAAGTTGGAAGTCAAAGTTTTTGGGTTTTTTTTACTTGCCTTTCACCCTGCCAATTAAGCATATATGAGAGATAGAATGTCAAGCCAATGATGAAGTAAGGTCAATTGTGTGAAAAACAGATATCCTATAACATCTTATAAGACTGCAGAGCACTGAAGGATTCAAAAAAGAGTTGGTGCTCCTTGCCGTAGAGGTTTTAGATTAGGATATTATACCATGTGTAATCTTAATTTTTATGGAGGAAACCGTTTTAGGAGCTACACCACATGAAAATTTGTACACTTTAAAAATGGGTTTACCATATAAAACCATTTCTGAGCTGGAAGGAGTCAAACATTTTTTGTTTGTGTAGTCTTCAGCCAAATCTTGAAACTAATTTGTGTTTTAGTCCTCTGATAGTTCTGTATTCCTTGTTTAACTGATGGCAGTGGTTTGACTTAATTTGGAACATAAAGTACTGATTTCATTTCAGAAAGTGTCTGAGAAGATAGTTTGTTGCATGTTTAAATATAATTCCCATAAGGCTTCAATGCTGCTTCACCTCCTTTCTGAATTCATCGAGTAAAGTGAAGTGCCTGTGTGTCTGTTCAGTTCTTTTTACCATATGTGCAAACCATGGTTATTGAAGCACCTTCTGTTATACTAACACCTAAATGCCCACTGACTTGACCTTAGGGTCATAGCCTTTTTGCCCCTGTAGCAACACCTGTGGAAAAATTACAGATGCTGGAAAATATGGGTGAAATTGTGATGTTCCTCTGGCCTTCACACCACTCTTTAGTGTAATCTGAGCTGTACAATAAATGGAAAAGAAAAGACGTTGTGAGAGGCCTGGCAGAATAGGCTGTTTTTAAGTGACTAAGTTGAAGGATTTCAACATATATCTGATACTTAGTGATTTCAGTTTCTCAAAGGATGCTATGGCCAGTTAATATTTTCTTGCTACTAGTAGTAGTATTAAAATGATACATTCCTGAAGGGGGAGAATTGAAGTTCTACCCCACTTTGGAAAGTGTACAATACTGACATGTCTGTAGATTAATGGATCCTATAACTATTGGCATAGAAAAAATGTTTTACTTCCTTTATAGCAGATAACAATTCATACATCTATAACCAAACTTTAAATGGGTTAAAAAGAGCAGAGTTTTGTATTGGTCCTCTAATCTGTTCACTCTTAAGTGCTGTTTCTTTAAATAAAATTCTTTTATTGACATTTTAGCTAGTTCCATGTAGTTAGTAATATAAAGACCAAAGTTTATGGACTGTACAGCCATCAGGGAAAAAGAATCGATAAGCGGTCTAAACCCTTTTTGAGTAACCAGTCTATCAAGGAGAAGTAACAAAAAGATATGAGCTGAGAAGAGCCATCCAGTCAACCTGGATATGAAATGCCATCATTCCTGATTCATTTCTCTTTGTTATGGGTTTCACTGTCTTGAAATGGAAACTAACGGCATTTAGACAGATGGATTGAAAGGTAGTGTAATGTGAATCCAAGCTTGTAATCTCTGCTTAAACTTAAAATAACTCTTTCCGATAATTTTGGTCATCTCTTGTTCCTATTGGACCAGTGTACTAGAGAACTATTTTTCTTCACTCCGGTAGCTGAGTCCAGTATCGTAAAAGAGGATGCTGTACTAGGACTCCGGCCCATGCTAGTCTATAGTGGAGTCCTGAAACTTAAAAATACAGGTTTTTTATCTTTAATATCGGCATAACATTCTGCTTTGAAATCCTCAAACACAAGGTGCAATAGTATTAAAAATTCAAAGTATTTACTTGCCAGGGACACCTATGGTACTTTACTAAGTGTTATTAAAATGCAAATATTTAAGATTTGTGTGTGGGAAAATAACCCTTTTTAATGTGCCCCTCCAGCGGCTTTTATCTGATTCTCGAAGCATTTGACAAACATCAATGAATTAAACTTAACAACCTCTGTTTGAAGAAGATAAGTATTGTTATTTACAACTTTCACATAGGTAAGTGGGGCACAGAGGTGAAGCGACTTGCCCAGACTCACAGAAAAGCTCAGCAGCAAAGCTAGGAACAGAAATCAGATTGCTTGACTTTTAGTTCCACGTGCCTTCATAATGAGATTTATCAGAAAGTCTGGGAATAGTATTTATTTCAACAAAAAGGTTTTTTTTAAAATCTGGGTGTGTGTGTGTGTGCGCAAGCCCACAGCACACGCTGCTTTTATACCCTCTGAAACTTGTATGATTTTTTATTTTTGGTGTCGAATATCGGGGTAGCCATGTTAGTCTGTATCCACAAAAACAACAAGGAGTCCGGTGGCACCTTAAAGACTAACAGGTTTATTTGGGCATAAGCTTTCGTGGGTAAAAAATCTGGGTTTTTTACCCAAGAAAACTCATGCCCAAATAAATCTGTTAGTCTTTAAGGTGCTACCGGACTCCTCGTTGTTGTTTTTTGGTGTGTACTTTAACAGCTTTCACAGGACCTTTTTAATATGAGTTCAGTTCATGTCAATCATTCTTGTAGGGCATGCAACAGCTTAATACTGTAGATATGCTGGGAAATGAGCCAGTTTGGATTCAACTTAAAAATTACATACTTACAAATCTTTAGTTTTGCTTCTGTCACTAATTGCCACTTGTGTAATAACATTTAATCTTTACAAAGACTACATTACTTTCCTTCACCTGCCCCCATTTAATTAAATGAAAGGTGTGGTAAAGTGTAGAAAATTTTAATGACACAGTAAATCATAGTAATAGCTTTTCATCTAATAAGGTTTGGCTGTGAAATTATAGAGGTATAAGTAGCTATCTCTCCATAACTAAGAATGTGATGAACATTTTGGTTTTGGTTTTTACAATAAATATGCAACAGACCTGAAGACTCTCTTGAGCTTAGTTGACCTTAATTCACACTGTCCGTCCACTATCTGTAGTGTGATGCCTACAAACCTCTTCAGAGAGGAAGGATGATCCAGTGGTTCAGGTACAGTCTAGGCCTTGGGAGAGCCAGGTTTCATTTCCTGCTGTGCTACAGACTCCCTGTGTCATCGTGACCAAGTCATTTAGTCTCCCTATGCCTCAGTTCCCAATCTGTAAAATGGAGTGATCGCACTTCCCTTTCTCACATGTGTTGTAGGATAAATATGTTAAAGATTGAGGGGTGCTCAGATGCTACTGTACTGCAATGGGGGCCATAGAACCTAAAATATTGTTCGTATGTACAATAGCTAGACAACTTGTGTGCAGTGACCACTGCTTAATCTGCTGTTCATAATCATCTCATTGTTACATTGTGTTCCCCTGTCTGTTGGTGGTATCTACCTGTTATGTCTCATGACTGCAAGGTCTTTGAGGCAGGGACTGTCTTTTCATTTTGTGTATGTATGTACAGTGCCTAGTAGAAAGGACCCTGGCTTCTGACAGTACATCTAGGTGTTACTACAGCGCCGGTATAAACATAATAAATCATGTTTATGCCTCTGCTAGTATAAACTATGCCATTTCTACTTAGATGGCTCATCTTGTCTGTTAACATGTGGAAAATGTACAGCTCCAGTGTTGAGACTATCAAATAGTACAGCATAAAGGAATAAAAAGAAGCTTGTCATGGGTACTAGATGTCTGTCCTCTATTAATGAGGTAGGGAACAGGTGGTCTCCACCCACAGCTTGACAGTGTTCAAATAATGATGACCTTCATTATTACTAACATGAAATCACTAGTTCTCAAACCTTCTCCATCTGTGGGCCACTTTTTAAGATGGAGGTCTTGTGTACCACCACCCCTGCTAATCTCACAATCTAATTCTCTTGAGCAACTTTCCTTGTGGCACCGAGAGTGCTTGGTTACATGAAAAAGTAAGATTAGGACCGTTTTAAGAAGACAAGATAAAACTAAACTCACTTTAATTAGATGGGTGCGGCTGCTTGCTTACTGTCACAGTTTTAAAAAATCTATTTATGTCCTCTTTACATTTACACTTCAATACCAAATTTTCACTTCCTTCTTCATACCCCAGCTGCTCTAATCTTTGCAGGTTGCTGTCGTGTTAATTTGACCTACTGTGTATATACTATCCCTCCAGTTTGGTACTACAGATCTGATCAGGGTTCAATTTACATCCAAGGAAACACCTAAGAAAGATGTGAAGCAACAACCCTGGGTGTGGAAAGTTGTTTTTGTGTTTTGTTTAATTGGCTTGAAAAGCCTCTGGAGGTTCGAAGAGAGACCTAGATTACTGCAAGTAATAGGGAGCTTTGCAACTTGCCTGGCAGATGTTTGAGGATTGAAAAATGACAATAGTTATGTCAAACTCTGTAACACTCTGTGGAAAGAGCAGTGGTCCACTCACCACAGCCTCAAAGCCACTACACTATAAAATTATCTGTGGCCTTTAGTCACTTTGATTCTGTCTGTGAAATTCAAAACTTTTACGGTGTGTGAGAACCTAATAAAAATATGCACCGTCCAATGCAAATATAATGCATTTAGTAGCTTTATATTATATAGCCAGTCATAGATACTCCAAAACAATAGCTAGTGAGACTGTTATCTTGTTTCTAGTCTGCCTCTGAAAGTTTTTGATTGGAGTGTTCTTGTCCTATACTCTCCAAGTAGTCTGGCTGCAGAGGTCTCATCTCGGAAAGGAAAGCTTTGTTAGGTAGGGGAAAGAGGAAGAAAGGTTTTTATCTCAGCCCAATAAAGTGCTTGATGGAAATTTAAAAATACAACACTATCAGCAACTTCTTAAGTGATATAGGTGAGCATGATACCATTGGTGGGATGGGTGAGTGTTGTGGGTGTGTGTTTTTTTTAAAGACGGGGGGGACAAAGAAGTGCAAAGGAAGAAGAAGAAACTGTGCCAAGATAGCTCCTCTCTTAAGCTGAATTGCTGTCATTTGAATTGGCCTGTTTAGCAATATCTTTCTATGGTCCAGCACAGGAGTGGCAGTGGGAAGCATCTGAGCAAGGACTTCTGGTGAAAAGTCAGTGGGAAAGGTGTTTGTTTTTTGCTTCATTGTCAAATCACCTTTTGAGCTGAAAAATATTTTTCTATCCCCCTTCCTTCTGTCATAAGTGTGGTGATTACCTTGTTCCTGCTCCCATCTGGTTTTCTGCATGACTGGGTGGAAACATTCAAAAATATAAAATTCTCCTTTACATCTCAATACATTGCAGTAGTGATTTCACTGTTTACCAGTTCTATGTGAGAGGTCTTCCTTAAGAGGTCTTCCTTATGACCCTGGTATTCCGAGCTCTGATCTGGCTCTAAAGATGTTTTTCTTCTCTCTGCCCTTTGTTCTTTGCTTCATTGCTCTTTCTTCATTGTGGAGACTTCTGGGTTTAATCCCTTGCTTTCCTAATGTGACTATCTTTTTCTAATTGTACATCATAAGTAGTGTCTCTTCCTTAGTCTCAAAAGTCTAGAACCTCCAGCCTGACTCACATATTAAAACATTAGGTTGTCACTATCTTCCTCCTTCAGCCCCTTCCCTCCTCAGATTGCAAACTATTTCATAGCTAGACCAGATATTGTATTTTCAACTGTTTTGTGTCGCCCCCTCCCCCCCAAGATGATTTATATAAGTAGTTAAACATCGTATTACAAGCCTCCTTTCTTTGGGGAGGCAGCATGGTCCAGTGGCTAGGACACTGGACTGGGATCCCAAAGACTTGGGGTGCAGTTCTGTCCCCATTTAAGTCAATGATGAAACTCCCTTTAACTTTAGCAGAGCCAGAATTTCATCCTTCAGTTCTATCCCAGCTCTTGCACTAACCTGCTGTGATCTTATGCAAGACGCTTCCCCTCTCTGTGCCTCTGCTTTGTGCCCCTCCCCCCAATCCGGTCTGTCTTGCCAATTTACATTTTAAGCTCTTTCAGACAGGGACTGTGTTTATGTATTTTGTGCATCATCTAATACAATGGGGCCCTCCCCTGATCTCAGCTGAGACCTCAGTGGTCTACTACAAAACATATGTAAATAATGGTCATTTTTATGTATCCAAATTAAAAGCCCATAAAATGGGTGGATGTAAAAAGCAGTCATGTAAGTACTGTTTGTTAAAATAGTTCTAATTTTACTTAGCCCTGATTATTCTGGTTTTTTGTTTTTGTTTTTTTTCGGTGTAACTTTTTAAGAACTGGTGTAGACCTTTTCCCACGTATGCATCTGTTGTGACAGAAATGTAGAGACACATTGCGTGCCATCTGTCTTGTGAGATTCTGATTTTAAAGTTTGGGGCTCATCAGCCTGAAGTATGCTAAAAAACACAACGTCCGGCTCCTTGTAATGCAACATACAATTAAACAGTTGTTAGTATTCAAACAAGATTTTTTAAAAATTAATTTCTGAGGAAAATCATTCATCTTGAAATTGCTGTAAAATTCCAGACCTAAGCAGAGCCTTCCAAATCTTTCTCTTTAGAACACACACATGTTTCTCTTGCACTTAACTGGCAAGTGTTGAGTTCAGGATTCTGTTCTCCTTGCACAGGCGGATGCAGTAGACACCCAAAACAGAATAATTTTCAGGAAAATCTTCCCTTCAAGCTTGTTTTGTAAAGAGTAGGAAATGTGGACTCCTGTGACTGAGGAATTGACTTTACGTTCACCTAGAATCACTGAATTTTCAAGTTGAAAATGGTTTATTTCATCCTTAACATAGCTAAAAATCTTAGTCCTAATAATCTTAAAAATTCCCCTTAAAGATGAGTGATGGCTGAGGTCTTCAGTTTAATTATATAGTATTCTGCAGGTTAATTTGCTAGGCTGTTTTCTAAATAGCAGGAAAAGTGACAGTCATGAAAGTCCAATCACAAGTGGTTCTATGAATTTCAAACCAGGTAATGTCAGCATATCACAAAAGAAGATGGCTTACTCTGGGGCTTGAAATCAAATAATCCAAATAAAATAGACAGTTTTTCTGTCCAACTTAAATAAGGTCTTTCTGATGCACATGTAGACTGTGACTTGACTCTAGACTTACTATTATTTAACATTTATATTTGGGTCTACCTAATGGAGCCCTGTTGTGCTAGGTGCTGTACAAGCATATAATAAATTGCAGTCCCTGCTCCAAAGAGCTTTAGAAAATTAGATTTAATAATACTTTGTTCCCCAGTCTGTCTGTCAGATTCAAAGGACTTTAATGTTTTGGGAGGGTTTCCTTCCTTTTGATGATCAAAAGTAGATGAAAGGTAGCCATTGAATTGGAGGATTAGGCTTTCCAATGTTAAAGACTTTAGGTTCTGTAAATATTTCATTTCAAGTGTAAATTAAATGGTTATACATTTGAAAAAAGTCCGGTCTTTATGGTGGTTTGCCGTTAGGAATTCTCCTGTCTTATAAATGAGCAATGACATAAATAATGCCAGATTAACATTTGGGTTAGACAGGATGTAAGGTTTCACTGTACTTCAGTGTGAAACCACTACTTAATCATGTATAGTATTACTGAGATCTGGATTTCGGAATGGTCCTTAAAAATAGACAAAGGTGTGTAGCTGCTTCATAAAGTTAGCTTATATAACACAGGTAAATTCTGATCCCGGCCTGCCATTTTTCCTAACTGCTGCACCAAAGCAAATGCTGTGAGCTTAGTGCATTTACTGTGCACATGTGAATTCCTAAAGAAACATACAGAAATGGTGGGAGAATTCTCCCAAGGATTTGTATTCAATATATACTATACTCAGTATAAATTTTTCCATGGGCATATAATTTAGACACTCATTCTGTTCTGCTTTCAAAGAATAAATTAAATCCTGTCATTGAAATCAGTGATCTGAATCACTCATTTCCCTTAGTCGTCCTCAACATTCACAGAGATAATCAGGCTCTTGTGGGAGTGGTAGGAGTACATTATTTTTGCAGATAATGTTCAATTACATTGGAGGTTCTGTATCTATATGTACAACACTGTTTTACTGCTCCTATTTTGTTTCCTGTCTGTTATATTTCTAAGCTACCAAATGACAAAGTTAAAATACCAGCACAGAGTTTATTCTAGTACTCCAACTACTACTGCCACAGGGGGAGCAAGAATGAGCAAGAATTCTAGACTAGAGTTTGGAGTAGATGGGATGGAAGTTGCTTTTGTGCTCCAGTACAACAGGAAGAGAAATACTAGTATAGAGACAGCTTTGGAGCCTATATAAATAACATGGTTCCTTGGCATGTTTGTAACCATTAACTGTGGGCCCAAACAGTGTTATGACTGTGGACTGCAAGTGTGTTTGAAAACTATTTCAGGCATTGTTAAAAGCCAGAGTATGGACAGGAACTAAATAAACAGAATTTCAGCCAACATATTACGATAACATATACCCAGATCTGCTGGGAGGGTTTTAGAGCAGACACATCCATAGAAATAAAATCATTACAAGTCACAGAGATACTCTAAGATGAGTATAAGCTTCTATTTTATCTAAATATGACTTACAAATATATTATAAAAAGAAAAGGAGGACTTGTGGCACCTTAGAGACCAACAAATCTATTTGAGCATAAGCTTTCGTGAGCTACAGCTCACTTCATCGGATGCATTCAGTGGAAAATACAGTGGGGAGATTTATATACATAGAGAACATGAAACAATGGGTGTTACCATACACACTGTAAGGAGAGCGATCAGGTAAGGTGAGCTATTACCAGCAGGAGAGCCGGGGCGGGGGGGAGAAGGGGAACCTTTTGTAGTGATAATAAAGGTGGGCCATTTCCAGCAGTTGACAAGAACGTCTGAGGAACAGTGGGGGGACAGGGAGAATAAACATGAGGAAATAGTTTTACTTTGTGTAATGACACATCCACTCCCAGTCTTTATTCAAGCCTAAGTTAATTGTATCCAGTTTGCAAATTAATTCCAATTCAGCAGTCTCTCGTTGGAGTCTGTTTTTGAAGTTTTTTTGTTGAAGAATTGCCACTTTTAGATCTGTAATCGAGACCAGACTGGACAATCAACAGACTGGATTTCTACATAGAGTGCTTCCGCCGACGTGCACGGGCTGAAATTGTGGAAAAGCAGCATCACTTGCCCCATAACCTCAGCAGTGCAGAACACAATCCCATCCACAGCCTCAGAAACAACTCTGACATCATAATCAAAAAGGCTGACAAAGGAGGTGCTGTCATCATCATGAATAGGTCGGAATATGAACAAGAGGCTGCTAAGCAGCTCTCCAACACCACTTTCTACAAGCCATTCCCCTCTGATCCCACTGAGGGTTACCAAAAGAAACTACAGCATTTGCTCAAGAAACTCCCTGAAAAAGCAGAAGAACAAATCCGCACAGACACACCCCTGGAACTCCGACCAGGGGTATTCTATCTGCTACCCAAGATCCATAAACCTGGAAATCCTGGACACCCCATCTCAGGCATTGGCACCCTGACAGCAGGATTGTCTGGCTATGTAGACTCCCTCCTCAGGCCCTACGCTACCAGCACTCCCAGCTATCTTCGAGACACCACTGACTTCCTGAGGAAACTACAATCCATCGGTGATCTTCCTGAAAACACCATCCTAGCCACTATGGATGTAGAAGCCCTCTACACCAGCATTCCACACAAAGATGGACTACAAGCCGTCAGAAACAGTATCCCCGATAATGTCACGGCAAACCTAATGGCTGACCTTTGTGACTTTGTCCTCACCCATAACTACTTCACATTTGGGGACAATGTATACCTTCAAATCAGCAGCACTGCTATGGGTACCCGCATGGCCGCACAGTATGCCAACATTTTTATGGCTGACTTAGAACAATGCTTCCTCAGCTCTCGTCCCCTAATGCCCCTACTCTACTTGCGCTACATTGATGACATCTTCATCATCTGGACCCATGAAAAAGAAGCCCTTGAGGAATTCCACCATGATTTCAACAATTTCCTTCCTACCATCAATCTCAGTTGACCAGTCCACACAAGAGATCCACTTCCTGGACACTACAGTGCTAATAAGCGATGGTCACATAAACACCACCCTATACCGGAAACCTACTGACCGCTATTCCTACCTACATGCCTCCAGCTTTCGCCCAGACCACACCACACGATCCATTGTCTACAGCCAAGCTCTACGATACAACTGCATTTGCTCCAACCCTCAGACAGAGACAAACACCTACAAGATCTCTATCAAGCATTCTTACAACTACAGTACCCACCTGCTGAAGTGAAGAAACAGATTGACAGAGTCAGAAGAGTACTCAGAAGTTACCTACTACGGGACAGTCCCAACAAAGAAAATAACAGAATGCCACTAGCCATCACCTTCAGCCCCCAACTAAAACCTCTCCAACGCATCATCAAGGATCTACGACCTATCCTGAAGGACGACCCATCACTCTCTCAGATCTTGGGAGACAGGCCAGTCCTTGCTTACAGACAGCCCCCCAACCTGAAGCAAATACTCACCAGCAACCACACACTACACAACAGAACCACTAACACCAGGAACCTATCCTTGCAACAAAGCCCATTGCCAACTGTGTCCACGTATTTATTCAGGGGACACCATCAAAGGGCCTAATCACATCAGCCACACTATCAGAGGCTCGTTTACCTGCACATCTACCAATGTGATATATGCCATCATGTTCCAGCAATGCCCTCTGCAATGTACATAGGCCAAACTGGACAGTCTCTACGTAAAAGAATAAATGGACAAAAATCAGACGTCAAGAATTATAACGTTAAAAAACCAGTCGGAGAACTCTTCAGTCTCTTTGGTCACTCGATTACAGACCTAAAAGTGGCAATTCTTCAACAAAAAAACTTCAAAAACAGACTCCAACGAGAGACTGCTGAATTGGAATTAATTTGCAAACTGGATACAATTAACTTAGACTTGAATAAAGACTGGGAGTGGATGGGTCATTACACAAAGTAAAACTATTTCCCCATGTTTATTCCCTCCCTCCCCCCACTGTTCCTCAGACGTTCTTGTCAACTGCTGGAAATAACCCACCTTTATTATCACTACAAAAGGTTCCCCTTCTCCCCCGCCCCGCTCTCCTGCTGGTAATAGCTCACCTTACCTGATCGCTCTCCTTACAGTGTGTATGGTAACACCCATTGTTTCATGTTCTCTGTGTATATAAATCTCCCCACTGTATTTTCCACTGAATGCATCCGATGAAGTGAGCTGTAGCTCACGAAAGCTTATGCTCAAATAGATTTGTTGGTCTCTAAGGTGCCACAAGTCCTCCTTTTTTCTTTTTGCGGATACAGACTAACACGGCTGCTATTCTGAAATATATTATAGAGTTGTATCTGTATCTTGGGGGTCCGGTGACATATACAAATGATTTAGCTTTTGTCTGAGTGCTTATATTTTTACACAAAAATAGTTTGATAAAAATGTAGTCTCTTATTTAAAATTTGCATTGTGAACAGAAGATTTGTTTGCTGATAATTCCAAGTATGTCCAGGATTCTGCAGTCCCTGGGCTTATTGTCCTCCTCTCAAGGACTTCCAAGGTGAGCCCTATTTTGGGGGGTATCCACTATACCACACAGGTACATAATTGACTGTGCCATGGACCTTCCGTCCAAAACCTTTTGTCTTAATACCTGTGAAAATGAAAGAGAACCAGTATGATAAATATACATTTAATTTAACACATGCTGTGAATCTGTTATATCAGTGTGTCGTTGCAGGTGACTGTGTTGATATTTCAGTAATTATAACTTAGTAATTTTTTGGCTTTGCCTTTTCTCCCCCTAAAATTTTTACATTTAATATTACCTCTTTAAAAAAAAAGCGGGGGGGGGGCATGTAAAGGAACACGTAATGTGACCATACTGATTTGTTTGCCCTATTAGCCAGGTTATACCATCGTTATTTGGGGTATCCTGTGTAATAAGACATCTTGTTGAGAGAAAGGTCAAGTTTTTCAAAACCAGGAGCTTAAAGTTAATGGACCCCCCCAGCAGCTGCCATTGGCCTCAATAATTAACTGTATTCACTAGCCGTGACAGAGGGGTTGGTGACAATGGGTTGACTTTAATGGGAGCTCTTGGAGTCTCAATACTTCTGAAAAGTCAGGCAGGATTTGGGAGCTTCATTTTAGGATCCTGTTTTTGGACACCTTGAATTGTATCATGACAAGATGTAGTCGTGCAGAATAGTGTATTTTGAAGTCTAATTAATATTTATACAGTTTATACTGCATACAGCTATGCTAATTTGTGCCGATAGATTGTGTATTGTTATATAGATCAGGTATCGTCTTAAACCGATGATCAGAAATACAGTATTAGTAAATCTACCATTTTTAAAATAAACCAAAATAGAGAAGAATATAGAAAGTTATTTTCCCCCTGGAGTGGGGGAGAGATTATTTCCACTGACTGTTATAGGTAGGTCTAAGTTTATGGGGCCTGAGCCTGCACAGAATGCGCAAGGAATGCCAGTTTGTCTTTTCAGATGTTGACCTGTCAGGTACTGAATCATGACTTTTTTGTATATTTGCAAGAAAAAAAAGCAAATGTATAAAATGAAGAACGTGATTCAAAGAAAATCTGCAAATATAGAGAGCAGGTGAGACACTTAAAAAGAAGAATCCAGGATAAGGAAGTGAATGGGCAGATAAAGTAACCAGTGGGAATGGGAATTAAGAAGAAAGACTTTAGAAGCCACATGCTCAATAACACAGCTCTGCTGTTTTTAGAATTCAAGGTCCACTCAGTTACCCTCTTAAGCTTCGACTTCCGAAGTTCCCTCAAATTATAGGAATGAATTGGTATGTTCTAAAGCTTATCCTAACTCTAGGCCTATAATATTACCTTAATCTCTTTTAAAGGAGGGAGGGGCCAGGAATGGGCAGAGAAAAGAAACTGTGCAAGGTGTTTGACAACGAAGAGCATAGAGAGCTCACCAAGCCTTTTGAAGGTCAATTAGCCAGAAAATGTGCTAAAGACTACGTTCTTCATTGGATTACTGGCCAAAGAATTACCCCCAAAGCAATCAAAGTGGCCCTACTGTTTGAACACAGAAAGACAATTATAGATTTTGAGGAGATGCTACAAAAGCTTTAATTAAAGGCATTATTACCACCTCACTGAGTGCTGGAAATTAAATTCTTGTTTGCACCTATAAGATACGGCTTTTGTCTGTTGCTTGCATGTAGTATGCCTAAGACATTACTGGCTTTAGAGTCTTTTTGTCAGAAGGCATTGTATTGCATTTCACCCTACCCCTGTCATAGCTGCTGGTTATAATGTTGACATATTAAAAGATGATTTTCCCCCACTACCACCTTTGTTTGGCTTCTTCTGACATGTTAGGAGTCTCTATCAGCAATGACAATTAGATCTCTAACTGGATTTCAAGGTGAATTTTAGACACTTGAACTGGTATTTGCAAGTGAAGCTTTTTTAATTTCTCCTAGTTAGACAGGTTTGTTTACAGAGCATGAGGGAATTAGTTAAATCAGGAGACACTATTTTTTATCTAATAAATGTTAATTGTGAAAGTGAATGGAGTAGTAAGTTACAATCTTTAGCTAAGTGTGGGTTTTTAATAAGCTTATGGCACGAGCAGCCAGGATCTCCTTTAGGAGACTTACAACATAATTGCTTCAGTAATTATTGATGTGAAATCTCACCTAGCAGCAAAGGGTTAAGGCACGGTCCGTATGCTAGCTGATCATTACGGGAACTTTAGAGGTGAACTTGGACTTACCAACTTTTCACAACCATAGAACTCTAGAGGTGACTGTGTAGATATCCTTTCCACAGATATTACTGTTGATTCTGTATGCCCACACAAAGACCACAAATCGCCTGCTGCTAGCTTTGCTGGGAGAATGCCATTTGGACCCTTTTCTGCATTGAGGCTGTGTTGAAAATTGACTTCAGTTTAACTTTAACTTCATATGTGAACAGTCCAGTTTAATTCAAACAAGACAGGAACCCTTGCTTGTCCACTGCAGAGTTCAACAGTTGACTGGTCCAGGAGAGAGCCTAAAGCTTATGGCCCCAACCACTTTGTTCTCATTGCTTATTTACTATAGAATCTCACCTCTGTTATGTGATTTTCTTGTTTGTAAAGTAGCCTGCACACCTATTGCATTTGATAAATAATGGACATCCCAGACTGAGTAGAAACAGAAGTAAAGAGCAGGTGTGGAGGGTTGAATTGTCAGCACCATGTCCTGGGAGTCCATGGCATGACCCCTGTTAATGGGAGTTTTATGTCTAATTCCTCACACTGAGGGCGACAAGGAACCTCAAAGTAAGATATGAAATCAGAGTGCATTCTCCAAACTTAGCTGATAGGAATGAGAGCACAACATTGACAAACAGCCTGAAAGAGAACCCCCAGAACCACAGTGAGTTCTGTTCTATTCTCAGCCAGTGATGGCTACTGGGACCACACCCATATCAGTGTTCAGGTTCTAGCTGACCTTTTTTCTTCCTGCTGGTGCTTTCCTTTGTTACATTATTGCTCATTATTGATGTAGTACTAAAGAAATGCCTTTACAAAACAAGGATAAACTCCCTGCCCTAAAGAGTTTACAACCTAGTACTTGTACAATACTGAATTTTAGTTATTGCTTTTATAAGAGGTTGATTATGGTAAAATTACACATTATTGCTTTGTTAGAAAAAGTAACCAGTTTAGCATTTTATCCCATGGCATCCTAAAGTCTTAGTGTTTTAAGTTTAGCGTGTTAGTGTTTTGGGAAATATCTTTCTCAAAAACACGTAGAATTTCATGAATACCACTGCTTTTGGGTAGGGCAAAGCTGGGCGTAGCAAACTTTTTTTTTTCCCACCTAAGTGCTACTCGGTTGTGTGCATATTAGAAATGCCTGGCTAGTAGAGCATTCCTATGTAAACTAGTTTCACACAATGGGAAGCAGCATAAAGCCTGAGAAATGTGACCACTCTTCATTAAGTGCCCCTAAGCTCCCCACAGACTTATAACAGCAAATACTGTAACAGTTTCCAGGACGTCCAAATAAAACATTCTACATGTAGCATGGCTTACTGCTTTATATTCTGAAGAAAGTGTGCCATATTCTAGGATGTGTATTGGTCATATGATTCTAACTCTTCTGAAAAAAAAAAAAGGAGTACTAGTGGCACCTTAGAGACTAACCAATGCATCCAATGAAGTGAGCTGTAGCTCACGAAAGCTTATGCTCAAATAAATTGGTTAGTCTCTAAGGTGCCACAAGTACTCCTTTTCCTTTTGCAAATACAGACGAACACGGCTGCTACTCTGAAACCTAACTCTTCTGAGGCAACCGTTTTAGAACCAAAACAAAATACTGGCGTGGCTGTGGATTACTTTATGGAAGCTTTTGCTAATAACTTATTTAACTTTGATTCCAATAACAGCCCCCTTCCAGTAATGCAGCCATTCTGAAACCAATTACTTCAGCAGCCCCGCTCATTATGACCTCTAGCAAAGGAGTATCCAATATACATATGCCTTTTTATAGTTGGGACTCTACACCACGACTACTCTTTGCTGCACAAATGTATCAGTCAGAACTCCCAGAGAGAGATGTGGTATAATATGGTCCTTATTAAGCCCAGTGACAATTAAGTCCCTGCCTAAATATATGGCTTAGTATTAACTCACTGAATACCATAGGTTATATATCTCTCTTCTAACGAAAGGGCAGTTTGTATAGCCACAATAAAGATTCAGTGACAAAAACTGATTTTATTTTGGGGTGACCTCAGTACAATATTATTATAGCATGATCCAAAGATCTCAATGCATATTAAAAACAATTTAACCTAAGGAGGGAGGGTGTTGTACCCAGAAAACTGAGGCACCAGAGGATAAAGTAACCTTACTACACACTGACTGGCACAGACAGAAATTGGAGGAATAGATATCAGGAGTCCTGACTCTGTCTCCTGACTAACCGCTAGGCATATTGTTAACAGCATTTTTTGGCTACAGTTTAATGACCTTGACACAGTCTCTTGCTATAAGACCATATTGACACATTGCTCTTGTGCCTAAATTAAAAACTCAGGTCTTGAAGAGAACATCACTGTATCCTATTCAAATAAGTTGGTACAATACCAGCTTTATTCACCAAATAGATAACTCTGTCGTTACTGACAGCAAGCATACTCTTATTTCTTGAGTAGATTTTCATTGAAAGTGGAAGAGAGATTAGTATACACAACACTTGTTTAGCTTTTCTAAATTTCTTTTGTCAAGTTTTACTTTAAGGGACCATTCTGGGTACAACAGTTAGGCTGTAGAAAGAGACTATTTGGCTAGATCAACATTTCAGTAGAATTTAGGGTTCACATAATTTCAGTTTTAAATGTCCAGCATAAATACGTATACCAAAGTTGGATTGTCCTTATAACTGAGACTGGAATAGTGTGATTAGATTTAAAGACACACTTGCTCATTCAAAATATTTTTAAAACATCTCCTTATTTACATTACTATGATTGTTAAAACTGAAAGTGTTGGTAAACAAATAGTACAGAGTGAAAAATACATTTACATTCTGTTGGTATTTCCCAGAGGTTGGCTAATGAAAACAGGATAATTGATTTTACTTTCAGAGTCTTGCACATGTAAACTTTGTAGACAAACACTGCAGGGGGACATTTCAAAATAAGTTTCCATTGATGTTTTAAAGAAGAAAAAATTGGGGGCCCAGTGTCTGTTGGCCCTTTGAGTTTCATAAAAGATGAATCTGAGGTTCAGGGCTGAATTTGACCCGATGTTGCCATTTTAAGTGGCTCTTTCTAAGGACGTTATAATGACCTGAGCATTCCTGCCAGAATTTTAATAGCACTTCAGAGCAACCAAAGAGAAAACTGCCATTAGGGAATCTCTTTCTGGCCTTATGCAGTGCCCAGAGCATGTTGGCCCAGGGCTCTGGTGGGAGCTGAGTCAGTGGAGTGTCAATAAAACGGTGGCCTCCCTGCCACAGAGGGTGTGTCTGCAGAATGACCAGTCAGCACAGGGATGTGCTGTGCATCTCCAGAAGTGGGTGGTGGGGAGATGAGCTTCTCCCCTGCTGTGTCGTCCCCTGATTCTCACCGTACAAGGAGTGCTCCATTGGATTTTCTTGTAGAAGGTGTTTTGTGAGATTTTTTTTTCTTTTTTTTTTTTCTTTTTTTTTTTTTGGTACAGTAAAGGGAAGCGTAGGGCGCAGTAGAGTTGGGGATTGACTACTCTTTGTGGTCCTGTCCCCTGGTGACTCACCAGACTTCTGAGTGGAAATCCCTCTGGGTAGCAGCAGAACACTGTGGGCGATCAATGGAGTTGAGAGGCCTTGCCTACTCCTTGTACCCCTCCCCTCTCTTGAGGGGACTGTGCACAAGGAACTCTGCTAGAGCTACTAGCTACAGTTCTTCTGGTCCCATTGGGTAAATCACTGTGGTCCAGAGTTATATGCTTTGATTCCAGGAGGTCCCAGTACACTAGGACATGAGTCACAGGTCTCATTTTTAGTAATTTAAGATGAGATCAAATAGACCATAGACCCTTGCAGGTTCCTTCTGGTGTAATAAAATAACTCCCATCTACTGGTGCAGTTTAGTGCTTTGTTTGAGACTGGCCTGACAGCAAAAGAGAGGGAAGAGTTGTTTTTCCCAGTATTTTCCCTCCCTTCTCCACTTCTCCCTGGAACGTGTTTTTCCTGAATCTAAAAAAGCATTTTTGGAATCTTAAATCTTACTAACTTGGAAATACTATCCAGTAATGTCTGCCTACAGCAGTCACAGGGAATAACTACCAATAGTACGAAACTTTGTTCTTAAGCTCCCATTGCTAATTGTTGTTGATGATTGAATCCTGCACTTCATTATTAGAGAAGATAGAAGGAAATATTTATCAACTGTTTCAGAAATTTGTTAGCAGAGTAGAACTTTCTGCATCTGTGGCATTTAAGGCTTGTGTACACAGGAAAGTTTTACCAGTTATATTGGTATAATTATATAGACATTGTTAAACCAGTGTAGTTATACCTACACAACTCCCTGTGTGTATACTATTTTCAAGTATAAGAGTGACTCTCTTCAGTGTAGCTTAATACCCTTCCAAAGTGACGTGAGCTAATCCAAAATAAAAGCCACTTTTATAATGTGGAGGGATAGACCTGTGTAACTGTATTGGTTTAAATTCACGATTTAGCTTATACTGCTATAACTTCCCTAGGTAGGCAAGACCCTTATGTAGGTGTATAAGTTCCCAGACAGGGGAACTCATACTGGGCCCTCAGGAAGAAATCCTCATGTTTCTTCCTTTGCTGACTTCCTCTGTTACTGTTACAACTAATTTAAAAAAACAAAAACAAAAAAACCTACCAAATAACATTTAAAAACTTGGTGCTTGATTTGAGATATATAGAAGAAGATCTCAGGCTTCCTTTGAGTTAGTCGTTACTGTGGTTTTACAGTATACATGAAACTGCTTAAAAGCTCTTCTCCAGATAAGGAATGTAGGTCATGTTACTAGTAATGTGGCATGTAATCAAGCGTGACATTCCTGCTCGCCCCTTAGATGACAGCAAGCTTTATTTTCCTAAACATAATAAGGTGGGAAACATTCAGGTTTTGGATAATACTTGAAGTATACTAAATGTCTTAACTTCAGTGTGCCTCTGCTGACTTTACTCATCTGCACTGATTTCTATTATAGGAAAAATGCTGGTCAAAACAACTTTAGAGTGGGGGAAAATGTCCATGTTAGGGCTCCACATTTTATTTTTAACTTGAAGTGTTTCCTTGTTTTGTCAATCATTGCACATCTATTAATGCTAGAAAGTGAGAGAGCCCATTCTTAGCAGAGAAAACCGTTGAATAATAAAAGCTTTGTTCTCACTGTTAAATGTCTATTAACTTTTTTAGCCTGAAGAAATATTGATTTTTCTCTCACTTTCTTTTCAGACTCTGCTTTCTTCCCTGGCCGTTGTGCTGAAATCCTTGCCAAAGGTCAAAGTATTGGGAAGCTTGGAGTCCTTCACCCTGATGTTATCACCAAATTTGAGCTCACCATGCCATGCTCTGCCCTAGAGATCAATATTGAGCCCTTCTTGTGAAGACAAGACTGTTATATCACCTCCAAATATCCACTTCACATGCAACCATGCCCTTTAGTCTCTCTCTCTGCAGAGAACATACACTTACACTTCAATGTGCTAATAAACTAGAAAAATACGGTCTGGCTCCATGCGTAAATATGTTCCTTATATTACAATTAGGCTAGCATCTGCGATGTAAGAATGTGGTATCTAGGGCTAGAATGTGGCATCCATGTGTTTACTCTCCCCACCCCCCAAAAAAGTTGGGTAAAATCCCAAGGTCTTACAAGAGAAATGTAATGGCAAAGCACGTGATTAGTTTTCAAAATCAAAAATGTTCCACCGACAAAGCTTCACACTGTAACTGATTATGGCTGCATAACAGGAATCTCATTCTTTTCTTATTGCATGAAATAAGATAATTGATTAGCACAAATGTTGAACGAATGTGAGCAGAACTAAGGAATTGAGCTTTTATTCTGTACGGTTGTCATTTGCTCATCAGTGGTTGGGGGAGGAAAATAAACTTTTTCATGAAAACCAGAGTTATTTTGTAAGCAGGACTTATACAATATCTGTTGCAATGCAGTAAGCAAAACCTTTGATCTCTTATCATTCTAAAGTCAAAGAAAAATCAAAGTTGAAATTATTTTGTGGTAGATATAAGCCTTATCACTTTGAAGCTCGGCACTAACCAAATTGGAGAGAAAAATGTAAAAAAACCAAAAAGCAGACTGACCTTTTTGCTTAGAGTCCAAAAATATTGATCAAAGGTTTTATGGGATGGAGGCTATGATGTATGCCTGCAGAACCTGATACATTTCATGCTGCACTTGCATAGCCGTAGCAATGGATTTCACAACTCCTGCCACAGCATATGAGAGTGGACATTGATACAGTTGTTTTGCACCTCCTTACCCAGCCTTGTGCATTTGCTGTAATAACTGACCATCTGTGTTACCTACCTTGTCTTTCCAAACCTCAAGGCCTCTCCGTGCAGTTGTCATTTGCTCTGATCGCCTGTTGGAGCCTCTCAGTATGACAGAGGTATTGCTGTTCATGTAGGTCGGTTTTCACAAAGGTAGCACAACAGCTTTCTTCATGGCCTGCACTAGCCTGGAAAATGAGCCTGCCCCAAGCTGTAGCATTTCTCCAGATATCCATTCCCGCATAGAACATCTGAGTCCGTAGACTTCTTGTGTTGCTTTAAGCAATCTCTTTACTCATTGTCTAATAAACTTGACCATTTTTCACACTGCATTATAGCCAGTTCTAAAGTTGCCTGTTATGACTGTTACATATCTTGCACCAATACAGTATACCATTATTTCTACTGGGAGAGCCTGCCAGATCTAGTCCTGTAGGGCAGGGACAGTATAAATATAAGCAGCTGAGTGGTGGTGGACAAGAGTGTTACAACTGCCAACTAAATAACAGGGGAGATTTGTAGAAAATGGCGGTGGTAAGGTCAACTCAGTCTTCCAAGATGTATTACTGCAAAGCCCCCATGAATGGAACCATTAGGTCTTTTTAATGGTAAATCTTTCATTATTCTTAACAGGTGGGGGACTATGTGTTAATATATTATGAAAAATGCATTACAGCTACCCATCTGGAAATCCTATTATCAGTGAGTTACAGTTACTGTCACAGGGAAGTGTAGATTTTACTTCTCTGCATGACAAATGTGAAATGAGAAGATATTACATACGTAAGGCAGCTGAGACTACCGCGCACAGAGAGAGAGAACTGCAGCTTGCAGTTTAAAGTCCCTCGAGGATTATCATACCTTGTCAGCTGAAAGGTATATTCTCTGTGATGCCTACACAGCTACAACCAGGCAAGCTTTCAGTGTGGGAAGCAATCTTGAGCACAGATGGTAAGTATTAAAAAACCCTTTTTATTAGTGGGTCATACGTGGGGATTAGAACCACAGTAAGGCAGATTTGTATTTCAGCATCGCACAGGCATACTTCTGTACATTAAATATACTTCTATACACAAGATTTTTGGACACTGGGTGTCCCAATTCTCCTTTGAGCTTACCCTCTACTGAATAATGGCCTGGTTAGGTTGTTACTAATCACTGTGCTCGAGTGGTCTCTGTGGGAAGCGTTATGGGTCAGGTTTTTTCTCTCTGGTTTCATATCGCCGTGGCATCTGAATGCCTCACAACCAGTGATGTTATCCAATAATTCCTTGTCACAGAGAAAATTATACTTGTTACAGGGAGGGAAACTGAGGCACTAAGGAGCTGTTTTTCAGTTTCTGGCTCCCTACAACTGTACTTAACGACAGTGGAGCTCTAAGTGCTCAGTAACTGGAAGGTTCTAGTAAGTGAATTGTCCAAGGTCATCTGAGAAGTCTGACATCTGGGAATTGAACCCAAATCTCTTGCAGTTTGTACTGCAAGAGTTTATACCTTTCTTGCACCAGCAGTAAGTCTCCAGTCTATATACCCAGCTTCTTCTGCAAAAGATACTACATTTACTCTTAGCCACAGTATCCATTACACTAACTTAGCATTCATTGCCAAAGGAAACCACAGTTATGTGGTTTACTGCAATAGATTATTTTTCTGCCTCCCTTTGCTTGAATACCTCTCTCTGACACCATTGGAAGCCAATAACAAGGCGAAACTTTCAAACTGACGACTTTTAGAGAGGTTCAAAATTAGTTTGTCTCACTACTGATCCCAAACAATTATTGCTAGCACAGTCCACTGGTCATGGATAGAGCCTCTCTTCATTAGCTTTGAGCTCTGGCCATAAGTGGGAGCAAAACTGAGAAATGACTTGCAACTTCGGGAGGGAAGGATCTTGAAGATTCTGTATTTTGTACAGGTGAGAGACCCAACGTGCTGAGGGTTGAAGGTACAGACTTGTCTATAGAGTAGAACTGGTCAGAAAACATGAGATTGGGGGAGGGGGGGAGTTCAATTTTTTGTTTCTTTTTCCAGATAACTGTTAGCAGGCTGATCCCTTTTATAACACATTTAGAATTCAGTCAAGCAGCAGTAGCACCTAGGCAGCAAAATGATTGGCTCTTGTCAAGGTTAGGTGGCCAATGATGGGAACAAAACAGAAGAGGTCGTGGGCCTTCTTGCTTCTTAGACAATTCAACCTCCTTGTAACATGGGTTCTGGGAAGGAGTGTCTGCAGAGAAATTGTCAGCCAAAATTAAAGCTGAATTGTATTAGGAGATCACAGTCTGAGTAACCGAGGATTTACTATTGTCAACTGAGAGGCTTACCAATGGATCACAATATTTTACTGTTACCTGGGATTTCCAAGTGTTTAGACCAGTTTCCTGTCTTTGGTCTAAGTAAATACTCATTATCCAAACTCTGGAGAGGAGGATGTTACATTTTATTCCTTCTCAGTATATAATCCCCAAACTGACCAGTACAGTGCATATTTCTTTACCAGTTACCAGATACTAGTGCTGAGTATGAAAGAGCTAGAAAAATAAAGACAAACCTCTTCACAGAGAAAGGGAGCGTAGCAACACCTCATCATGCATTCCCCTTACTGCTAACATTACGGTAACTACCGTATTCATCAGAATACCTGCACTTAACATTTCATTTTCCTATCAGCTCTCATAATTCAGAGGCGGGTGTGTCATAAATATAAAGGGAAAGGTAAACACCTTTAAAATCCCTCCTGGCCAGAGGAAAAACCCTTTCACATGTAAAGGGTTAAGAAGCTAGGATAACCTTACTGGCACCTGACCAAAATGACCAATGAGGAGACAAGATACTTTCAAAGCTGGAGTGCGGGGAGAAACAAAGGCTCTCTCTGTCTGTGTGATGTTTTTGCTGGGAACAGAAAAGGAAGGGAGTCTTAGAACTTAGTAAGTAATCTAGCTAGATATGCGTTAGATTCTGTTTTGTTTAAATGGCTGATAAAATAGCTGTGCTGAATGGAATGGATATTCCTGTTTTTGTGTCTTTTTGTAACTTAAAAGGTTTTGCCTAGAGGGATTCTCTATGTTTTAATCTGATTACCCTGTAAGGTATTTACCATCCTGATTTTACAGAGGTGATTCTTTTACTTTTTCTTCTATTAAAATTCTTCTTTTCATTGTTCTTAAGATCCAAGGGTTTGGGTCTGTATTCACCTATGCAAATTGGTGAGGATTTTTATCAACCCTTCCCCAGGAAAGGGGGTGTAGGGCTTGGGGAGGATTTTGGGGGGAAAGACGTTTCCAAGCGGGCTCTTTCCCGATTATATATTTGTTAGACGCTTGGTGGTGGCAGCAAAATAAAGTCCAAGGGCAAAAGGTAAAATAGTTTGTACCTTGGGGAAGTTTTTACCTAAGCTGGTAAAAATAAGCTTAGGGGGTTTTCGTGCAGGTCCCCCACATCTGTACCCTAGAGTTCAGAGTGGGGAAGGAACCTTGACAGTGTGTATTTAATGTCTACTTAGAATGTTTTTCCCTCATCTATTACGAGGTCTGACTGACGTGCATTTATTTGTTTTTACAGGTGGAAGTGGGGATAATGAACTGATGGGGATAGCAAGAGGTTGGGATTCTTGGGTCTTATTCCCACTAACCTGCTGGATGACCTTTGGAAGGTGGCTCAGTTCAACCATCTATAAAACAAGTATACAACTTACTGCTCTGATGTCTTGTGAGGTTTAATAGTTGAGTTCCTCTGAAATTTGCTCTATATAGTAAGTGGGAGGAACTAGAAGTTATCTGATATATATCCCTCTACCCTAGTCTATGGTTACAACTACTATTTCTATTATGGATTAATGTCTACATTAAGGCAACTTCTGTCCTTGGGCAGTTTCTACTTTTGGATAGATGCCACTATTGTTTACAGTTTCAATGATTCTTAGCTTTGCCAAGGGGCGCTAAACAAGCACAACAGGAAATCAGAGAGCCAGGCTCTAGGTTCCTGCTTCACCTGGGAGACTGCTGTGCACATTACAGAGCTTCTTGTAAACTGGCAACCTCCCACCTCCACAAGTCATGTGACAGGAATCACCTCAGCCTAGTTGTCCTCTGGGAAGGATCACCAATCAGGATGGGTAGGGGAGGAATGGGGGACCATCACAGCCCTGTATGTGGAGTGACAGCCAGCATAGCTAAGGCTATATGGTAGGGGATTTGTGTAGAAATGTGTGTACACACACACACAGTGTCAGTTTACTTGTTTGTTTTTCTTCTCACTATCAAATACAGCGTTTGCTAACCCCCTTCCCCCGCCCCCTCATCCACACACACACACAGAAAATGTAGTTTGACAAAAGTAGGATTAAATTGGATTTTTGTGCAAGCAAACTCTGTACATGCAAATCTCCACCATCTTGTTATTCTCTCTTCCCCTTCTGGTTGGTTTGTGAAGCTCCCTCTAGTGCCTGTATATATTGCAAAAGAAAAGGAGTACTTGTGGCACCTTAGAGACTAACAAATTTATTTGAGCATGCATCCGATGAAGTGAGCTGTAGCTCATGAAAGCTTGTGCTCAAATAAATTGGTTAGTCTCTAAGGTGCCACCAGTACTCCTTTTCTTTTTGCGAATACAGACTAACACGGCTGCTACTCTGAAACCTGTATATATTGCATGTCCTAGCTTCCTCCCTATTCAGGGAGCATATGGCTTAGAACTAGAATGCAGACCAGGAATGTTGTTTCCCTTTCTTCCTTCCTCTTGTCCCCAAATCAATAAGGCGCTAGAATCCCCCTACCAGAAGAAAAGGTTGCTAATTTTGCATGTAGGTGGTAGAGAGAGTGGGCGGTTTGGGTCCATAAAGTGAGTTTACCCTTGGGCAGGGGTTCTCAAACTGTGGGACACAACCCTGTTTTAATGGGGTCGCCAAGGGTGGCTTAGACTTGCTGGGGCCCAGGGCCGAAGCCAAAGCCTGAGGGCTCCGGCTCTGAGTGGCAGGGCTCAGGTTACGGGCCACCTGCGTGGGGCTGAAGCCCTTTGGCTTTGGCCCCCCAGCCCCACCCAGGGCGATGGAGCTCTGGCAAGCTCAGGCTTCCGTCCCCCCTCCTGGGGTCATGTAACAATTTTTGTTGTCAGAAGGGGGTCGCAGTACAATGAAGTTTGAGACCCCTTGCCCTAGGGAACTGACAACAGTAAAATTTTTAAAAAAGATAACTAGTCAAACACATGTAGTATTCAGAATAGAGGGAACCATCCTGCTGGACCAGACCAAAGTATATGGTGGGAGGAAACCTCTTCCTACTCCCAGCTAGTGATCACCTTATGCCCAGATCTACTGAGACTTATAACCCATCTCCCAGCCTAGCGTCACCACGGAGACTAGATTTTGTTTCATTTGTATACACGGACCGAGCAATAGTCAGCAGGTGTAGTTCCACTATTAAATG